>NW_027556402.1:42327224-42962535 GCF_003287225.1 Phascolarctos cinereus | reverse complement strand
CCACATTTGTGTCATAAAAGGAATTTGTTAGGACTCCATCTATTTTTCTAAACAGTTTGTATAGTACTGGAATTAATTGTTCTTTAAATATTTAGCAGAGTTCACTTGTGAATCCATCTGGTCTTGGGGATATTTTCCATAGGAAGATCATTGATGGTTTGTTCAATTTCTTTTTTCTAAGAGCAGATTATTTAAATATTTTAGTTCTTCTTGTTAATCTAAATTCATATATTTGTGTGTATTTATCCATTTCATTTAGATTGTCAATTTTTTGGCATATAATTAAGCAAAATAGCTCCTAATGGTTGTTTTAATTTCCTTCTCATTGATAGCAAATTCACTCCTTTTATTTTTGATACTAGTAATTTGGTGTTCATCTTTGCTTTTTTTTTTAACAAGTTAACCAATGGTTTTTCTATCATTGATTTTTTTCATAAAACTAGCTTCTTATTTTATTGATTAGTTCAATAATTTTCTTACTTTCAATTTGTTCTATTTCTAGTTTTTTTTAGTTGCATGTCCAATTCATTGACCTGTTCTTTCTTTACTTAATCATTGTAAGCAAATTAGAGATATAAATTTTCCCCTATGTACTGCTTTGGCTGGATCCCATAAATTTTGGTATGTTGTGTCATCATTGTCATTTTCTTTAATGAAATTATCCATTGTTTCTTTGAGTTGTTCTTTGACCCACTTGGCTTTTTTCAGGATTACATTATTTAATTTCCAATTAACTTTTATCTTCTTTCCAGTGTCCATTATTGGATGCAATTTGTATTGTATTATGATCTGAAAAGGATGTATTTACTATTTCTGCTTTTCTGCATTTGGTTGCGAGGTTTTTATGTCCTAATACATGGTCAATTTTTGTTTCAATGCCATTACTTTGGAGAAAAAGGTATATTCCTTTCTAATTCTCATTCAATTTTCTCCAGAGATCTATCATATCTAACTTCTCCAGAATTTTATTTGGATATCATCCCATCATAGTTACCTTATATCCACACCCTCTGTCTACATATAGTCCTTCTAATTGTCCTTATAGCAATAAAAGTCTTAGTTACATATATTATCTTGCCATATGGAAATATAAACAGTTTAACCTTATTGAATCGCTTATGTTTTCTCTTTCTGGTTTTTGTTTTGTTTTGTTCTGATAATTTAATTGAGAATTCTTGAAAGTCCTCTATTTTGTTAAATATCCTCCCCACCACCAAAGTATTACATTCAGTTTTGCTGGGTAGGTGATTCTTGGTTGTAATCCTAACTCCTTTGCCTTCTGGAATATCAAATTTCAATTCCTCCAGTTCTTTAATGTGGGAGCTATCAAATCCTGTGTAATCCTGACTGTAGCTCCATGATATTGCTCTGGGAAGGGAAGAGAAATTTTAAAAGGACAAACTATAATAAAGCCTCTTTTGATGTAACTTTGTAATTTTTATATTCTAGATGCCTTCCACCTCCTCCCCCCAAAAAAGAAGCATAAAAAAGGAATGACTTAATCTAATAAAGTTCTATTTTAAAGAGATAGGAGGTAGGCTTGTGAGTATATCTGGTATAGGAAATTCCTAGATGAAGAAACTCCATCTACTAATGTAGGTTGCCACCTTTGGTTCAAAACTTATAGTTCCAGATTTAAGTACAGCAGTGAGAGCTCACATGACTTGGTCACCTAGGCAGAATGTGTCAGAGTCAGTAAGTGAACCTATGTATTCCTGGTTTCAAAGCTGCCTCATGATCTTTTATGCCATTTTGCCTTTCCTGTTATCAGAAAAACATTAAAACTGGACCAGAATTGATTTTGTAAAATTTCAAACTCAGCTATTTTTCTTTCTTTTTTTGTTTTTGGTGAAGCAATCAGGAATAAGTGACTTACCCAAGGTCACACAGCTAGTAAGGGTCAAGTGTCTGAGGCCCTCAGCTATTTTTCTAAAGACAACTGAAATTTCGATGCTAAATGTCTTCTAAAAATTGTGACTTCATATGATCAAGTGATGAAATCTAATTGGATAGTTAAGGCTATTAACTAGACCATTTAAGAATTAAGAAAAAAATCTTCTAGTGTATCTGAATAATTCAAACAAAAATCACTATAAGCAAAAAGATAAAAATCATTGTCTTAAATCACAGTTCATTTTTCATGGGCCAGTGGAGACTTTTGTCTTACTGATAGCAAGTCTCTGGGAGTAATCCTGAAAAGATATACAGATCAAAGTATCAATAGAACTAAATCAATGAATTTACAGTCATTTTCATTTTTAATGTTTTTTTTTATTTCTTTGATCACTTCAAGAATTCTTTCTAACTGGAAACTTACACTAAAAAGAAAACTCATTATTTAATTTCTGGGTCTCAGTTTATTCCACATATAAGTAGAAAGAGGTAAAGCCCCTAACTTTAATTTGAACTAGCAAAATTGATAACTTGACTAATAATTCTTCTTCCATAAGTGTTTAAACTGAAAAAAAATATATATCACATTTGGTTGTAGATCAACTAGGAAGTAGATCTCCAATGGGATGTGCCAAAGATGTTTACTTCCCCCTGTGCTATTTAACATTTTGCTCAATGTCTTAGATAAAGGCAGAGATGGCATGTTTATTAGATTTGTAGATAATAGAAACCTAGGAAGAGCTACCACAATTGGACAGGATGTATGCCAGCTCTATACCTATGAGCCTTAAGCAAAAGAATGAGAGTCAGAATTCAAAAAGTTCATGATGGGATACAATGGGATAGAATGGCTTAGATACAAGAAGATAGAAATAACAGAGGGAGAAAATAGCCATAACCTGATTTCAAGAATTAACTTCAGGGTCAGCTAAATGGCACAGTGGATAGAACTCTGGCCCTGGAGTCAAGAGGACCTGAGTTCAAATCTGGCATCAGACACAACACTTACTAGCTGTGTGACCCTGGGCAAGTCACTTAACCCATTGCCTGGCTCCCCCCCCCCAAAAAAAAGAATTAACTTCAAAAATAAAACATGAGAGGCAGATAGATAATACTTCATCTGACAGTGAAGTAGGGATTTTGATGCATTACTCATACTGAGTCAACAATGTAATATGGAAGCCAAGAATGCTAATATAATCTCATTCTTCTCCTCAACCTATACCCTGATTCCCACAGTCTAAGGCTGGAAAAAAATCTCATACAAGTTGGGCAGGCCAAAACTCCAGAGACATATATAAGAGAAATTGATGAGAAATTGATGGGAAATTGTTGGGACCAATATTATGCAGAAATTGTGCTGAGTGAATGCACTTTCTGTAGAGAGTGAAGTGCGATAGGGGGACCTGCCAGAGTTTTCACTTTGCTGAAGTGGCCTTTAAACTGGAAAGAACTGGCAACTAAGAGATGCTCATGAATTGTGGCCTTGAGACCTTACAGTGACCTCCATGCCTCAATGGGACATTGTAACAAGCCTTCTTTTAGAAGATGGATGGATACATAGACAGACAGATAGATAGATATAATGAACTATTCATGCAGTAATATTTAATATATATCATAGCAATACATGGAGAATATGCATCAATATGCCATTTATTTATGGGATAGATATTATGTAAGTTGTAATTATATAGAGTATATGAGATAACACATACATGCATATTTATTCATATATTCATATATATTTGTGTGGCTATACATATATGCACATATGCAAATATTTATATTTATGCTTTGTTGTCTTGGCTTTTGATAATCTACAGTCACTTTCATGACATGTAACCAGGTGTATATGTGTAAGTAGATGTGGATATAGATGATGTAAATGTCTATGCATGTATGTTCAAAATACATGTATGCCTCTATGTGTATGTATCAGACAACTACATTATATGGTGTGTATATATGCAGGTGTATCTACGTCCATAGACACATGTATAAAATCTTTAGGTATAAACCATAATTCCAGAACTTTGTCAAAGTCTTATGTTTTACTACAAATAGACAAGTCTGAATTTTATTGGCTTGTACTTCTCCAAACCTACAGAGAATAGGAAAAAATCAATTTTTGACCAGCTTTCTACGAGGAAATTGCTAAGAGAAGAATGAGAAAGCAAAAATTAAAACCCATAAAATATACCCTGTCAACTCTTCATAAAGAACTATGACAAGGCAATGCATGACTAAGGTTTTCTCCAAAAGTTCTATTTTTTCTCATACATTAGCTATGTCATTGAAACAATAAGCATTTAAACAATAGGTAAGGAAAGGCATTGTTTTATACATATACATATGTGTGCATATGTTATATATATATACACAATCAAATATTTTATATACATATATGTATATATCTGTGTATAGTTTCATCTCCACTTCAGAATGGTTGACTCTGGCCTTTTTCGTGGCCAGGACATTTACAATGCAATGTATAACACAGGACATTCTTACTGATGACACAGTGAACTCCTGAAAACCACATGTAAAGTGTATTGTCATGAAATAAACTAAAGTCTGCCCTGTGCATTTCCCTGCTTAATTGTGTTCAGGACATCTATATATAATTCTCATTTTGATATTAGATGGTGAAATACTTATGGAATATGCACTGGTGCTATTACCTTTTTTTTTTTACATAATAAGGTATATTCATTTATTTACATCTAACCTATAATTGAAACCTTCCCTTTTAACAAAGAAAAGATCAAACAAAACCCTCCAACATAGTGACAGTGCCTGCCATTGTCTGCACCATGCTCTACTGCCAGTCACCCATCCTTTAGAGAGTAGAAATGAATTTTTGATTATGTATTTTTGGTAATTAAAATTAGTCAGCATCTCGTTAGGGTTCTTCTCATCCACATTATTGTAGTGTGTGCAGGCAGGGATATTGGGCCAAATCAATCAAACTAGGTGAATAGAAAACACGACTTTGTCTCTGTGGCTTACTTTTCTAACTCAAAAACACTAGCTTGCTAAACCAGAGAGGATCATGGGAGTATCTGAGAGCATCTAACTGTACATTGCATTATTATCTGCAACAGAAGGTTTTGACCTTCACTCAGACCAGAGTCAAGCTAGAAAGACCTAATCGGTCTGGGAGTTGGCTAATCCTGGCTTTTGTTGTCTGGGTATTGTGGTTATACATAGAGGACTGTCAGCCCATCTTTAGCTTTAGAAGAAGGGCTCTTATTACTGAAATTGAGATGGCTCAAGGGACCCTCTGGAAGTGCATCCAGAAGGTGGTAACAGAAATCAAGGCTCAAGCTGCTACAGTCAAAGGAGGGGCACTATTGAACCAGCAAAACAAAAAACACCAGCAGTCATCATGGGACCAGCCTAGAAGAGACAACTGTCTACCTGTGAACACAGTCTAGTACAAAGCATTGAGCAGGGAGAAAACTCAGTGAGGGAATAGTGCCCTAAGAACCCATAATGACATCACCAGGCAACATCAGTGCATTTACAGTATCAGAAGTATAAGTTGTCCTCTATAGGAAGTCCCCACAGGTGGGCCCATCATTCTATTTATGGTCTCTTTCTCCACTCACGGACTATATATTTGTGTGGAACTATACCCTAAGCTTGGGGTGGGAAGCTGCAGGATGGTCCATTGTAAACCTCCTTAAAATTGTAAACATTTTGTTAAATGGTTCTGCTTTGAACTAGTTGCATTCTCTGGCTGATAAAATTAAAACTAAATGCAGTGGTGAAGGATTGTGAGTTGTGTTTGAATGGATGTAGACCTATAAAGTACTTTGACTCTGAAGTAGCTAGTGTGAGGTGTGAATATAGGGTGCCTCAGGTATTACATGTTTGTCATTCTTTACCTACTGTATTCTACATAAAGTTATTCAAATCTACCCGTATTTCTCTGATTTATTCATATTTGTTATTTTTTTTAGACAATTGGGGTTAAGTGACTTGCCCAGAGTCACAGAGCTAGTAAGTGTCAAGTGTTTGGTCTGAGGCTGGATTTGAACTTGGGTCCTCCTGACTTCAGGGCCTCTGCTTTATCCACTGCCCCATCTAGCTGCCCCCATATTTGTTATTTCTTACTGCAAGATAACAGCCTACCACATTTATATTCTACAGTTCATTCCCCTAATCCGTGGTCTGGATGTTCATACTAACAGACTATCCATGAACAGAAAGAAATAGAGAAACTGAGACATGAGATTGAAAGGAAAGGAGCATGGCTAGATCTGGGGATATGAATCAAGTAAATCAAAGGATGATACTAAAAGTGTGCAGAAAGGCTGGGAAAGAGAATTGAAATAGAAAGCTTCAATTGGAAGCAGCCTGGGTCAGTACCACAGGAATGTCAAAAAGATGTAATATAGACTCTTCATTCTCAAGATAATTTTTCCAGTAATGAGAAATTGTGAGTCCTGGCCATCTCTTTAGAAAACCCATATCTTCCAATGATGAAAGAACAAAAATAGATAGCATTCCTATTCTAATCATTCTTTGTTTATTGAATACCAAAATTATTAGAGTTTATGCCTCTTGATAGCTTTTCATATACTTTATTGTTATTTCTCTCATTGACACTTCTAAATCTGGCAATACTTAGGCATTTTAGAAATCTTACTACTCTGCTTGGTGGAGTTCTAATATAGGAAATTTATTTACAGTCCTCTGGAGGGTAATGATAGCAGTCACAAGGAACTGTCCAGATGATCTGTCTTAAAAGGAATCTGGAAGATGGAACAGGAATAAAAACCTATACCCATAATAAAACCAGGGTCACAAAATTCTTAGATTTTGTAGCATTGGGACCTTCCTTATTCAGATTATAGACCCTTACTCTTCCCCTACTCATCAAACTATAGTGATCTTTTAGTTGATATATGTTGACTCACATTTTGAATCTCGATTGTGTCAGAGATGAAGAATCTTTTCTGCATTGGTAGAGTGGATTACTTAGAAAAATTAACCCAGTTTCAATGTCCATCGCTTCAGCACCTATAGCACTAAGACTTTTGGGACATCCTGTAAAATTAAACTGCTAGGGCAATTTGGATATGTCTTTAGTCCTAGATCTATTCACAATTACAGTAGTAAGGGAATTGTGGTTCACAGAACTCTGGGATTCAGTCAGCCAACAAGTAAGTTTCAGTGGACACTAACATATCTCTAGAATTGGATTTTTAAAGAAAATGGCTATGCTATGATTGGCAACCTGAATGTGTTTGTATAACTTTTCAATTGCATCCAAACCCTAGACTAACATCACTTTCATTATTGTTCACTAACTATAATTTCTTCAGTGACACATTTTTTTTCTTCTGGAAATGAGAATTATACCAACCTGTTATTTCAACTAGCACTTAGCATAGTGCATGGAACATAATAAGCACTTAATAAATATTTTTGATTGGTTGATTAATACAGCTCCTCCTACTCCCCCGCAGTTTCCCTTTTACCTCTATTAGATAACTCTGATAAACATCCTTTTCATTTAGTCCCCCCATTCATGCCTCCAAGTCTTCTCCCAAAACATATCACTTGCCTAGGTTTCTCTATCACTAATGTGAAGTATAGGATCCATGCCATGCATCCCTGTTTAGATTTACCTCAAAATTCTTGCTGTTTCACTTCTACTCCTTTTTCAGCTTAATCAAATTATTTTAGGTTCCATGGACCTGTTCTTATTTACAGTGAGCTGGGAGGGGACCTTAAAATGATCAATCCAAACCCCAAAATTTTACAGATGAGAAAACCTAAGCCCAAAGATGTATCCAGAGTCACATAGCTAATTAGTCAGTAATAGATCAGAAACTGAAGTCTAGTTAACGAACCATATAAGCATTAGCTTAAATGGAGTGAACACCACCATAAAACACTTGCAAATGGATGTTGCAAAAATGTAAGAATGAGCATTGCCCCCCCCCAAGAAGAGAAATGAGAAGACACATCTACCCCTACTCCTTTACAGAGGTATGGGGTCCACAGATGTACTGCAATTATATTATAATTATTTCATATTATAATGTACTTCATTGCATATACTGTCAGATTTTTGTGATATATTTATTGGCTTTCTTGATTTTATTTCTCTCTCTTTTAAAAAAATCTTTGTTATAAGGGATGCCTGTTCTGTAAGAAAGTATGGAGAGGGAGTAGGGGAAACTTAAGTGATATGAAAACAAAAGATATAAATAATTATTTCATTTTAAAATCAGCTGTTTTCTGAAGATGTAGCATTTAACCTATTTAGTAAATGGACTCTTTCCACTACACTATACCAGGTCATCTCCTCTAGGTCTACTTTGATGTTCAAAGATTCTTATTATTTTATTGTGCTAATATCTTTTATGATAAATTAGAAGGGAAACATATTTCATACAGCCTTGTGTCCTCAATGAGCCCTGAAGGAGAATTATGACTTCCTGCAGGCATTTAATAAATTCTTGTCAACTAATGAAGATAATATTCTATGCTTCACATTGTTTATCATTTAGGATAAATTTTTAGCACAACAGCTAACACTTCTGTTTTGTTTTCCTCATGACAATCCTGTGAGATAAATAGAGTAAACATTACTATGTTCATTTAGAGCTGAGGAAACTGAGACTCTGAAAGGTAAACTGACTTGCACATAATCACACAACAGATCTTCAGAGAGATTTAAATCCAGATCTCCTGACTAGTTGTCTTCTGTAAATCCTAATTCCAAGCTGAAAAACCTAATTATTTAAAATCATTCCAAAAAAGACAAAAACACCATCCACCTTTTGAACTAGGTGTCATTATGATGCCTTTGTCATCTTTTAAAAGATCCTCACACCTGAAGTCCATCATAAATCACTTCCAATTTTGCCACCTCTCTCATTCTCAATATCACAACATTCCAAACCACAATGATAAAAACATGGACCAGAACCAGGTAGTGCCTGTGAATACCAGTAGATAGAATATCTTGACAGAAACATGGGAAGGGCTATTTGTTGATCAGAGCAATTGAAGGTGAAATGGCACAGGAAGGTTGATTGACTCTCCATGGACTCCTATTAACTCTTTTGTAAATGAACTCATTTCATGTTGGTAGCCAGAACTTTTCAGATTCAGCAACATAAAGAACAATCTACCTGCTTTCTGATTTATCTCCTGAAAAGAAATGAAACTAAGGGAAGAATTTGGGTATTATTTTGTTTGTAAGATGTGGTATAACGAAGAATTGTGGGATACTCAAACACAATATTTAGAAAGGACTCCCCCACCCTCACCTTGGATAATTTGTAAATGAACATTGGATTCCTCACAAGTCAGAAAATGGAAAAGTAATCTATATTTCATACATTTGTCATAAAAGATGATAACAGTAAGATTATACGAACCTTTGAACATCAAAGCAAGCTTAGAGAAGGTGATCCAGAGGGGAGAAAATGGGGGTTGTGGTGAATGTAACCAGCTTCAGATTCAAAGGTTTAGGTTGAAATACTACCTCTGACACATATTGGCTGTGTCATCTTGGACAAGTCACTTAATTTCTCACTGTCCTAGGCAACTTTCTAATACCATAAGCTGCAGATTTACATTGGGAGAGGATTTTTCCAACCTGAAGGAGCTTCCTACAGCAGTCTTTGGCTTTGACCCAAAAAAAAAAATTGTAGAAAGAAAAAAAGAAATGGCTTCTCACTCCTGTACCTTTGCTCACCACTATTTCTTGTGCCTAAAATGTCCTCCCTCCCCTTCATTCCCTTCTGAATCATTCTCCATCCTTTTAAGCCCGACTAAGAATACCACCTGTCCTTAATTCTCCATCTCTAGGTACCTAGATATCTTCTCCTCTCTCCTCCTCAATCTCACAGAGGATAAGAACTGTCTGTGATGCCTTAATTTAGTGTGGCTTCCCACTGGCAAATGCATCTTTTCCAATACAGACCAGAAACATAGACATTGAACACTCACCAAGTTACTGGAATTCAGTGAGTGCCTCCTTAAAATAGAAAGACTTTTGCTCCAGTGGAAATGATGAACAGTGCCTTAATGATGTGCTCTTTAATAGGGCACAGGTGATATCCTTTGTGGAATTAACAAACTGTTAAGGCAGATGAAATTTACCTCCCCACTTAGACTTTCAAATTATAACCCAGTCCCCCGTACACATAGGTCTGCCAAGACTTTCAAATTAATAACAGCCTAGGGCCACTTCACCTTCTGGGCCCCCAAAGTTTGCAGACATGGATTTGAGCAATTTATCAAGCTAGGAAAGTCTCTCAACACCTTCCTCTTTCTGTTCCTCTTTAAATGGAGTCTGAATGATACATAGACCTAGAAAGAAGTGATCTGCATGCTTGTAAGACTGAGTAAGTATTACTGTGCTTTAAAACTTTTATGGTTCCATCATCTCATTAATGTGACTATTCTCTCCAAAGGTGCTAGTTGCAATCCATTAACACATTCTCATTTTGTACAACTCTAGTCAGTACCATAGAATCCTACATGGTAGGAACCTCGAAGGTCATCTAGCCCATGGGAGAAAACTGAGGCAAAGTAACTTGCCTAAGTTTGAGTTAAATAGTATTAGAGATAAGATTTGAACCCAGTTCGTCTGACTCTAGAACCAGAATTCTTTCCACTGTGCCATACTTTCTCTTTTAAATCTTCTATAGGAGGGTCCTAGCCTATATATTGGGAAGCCTTCTTCTAAATCTTTAGAATGCATAAAGCACTCTATAGGTAGATCAGTGGATAAGAAATGGAATCAGAAAGACCTGAGTTCAAATTTGACCTCAGACTTTACTAGCCACATGACTGTGAACAAGTTACTTAATTGCTGTCAGTCTCAGGTTCCTAATCTGTAAAATGAGGATAATAATAGCACCTGCATCCCAGGATTGTTATAAGGATAAAATGATATATTTATAAAGCACTTTGTAAACCTTAAAGCACTATATAAATATTAGTTATTCTTATTAATATTCAAATACAACATCATTACAGAGGATAGATGGTTATTTCAATATTCATGCTGTTTAAAAGGCCAAAATTTGCAATGAGACAATAGTGTGTTATAGAACCTCAGAGCTGGAAGGAATCTTCGATATTTTTAAGTCCAATCTTGACTTGAAAAGAGATCACTTCAACACCATCACCGACAAGCAGTCATTCAGCATTCACTTGAGAACCTCTGGTAATAGCAAACTACATCATAAGGAAAACTATTGGATTTTTAACAGAAAAAATCTCTTGGAAGGCTCATCTTAATATAGGTAACAGGTGGTGGTGCTGAGGAGTTAGTAGACTAATCTATCAATCACATGCTGAAACAGGAAACCTACAGAGCGTCCTTGTACAACTCATCTCCCCCCCCAAAAAACCCACATATTTGTATAGAAAGAGCCTTTTCTTCCTTTCTGGGAGGTGACTTTCCCTTGCTAAGCCCTTTATACTCCTACCTCGACATGTTATGGATTCTTTGTCTAAGTGCAAAAGGCAAAGAGGATATGATAAGAAAAACAAAGTTATTTATGCTTTATTGTCTTTCCAAACCTGCTGTTCTTAGGGGCTTCTGATTTTATTTTTAGAGGTATTTAAATTATGAATTCATTGTCTATCTAATACCAAACATTCTTTGCCCTATTTGTTACAGAGTCCCAAAGTCCTGTTGGAACCATACTTAACTCAGATTGCATGTCTGCCACTTCTTTTGCCTTCTACAAAGAACTTTTTTTTCTGAGTCTGAAGAGAAAGGGATGCAATGAGTGGTGACCTTCAGAGTTGAGGTTATGTCCATCTTAGAACAGCCCTTCCTTGAGTATCTCTACACAAAAGGCAGGGTTACTTTATGAAAAAGCTGGAATTTGTGTCTCTGTAGTTTCTGCCCACTGGAACCAAGTGAAATAAGTCTAATTTCCTTTCTTTAGGACAATCCTTCAAATATTTTAAGATAGGTATCATGTTTTCCCTTCCCCAAGCAAAATACCTTCATCTTCTCTTTATGAATTGTTAAAAGTTTTATTGATGCCTTTTGTGTTTACATCACAATCATTTCTCCATATACTCCACCCTACTACCATCATCCAATGTACCCTTAGTCACAGCCATAGTAATAGATTTCTAACAAATACAAATGTTAAGCAAAACCAACAGAAATAATTACAAAGTGATCTCATGATGGCTTTTTTTCAATTGAGTTCAAATTTGGCCCCAGACACTTAGTAGCTGTGTGACCTGGGTAAGTCACTTAACCTCTGTTTGCTCTGAACCACTGGAAAAGGAAATGGCAAACCATTACCGTATCACTGCCCCATGGACTGAATGCTTCCCAGGCTCAAGAAGAGTTGGATATGCCTGAACAACTGAACAACAATTTGATATAAATATTTTTTCCAAATTAATTATTTTCCTTCTAAACTGGCTCCTAATATGAATTGACATTGATCTTATTGCTGAAAAATCTTTTCAATTCTATAACCAAAACTGGCTGCTTTATCTTGTATGATTCCCTCTATCACTTATTTGATTAAAGTTTCTCCCCACCCCATAGTTATGAGAAAAGTACCTCATTCTTTTTTAATATTTATGTCTATTTTTATGATGTGACTTTTTATATTAAAGCCAGCTATTCATTTGCAAAATGTTGTGACATATGAGATATATATGACATGTGGAGTTAGTGAGGTAATACAGTGGATATATTGTCTCTTTGGAAGGGAACAAAAACCTAGAGAAACAACTTTCCTTGGGGTTAATATTTGCCAAATCCTTTGAGAACCCTTTTTTTTTTGTTGTTTCTTTTTGGTAACATCTGTGGAAAATGGCTCTAAATTTGACATAATGGTATTAGTTCACTACTTTATCCTGAATATCAGGATAAATTTTTTTATTTGATTTCCTTCCTCTTCTTTTTGATCAGGTTAGCTTAAGGTTTCGGTTTCCTTATTATGTTCAGAGAAATAGCTTTTAAGTTTGTTTATCATTTCTAGTAGCCAAATGGTCCAGGGGATAGAGTGCTGGATCTAGATTCAGGAAGACCTAAGCTCCAATTTGACTTGACACTATGAGACCCTGGGCAAGTCACTTAACCTCTATTTGCTTCAGTTTCTTCATCTGTAAAATAGGGATAACAGTAGCACGTACTTCTCAGGGTTGTTGTGAGGATGAAATGAGACAGTAACTGTAAAGCACTTCAGTGCCTGACATATAGTAGGCCCTATATAAATGTTAGCTATTGTTATTATTATTCTTTTTATGGTCCTTTTTTGTCATTTCTATCTATTTCTCTAATTGTCAATACTTTCTCTTTTATGTTTCTATTCTCCTTAATCAATTTCCTTCTTTCCATTATTTTTATGTTAGTCTTACACAACAAACCTCACCACTCCTTGACCACCTTGTTAAGAGATTATACAAATTGTTATTGATAGGAACGTATCTGCATCCCCTTCTCTCCCTTATTTCTCCCCTTTCACCTGATTTCTCACTGTATCACACCCCCCCAAAAAAAAATACTAACTCATTTGTAGGCAGATTTATTTTTAAATAGTCCTTCTAGCATTTATTGGCTATGTGATGATAGGCAAATAATTTGAGTGTCTATATCCCTGAGCAAATTCTCTAAAACTGTAAGTTACAAACAAATTCCCGTACTATTTCTGTGGAGGAAGTTTCCATACCGGGAGTTTCAGGCATTGATTAAACCACAAATCCAGACCACCATCACCACCCCTCCAAAAAAAAAAACACATGGGAGAAAACATTATTCTCCTTCTCTCATTTTCTTCATTATTTATCTTCTCTTTCCTCTATTCTAGACTTCTGTTCTTTGACTCTTGTCCTATATACTTACTTAATCCTTCTACAGTCTCTATACTCCTCATGGAATTAAAGCTTTGAAAGTGTATGTTTTCAAACATTTGTTAGCCTAAGGGGAATTTTTTTTCCAAGCAACCATCCAATAGTAAAAGGACATAAGTCTATTTGTAATTTCCTCTTGATTCACACTGAAAACAGGATATGATTAAGCAATAGCTACAAATGCTTCATTTTATCCCATGCCATTTATTTTTAAAATATAGATCACCCTTTTTGCAATGCAAAATGAATGTATTCACTGAATGATTGCAATGTAGAATTTTTCCACAATGTAATGAAAAAAATGAGATTAAGTGACATTTTTAATAATAACTAATATAACTAACAATAACTAAAATACAAAAATACATTGCTTCCTAATCCATCTTCATGTTCCATTTCTTATTGGTTGGGCTTTTCCAATATCTTATTACGTAGGTAAATCATAAAGAAAGGAAGGGGTATTATCTCTTATTGACAAGGACAAATACAGTACCAAGGAAACTTGAATCAGTAGGGGTAAACAGCTATTTATTCAAGAACTGCAATTTTTTCTAATAGAGATGTTATGTAATGTCATTGATTTATAGAAAGAAAAAGAAAGAAATGTAGGCACAAAAATCCCATGTTAAAGAAAGAGTTTCAGGTTATGAAGCATGCTCTGTAAATGGATATTGATATATGAGTAATTCTGCAAGTATATTAAATACACTCTAACCAATCCTCTTTTTAAGGTATTTGAAACAGTTGAAAGATAAGGAGAGAGTCTACTCATAAGGTGTGTGCATGGCTAATTATTTCTCTTTTTATAAAAAGGATTCTTCTGAAGCTGAACAAATAGCTATTATTAGCCTAAGAAAGCTGAAAAGATGAGTAAACAATCAAAATTGCTGTGCTCATGCAAAGACCCCAAGGAGATATTATGATGACCCCAAAGGATGTGAATGATCAAGAAGGTAGAAAGATAGAGCAAATCCCATCTCTTCCCATGCTTAACCATGGCTTGTCTCCAACACAATTACACCATTCCCTTCCCTTCAATAGTTCAGCACTTTGCCCCCTCATTCCTGGCTTTCAGTGGATGCACCAGATATTGGCCCCTCAGAACAATTATAACCTGACCTAACCTAGGATCCCACAGCTGCCATGCAGGAAAATCTCTACCCCTCCCACCATTGTCCCCATAACTTGTTCCCTGAATAACCACAATAACTTTAGGGCAAAAACTGGAGAGTAACAACTCCCCCAACACATACTGTGAGAAGACCAGGACTCTCTCTCTCCCAACTCTGGGCTTAGTACTCACTAAAAGAGAAAAAGAAACCATCCCTCAGACCTGATTGGCCCTTGTCTCCCTTGAGTTCAACTTTCTTGGCCACTTAAAGAGCATAAAAAGTCCCAACCCCATGGAGTTGGGGCGCCTCTGACTTGGTGTGTGTCTGAGACTATGAGAGGTATGAAATTAATTATCTGAAATAAATAAGAAACTGAGGATCGAGTATTTATGATTTAATTTGCAAAGCCAGCATTTGCATATGAAACCAGGTCATCTGACTCCTCAGATATCAGAGACAAAGAATGACTTATAGAGCTGATTTTTATAATAGGAGAGAGAAATAGAAAAAAAACATTTTTGGAAGATAATTCAATTAAACAAGACAGGTCACCTTATTAGTGTGCTTCTCCCAGCTTTCTTAAACCAACAGTCCTAAAGATGATGCATTTTGTAACCAGAAATATTACTTTAAAGGAGCCCACAGATTAAAAACTGACATGATTTCTCAGCTTCTAGGAAGTGGTATTTGCTTCAGAGAGTCTAGGAGAAAAGGGAACAGTGACCAGGAAAAAGAAATTTGTGGCTGGTGGTTATAAGCTAGTGATCAGCTCCCATCCTCCCAGCTGCCAGAAATGGAAACTTAACTTAAGCAGAGTAGATTACTTACCTTAAATCCTTTCTCTAGCTACCAGAAGAAGAAATTTTGCTTTAAAAAAACCCTGTATAATCCTATGATTATTTTATTCCTCTAAATTATCTGCTACTAAATGATAAGCTCTTATCAATGTATCTATTCACTAAGTCTATAGGGAACCTAGACTTCAGAGATTATCTGTTAGTCTGACTTACCTGTTAGAGCTAGCTTTTCCTAAAGGAGGGAGTTTAATCCTATAATCAAACCAAAAATAAAATAATCAACACTAACTGATTTCCTTCTCAGAGGCATCATACCTTACTCTGATGACCAGATGCCTTTAAACTTCAAGAGAAGGAAAGAAAGTTGCTTTGTTAGGGCAAAATAAAACTCATAATGTTTAATGACCTATGAGTGCTTCATTCTGTTCCAAATCTAACCTGAACTCATTGGGTGCTAGTGCTAATATGCTCCTAACATACTTTCCATTTTTCTTTGGGAAAAAATAAGCAGTCATGGATGGGCTGCTGTTCACTTTTCTTGCCCCCCCCAAAAAAAAACTCCCCTCTTCCAAACTTCTGTATTCCTATGGAGCTTCCCATCATTCTTCTAGTTCCTGGTTCTCAATTTCTCCCTTATCTTTGATTCCTTTCTTTCCCCCAACCCATATTCCTAAACAATTCTCCATTTCATTATTTCTACCATAATTGCAAGCATTTATCCCCAGTCTCTCTACTCACACAGCCATGACCCTTGTTCAAGGCCTTATCAGTTCTCACCTAGACTGTTGAGATAACTTCATAATTGGTCTTTCTGTCTTAGGACTCTCTTCTGTCCAACCCATTCTTCCCAAAGCTACTAAAGAGATTTTCCTAGAGCCCAGGTCTGACCTTGTCACTTCCCTATTAAATAAAAATGATGGGCTCCCTAAAGACTCTAGCATCAGATATTCTTTTATCTTTATTTAATTGTTGTTTTATAAACATTTTATAACATGCATAACTACTAGTGAATGTATATCATTTATAAATAAGTGAATGCACACACTCAAATTCATTTACTGATAGAGATATACCATCAAAAAAGTTTGGAGACAAACTAATTGAAATAAGAATAATAATGTAGCATCTGAATTATGAGCCCTCCAATGAAGACAGAGAAAAAGTACAGATCTTTGCATAGTTCACTAATTTAGTTTTATGGGACTATTTTTGGAGGATTCTGAGGAAAAGAAAGCAGAGTCCAGATAGCATCTATCTTTCTAGCTTGTACCTTTAAGGGAAGAACAATAATATGAAAGGTCAAGCAGTGCAATTGACCTTTGGAGACAGGTCCTTACCTCCATGACATATAAGTGCCTGTTGTGGACAACAGGAATTGAAAACTGAGAAGTCATGATTCCTAATGGCCAGGACCTGATGGCATCTGCTGATAAGATTAAACAGCCAACAAAGGGAGCTTTGCTTTCTCCTCCCCACCCCGACTGCTTGATAAAGGGGGATCAGTATCAAAACTGTATCTCTAAGGTTGATGATGATTTATTCCTAGTTCCTTCATGCCACAAAAGAGTAGATTCTATTCCCTGTTTCAAATAGCTCAGGCAGATATTTCCTTACAAATTCTTTCTTTCTCAATCAATTATCATTAACAATTTATTAATCTGTTCCCTTACCCAACTTTCATATAAAAGAAAATGGGGGGTAAAAATATTTGTCTAATGTTATTAAAGAGGAAGAGATTTATGAAGAGGGTTTGATCACCATAAAGAGATGGGAGACACATTCCCCTCCTCCCTATAATGTGACTGAGGGACAAGAAGGGTAAGGTAAGAAAAGCAAGTGCCAATCCCATATGGAAGTCCCACAAGCAAAGGGGGTATACTGACATCATGCCCTTGGCTAAGCTTTAATTTCAATAACAGCAGAGCCTTGTAAGCAGAGAGAGGATTGTATGTGTGTATATATGTATGTATGTATTTATTCATGTATGTGTATGTATATGTGTATAGAGAGAGTGGCATAGTAGATAGAGGGTCTCCAAAATTCCACACACTGACACAAACAAATTGAATGACCCTGGGCAAATCACTTGACCTCTCCATACTCTAGAAAACTCTATTAAGACTAAGTTGTTAAGAAGGTGCTGTACTTCGTTGGAATCCATCTCTCTCTCTCTCTCTCCCTCCCTCCCTCTCTCTCTCTCTCTCTCTCTCTCTCTCTCTCTCTCTCTCTCTCTCTCTCTCTCTCTCTTCTCCTCTCTCTCTCTCTGTGTGTGTGTGTGTGTGTGTGTGTGTGTGTGCGCGCGCGAGTGCATGTTCTATGTCCTTTTAAATTGCCAACATTACATTCACACACTAAGCCCTCAAGGTAAACTCAAACAAAGCTGTGGCAGGGCTAGCCTCCCAAATGGGGTAGCTGTACTACCTGTGGAACATTCTGGCCCATCTCCCTAAACCTGCTACATGGCAAACAAAACCTTACATGCAGGGACACAACCAAATGTACAGTAATAATTGACATTTACATAGTCCTTTACTTTTATTACTTTATTTGAACCTCACAAGAAGTTTTTGAGATTCTATAGACAGTACTATCCTCATTGTACAGAGGAGGAAACTGAGACTGAGAAAGGTTGTGATTTGCCAATAGCCATGTTACTAATAAGTGTCTGAGGTGGAATGCTAACATACTAATTGGTTAAGGCTATAAAATCATTAAAGAGAAAGATATCTAAGTCTTAAGTTTGGGATTCCAAAGAAAATAAGTCTAATGACTAGATCTAGTCATTATTCATAAAGAAAGTCATGGCACAAAAATGCATTGTTGTCTTTAAAAAATACAATTTGTTTATATAGGATAAATCTCTGGGTGCAGAGGGAGAAATACTGAAAATAACCATGATGAGGTAAAAAAACAGAAGACATAAATAAAAATTTTCTTGTTAAAAATAAATAACAAACACTGCCTTCAAAGAGCTTTACATTTTAATAGGATGAAAGAACACATATAGGGGAATGGCGGTGAGAGAAAGGTGCTTGTAGTCTGTAATTTGGTGATGGGGGGAAAGGGTAGTCAATTGGTGTACCCCTTCTAGAAGCAATCATAGTTTCGATTTCATTTAAGTTCCTAGAGCAACAGGAGAAAAGGGGGGGGCAGTGCAAAGAGACACAGGAGAGGAGAGAAGGAGAGGAGGGAGGGGGAGGGAGGGGAGAGGAGGAGGGGAGGGAGGGAGGAGAGGGAGGGGAGGGAGGGAGAGGGAGGGGAGAGGAGGAGGGGAGAGGAGAGGAGAGGAGAGGAGAGAGAGAGGAGGAGAGGAGAGGAGAGGAGAGGAGAGGAGTGGAGAGGAGAGGAGAGGAGAGGAGAGGAGAGGAGGGAGGGAGGGGAGAGGAGAGAGAGGAAGAGGGGGAGAGGGAGGGGAGGAACGAGAGGGGAGTAAGGGGGAGGGGAGGAGGAGAGAGGGAGAGAGGGAGAGGAGGGAGGGACAGGAGGGAGGAGGGGGAAGAGGGGAGGAGGGAGGGAGAGGAAGGAGGGGAGGAGGAGAGGAGAGGAGGGAGGGAGAGAGAGAGGACATAGGGGAGGGAGGGAGAGGGAGAGGGAGGGAGAGGGAGGGGAGGGAGGGGGAGGGGAGGGAGGGAGGGGAGAGAGGGGAGAGGAGGGGAGGGAGGGGAGGGAGGGAGAGGAGGAGAGGAGGGGAGAGGAGAGGAGAGGAGAGGAGGGGAGAGGAGGGGAGAGAATGGAAAGTATCTGTGCTTAAAAGAAGGTCACAAAACGATCAGAATGAAAGGAATATGGTTGGGTCTGGGAATGGCTGAAAACAGTGAAGTCTTACCAATCAAGTCGGCACACAGCAAGAATGCTAAAAGCTCCTCTAGGATATGGTCTCTAGGGGTCCAGAGGGTCCAGTAGGAGGGTTCAGCAGCAGCAGAGGCAGTTCAGAAAACTACTAGTCTTGTGATTGTTAAGGAAAGAAAGTGAAGCATACCATGAATGATGGAGTAGGAGAACAATGAGGAATAGAAGAACTGTAGAACCCAATGAGAATGAATTATAAGGGAAAAGATAGAACAGAAGATTATGAAACTGCTCAATGAAGACAGCTTTTCCTCATTTTCTCAGGCCATTTTGCCACAGGAAAATGTGCATACTGCAAAATATTTGGGTCCTAAAAAATAAGTTTGCAATTCAGTAAATCACTAATCTCGCCAACATGAGTGCTCCTCCCACTAATGCAGATTAAAAGCCAGCCAAGTCATTTTACCTTGCCCACATTTTTCGGTAACTCCTCTATAGAGGATCAGCCCAATACATTGGATTCCTTCTGGTTTCTTTAATATTTTATGTATGTGCTTAGCACAGTTCCTGCTGCATAGTGCTTAATAAAAGCTTGTTGACCGAATGACTGGCGGCTAGCAGAATTCTAATTCTATCCATCTGCTATACCTTATTATTGCTCCCTAATATATTCACTACCTTTTGCAGTCATCCATGTCATGGACAATCTCTTTTGCAATGTGTCTCATCATGACTCATCATCATGAATTTGCTGCTGCCTGTTAATATGTTTTTTCCATTGACCTTTGTCATCTACTATGATTCTGCTAAGATCCTGCTATTTCATGGTTCTCATTATATAGCACCACTGGAAACTATTGGTGGTTAAATATATATACACATATAAATGCAAATGATTTACCACATGTTGGAACTTTGAGAGAGGATATGTATATTTCTGTAAATGTACATATGCATACATACATATAACCATAAATGTGCAAATATACATACCCGTATGTATGACTGTATATGAATATATACAGGCTTATGTATATACAAACATACATATATGTACACTTTGTGAGAGCAAGTAGTTTGGGACTACTGAAAGTACTGTATAATTTCCCAGAGGCAACCAGTTTGAATTTGCAAGATGCCTTCTCTTTTTTATTGCAAAAATTAATATAACTATATGTGCTACTACATACATGTAAGGAAGGGCAGCATAACACTGCATAGAGCTCTAGACTTGAAGCCAGGATTATCTGGGCTCAAAATCCCCCTCTGATACTTACCAGCTAGACCACAGGCAAGTCAAATAATTTCTGTGAGTCTCAGTTCAATCCCTAAGACTGTACATTGTTGAAAGGCTTGCAATCTGTGCCAGTAGAGTGAGTTCAGACACTAGGAATTCTCATGCTGATAAATTCATAGGTGCTTGATTTATTGACCTTATTTATTTATTTATTTATTACATATATTATTATTTATTTTATTGATTTATGTATTATATCTGGAAATGTTTGCATGTTATGGGGCTAAAGCCTGAGACTAGCCAATTTCAGTGGCATCAAAAAGCTAATGCTGACAAGTTGAATGATTCTTGGGGAATATTTTGTTCTGAACAAAATCAATAAGGATTTAATGGACCCCACTACATACCCAGCACAGTGCTAAATATTCTAGGTGATAACAAAGAAATATAATATACTGTGCCAGGCCTCAAGAGTCCTTGCAAGCTAAAACTTCTCCAGCTGGACCTACGTGGCCTGTCTGGGACGAAGACACTGCTATCTGCCTCCTGACTTCTTAGATCATCAGAGACTTCTCTGGCTAGACCCACCTGGCATCTGCCATCTACTGTCTCGTAACTGAACTCTCAGCCTCCCAAGACCCTACTTTTCTCTGCTTTGACCTGCTTTGATGAGAGCGTTCTGAGACCTCATAGGGTGAAACATGATTTGCCACAAGTTTGAACCTTGAGAGAGGACTTTGAACAGACTCTTTACCTGCCTCTCTTCAATAGCCCCCTCCCTTTCCACTAATACTCTGCATTATTTCATTCTTTTCCCATACCATGCTCTTATCCCCTTATAATCTCCCCATGCAAGTGATTCTGAACCCCATCATCTATGAATATAGATGATTTTCCCATTCCCAACTGCCTGCTGTCTTGCTTTCATCCTCCTAATTCTATACCTATATGCTGCTCCAGATCCACCTGCCCTTTCCATTGCACCCTCTGAAAAATCTGCTCCACTATTAACAAACTTCCTTAGATCTTAATCTCTTCTTTTCTCACCTGAATCTTCTGGCCCTCACTGGGACCTGAAACACACCTGATGACATTGCTTCCCCCACCAACTTTCCCAGTTCTGGATAGCACTTTTTTTTCATACCCCCTCCCACTCAATGTGTCAAAGTGGGGAAGTCTGAATACTCCTCATTCCCCAATGCTATTTACAGACTCTCTTTTATCCATCACTCAACAACCTCTTTTTTTTTTTCAAGGTTCATGCTATACAAATTTATTGCTCCATTTATCACTGGCAGTTCTCTATCAACTGACTGTACATTATCCCTCCTCCTGCAATAGTTTAGTATCAGGGTCACAGTCTTTCTCCCTATCCCAATACGTGTTCCATCCTAGCAGGCTTCAATATACATATATACGTATCGTGTTAGGGGTCTGTAAGGATGTAGAGGGCCACAGACAGTTCACGAGATCTCACTGAAGGGCTGAGGCCCCTCTCGAGTGCTGGTCCGCGAGCAAGGTTGTCTGGTTCGGTGCTCCGTCCTATGTCTCTTTAATTTCCCTAGTTACTCATTAGTCATTAACAGTGTATTTGTGATTGGTGGTAGATAAGTGCACGAATACAGCATGGGTTATACGTCTTTATAACTTGAGAAAGAGTTCCTGTTATTTTACTATACAAGTAAGTGCTTTGCTAAAAATAAACGGAGTTGCTGCCATCTTGTCTCCCGCTTCATCAATGCATGCTCAGAGTGAAAGATCAAGCTGGTCTTGATTCTTCGGGTGATTGGGAAACCCTAGGTCTTAGGTAGGCTCTAGAGCCGAGAGGACAAACTGGCGCCCAACCTGGGGCCCCTGTGAGGGCAGAGTCGGGATAACATCTGGACCAAGAAGACACGACACCCACATCAAGACACCGAGGTCTGTTGGAACCAGGCAACCTCGCTCGCAGACCAGGACCCGAGAGGTGCCTCAGACCTTCCGTGAGATCTCGTGAACTGTCTGTGGCCCTCTACATCCTTACAGATCCCTAACAGTATCGTCATTTCCCATCAGTCTGTACTCCTTATTCATGCCCCTGTGTGTCTCTCTCTCACCTTTCAGCTTCCTTTTGTGTGTTATCTTCCCCTCTGTTGAATGAAATGTAAGCTCCTTGAGGGCAAGGACTATCTTTTTTTTTTTTTGCTTGTATTTGAATTCCCAGTGCTTAGCTGGCAAAAAGTGTTTAACAAATACATGTTTGACTGGCAGAATGAGAACATAGTGATGCAAATACCCTAATTTCTCAGTTCTTTAATGTACTCAATTCATATGACTTCCTCCTTCACTCTATATCAGATACCCTGAGAGGTAGTAATATCCTTAATATTGCCATCATCAGCAAGAATTCTACTTCCATGTTCACGAACTCTAAAATTCATTTTTCTGATTATAATATTTTATCTCTCGATCTTTCCCTCTGGCATATGACCCCTGACCCTGATCATTCTCATTGGGTCTTCCCTTACCCCTTCTCCTCATTTCTTTTCAAGGCCATTATTTCTGCAATGGAACTATTCTCCTCCCTTCCCTATTTTGATCCCTCGATGAACCAGTTCAACTCTACACTATGAATAGAAAAAAATTAATCTTCTCTCCATAACAGAAGGATGGAGGCTAGCCTTAAGTCCACATGGATATAACACCAGTGGTGTGGCTGGGTGGTGGCAACAGAAACAGTGGCAGCTTCAGGAGTTCTCAAGCCAGAGATGGTAAGAGGACCTGGCAACTGGTCAAAAAAAAGAGTTTACATGGTACCCTTGTGCTAGCACTAGAACCAGACACTGTCCAGTAGCTCCATTGACTATACGTACTTCTGGATCGTAATTCAAGAACTGAGAGGAGCACTTTCAGTCAAGACAGAGAGTGAAAGACCTGAGGGGAAGTATCACTTCCAGTCCAAGGAAGGAGGAGTTATGAGAAGTATCTATTGCAGGCCTGCACAACATATGGCCCGTAGGACATTTGCAGCCTGCCAAAGGATTTGGGGCAGCCCAAGAAAAATGTAGAGGTTGTAAAAGAAAGTAAAGATGTAACAAGTCCGTTGTCCATGCCCTGCTTAACCTGCCTTCCTCTAGTCACTATTGTACCCATCATGTGACTTGGCAGATGGGGTGCCACTGTGTACTCTCTCCTGTTTGTCGTGTGACCAGTGGCAACCAACCACCTCTGTCTTAGTCTGAGAGGAGTGAGAGTTGTATCTTTTTGCTATGTTTTCAATCAGTTTTCTGGCTATGTGATGAGTGGCAACAGCACGAGGGCTTCTCCTCCTCCCTCACTGTGGCTGGCCTCCAAGTTACATGAGTGTCTGGTGCTCTCTCCAAGGCCAGACATTCAGTTCAGGATTTCTTTGTATGTGAGCAGCTGCCGTGGAGATTTTTTTGGTTCTAATATTAAAGTTTTGGGAGTGACTTTGTAAAATGGGTGATAAAAAGAAATGGAAGATTGAATCAGAATATAGTGTTCAATTCAGATGGACAAACAGATATTTGCTTACTTATATGAGAGACAAAATGTTGTGCCTTGTTTGCCAAGAAGTAATAGCCGTTCCAAAGGAAGACAATCTTCATTGCCATTTTGAATCAAAACCTCCTGATTTAAGCAAATTGGACACCAATGAAAAACAAATTAAAATATCCAAAGTGTTGAAAAATCTCAGTGGGGAACAACAGTTTTTCAATAAAGTAAACTCAGAAAATGAGGCAGTTACTTACTATGGTCAGTTTTCAGATTTCTAAAGAAATTGCTGCTGCTGGAAAGTATTTTACAGAAGGTAACTTCATGAAGAAGCGTTTGCTGATTGCAGTTTCTGGATTATGTCCCAATTCAAAAAGTGCTTTTGAGAATATAAGTTTGTGGGACAGGTAGGTGGCACAGTGGATAGCCCTGGAGTCAGGAGGACCTGAATTCAGATTTGGTCTCAGACCAGACACTTGACACTTAACTCTCTGTGTGACTCTAGGCAAGTTGCTTAACCCCAATTGCTTTGCCAAAACAAAAACAAAAAAAGAGAGACAGAGAATATAAATTTGTCCTGTATGATCGTGCAGTGAAGACTAGCTGATGATAAACTGACTGCTGACAAGAAGTGTAATACATCCCATTAACTAAATGTAAACAGTAAGAAAACCTGAAAAATGTATTAAAACTTGTACCACTTGGCAAAGTAATTTTTAATATTAATGTGATTTCATTATAAATAAAAATCATAGTAAGTATAATTAATTACTATCAATTGAAATTTCAATTTTTAATATGGTTTATTTGCAAAAGAGTTTAATCATTAATTATACCTTTACTTGGAAAGTGAGCCACTGAAATCCTATCTGTGGCCCAAAGAAGTTTAGCCTATTTTAATTCTGGCCCTTACCTACTGCCAAGTTGTGCAGGTCCGATCTATTGCAATTCCAAAGGATCAGGGCCCTTTCCTGGGTAAGGACCAAAATGCAGAACAAGAAATCAACTACCACACACCTCCTCAGATCACACCACTTTGGAAGCACTGAAAACTCCCAAACCCCCAGAACTAGCTCTGAAAAACGCAATGCAAAAAAGACTAAAACTTGAGACAATGCCCTTCCCTAACCCCTTCTGAGAACAGCGTCAAACGTTAACATAAAGTTACAAATCAAAAAATCAGGAATTGGAGAAAGGAGGGAAATGGGGTGGGGTTAAAAAGGGAGGGCAGATAAAAGAAGGCAGTTGTCAGAATCAAAAGAGACCTTAGAGGAGGTACGGGATAAAAAAGAGAGAAAAGAATAACAAGAAGAAAATAGGATGGAGGAAAATTCCCAGAAATCATAAATGTGAATGTAAATGAAATGAACTCACACACAAAACAAAAGCAGATAGCAGAATAGATTAGAAAACAAATCCAACAATATGTTTTATACAAGAGAACAGAGAGACACAGAGTTAAAATAAGGGGCTAGAGCAGAATCTATTATGCTTCAGCTAAAGTAAAAAAGGCAAGGGTAGCAAACATGATCTCAGACAAAGCAAAGGCAAAAACAGACCTAATTAAAAAGGATAAGCAGAGAAAGTACATCTTGCTAAAAGAAACCATAGACAATGAAATAATATCAATACTAAACATATACACATCAAATCACATAGCATCCAAATTCTTAAAGAAAAAGTTAAATGAAATACAGGAGGAAATATTAAACTATTCTAGTTGGGGACTTCAACTTTCCTCTCTCAGAGCTAGATAAACTTAACCATAAAATAAATAAGAAAGAAGTCAAAGAGATGAATAGAATCTTAGGAAAGTTAGATATAATAGACCTCTGGAGAAAACTTAATGGAAAAGAACCTACCTTTTTCTCAGCTGTACATGGCAGCTTCACAAAAATTGACCATGTATAAAGACACAAAAACCTCACAACCAAATGTGGAAAAGTAGAAATATTAAGTGCATCCTTTTCATACCATAATGCATAAAAATTACATTTAATAAAGGGCAATGAAGCATAACCTAATCCTAAAGAATAAGTAGGTCAAAGAACAAATCATACAAACAATAATTTCATTAAAGAGACAACAATGAGACATTATTCCAAAATTTGTAGGATACAGTCAAAGCAGTACTTAGGGGAAAATTTATATCTTAGATGCATATATCAATAAAACAGAGAAAGAGCAGATCAATGAATTATGCATGCAACTAAAGAAAAAAAAACAGAAAAAGAACAAATCTGAAATCCCCAATTGAACACCAAATAAGAAATCCTGAAATTCAAGGAGAGATTACTAAAACTGAAAGAAAAAAAAACATTGAACTAACACATAAAACTAGGAACTGGTTTTATGGGGGGAAAAAAATAACATATAAACCATTAGTTAATTACATTCAAAAAAAATAAAGAAGAAAACCAAATAACCAATATAAAAAATGAAAAGGGTGAATGTACTACCAATGGAGACATTAATGTAGCAATTATTAGGAGTTATTTTGTCCAATTATATGTCAGAAAAGCTGACAATCTAAGTGAAATGCATGGATATTTATAAAATGTAAATTTCCCGGATTAACAAGAGAAAATAGAATTCTTCACCTTCTCTTAGAAAAAGAAATTGAACAAACTATAAACGAGCTCCATAAGAAAAATTCACATGAGTGTTTTTAGGGGCAGGTAGGTGGCATGGTGGATGGAGCTCTGGTCTTGGAGTCAGGAGGACCTAAGTTCAAATCTGGCCTCAGACAGTTGACACTTCCTAGCTGTGTGACCCTGGGCAAGTCACTTAACCCCAATTGCCTCACCAAAAAGACATAAAATCCCCAGGATCAGATGGTTTCACAAGTGAATTCTATCAAACAATCAATCCCAATACCGTATAAAGCATTTGAAAAAATAAGTAAAGTCCTATTAAAATCCTTTTATGATGCAAATACAATTTTGATATCTGAACCAGAGAAAGAAAACTATAGACCAATTTCCTTAATGAATATCAAAGCAAAAAATATAAATAAAATACTAACAAGGAGATTACAGCAATATATCACAAAAATCATACATTATGACAAGGATTTATACTAGAATGTAGAACTGGTTCAATGTTAGGAAAACTATCAGCATAATCATCCATATCAAGAACAAAAACAACAAAAATCATATGATTATCTCAATAGATGAGAAAAAGCCTTAGACAAAATAGAACATCCATTCCTATTAAAAAAAAAAACACTAGAAAGCAAAGGAATCAATGGATCCTTTCTTAAGAAAAAGAAATCTTTTCATATTGGTTATTTGGTTTTCTTCTTTCTTTTTTAATCTAATTAACCAATCATTTATATATTTTTTTCATAAAACCAGTTTCTAGTTTTATTGGTTAGTTCAATGTTTTTTTTTTCTTTCAGTTTCATTAATTTCTCCTTTGAATTTCAGGATTTCTTATTTGGTGTTGAATTGGGAATTTCAAATTCATTCTTTTTTCTAGGTTTTTTTTTAGTTGCAGGCCCAATTCATCAATCTATTCTTTCTCTCTTTTATTGATATATGCACCTAGAGATATAAGTTTTTCTGTAAGTACTGCTTTGACTGTATCCTACAAATTTTGGAAAGTTGAAGGATATAAAATAAACCAAAATAAATCAACAGCATTTCTATATACCAACAAAACCCAGCAGCAAGAGATAGAAAGATAAATTCCATTTAAAATAACTGCAGACAATATAAATAAAGTACTTGGGAGTCTACCTGCTAAGACGAATCGAAGGATTATATGAACACAATTACAAAAATGCTTTTCACACAAATAAAGATAGATCTAAACAGTAGGAGAAATATTAAAAATGATAATTCTACCTAAATTGAATTACTTATTCAGTATTCAGTATACCAAGCAAACTACCAAAAAAGAATTTTATAGAGCAACAAAATTAATCTAGAAGAACAAAAGGTCAAGAATATCAAAAGAATCAATGAAAATATAAAAGTTAAGATATGCAGTCTAGCAGTTTCAGATTTCTAACTATATTACAAAGTAGTAATCAAGAAAACAATCTGGTACTGGCTAAAAAAATAGAATAGTGGATTAGTGGAATAGATTAGGTATATAATACACAATATTAAAAGACCATAGTAATCTAATTTATCAAAGACAAAAAAAGATCCAGGCTTTTGAGGTAAGAATTCATGATTTGACAAAAACTGCTGGGGAAACTGGAAGGCAGTTTGTGTGAGAATAATTTTGATATCCTCTCAATCTGATCAATCTTTACTCATTTCATTGTGATTTATGGGTAATAATGATTGTCTATAAGTAAAATAAGCAGGATAGAATTAAGATTAACTGTTAGGATAAGAATTATGTAGGTTGAAATTAATTAACCCACTATGTATGTTTATATATGCACATTATTCATGTATTAACAATTATATTGCTTTTAAATTATTTATAATATAGACTTATACTACATAAATTTGTAATTTGTTATTCAGGCCTTTAGAGATAGTGACTTGCTGTACTCTCCTCTCTCCCCCTACCCCACCTATTAATGTGCTTGAAGTGTTCCAGAAAACCAGAGTTTGCCCTTTTCTTTGTTCTTTTGTACCTGATGTTCATAACATTCTTGTGGAAAGCCCAGGAGTCTATCGCCTGGTCCTTGACTGAATCACACTCACGAGTGTTGGTATGTGGAAAACTTGATAACTAAACCCTGGAGATTGATAGATATTTTCCCTTGACCAATCATGTGGATTTCTGCCTTCTAGAACTGACCAATCAAAGAATTGTGCTGCCTCGATCTATTTTTGGCATCCCCTCAGTTGCATAAAAGAGGTGAACCTGAGGGTAGAGGGATCCTTGACCAGAGAGCAGAGTTTCATATCTAATTACTTAGGGACCACTGATTTTCCTAATAAATTAAAACTGCTCAGATTCTCTAGTGTCCTTTTGTTGCAGAGCATAATTAGGGGATTATATTTGGCAGCAACTAGGCATAGACAAACAGCTCACCCTGTATACCAAGATGAGGTCAAAATGATTAAATTATCTAGACATAAAAGGTGATGTCATGAATAAATTAAGGGAGTATGAGAAAATGTACTTGTCAGATCTATGAATAAGGGAAGAATTTATGAACAAACAAGAGAGAAAATGGATTACAGAAAACAAAATAGATAATTTTGATTAAACTAAAAAGCTTATGCACAAACAAAACCAATGCAACCAAAATTAGAAGGAAAACAGGAAACTGGGAAAAATAACTGCAGCAAGTTTCTCCGATAAAAGCTTCATTTTTCAGATATGTAGAGAACTGAGTCAAATTTATAAAAATAAGAACTACTGCCAAGTTGATAAATTTATCAAAGGATAATTTGTCAAAATTTGTCAAAGGATATGATCAGTCAATTTTCAGAAGAAGAAATCAAAGCTATCAATACTCACATGAATAAATGCTCTGAATCACTGCTGATTAGAGAAATACAAATTGTAACAACTCTGAAGTACCACTCACACCTATCTGATTGGCTAATGTGACAGAAAAGGAAAATGACACAACACTGGAGGGAATGTGAAAAAATTGGGACACCAAGGCACTGTTGGTGGTGTTGTGAACTAGTCTAGCCATTTTGGAGAACAATAAGGACTTATGTCCAAATGGCTATAAAATTGCACATACCCTCTAACCAAGCAATACCACTACTAGGTCTGTATCCCAAAGAGACCAAGAAAAGGGAAAAGGACATATTTGTAGAAAAATATTTATTACAGCTCTTTTGCAGAGGCAAAGAATTGGAAATTGAGAAAATTTCAATCAATTGGGGACTGGCTTAGCAAGTTGTGGTATATGATTGTGATGGAATACTATTGTACTATAAGAAATGATGAATAGACTGATTTCAGAAAAACCTGAGAAGATATATATGAACTCAGGCAAAGTACAGTGAGAGGACCAGGAGAATATTGTGCACACTAATCGCAATGATGTAAGGAGGATCAACTGTGAAAGACTTAGCTACTCTGATCAAGTCAATCTTCCAAAACAATTCCAAAGGACCTATGATAAAAAATGCTGTCTATCTCCAGAGAGATAGAGCATGAACTCCAAAAGCAAATTGAAGCACAGTTTTTTGGTTTTATTTTGTGGTTTGGTTTGGTTTGTTTTGCAACATGGCCAATATGGAAATATGTTTTGCATGACCTGACATGTATAATTGAAATTAAATTGCCTGCCTTCTAAAGGAGGGGAGAAGGGAGAGAATTTGGAACTTGATTTAAAAAAAAAAAACATTGTAAAAAATGTACATATAATTGGGAAATATTTGACAAAACAATTAAAAATAATTTTAAAAGAAAATGAGAGTTTATTATGTTGTAGCTATAAGAAATCTACAACAAAATTAACAGAAAGTTCATTCTTCTATTTTAAGTATTGCTTGGTTGTTGTCTTTTGCCCTTCCAATTTCTGCCCTAGTAGGAGTGACAGTAAATACTAATGACACGCAATGCCTGACTCTAACTACTTACATTTGGATGGTCTAGTATTAAATATGAAAAGAACAAGTATACAAAAATGTCAAAGAAAATGATTCAAAAGGGAAAAATTAATTTGGTCCTGTAAATAATGCCAGGATAATATCCACACTGAGATCATTGAATTGGAGTATGAGAACATTTATTAGAATCTTACTTTACAAGCCAACATATGACTCCCTTCAGTAAACTTCCCTTAATAAGTTTCAGAGAGAATAATTTTGTTCAGTTTCATTTTGACCTTGTGTCACAATGATGAAAGAAAAATCCTCAAAGAAAAAATGTAGGATTTGATGACAAAGACAAAATCAATTTACTGAAATTAATGGAAGAGTACAGACATTCAGGTCAGCATCCCTCTATAGCTTTTTTTTCTTTTTTTTTTATTTTGGACAAATACTAAAAGTTAAATACAAAATACGAAAAGGAAAAGAAACATATTATAAACTTAAATATAAAATAAGAAAAGAAAAAAAACATGTCATGTCCACAGGAGAACATAGGAAAGGATTCAGAATATGCAGCAATAAGACTTCATTTCAAGAAAGCCTATAGATCAAATACTGCATGCTATGTTAAAAGCTGTCCATCTTTGCTCCCTTGTAGGTTTTCTTTTGTTCTCTGCTGTAAGCTTTTTACTTTGTGCTTTTTCCCCCCTTATTTTCCCCTACTCTCCACCCTGAGGCTACAATTAAGCATGTATATATGTGTGTGTGTGTATACACATATGTATATGTATATATACATGTATACATATATACACACATACATACATATATAAGCATATACTTTCCCTAAGAGATTCTACTCTTAATCTTTGTTTCTGTATTTGTGCATATCTCTCATTTCCTATTTCTCCTAATTCCTCTATTTCTACCTGCTACCTTGCCCTCTTATTACTTAACCTAATCCTTCGATCTCTCTCTTATCCTCCCATTCTCCTAAATCTAAACACCTTTTTGTACACCCCATTGATCTATTCCCTTACCCTCCCCTCTAAAGATTCCTCCCTTATCCTCCAGCATCCCCCTATAGTTAAAAGAATATGTGTTCATATTCTGCAATGGATCTAACCATTTAAATAAACTTTACAAAGAATAAAGTAAATGGCCAAGATGCAGAAGCAATGAGGCAATAGTGATACAGCATTGAATGAACCTGAGAACATAAAACTACATGGGGAATGATTCCCTATTTAGCAAGAACTACGAGGGGAAAACTGAAAGCAATGTGGAAGAAAATCATTTCAGACCCACCTTTTACATAATAGTTTTTATCATAATAATTGCCAGATTTTTTTTAAAAAAATTTCAAATATGAAAGGCTATCATTTTTCTTAAATGAAAAGAACAGAATATGGTACATTTCAGATACAGGATAACTTACCCAGGGAAAAATGGGATCATAATACATAAAATAAATAAATTTTGATTGTATACAATTTAAATATTTTCATACAAGCATATTTATGTGACTAAAATAAAAACTGAAACTGGCAACTGAGGAAAAATATTTTCATCTATTTCTGATTAAAATCTGATAATAAAGATATATAGAGAATTGAACCAAATATGTGAGACCAAGAGCTGCAAATAGATAGGCCTTAGCACAAAGGGCAAGGGCAACACCTAGAGAAGCATTCAGACTCTAGCACAGAGGGCCAGCATTCACACTGGCAAAATATATATATATATATATATATATATATATATATGGGCCCTGCCAGCAATACAGTGGGAAATGACCCAGGGGGACAAGCCTCTTTGCTTACTGTAACTTTTAACCAGTAAAGCCCCTTGATGTTATTCCAAGCCCAATATCCAGTTTGTAAATGGGTAATTGATATGTGTGGAAATCTTTTCATAAGGATCAAAGGAAATTGGAATTGTTAGGAGCTGCCTTGCTTTATAACTACATGAAGAAGTGAAACTATTTCTATACTGACCCAGGCTCTCCAGAAGAAGGGAGTGCCTAGGATAGGGGAATGGATGTTCCTGGCTGGTGGGCCAGGAAGTCTGAATTCATGGAGACACAGGACAGCTCGGTATAAATTCTGGTACTGGAGCAGGCTACAGAGAAGACTGTAATGGCCTCAGCAACAGTAAAATAAATGACTGTGTTCCATGATGAGGATCAGGGATTGTGCAAAAAGTGATATCATCTGCACTGTGGTCCTGAGGTTCCTGATGCTGCATCCTATTCATCAATTCTACCTTACATTAGGAAACTCATTGTAATCTGCAAAGATTTGTCATCACCCATGACATGGCCCTTACTATTAATATCTAGGATCCTGCATTTGTGAAAAAGTGAGGCAAAGCTTGGGGTTTCTGGTCCTTACTCTCTTCCATATTGGGTCACTTCCTCAGTGGGTCATTATGTTGATTGGTTCTAATTGGGCATAAATGTAAGATAAATTCAAGTTTATAAAACTTTGGGGAAATTAAAATAAAAATTTTAGAAAAGTTATATAGTGAAAAATATTTCTCTGTATAAAACTTGAAAGATATACTATAATAAATTATATTTAGATTAATTTTCTATTTTTAAGAGTAACATTGAAAATGGGAGAAAATGAATATGTTCATTTCAATTGTGGAGACAGGGAAAATGTTTACCTATTTTTGTTGTTGTTGTTCAGTCATTTCAGTCATGCTAGATTCTCTGTGACCCCATTAGGAGTTTTCTTGACAAAGATACCGGAGTGTTTTGTCATTTCCTTCTCCAACTCATTTTGCAGGTGAGGAACAATAGAGTTAAGTGACTTGCTCAGGATCACACAGCTGGTAAGTATCTGAGGACAGATTTAAACTCAGGAAGAATGTTTGAAGACCAGGGCTCTCTGCACTGAGCCACCTAGTTGCCCCATTTATCTATTAAAAGCTGAATAAATTATTTTACAAAAACACAGGAATTTAATCACAGATAATACAATTTACATAATAAAGAGGTAGATATGTAAATGTATGAAAATGTGATTTATCATGTTTAGGTCATTAATATCATAGATTTTTATAGAATGTGGCATAAGATATAGATTTAAAACTATCATTTTCACCATCAAGTCATCCATCTTTTTGAATAACATTTGTATTAAGTGATGAGCCCACTTCCCAATATTATAATCAAAAAATATGAATGCCATTTTTTTAATCTCTAAGACTCTACTTCTGTATTCTTATTCTGTTCTATTGATCTGCTTCTCTATTTTCTTCCCAATGCACAAAAATTTTTTAAAAAATAATTATTTTGTATTACATTTGGAGATTGTTGGAGCTTTGGGGCTGTTTAAAAAAATGTAACTTCTTTCTCTCATTCATTCATTTGCTTACATTTTGTTTTGATACAATATGCATTTCATAATTAATAGCCAGATAAATTCTCACGGTCCTCAAAAACAGTTAAACAAAACCATCTAATGTTTGGATTGTAGCTAATAATACACCCCATTTTCCATCCTATTAGTTTGATGACTTTTACTGCTTTCATTTTGAATGTATGGTGACAATGTTATATCTTGTATTTGACCTCATTTCATTGCCTTTTGATGTCATTTATATTTACATGTTACAGCCATTTTCCACATTGCTCTTTGGACTTTTCTTTCTTTGTCTCACTTCACAGATGTCTTCCCAAGTTCTAAATGTTTATTTAGTTTTTTTTAATTAATACTTTATTTCATTCAAATCCCATGTTTTGTTCCGCCATTTCCAAATCATTGGGAATACATATTTTTCCATTCCTTTGTTATCACAAATTACACATTTTTGAACACATTACTCTCTTCTTTCTTTCCATAATATTCTCTTTGGGGTGTATCGAGTAGTAGGGTTTCTAGGTCAAAGGGTATGAATAATTTATGAATTTTTCTTGCATAATCACAATTGTTTTTCAGAACAGCTGAACTAAGTGTCAGCTCCATCAGCAGTAAATTAACGTGATTGTCTTCTCACAACACCTCCAATACCACTTTCATCCTTTATCTGGTTTTCCAATTTGATTGCCTTGAGGTGAAATCTCATCTTCTTCATGCTGTAAGTGACTTTACTAGATCATTTTAAAATAAATTATGTGATAGTATAGTTGCTAATCTCGTAAGCTATAACTCATGGACTCTTCAAAAATCAATGAATTTCTTGTGTGAAGACAATATACCATCAGGCAAGGCTGATTTTTCCTTTGGACGAGGTAAGCAGTAGTGATTACATGGGTCTAGCCATTGCAGAGAGTTGCGATACAGCAAAATGCGGAAGTCTCATAAATCCCACACAAAATTAATAGGAGTCTTCTTATTAACCTTTCAATGTACTGACAGGAACTAAAGTCAGAAAAGAGTCTGAAGAAAGGCTTCTCATTTCTAAAGCCCATGTCTCGATTCTGCTATTAGTCTGTAGTGATTTTTCTAGAGACTGTAATATATCTGTTTTATAATTTAACCCTATATTCTGTTATGAAAGTTCTTGATCTATTTGCATATATTTTAAGTATAGAATTTTTGTTTGTTCCATAATCATCATTATATTCTCATTGAGTACTGAGTTTTAATTGTGTAGTTATTGAAAGTCTTTTCACATAGTTTTTCAGATTATGTGTCATTCTTCAGTGGAATTATGTCTTTTTCATTGTTGGATCTTTATTTTTTATTTTGGCGAGGCAGATGGGGTTAAGTGACTTACCCAGGGTCACACAGCTAGTAAATGTCAAGTGTTTGGTCTGAAGCCAGATTTGAACTCAGGTCCTCCTGACTTCAGGGCCCATACTCTATCCACTGCACCACCTAGCTGCCCCTAGGATCTTCATTTTTAAAGTAAGTTGACAGTTTGATTCATAAAAGTGATTTATTTCTTGTGTCATTAATATTTATTCCTACACCTTTCTTGAAACCTAATTTCCCTATCTCAACCAGGCTGGAAGTACAACGAGCTCTCATGAGTCTTAAACCACTACTGATCAGAATAGGAATTTTTTCCTGTTCCATTTTGAAATTAATGGGGTTCACTCCTTTTTACCTAGTCTGCTCTGTTCCCTACCACCACCCACCCTGGGGGCTTACCGTGGAAATTATTTATCAATGTCCCCAGTGAACATCAATGCCAAAAAAGTTTTTTTTTTTAAATAATTAGCAAATATGCTCCAGTAATATACCACAAAGATATGTTAACTATGTCCGGGTTGGATTTATACCAGGAATACAGATTGGGTTTAATATTAGGAAAACTATCGACATAATAGGTCATGTTAACTACAAGAACATCAAAAATCAGATGATTATATCAATAGACATAGAAAAAACTTGTAACAAGGTACAATACTCTATTCCTGTTTAAAAAAAACTGCTAGAAAACATAGCAATAAATGATTTTTCCTCAACACGACAAGCATTATCTATAATGAAGATTAACTAGAGGCCTTTCCAATAAAATCAGAGATAAAGCAATAAAATCACCATTACTATTTGAAATAGTACTTGATATGTTTGCCTTATCAATAAGACAAGAAAAAATGAGGAAATAAGACTAGACAAAGAACAAACAAAAGTATTATCACTTTTTGCCAATGATGTAATGGCTTACTTAGAGCAGCAGTGTCAAACTCCAATAGAAATTAGAGTAACTAAACTGTACATAAGGATCCTTAGCACCACAATTCACTTAGAGAAACATATTATTATCTGTGCTCCATGGTATTTTATTTATTTTGTTAAATATTTCCCAATTACATTTTAATCTAGCTCAGTTACATTCAGTAATATTACAGGCCACTTGCTTGTTTAACACCTCAGACTTACAGAAAGAACCCTAGTAAAATAAAATTTTAAAAATGATTGAAATTTTTAATAACTAGAGTTGCAGAATGTAAAATAAAGTCAGAAAATAATTAGCATTTCAATACATTACCAAGGAAACATAGCAAGAAGGGCTAGAAAGAGAAATTTAATTTAAAAAACCATAAGGTATTTCAGAATCTACCTCTGAGCATACGCAGGAATTATATGACTACAACTACAAAACACTCTTGAAAGAAATAATTAGATAAATTATATATAGACATAAATAATTAGAGAAACATTAATTGCTCATGATTAGGTTGAGACAACATAACAAAAACAGACAATACCTAAATTAATATACTCAATGCTTGCTTAAACTATAAGAGATTATTTTATGAAACTAGAAAAAATAATGAAATTCATCTGGAGGAACAAAAGATCAAGAATCTCAGGGGAAATAATGAAAATACATGGGAAGGAAGGGGGCTTGGCAGCACCAAGCCTCAAACTATGTTACAAAACAGTAATCGTGCCCCAAAAATGGCACCGTGTAAGAAACGGAAAGAATCAGTGAAACTCATTAGATGCATAGTAAACAGAATCAAGTGAGCACAGAAGCCTAGGGCTTGTTAAACCCAAAACACCAGATGCTGAGATAAGAATTCAGTAATTGACCAAACCTGCTGTGAAAATTAGAAGGTGCATCTGATGGGAACTCTGTCTAGGCCAATACCACACATTAAGATATATTCAAAATGGGTACATCACCTAGATGTAAAATGCAAGATCATAAAATATGTAGAAAATCAAAGAAGAAATTATCTTTCAGATTTATAGATAGAAGAATTCATAATCAAAGAAAAAGAAATTCATATGCAAGAAAGATGATTTTATCTTTAAAAAATATATTTTATATATACAATTTTGATATAAAATTAAATATTTTTACACAAACAAAACCAATGCAGTTAAAATTAGAAGAGACACTGTAAAACAATCTTTGCAGGAATTTTCTCTGATAAAAGTCTCATTTCTAGGATATATATAGAACTGAATCAAATTTGTAAGAATAACAAGCAGTTTCCAGTTGACTAATGGTTAAAACATAAGAACACATAGTTTTTCAGAGGAAGAAATCCAAGCTATTAATAACTGTATGAAGAATGTTCCAAATCACTAATAATTAAATAAATGCAACTTAAAGTAATTTTGAGGTTTCACTTCACACCCATCAGATCGGAAAGGTGACAAAATAAAAATGAAAAATACTAGAGGGACTGTGGGAAAACAGTGCGTAAATGTATTGATGATGAAACTACGAACTGATTTGGCCATTCTGAAAAGTAATTCGGAACTATGCCCCCAAAACTATTCAATTGTGGATACCCTTTGATCTAGCAATACTGGGTCTGTAGTCCAAAAAGGAAAAGTATATATAAACCCACGTATACAAAAACATTTATAGGAACTCTTTTGTGGTGACAAAGAACAGGAGATTAAGGGAGTGTCCATCAATTGGGGAATAGCTAAACAAATTGCATGAATGTAATGGAATAGTACTATGTGGGAAATGATTAAAGGGATGCTTTCAGAGAAACCTGGGAAGATTTGTATGAACTGATATAGATTGAAGTAAGACAAACCAGGAAGACAATTTATACAATAACATCATTATAAAGTTAAACAACCTGAAAAGCCTTAAGAACTCTTATTCATGCAATGACCAATCATGATTTCAGAAAACTCATGATGAAACATTCTACTCATCTCCTAACAGAAGATTTTGGATTCAAGGTATAGATTTTGACTTTTTTTTTTGATGTAACCAATGAGTAAACTTCTTTTTTTTGACCGTGTGTATTTGCTTAAAGAGTTTTGCTTTTCTTCCTTTTTCAGTGGGGAAGAGGAGGAAGAGAATTTTTGCTAATCGAAAAATTAAAATTATTTCTATAAAAAGGAAGAAAAGGGGACATAAAAATCAGTACAAATTAAAAATACATAAAGAATTATGTTCTTTGTTTTCATTTTTTTTAATTCTTAAATTCTTGTATATATTTGTACAGTACCTTTTTCTTTGCAATAATACATCCTCTGGTCAATCTAGGAAAAGAAAACCATTGGTGAGGACTTGTAAGCAATGGTTCTGAATATATGCTGACCTATAAAATACCTCAAACCTGGGTATTTATATGGGAGACAGAGTATGTATTTGTGTGTCTGTTTGTATATGATGGGGCGAGTATGAGGAATGTTACAGATGCCAAACAAAGAACAAGAAAACATAATTCTATGATTAAATCAAGATTACAATGATCAGAGTTTAAAATCAAGAGTTAACCCTTTCCATGCTTAGTCTTATAGTTTCCACTAGGGTCTTGGCAAGATGAAAATACTGGATAAGGAAGGAACAATGGAAAGGTAAAGCAAATCATTAGTAGCCCATGACAATTGAATACAATGAAAAGGGAAGATAAAGCATATTTGAAATCATAATTTCAGTATATTTTCCTATATATTTTGATTAACAAAAATCCAATTTGCACACAAGTCAGGGACACATCTAAAATAAAGTGTAAAGTGAGGCAAGCCCATTCTAAAAATAGCACTCTGTTTTCTTTGGTTCCATTTCAGCGACTAGACTACCAAAGAAAAAATGTTAAAATATTGCTAAAGAATGTTCATTGCTCATTCCAGATGGGAGTCTAATTGCTACTGAAAGTTCCAAGGTAGTTTTTCTTTTCCACATAATCAGTCATTCCAATCCTGGTAAGCAGTCAAATGGTAATGTGCCCTCAGGAGAGTGACCGGATTTACAATAGAGAAAAAAGAAATGTTAACCATGCAGAAAAGGACCTCACAGAGCAAAGGAAAAAAACAACAAAAAGAATATTTCCAAAACACAAGCTATATGTCAGTCCTAGAGTTAGCTAGGTGGGTAGGGTGCTAGGCCTGAAGTCAGGAAGACCTGAGTTTAAATCTGGCCTCATATACTTACTAGCTCTTGACCCTGGATAAGTCATTTAATCTCTGTCTGACTCAGTTTCCTCATCAATAAAATTATACTAATACCTACTTCTCAGAATTGTTGTGAGGATCAAATGAGATAATATTTGTAAAGTGCTTAGCACAGTGTCTGACACATAGTAGGTGCTTTATAAATGCTGTTTCCTTTATTTTCTCTTGGATAACGTTCACAAATTGTATTGGTGGCAGTTGTCATTGTTAACAGAATAGCTTTGTGTATAACACCAGGGAAAAGTGAAGGGGAATTTCTGTTCCTCATTTTATTACTACTGAGGAGGGAGAAGGAAAACAGATGCTGATAAAGAACTGCCTCAGGATGTGCCCTCTATTGCCCTTGACTGACAAAACACATAGTGGGGTAGTTTCCAGACTGGTACAAAGATTTTTCCCCTCCAGTCAAAGGCTCAGAGCCCTTTAAGGATCACACCTCTAGAGAGTTTCAAAGACCTCATTATCACCAATAGGAGACTGCCCCATGATCCAAAGTAGAAGATAGTAGGATCCAGGGAAATCATAATACTTTCTAAATTGCCTAATGAAGAGTAAGGAGAGGCAAGGATGTAGGGCATCTAATTCTAAGTATGTCATCCTGCAAGAGGCTGGGGGGGGAGGGGGGATTATGCCCAATCTTTGGGTTTAGTGGTCTTAGTGTACCTGCCTCCTGTAAGGGCTGGAGCTGCAGCAAACTGGTTTTTACCAATGAACAGACTATATAGATGTAGACATACATATATACATGTACATACACATACAGAGTTATACATGTTATATATACATGTGTATTTACATGTACATTTACAACAGAGCAAACTTCTTTTTTTGACTATACGTATTTGTTTAAAGGGTTTTGCTTTTCTTGTAGCCCAGAATCAAAGCTCTGGTTTACCAAGAACAGGATTAATCTTAAGAGAATCTCTCATAAATTTCTAATTTGGCTCATACCACCCCCAAGCAGAATTTGCCCTAGGAATATCAGAATTTTACTCTTTCTAGGTCTCTAAAACAAAAGGAAAAAGAGTTTTCTGTTTCTGTACAAGCACTAGGACTAACAAAGCATTGTATTTAGGAGGAAAGACTCATACCCAATTCGATCAAAAGTCGCTCTATGCCTTTCTCATTCAGGGAACTTTATTTCTGCTGGAGTGTGTGCAGTTCTGGAGACTTATAGTAATAATCTAGCTGTCACCTGCTCAAGAGCAGAAAGCACTAGGAGTTGCTATTCAGTAAACCTTCCCATCTGGTAAACTTTCTGTTTCCCAAGGACCTATATACTTCTCTATACTTACAGTAGTACCAAACAACTAATGGGCCCCATCTCCCTAGAGACTTTTGCAGTCCTTCAAATATACGGAACTACCCTAGACCTCCAAGTGGGGAGAACACCTGGGATCCCTAGAAAGTAACTCACCTTCCCTGGACCTAGACAGTTCAGATAATGCTGAGTACTAGGGTCTGGATTTCTTTCTGTTTGGTGTGGTTCTATTCCTTGTTGTCCTTCAGTTCTAGTTTCTACCAGATGCAGGAATTCCTCCACTTGGTCCAGGAGCTTGCTGTCACACTGAAGCTGCCACTTCATTGCTGCCAGCTAAAGTTCTTGTAGCTCCTGGAATGACCTGGGGTCTCCTCACCATTTGCGTCCATCCACTGCCACCTCTGGCATCATATGAATTCACAGTCTCTCCTCCAGGGAATTGAAACTAAGTACATGTGTAGCTCATCTTTTCTCTGTACCTTTGCCCATCTCTTAAGTCCCTAAAGATCCAAATAAGAAGATTTTAAACTGAAGACAACAAGAAATGGAGAATACTGCCTACAAATACCTGATATGCACGACCCCACAACATATGGGAAAAAATATATCAATAGAAAAGCCTAGTAATTTACAGGATCCAGAAAAAGTGCTAAAGATAATAACTATAGCCTCATAAAAAATGAATAATAAAGCAAAGTAGAAATCTTAATGAGGTGAAATGTGGTATCATGAATAGAACCTTGAATGTAGAGTCGGGAAGACCTGAGTTCAAATTCCACTTTGATGCTTACCGGCTATAGAGCCTTGGGGAAGTCTTTCGGGCTTTCAGTTTCCTCATATGTAAAATAAGTAGTCTCTAAGACCACTCTCAGCTGTAACCCTATGATCCTAAGTTTTTAATGTAATTAAGCAAATTTGACCTCACAGGAAAGAGTGTTGGGAAGGATCTTAAAAGTTATTTAATAAAACACTGCATCTAGTGCAGGAAGTCCTTTTACAGTTGCCCTGATAAATAACATAGAACCTCAATTTGAACACTATTGACACTTCTTCAAATTCATAATTCAAATCTAATAATTATTATTAAAATGTCTACCTTTTTTTCCCTTTATCATTATCAATTCTGTTCGTTCTCTTTAGGGGTGTTCATATAAAAGACATTAGGAGACCAATATGTATGATTCTTAAGTTCTTTAACTTGGCCTGTTAATTGGCAACCTACTAACTCTTGATTGTCAGCCCAAGAGACAGCCTGAAACTGGATAGGGCGTTGGAATTGGAGTCAAGAAGACTTGGGTTGAGATAATGTCTCAGACACTTAACTAGCCAAGTGACACTGGGTAAATCACTTTAATTCTTTCTGGGTCTCAGTTTCCTCATACGTAAAATGGAGAGGTTGGACTCAGAGGCCTCAGACTTTCAGCTCTTAATCTATTATCCTATCCTTAAGGACAGTAAACTTGACCTGGTAGGTATCACTGAGAATGTAGAATGTGTAAATCATTCAACAGATTCAATTCAAAAGACAATTACTATATACCATGCACAAGGCACTCTGGTAGTTGTTGAGGATACAGAAGTAGACATGAAAAATGGTTCCAGTGTTAAGGAAATTGTGCTCTATTCATGGATGGAACATGGCAATGAGTAATTATATTCTTAATCAAAAAGATGATAGGACTATAATGCAGTAGAATTGCATATAAACATATATTCTGAGGAAGTATGAACCAGCAGGGAGAAAAATGGTTTAAAAAAAACCTTTGAGTTAATATTAATGAAGGGAAAAAGAAAACTGGGTCAGACAATAGACAGCCTATCCAGAAGGAGAAATGTATGATAACTTCTAGAAGCAGATCACAGAGCTATCACAAGGGTATGGCAAAGTGATAATATTGGTCTTTGATTATATAGATATCTGTTGGAGTTGTTTCTAGGTGATTAAAAAAAATATCCATTTGTATACTATTTATTGCCTAGTCTTTTTTTTCAAATCTCCCATAATACCCTTCCCCTACCATCTCAGGTGAGGACCCTCGACTCAATAATTTGCCAATGAAATCCAAGCTGTGAGCTCCTTCTCTCCCTTTCCCTTCATTTCACAACCCTTTGATCTCATTACCCATTATTTTCTTCTTTACATTCATTTCTGAAGAACACCTGACCTCAGTAAAGTTAAACCCCTCACAAGTACTCTTGAGCCTATCTTCTCTAGTTATCTTCATCAGTTGTTCCCACTAACATCCTTATCTCTAATTGTCTCTCCCTCAATTATTTCCATCCTTAGATCCTACCATTCTCATTGACTATTATATCTATCCTCCCTTTCTCAGACAAACTCTTGAAAAAGCTGTCCACACTTATGGCCTCCACTTGCTTTCATCTCACATTCTTTTTAAACCTTGGTGATCTGACTCCCAACCTTATCATTCAACTCAAACTGTCCTATCCACAGTTACCAATGATCATTTAATTATGAATCATAATGACTATTCTTAATTCTCCTTCTTTACCTCTCTGTAGTATATGACACTGATAAACACCCTCTCCTCCTGAATACTCTCTTCTCCCTGAGTTTTCATATGATTCTGTCTTGGCTCTCTTACCTATGTGACCATTTCTGCTCTGTCTCCTTTTCTGGATAATCACTCACATCTAGTCCCTTAAGTGCAGATATATCCCAACGTTCCTTCCTGGGCCCCCTTCACTTTTCTCTCTACATTCATTTGGTAACCTCATTGATTCCCAAGGGTTGGATTATTATTTCTATGAAGATAACTCCTGGTCCAGCACTGGTTAATCTCCTAGTTCTGGTCTCATATCAGTAACTGCCTACTGGACATTTCAAATGAAATCTTTGTAGACATCTTAAACTTAACATGTACAAACCCTTTTTTGCTGTCTTGGAGTTTATCACATGCCTCAGCTCATTCTAGACTTTGATAACTTTCTGACAATTTTCTTTCAGAGTTGTGACCTTTAGTATTTCTTCTCAAAACCTGTGTTTACTGCCGTCTTCCATAACTGTGATTTTTTTAAACTAAGCTGTACATCTATATTAATCTCTTTAAGATAGCTTCCCTTTTCCTTCTTCATCACAATCATTTGTAATTGTGTTGTCAGAATATTTTTTTTTCCTTAAAAGGATTCCATCTCTCCTGCTTTTCCCTATAAAGTCTTAGGCTACAGGATGCTATTTATTCTACTGGGGAAATCAACCTGTACATAAAAAGATATATGATACACACATTTACACACACACACACAAAGGCAGCTAGGTGGCTCAATGAATAGTGGGTAAGGCTTGGAGTCAAGAAGACTCATCTCCTTGAGATTAAATCTGACCTCAAACATTTGCTAACTGTGTGACCTGGGCAAGTCACTTAACTCTGTTTGCCTCAATTCCTCATCTGTAAATTGAGCCAGAGAAGAAATGGTAAAACACTCCAGTATCTTTGCCAAGAAAACCCTAAATGATTTCATGAAGAGTCAGATATGACTGAAAAATGACTTAACAACAACAAACACACACATATATATCTGTATATATATATATATATACACATATATATCTGTATGTACATATATATGTGTGTGTGTGTGTGTGTGTGTGTATATATATATATATGTATATATATATATATATATATATACATATGTATATATATATATATATATATATCAGTAATTATAAAGATGTCATGTAAAAGATGCCATGAGCTAAATCTTGAAGGAAACTATATTCTTAGCAGCAGAGGTGAAGATGGAATATAATTTAGATACTGAGAACAAGTAAAGGGCATGGAGAAAGGAAATGGGATGTTCTATACGTATTAGATAGCTGGTTTGATTAGAACCTAGAATGAATAAAGAGGAGTTGTTGATTGTAAAAATTTTGTGGAGAATGGAAGAGAGGCCTGCAGGACTAGAGATGAGAAATTTTGTACTGATTCTCAGGGAAGTTAAGGAGGTAGAAATTTCTGCCTTTCTAAACTGCAAAACCAATGGGCTTAAAATCTGTTCCTGTAAAGATAATAAAAATTATTAATTGGATGGCTTGCCAGCACTTGGGAAGGTGAATGGCAATCATTAGAACCCAGCATGGTTTCATCAAAAAAACACAGAATTTAGAGTTAGAAGGGATCTCAAGTCAGGCTAGATTACCAGACTGATATCACTTCCTTTTTCAAAGGTCTCCCAGACTGGTAGATTAGGGAAATGGCAAATCAGACACACACACAACACACACACACACACACACACACCCCTGGGTATCTATGCACATATTATGTATACATACATATGTATACAGAAATATAGATATATAAGCACATCTATATATCTATACATATGCATACATTTATATATGTGTGTGTGTGTGGGCATTTAATCTCTCTATCTCTATATACATCTACGTCAGGTGTTCCAAAATCTTAGTACTTAGAGCTTAAAACTTCACTAAGACTTTTGGGACATCCTATATACATAGTAAAATGAGATTTCAACAAGTCCTGTGATACCTCTGTAAATAAAGTGGAAGGATATGAACTGGAACTAATACTGAGATGCATTCATAATGAGCTGAATGACTAGACCTAAAATCCAGATGGTTAATGAATCAACTACAAATATCAGCTTATCATGCACTTCAATTTTCCAGGCATTGTTCTTAGAGGACCATACCCTGTTTGCTATTCATCCTCAGCTATCCATCCCTGCCTTCATCTTCTCAATGTAATGGATGAATCTGAAGTAGATTTTTCTGGTGGAGTTCCCAAGGTTCATTCTTTGGTTCAACAGTTTTTGGTTTTTGTTTTTTGCTTTGTTTGTTTGTTTGGTTTTAGGCAATTGGGGTTAAGTGACTTGCCCAGTATCACATAGCTAGTAAGTGTTAAGTGTTTGGTCTGAAGCCAGATTTGAACTCAGGTCCTCCTGACTTCAGGGCGGGTACTCTATCCACTGTGCCACCTAGCTGCCCCTATTCGACAGTTTACCAACAACTTCATCCAATGCACAGATGATATGCTTACAGATGACACAAAGTTGAAGACAGTTAACATTACACTTGGAACACAGTAGGGTATATAGGCTCATAAATGCAGAACTAGAAGGAGCCTTACAGGCCATGCAGTCCATTTGACAAGTGTGAGAACAGAGGCAGTGAGATCAAGTTTTTTGCCCAGGGTCACACAGTTAATAAGTGTTGGAGGTGGGATTTGAACTCACATCCTTCTGAATGCAATGCCAACTCTCTACCCACTACACCATGCTGCCCTTCAATTCAGAGGTGGAGCTGGCATCAAAAGAGACAACTAAAAGAGCGGGAAGGCAAGAAACCATCCCATATGAAGACTGACTGGAAGAAATAATGACATTTATCCAAGAGAAAAGAAGGCTTGGATTTATACCAACACGTATCTTTAAATACTTTAAACACATGACAGTTAAATGTGTCTGCTTCACTGCAGAAGGAAAAATAGGAGCAATCTGGTGGGAGATCAAGAGGGGCAGATTGGTTCAATATAAGAAAGAAATTTCTAACTATGTGAGCTCTTCAAAAGTGGAGCAAAACGTTTTGTGAGACAGGGGACTCTATGGAGTCTTTGAGTAGAAGCTGCATGATTATTTGTCAAAGACGTTGCTGGAGTAGGAGGCCACAGCTCTTTCAACATTGAGATTCTATGATCTCAAAGTACTTTATACTCCTCGTATGAAGTCATTATATTCTATTTGTCTGTACAAATTTCTTCCCTTCCTAATAGTTTGTAACCTCTATGAGGTCAAGGATCATATCCTTTTTTTTTATGTTCTCCTCCAGTGTCTGTCAACGTATTGCACATAGTAGGAATGTGGCAAATATTTGCTCAATAAATTAAAAGGAACAGTGCCACATGTTTGAAATCATGTTAAAGTTGACAATAACTGATAACTTCCATTAAAAAACATTTCCATTTTTTGGGGCAGACATTCCAAAAAGAAATGCCTCCTCCAAATTCCTGCTAGCTTTGGCAAAAGTTCAGAATGATTTTCACTGACATTAGCAATACTTCATTCTGCCACTCCAAAAGATACCCTACTGCAAACATCATTTCCCTGCATGTTATGTACAGAGTCCTGGAGCCACTAAAGAAATGAAGAGACTCTTGTAATTAGTAATTATATCACCCCCTTGAGAGAACAAAGCAATTAAAAGAGCATTTGGGATTAAATGTGTTTTGATTTTTTCCCCCTAGTAATTGAAATGAATGACCAACAAGCTTAATCATACTACCAATGAACATCTTGTGCAGGTTTGGGGAGAAACATTAAATATTTTTCAAATATCTTAGGATATATTATAAAGCAAAGTCCATTTTTTTGTTGTTGCTTTTGGTAAAGAAGCAAATCACTCAGAGCTGTGATGAGGGTGGAGAAATCAGCCTTTGCCCCAGGGTGCTGACATCTGAGAGAGGAAATATGCTTCCTCTTTAATAGTCCTCCAACTCACTATCCCAACATCTCTTTATCCTCCCTTCCCACATTATTAAACATTCCCTCTCTGCCCCCCTACACCTGCAGCTGGACTTTCAACATGACTATATTAAATTGAGTGCAAGTATCCTTTGCCATTCCCCTTCCCTCCACCACCACTTCCCTCTATCTCCATGCTTAACTTAATTTTCCAGAATTCCCTTCCAAGTCCCTGTTCAACTATCGTGACTCTATTTATTAAACTTTTAGAATTGTGGATACCTATTCTGCTAAAAATGGTTCCTCTATTCTTTTTTGTACAGTGCAAATGGGTATTCTGATGTGTCTGAAATGTATACAGTATACAAGCAATCATTTATAATGTAAGTTCTGAATTAGGCTTTTAAAAAACTATCAGAGGGGCAGCTAGATGGTGCAGTGGATAAAGCTCTGGCCTTGGAATCAGGAGGACCAGAGTTAAAATCCGGCCTCAGACACTTAACACTTACTAGCTGTGTGACCCTGGGCAAGTCACTTAACCTTGATTGCCTCACTAAAAAGCAACAACAACAACAAAAACTGTCAGGTACCTTGAAAAACTCAAGTAAGGCTTAATATAGTCACTGAAGTCAGAAATAAGCAATGAGTTATTGGTGATAATGTAAGCATACCTTGGAGGATCTACCATATATGACTCTTAAAAATAATAGGATTATAACATGAAGAGCTAGAAGGATCCACATGGATCATCTACTCCACTTCCCTCCCTTATGGATGAAAAATAAAAGAGATCCATTGAGGTTAAGCAGTGTGCCCAAAGTTTGAACCCAGGTCTCCTCACTCCAAAGCTAGTATTCTCTCCACTGTGTCAAGCTGCTATATCCTATTCTCTGGTCTGGATACAATTTTCTGCTGTATTATAAACAACTTCAACTAAGATGATAATATACTTAATAAACACTAACTGAACAAAACTAAAGACATCTGCAATACAAGCAAATAAGGAGAAAAGTACAGACCTTTTCAAAGCTGCTCATTAACCACTATGGGTCTTATCAAGGTGCTAATGATTGGGGTTTTTTTTAATTATTTTATGAGGGTTTTTTCCCCCTGTCAAGAGGAACACCTATCAGTTGCTCTCTTACTTCCATGCACATATACATGGGGAAAGCAAGGGGCAATGAAACATGGTCAAGAATTCTTTTCAAAAAGCAACTGTAACTATAATATTTATTTTAAAAAATCAATCCATTCCCTTATCCCACAGCTCTACTGCCAAAAAACTATTGATTTTTTTCAGTCTTACTATAATTCTTTATATGGTGCTTTCATTTCATTTCTCCTCTCCCAATTCACCTCAATATCTCTACTTTGCCCCAGAAGCCTCTCCACTCCAGCTCTATACTTCCCATATTGGTAGTACCTTCCACCCCCATTAGAATGTAAGTTCCTTGAGGGCAGAAACTATCTTTCTGCTTGTATTTGTACTCCTGTTTTTTAGTACAGACCTATCATACAACAGGCTTGACAAATGCTTGTTAACTTGACTATATATATATATATATATATATATATATATATATATATATATATACTGTCTCGTCTTTGGTTTTTTGTCAGGATTTGTTCTATCTACCTTAATTAAAAGAAAGCACCAGTGGACTTTGGAAACAGCTACAAATATTCTATATTACCAGAGTAATGAGGGTCTGGTGTGCAATTAGGGCTTGGTTTTGGGAGAATGATGAAAATGTTTTTAAAAATTGGGTCAGAGAGATTATGGAGCACACCACCAGTGTGGACAACTGGTTTATGTTGGCTAACCACATGGTTGAGAGAAACCTTTTTTGATTGGCTGTATAGCTAGAAGGTTGGTGATTCTTTTGTTCACACACCAGGCTCTAATGACTTCTCCTCTAAGATCATATGGCCCCAGAAATGAGCCTCAGTCCTTGGCCTCTGGGTTTGTTCTTTGCCCTTTTAGCTAAAAAAGATTGGAGGCTATGACCTTGGCAGTTTCATAAAGTGAGGAGAGCAAGCTACAAGAATCCAGAAGTCTAAATCCAGGCCTGGTTTTGCAGACAGCCCAGAATCAATGCCAGGAGGAACACGAAGTGACATCCAGCAGTGATCTCTAGAATCCCAGCCCTGTGGAAGCATCCATCAAAGATGCTGGGTGAGTCAATGTCCAAGGAGACACGAGTATGATGGAACCAATGCTATGAAGGAGCTGAGCAAAGTTTTGAACCTACTCCACCAGAGACCAAGGTGGTAGAGGGGAGAGTTGGCTCTGAGATATTAGAAAGGGCTGGTCCCTCCCAGCTTGTGGGACCTTGAGCCTATGGCCATAAAGATGCTTTGAACTGAAGCTCCACTAGCACTGGCCTTGAGAACCTCAGGTCACACCTCCATGAAGACAAAACATTGACAAGACTTTAGTTGAAGACAAAAAAGATATCATATCGGCAAATGCATTTAATTAACATAAAGCCATGAAAGGCTGAATGAACTGTTGTTTAATATTTGCTTATTTTTATACATAAAGCATTTTATATGCAAGTTCTTGAATTCAAAGCTCCTATATCACATATTTGGGTTAGGTTTTCCAACTTTTTATAATTTTTGAAATTATGCATGATTGCAGCAGATAGCAGGCTTGGCTCTGGGAGAGGGCAGAACAAACCATATCACACTAATACTTTGGAACATACGTTCTTATATTTGTGCTCATAAAAATCCATGGGGACCCCTCCCTCCCAAAAGTCTCTACCCCACCTAGGTTTACTAAAGCCTAGGCTTAGGAATGTTGCCCGCAACCAGATAGTACACCAAACGGAAAGGCAAGAAATAAATGTGAGACGTGGGCCAGGCAGAGCAGTAAGCACTGACTCAGTTTATTCATCTGAGGGTACAGGATATATAGAGAAAATCCATCCTAACTTCAAAGAGTCCTCCTGTGAGACACTCCCTGAAATGTCTGCTAAGGATGTGATAACATACATTTCCTCCTTGTCAGAGTTCCTAGATAGGGTTGTAAATTCCAAGGCTCCAAGAGAAGTGAATATGTAAATCTAAGGTTCAAAGAGTGAGAAGGAATGTCTCAGGAGTCTCCTAGCAGGGAGAGATTTGGAGAGCCCTGCTTCTTAATTATTGAGCCCTTTGGGTTAAAGCCTGGGAAAAGGTCAAACTCTGTCCTGGATCTTAAACCCATATTGGACTCTTAAGAGTGGCCCTCAACATAGGAAACTTAGACCTGTATCTCTACTGAGAAATCAGCCCAGTCCCTTTCCTGCAGTGGCATGATCACAGGGAATATGTATGTGCAGAGGCAGTGTTGAAGATGGAATAATTACCCTGCTCAAAAACCTTCAAAAGCTCCCTGTTGCCTAAAGTAAAAACTCCTTAGCACAACATTTAGAAACTCCAAAATTCACTCATTCATACATTCCATTCTCTTTCCCCTGGAATATTCTGTGTTCCAGCCAAACTGGATTCTTAGCTGTTTCTGATGTTCTGTGGTGCCTCCTTCATTAGGAAAATTGTTTTGGCACCTGTATGAAGAATATGTGGCTTGTGTATATGGAGGGTGGATTGTAGCAGGGAGAAACTGGAGGTATAATCTGTTAAAAGGCTATTAAAATAATCCAAGCAACAAGTACATATGTGTGTGCATGCATTCATATACATATAAATGTACATATACATATGTGTACACATACATGAAATATATGCACACATGTGTAGTACACATGTGTGTATCAAACAGTAAGAAAAAAATTTTCATTTATAGGTTAGTCACTCCTCGTATGAGTCTCCTAATTGATGTCATTATCTAGTCTCCCCTTCTCTGATCCATTCTCCATATAGTAGATAAACTGAAATACCTAAACTTTAGGCATAAACTTCCTCTTAATAAAACAGTTTGTTCTGTGAAGTTTGGATTCAGTCAAAAGGCTGAACTTGAGGACCTAGAGGGTCCCTACCCCTGACCTAAAGCATAAGTCTGACAATTCTGCTCAAAAACAGCTCCAGTGATTCTCTACTGCCTCTAAGAAAAATACAGTTTACTCTGTGTAGCATTCACAATTCTTCACAATTCAATTCTAGCCTATCCTTTCCCAGACTTACTATTCACTACTCCCTTTTACACATTCTACAGGTTTGGCCAAACTGGCATATTTGCTATTCTTTGAAAGAATTGTGGGAATTGTGTGAATCAAACTGACTCCACCTTATAAAACTGACTCCATTTTGAGACTTAAATTTCATTTTCCAGTAAATTCCATCTCCTTGCTAATCATGGGAATTGAGTGGCATCCTGTTTCCCATCTGGGAAAGTCCACCTGCTCCCTCTCCATTCTCCCCACTCTCAACTCCTGAAAATTCATTCATCCTCTTCCTACCTTGGAAAGTCTCTAATTTTTCCTCCAGTTAGAAATCTGATTACCTAACCTTGTATCCTAGTTTATATCCTCTTGCTTTCTCTAATGCACAAAAGTCTGTCTTCCCTGTATTTGGGTTCAGTACCTTTCTGAAGGGGCCTAGCCCCAATTTGTTATGCAATTGGCATGCCTTGCTTAATAAATCAATGTTCTTCGAAGTTCAAACTTTTGTTTCCTCAGTTATTTCAGATTTCACCCTTCAACATTTTTATTCTTAGCCCTACATTTCTCATGCCTGTGCCTTTGCGTGGGTTGTTGACCATTCCTGGAATGCCCTCCTTCTTAACCTCCACCCCCCTCTTAGAATCTCTAGCTTCCTTCAAAGCCCAGTGAAACTTCATATATGAAAATTTTACTATTTCCCCAATCCTAATACCCCCATCCCCCAAATTCTGTATTTCTTTTGTACATATTTTGTATTTACATATTTTCTCTGTTAGGATATAGAGTAGGGATTATTTCATTTTCGTTAGTTCATCTAGTGCATGGTGCTTGGTAAACAATAAATGTTTGTTGATTCCAATAAAATCCAATAATTAGTTATTAAGCACCTAATGTGCTGAACACTGTGCCAAGTACTATGGATACAAATAAGAACAAGAAAGACAGTTCCTGCCTTCAATAAGCTTACAATCTGTTGAGGGGAGACAACACATAAAAGGAGTCAGGAAAGAGGTGGGGAGACACCAGGATGGAGCAAGCACAAGGGCACCTTGCTCCATGGAGTGAAACAAGGTAGAGCAACAGATGGAAAGGGTGGTGATTGATCCCAAGTCTCTCAGACTCCTCCCCTCTAATTGGAGGGCTGCAGAGAGGAGCACTAAACTCTTCCCAAAGCTTTCTTTGCTAAAGGGCTGGAATCTGGACTTTCCAACTAACTCTGCACTTTCCATCTGCAGTTCTGCTTGGCTTGAATACCAAGGAGGAACATGATTTCCCTGATGGCCCTGCACTGGATTCCTCTTGGTGCCTACCACCACCACTTTCCAACTTCCTTTTGTGCCTTGTCTTTCCTTAATAGATTGTAAACTCCTTGAGGGCAAGGACTCTTTGGATGGATCCCCAGTTCTTAGGAAAATGCCTAGTGCATAACTTAATTGAATGTTAATTGCATTGTTCATAGTTTAGTACTGAAAGGGACCTTAGATGTCAGTTGGCATGTCCCCCTTAGATGTCCTCTCTCATTTCACAGATGAAGAAACTGAGACCTGGAGAGTTTAAGTGATTTGCCTAAGGTCCTACATGTGTTAAGTGCTATAAATGGAATTTCAATCCATTTCCTCTGGCTGCAAAGTCAGTACTCTTTCCACTATGGCAAAGAGTCCCTAAGCTCTGTTTGTAATGCATTTTTAACATTAGGACAAGTATCTAGTGTGTACAGCATCGGCTGGGAGAACCATCTGTACAGTCCAGCCTGGTTTCTAGAAGGGGATCCGGGAAGGGGATGGGGCCTCATGTCTAATGAAAGAGGCAACCACAGGTCAATCAAAATAAAGCCAGAAAGAGCCAGAGGCAAAGAGCCTGTCTATGTAATAGATAGCCAAAACAGTCCAAAAAAGGGGTCACACACAAAGGATTCATCAATAAGAAAAGAAATGGGAGGGCAGAGAAGCAACCAGAATCAGGGGCCAAAGAAAGAAATCAATTAAAATGAGAACTCAGCAAGTCAAGGGAAGGTTCCAAGCAATGCACTATAATTTGTCCAGCTTAGCCAGAGCATCCTGGAGGCTTTTGGGCTGGGGAGTGTCTGGTTAGCTCCACCCACCTGGTTTTCTTGCTATATATCATTGCAGGAAGTGCTCATTTTATTTTCTCATTCTCCTTGATGGGAATTTTTTACAAGTTCTTGAGTGAGAAGGTATCTCAGAGATAATCTTGTCCAAATCTCATTATTTACAGTTGAAGAAACTTGGGCCCTGAGAAGTTATGTGACTTACTAAAAGTCACGCAGAACCTCTTGCTGCTTTTCCTGACTCCAAATGCTACCATACTGCTTAAAGGAAGACCCCTGTGTGCAGAACAGTAGCAGAAACAATCTCTCAAGAAATGTGTGGTTTCACCATGGACAGATGTTTCCTTTGCTACCATTTAGTTTGATGGGAAGAAAAGGCCACTAGAGAGTGGAAAGCATGTGGTTTGCCATGACCACTTCAGTCATTTTTCAGTCATGTCCAACTCTTCATGACCTGATGTGGGGTTTTCTTGGGAAAGATACTGGAGTAGTTTACCATTTCCTTCTCCAGCTCATTTTACAGATGAAGAAGCTGAGGTAAACTGGGTAAAGTGACTTGCCCAAGTTCATACAGCTAATGAGTATCTGAGGCCAGATTTGAACTCAGAAACATGAGTCTTCCTGACTTCAGACTCGACACTGTATCCACTGTGGCAACTTAGCTGCCCTCTATGAACGCTAGCCAACCAAAATTCCTGAGCCCCTGCTCCTCTGCTGGGATTTGAAAACTTATGGCAGCAGTGGGAGAGGGAGCAAGAGAGAAGATTATGATAAGATGTAAGATTCCTTCTGCCATTATTCTCTGAAACAAAATAGTATCCACTTCCATTTAACTTTGAAAACATAAGGCTATTTTTCTCAAACTTTTATTTATTTATTTATTTTGTTGAGCTCTTCCATATTCTCTTAGTTTTCCATGCAGGAGAACTGGAGTTTAGAGCTCCAGAACACAGGAAACTCTTACAAAATCCTCATTGTGGTATTCCTAATTTGCCAGACTAAGAATCAAGCTCTGAGTCCTGAACCAAAAAGAATGTAAGTTCCATAAACTCTAAGTCAGCTTCTTTCCATAGTGGAGAAAATTTAGTTCCCCAAAACCAGAGTTATAGAATTAATGTCAGTGTTCATGCTCACAGGAGGAAGAAGAGACTTCCTTAAACATACCAGAATCATAGGAGCATAAATTCAGAGCTGGAAGAGACCTCAGAGGCTGTCTAGTATAACCCACTATCATTTTACAAATGAGTAATCTGAGGCACAAGAAAGTGAAATGACTTGCCCAAGGTCAAATTGAAGTAACAATTATAAAGGGTGAAGTATCAGAGGTAAAAATTTAACACAGATCTTGTGAGTGTAGGGGCAATGTTCTTTCTACTGTATCATGCTGCTTCTTGAAATTGATTTTTGATGGGGTTTTTTTTCCTTTTTTGTTTACTTCCCAGAAGTCACTTACTTCTATTTTTCTCTTTTGTTATTTTTTAAAAATTTATTGTATTTTCAACTCACAAAACAAAACAAGCATTTCCATAAAACAATAAAATTAAAAAGATGGTTGCACATGAAACTGCAAATCTACCATGTACAACTTCTATTCCCTTCAAATATACAACAAAACTATCATGTAAATTTCTTTTTTTCCTTTTTTCTTCCCTATGACCCCCTCTAGAGATGGCTACTATTAGATAAAGTTCTATATACGTTTCTATTTATCATTTCTTTCTCTGGATACAGATAGCATCTTTCTTCATATGTCCTTTATTTTTAATTTGTGTGTTTATAATGGTCAAAATTACTTAGTCACTCAAAGCCTTTCTTACAACAATATTGCTTTTACTGTATACAATGTTCTGCTCAATTCATTCTCCATCGCATCATATAAATCTTTCCATGCCTTTCTAAGATCACCAAGCTAATCATTTCCTACAGCAAAGTTATATTCCATCACAACCATACACCACAACTTGTTCAGCCATTCCCCAGTTGATGGGGATCCCTGCATTCGCCAGTTCTTTGCCACCAGAAAGAGAGCTGTTATAAACATCCCATTTTCATTCAAAGTTATAATTATTATTTGTGAATTTCCCTCCATCTTATTTTAATTCATTATTTTCTTTCTCAGTCTCTCTTTTTACTATGTTATCTTATCTTCTCCTCCATCTTCCCATTCCATCACTTCATCCACCCCCTTCAAGAGTCACCCCATCTCCAATCTCAAGCACATACCTCTCCAAAACTCCACTCATTATCTTCCCCCACCCTCCCAAATCGCAATCCATACAAACTTCTAAAATTCTCTCCCAGTTTTCTTACCTTTGCGTGTTCAGGGGACTTCTACACAGTTCCAGATATATGCATTGTTTCCTCTTCAACCCAGATGAGAGTAAAATTTCAATATTACCAGCCCTCAACCCCACCTTCTTCTTCTGTATTAGTTCTTCCTTTCATGCCCCATTTTTATAATATAAATGCTTCCTTTTACCTTTTCCTACCCAATTTTGTTTGTAGAATCACTCCATCATACATAACTCAGCCCCAACCTCTCTTTCAAACTCCCTTAGTAATGACAGAATATTGATAACATTTTCAAATATGTAATAAGTGAATAGTTGAACCTTAATCATGCCTTATAATTAGTCTTTCATGTTTTTTTCTTATATTTCTTCTGGATCTTTTATATCGAATTTTCCATTAAGTTCTGGTCTTTTTGTTACAAATACCCGAAAGTCTGGTCAAATGTTCATTTTTTTTTCATTCTGTCAAATGTTCATTTTTTTTTTTCATTCAGGATTATACTCAGCTTTGCTGGGTAAGTTATTCTTGGAAGCAACCTCAGCTCTTTTGCTTTTTGAAATATAATGTTCCAAAACCTATGGTCTTTTATCCTGACTGTCCTTCCACAGTACTTAAATTGTTTTTTTTCTTGTTGATGTAATATTTTCTCCTTAACCGGGGAGTTTTGGAACTTGGCTATGATATTCCTATAAGTTTTCCTCCTGGGATCTCTTTCAGGTGATGAACAGTAGATTTTTTTCTATTTCTACTTTACCCTCTTGTCCTAGAACTTCAGGACAATTTTCCTCAATAATTTTTGTAATATTGTGTCCAGACTCTTTTTTTTAATCATAACTTTCAGGTGGTCCAACAAGTTTTACATTGTCTCTCCTCAATCTGTTCTCCAAATCAGTTATTTTTCTAATGAGATGTTTCAGATTCTCCTCTAGTTTTTTCTAGTTTTATTATTTCTTGGTGTCTTATAATGTCATTCAATTCCTCTTACCCAATTCTAGATTACAAGGAGTTATTTTCTTCCTTAAGATTTTGGACCTCTTTTTCTAATTGGCTAACTTTCCTTTCATAATTTTCTTGGACTACTATTAATTTTTTGTCCTAATTTTTCCTCAGTTTCTCTTATTTGATTGTTTTAATTCCCTTTTTAAGTTCTTCTAAGAACTCTTTTAGGCTTGTGACTATTTGATGCTACTCTTTGGGGTAGGTATGGCTTTTTTTTTTAACTTGACTCTCTTCATTTGAATATGAACCCAGATCTTCTTTTACACCAAAGTAGCTATTTGTGGTCAGGTTCTTTTTTCCCTTTGCTTATTCATTTTTATTTTTATTTTATTTTTAGCAACTTATTATTATAATCAGGCTTTAATCCTGAATTGTGGGTAATGTTGCCCTAGACCTCAGGTCCTCTTTACTGTTTTTTTTCTTTAAATTCTGTCCAGAGGCTCTTCTCCTCCTTCCCTGTCACATTTAGGGTCCCTGCCAAGCTTTCCCAAAAATGTTCTTTTTCCCTGTGGTACTAGCACTGCCCTCATTGAGCATATGCTCACTCCTCCTTGCCCATGGCAGCAGTCTAAGATCATGTCTGGTCAGCACCTCTAGGCCTGGCTTCCAGAAACTATAGGGGTCCTTCAATCTTCCCCCACTCAAGGTCTGGTCTATATGAAGGTCTATATGAAAGTTTGTGAGATGAAAGTTTGTGAGGTAAAAGTTCATGAGGTGAAAATTCCTAAGGCTATGAGGTAAAAGTTTGTGAGGTGAAATTTCTTGAGGTCTAGCCTGCTTTTTAACAGTCATCCCTGGGCCTGCTGTTTGTTGATTCAGTGGAGTTGGCCTGGGGTTTCTACGCCACTCAGGCTAGACCTTAGCCCCTGGAGTCTTTCCTGAGGTCCTCTCACATTGTCTTAGGAGAACAGCTGCTTTACTCTTTTATTTTTCCTTTTTTAAAAAAATCTTGGTTTCAAATCTTCCAGGAACTCTAATTGCATTTGAGCCAAGCTGTGTTTTTCTTTGAATCATTACTTGCAATTTTTTTTACTTTCTTTTTTTTAAGTAGCTCATTAGTACTCTGTGATCTTTTCATGCCACATCTTGTCATCACCATAAATTTCTACTCTTTGAATAGTAAAGATAAAGGAGGGAAAATATTTTGTGACATATTTTTGTTCTAAACTAAAAATATATCTGAAGCTCATAGTCTCAGTTAAAGACTATTAAAAAGAAATGTGCACTCATAATTTTATGTACATAAGGAAAGTTCATTAAATTATTAATGATGTTAATAATTAATGTTGTTAATAATGGAAAGAATAAATGAGGGGAGAGCATAGCATCCGTTTGTTCTCAAAAATCCATCTTTAGTATGGTTTCCTCTTCAACGAGACTAGAGCAGTCACTTTATTGATCTCATTTGGGGAAGGCTAAGTTTAACTGCCTTAAAATATTAAGGTACAGAAGAACTATGGGTCTGCCTTAGTATGCAGGGATAGCCCTCTCTTAGTTGTTAAGACCTTGTGTGATTCTTTCTCTAGGACTTAGCTTCCTCAACTATAAAGTGCATAGGTGGGCCAGATGGGGGGCTGATTATAGTAAATGAGGCAGAAGACAGAGACAAAACATTTATTAAGTGTAAAAGGTGTGGTATGTGCTGTCTAAGTGGGCTATGTGTGTCCACATGGGTCTATCTAGATGTGGCTCAGAGAAAGAAAAAAAAAATAGATATCTCTAGAGTATCTTTCACGTACCTTTCTCCAAGGGAGACTGATTCCTACCAGGAAGAGAAGCAGGAAGTTGGCTCCAGAGACTGGGCATTCGATTTGCCTCAGGAAAAAAGTGCCGGACTAGAATTATATTCATCTGCTCCCTTAAATATTGGTAGGCTTGCGGAGATAACTTCTTTTCAGGCTGAGCTTTTGATGGCTATCCCTTTAATGTGGAAGGAGTGACCCAAGCTATATATTCCCTTCCCACCAAATGCCCATTCCACAATGAAAAGACATAGTAAATAACAAATAAACCCCTTTATCCAAGCAGATAGCAAACCATAATCAGTGGTGTTATACAGATGAGAAAATATACCAGACAATATACAGAGTGAATAAGTGATATCATAAGGAGTGGGTTAATAACTCAACCAATAGAGTCTCATATTTTACCCAAAGAGAAATTCCCAATGTCTGTACTATAGCAAACTGGAGATAGGGACATAATTGAGATGCCAGTTTTCCTGCACATTGGCTTCTTTCCAATCTTTCTTTCCTTTTAAGAAAAGAAAGAAAGTCTGTTGTTTCTCTTGAAGCTAGAAGTCAGAAGACTAGGATCTCTCTCCTATCAATCTCTCACCAATTCTGCCCCTTAGCCATGGAGCATTGAGTAATCAATCTCTACCAATGAGGAGACTTCTGAACAAATGGGCTTGGAGTGCAGATTACATAAATATTTAGTCTAGTCCTTTCCTACCTTTCCAGTCTTCTTGCATCTTACTCCCCTCCGCTATATTCTATGATCTAGTGACACTAGTGTCCTTGCTGTGCCTTACACTAGTCACACATCTTGCAACGTCTTTCAACACAATAGTTTTCAGACTGTCCCCTGTACCCAGAATTCTCTCCTTCCTTACCTCCACCTCCTAGTTTCCCTGGCTTCCTTCAAGTCTCAGCTTAGAATTTACCTTCTGCAATAAACCTTTCCCCATCCTCGTTGGCCTTAGTGTCTTCCCTTTGAGGCTACCCCCCCCCAATTTATCCTGCCTATATCCTCTTTGTAGATAGCTGTTTGTATATTGCCTCCACCATTAGACTATGAATCCCTTGAAAGGAGGGACTACCTTTTGCCTTTCATTGTAACCCTAGTACTTACTCTAATGCCTGTCATATACTAGTAGGTAAATGCTAGTTGACTCTGTGCAAAGTATCGAGGATGCACGTACAAGTAAGCAAGACTTTGGTAGTTCTTTGGCAACAAGAAATATCTTTTGTATTCCAAGAGACTAGTATAGAGCATGGTGGTGGAGGTAAACTAGGCCATCTTTTGCCTCAATTCTTACCTAGTCTATAACTACCAAAAGGGCATTGCCTCAGACAAACTGAGACCTTAGCTTAAAAAGTCAAGGTCTCCCACTACATCTGGGACCATCACCAGTTGTCTTGACCTTATGTCTTGCCACTGGACTCCAATGACTCTGGAGGAGAGGGTGAGGCTGGTGGTTTTGCAAAGCTCTGCCTCACTTAAATCCAGTTCTTCTGCAAGTCAAGACATCACCTTGCTGATGTCAATGGTCCTTTTTGAGAAAAAAGGACAAACAACAACAAATAGAGCTTGGCATACTACACTATGGTAGCTGGTTAATAAACGTTTATTGATTTATAGAAAGCATTTCCTCTTCCAGGACACTTCAAAACTATGCCCCTAGCATTCCAGCCTTCCTCCTCATTTCCCTCCCACTCAAACCTGAACTCTTGCTCGTGAGATCCAGGGCTTGACTTTTCTCTTCATCTTGACCAGAACCAGGTTTCTACCTCACATCCCAGATATCTTCCCACCATACCACCATGCAAATACATCTGCTTTTCTGGCTTCTCTTTACATATTATCTTCTCCTTTTGTAATGAAAGCTCCTTGAGGGCACGGTTTGCTTGCTAGCATTCACATCTCTGGTGTTTAGCACAGTGCATGACTCATAGTAAGCACTTAATAAATGCTTAATTTTTTTTTATTCATTCACTTACTGGAAGCTCCCGATGAAATTGCAAGTCTGAATATAGGGAAAAAAACATTCAACCAACATTACTAAATTACTCAAGTGCCTTTCTACCTCACAGACAAATAGTTAGAAGGCAGGATATCTTATATACCTTGATACTTTAGGGAATCAATGATTGCATGATCTATATTCATTTTTGTCCAGAAATTCTTGATAGTGCATCTATGATCCATGCTAAAGACCTTCTCTCTGATTTTTAATAGCTTGGGAATAGTAATGAAGTTGTCAAGATATCAGTATCTTGAATCCTGACTACACCAGCCACTGGATGGTGGCTTCCTGGAGACCAGTCCCAAACTATGCTGCCTCCATTCCAATCATCATCCCTACCTCTTCTCAACAGAAACCTTGGAACTCCAACCCTGGAACTACCCTAGGCTCTTACAGATAACTTTTGCCTTCTATTGCCCAGAACCCATGCCTCTACCTCACCTCCCAACCCCAACCCCAAATCATCTTTTAAGCAGTATCCTTTCTTCCCCTTTTAGAATGTTCATTGAGATCAGATATTATCTTGGTTGTATTCATATCTCCAGTATTTAACATAATGCTTGGAATATGGTAATGATTCAATAAATGTTCTATCTATAGTTATATCTATCCATCCATAATCAGCCCCATTTAGCCTACCTGTTTACCTTGTGTATGAGGAAGCTGAGATCCATAGAATGTACAAGAGTGTACTTGTACAAGGTCCTACAGGTAAAAGTAGATGGCAGACTCATATTTCAGTTTCCTTTCCAGCAAGAAGGAACCAGCTCAGTCACCAATGTCAAGATACATGACTCTACAACAAATGTGTGAGGCACAGAGTGATGGCTCAGTTCTCTTTGATATCGTCATCCAAGAGTATCAGCCCAGGCCCTGGGCATGGGCCCTGAACCAGACACCTCTCTTCTCTGTTCCAGGCACAGATGAACTGCCCAAAATTCATCTTCCCTGGGTGTTTCTCTACCTCCATACCCATTGTCCCTGAAGGGTAGAAACAAGTCTATAACTCAGGTTTCTTCAGACTCGATTAAGTTCACTGCCTTACTGAACACTTCGTAAATGGACTTAAACTTTCTACTGTATTGTTCAAAGTCCTTTCTTGGCTTCCCAGAGCGTTTTTTTATGAGATTCAAATTTCTGGCACCTAGGTGACATGGTGGATAGAGTTCTGGGCATGGAGTTGGGAACCTCTGCTGCATGACCTTGGGTCACACACCCTCTCTGTGCTTTAGTTTCTATATCTGCAAAATGAGGGGGTTAAACTGGATGGCCCTTAAAGTCCTTTCTAGTGCTAAATCTATGATCCTAAGATTCTATACAGAGCCACCCTTATCACGTACTCTTTTATTCTCTTCATTTTTCCTTAACCTCCCTACCTTTCTCTTTACTCTATCTTCTCTGTTCTTTTGCTCTAGTAAAGCAAATCTGTTCGCACAAATGAAAGGTCAATACCACAAGCATAAATCATCTCAATGAAGGAGAAAGTGGAGAGACATTCAAATAAATTGATATGACTTGACAGAGATACCTCTGAAACAGCATGATGAAATGGGAGAAGAGTACCTCAGAGGACATGGGTTCAACTCTTGATTTTGCCACAAATACATACGTGATTTAGGTCAACTTAGTATCTCTGAGCTTCTTCCTCTGTAAAATGAAGGGCTTGGACTAGATATTCTCTAAGGTTCTTTCCAATTCTACATCAATGATCCTATGATTTCAATTTTTTTAACACCATGGGCATAGATGGAAGAAAAGATACATGCTAAGGACAAATGGAAAAAGAATAAACCTGAATTATATTAAGAAAACTACATCCCACAATAAACTAAAGTTTTCATAAATCTTCTAATAAGAATAGAAATAAATTTCTAAGGTATATTAAAAAGAAGGGGAAATTACTCTGTTTGGGACGGATAGGATAATATTAACAGATGACTGAGGAAAAGAACTAATGAATCTACTTCAAATTTGTGTCTATCATCTTATCAAAGAGTGATAGGGGATAAATATGAGCCTATGACTTCATTCATATTATGAATTCCCAAGTGAGAAATCTACTACCAATGATGGTGAGCACCTTCTATGCAGCTTACAGTGTCAGAGAGCTGCCTAGAGCAGTGAGAGGTTATGACTTGTCAGGGTCATACAGAGAGTATGTGGCCAAAGCAAAACTTGAACGCACACTCTCCACACTACCAGATCAACTCTCTATCTACTGTGCCATACTGTCTCTCTCCTCAAGAAGAATACTTTTAAAACTTGAAAGGGAAGAATAGATATGTTTAAAAGGGAATTGAAACCCAAGATAGGTGAGGAAATGCTAAGAGAGAAGAGAGTTTTAAATAATAGCTTGTGTTCAAATTTTATAAGTACTTTTCTCACAACTCTGTGAGCTAGGTAGTTCAGGTGTTACCACAATTTTCTGGATGAGGAAACTAAGTCTCAGGTCATTTGTAATTTATCCATGGTCATACTGATAGTATTGTAGGAGCTTCTTTTCAAAACTTTTCAAAACACAGTTCTTTCCTCTATATCATACTATCTCCTTGGTAGATCAAATCACCAAATCCAGATAAATTATGTAAGGGGAACTTACAAAATGTCATTAAGTAATGGTTGAGGAATCATTGAGAACAGAGAATGGAAGAGACACCAAAAGAAAGGTTAAAATCTCAGCATTTAAGAATGGAATTAAAAAAGCCAGATTCTGAAAATGATAGATCGGTGAACTTGACATATACCCCATTTAAAATTCTAAAATATCATTAAACATACGATTTAAAGGTATGAGATCTGGCACATAAGTCTCCAAGATATTGTCCCCACAGCAGGACATGCTTCAGGAACCAGGAAATCATTGCTGGGGAGAACAGCACTGGCAAGTTATAGATAGAGAAGGGCAGGATTGGTCAAGAGACCTTGTCATCTAGGGTCCAATCACAGGAGGAAAAGGAAGCCCCTCCATCTGGTAAGTCATTATTTTAACTAATTATTCTTGTTAACCAGGTGCTAAGGTCAATTGTGTCCACTAAATTTCAGCAATGCAGCAAAGGTCCACTCAGACCAACTCATACAGAATTAACCACACTTTCTTTTTTGATACATGTGTTAGAGTGGCCTATAAAAGGTAGTTATGGATAGCGTATATAGACTTCAGCAAAGCATGTAACAATGTATTCCAGGAAAACCAGAGAAATATGGTCTGGTTGATAACAGAGTTAAATATATTCATGGCTGAAGAGCCGTAGACAAAAGTTGTTTATTGTATAATTATTATACATATCAACCTGGAGAGAAAGAACTAGTACCTAGCAAATGTGATCTCTCCTTATTTAATGTTTTGCTTTTTTTTTAATAATTACCTTAAATGATGCCATAGAGGCCATGCTAAACAAATGTGTAGAGGACACAGTGCCTGTAGGGATGGCTAATATGTTGGATACCAGACACAGATTTTAAAAAAGAAAAATCTCAATAATGAGCCAAAACTGCTAAGATGAAATTTAATTAGGGTGTATATAAAGATAGCTTATACATTTATATTAATATGTTTTGTATATGTAATTCAATTAGTATACAAAAGAACCTGCACTTAGGCTTAAGAAGTTAACTACATAGTTCAAGATAGATTTAGGTATTTTAGTTGACTACAGATTCAATAAGAGTAAAGAGTGTAATATGGTAGCCAAAAAAAAAAAAGCAGGCTTCCTTAAGAGGTTTAGTGCTTAGAACATGGAGGTAAGGAATATTCCCTACCCTGGTCAGTACACATCTGGAAAATTGTATTGAGGTCTAGCCATCACATCTTAAAAAGCAACAATTATAAACTGGCATATGTGTGTGTGTATCTATCTATCTATCTATCTATCTATCTATCTATCTACCTATATATATATATATGTATATAGATATATGTAGATATAGATATATATAGATATAGATAAAGTTATATATCTATGAAGAGAATGCCCAGTCATGATGGGGAGGGGACGTGATCATTCTATCTTAGTTTTTGAATAGGGTGCCATGTGTAAAGAGATTAGATTTCATCTGTGTCACTCCACTGAGCAGAATTATGACCAAAGAGAGGTAGACAGAGTCAGATTCAACATAAAGAAGGCCTAAAAAAAATTAGAGCTGATTAGAAATGGAAATACTAAGTTCTCTGGTATTGAAGTGTTCAAGCATCGTTTATGGCTGTCATTTGTCAGATATGTTAAAGAAGAAAGTCATAGAAAGTCAAACCAGATGATTTCTAATGCCCCTTCCAATTTCAACATTCTATGATTTTACTATATTTTCAATAACATCTATTGACATAAAGTACCCATCTCTGCAAGTGATTCATGTCTGAAAGTTTGGGAAACATTATTTCTCTGTGTCTTCGTTTCTTAAGTCCTTTATCAATAAACCAGTGATATTTTTTCTTCCCACTGATACTTTTTTTTTAACTGCTGAGGTAACTGACTGGCACAGACTTTGAGAAAACACTGTTTGAAAGAACTATACAAATATTATTATAATTTGCATTTCTTCTCTTAATATTTTTAGAAATAACAAATATGTACAACTCAGCAACTTGTCAGTAGAGAGGAAAAACAGGGGAAATTAAATCCAAATGTGATAAAAATTCTTGTAGTTTCTCCTAGTCAGCCAGAGAAGAAAAAGAAAATTCCAGTTCAACATGTATATTTTATGTTCCAGAGGAACACAGGGTGAAATGGTGGGGCAACAAAGCCACTGGGAGGATTAAGTATAATGGTAAAATGGCGTAACTATCTAATTAGCTAATTAAGAAGTTGCTCTTCTAGCATATCAAAAATATGCATTGTACCATGAAATAAGTGACGTTCGCTATAACATATCTGCATATTCCCTGTGGTTTCTTAAAGCAATACATGGATATTATTGACTGCAGCCAGATGCCAGGAAAATCAACATTCGCTTGGTGAGAAAAAAATAATTGATAAACACAAATCTAATGGAGAATTTTAGTTTATTTAGCAAGTTGCAAGATCATTGTCAGATATATTTTCTTTCCAACATAGACTTGAAATAGAAGGTGAAATCATATTTACAACACACAATTTGCCCCCCACAAATGTCCCACTTAAAAACCAAAATTTCAGTCCTTCTGTCACTTATACGTGTTTTAAAAGTATGTATCAAGTTTAAATAAAGGACTGGAGCAGGACAATGTCAACTTCATTCTATTCTCAAGATAAGCAGCTAGGTAGACAGAGTGCTGGGCCTGCAGTTGGGAAGACCTCAGTTCAAAAGGAATAAACATAGTCTGGGCTTAGGTGTCACTTTCAAGAGGGGGCACTATGCCAGGATGCCAGGAGCCATTCAGGAGAAGTGTTGGATCTCCAGAGTTAGGAGGTGGAATAGAAGATCCTCTCCGGGCCAGAGAGATAATCAGGAGACAAGCATGCACTCATGCCTAGGCTTAGGTATCATTTGATAAGACCCTGCATGGTTCAAAGAGTTGTTTAGTTTTTGGTTTTGTTTTTTTAATTTGTAATGCATTCAGGGTTAATTGACTTGCCCAGCGTCATGCAGCTGGTAAGTGTCAAGTGTCTGAGGCTGGTTTTTTTTTTTTTTGTGAGTGGTTCAAAGAGTTATTGATCTAGTTGTCCACACTTGATATGTAGAAAGGTTTTATGTATATAGGGGATGATCAAAAGAGTTCCTTGATCAATATGATGACTTTATTTGGGGTACTGAGTGAAGTTAAGACTCAGATTGTATCTTCTGCATATAGACATCACCTTGGCATCACCTCTAGGATAGATTTTACTGGTGAGGTTGTCCTGTAGAAGTATGATCCTGGGATCTAGCACTCAAGCAAGAGCAGAGGAGAAGAGGATCATCCACATGGTTCTCATAACTGAAGGATCAGCAAGGGTCTACAGCCTTCACGTGTAGGATCAAGGGAACAGAACCTGTTCCTCTACTATCAACATGAGTTATTCAAACTGCACAAATCTTCTGGAAACAGAGATTGCCTGCCTAGCAACCTCAAGTTCATTTACCTTAAAAGAGAGGTTCAGACTACAAGACAATGCTGTACACCTTCAGGATATTAGGACCTTGGGGAAAACTGAAGTCCTCCAGAGAAGAAGGAGAGCTATATTGTTTATGAATGACTGAGTCCATTTTGTTATTTTGCGTTCTCTCTGAGAGGGAGTAAATGCTGTCCTGAATTGCATATGTTTTAACTGAGGTTGCTTATATGAGGAAGAGGAGCCTTTTACTGTGTGAGGAACGTGAGCTATAACTGAGCTAAAATATATTCTGACATTTCCCAGAGGCAACTCTGGGGGCTGCCACAAGCCAAAGGGAGAATAAAGAGGAAGAGGAGAAAGAAGAAGGAAAAGGAGAAGGAGAATTTAAGAAAAAGTAAGGATAACATAAGATGATTTGCAGAATAAATGCATGGAGATAAAATTTCACATACATGGAAAGAATATAAAATTAAAATTATAACCAGTAATTACTTATATACACTGGCTGCTGTCAAACAAAAACTATAGGAAAAAGTAGGAAACCTTTAACCTTGTCATATCACTAGGGGGGTGATCAATCAGTAGTTAAGGTAAGTAGTTTCTACTAAGAAAATGAAAAATCCTGTCTTCATAATAGTAGTCAACAATCGGTGGCCTGGAAAGAGCAGTAATCAATTGTGCCAGTATATTTTAATAAGAGTCCTGCTAACTCGGGTTGCTGGCAAGATTTGTGAGGCCATGAGAGGTGCAGAGGGGAGGACCAAAAGAGTAATTGGGGCATTCTCAGGAATGTATTGTTTGTTTTCATTCCTCTCTACTTTGCATTCTTGACTCTCCATATGATTTACTCCATCAGGTCAGAAATCTGGAAGCTCACTCTACTTCTGAACGACTTCCAAGTACCTTCTGTCACTGTGGCTTCTCCCTCTCATTGTCTGGTTCCTCCTAGAATTTCCACTTTAGAGAGGATATCCAGGCCAACCATGTTTTGGTTCCTCTCTGACCTGCCTTCCTCCTTCTCTGGATTTGCTCTACCTTCATTTCTACTTCTCTGACCTTTTCAGCTTCCTTTAATGTGTTCTCTTCCCCCACTAGACTGTAAGCTCCTTGAAGGCAGAGACTGTATTGGTATTCCCTGAGTTTAGCAAAGTGACTGGCACATAGGAAGAGTTTAATAAATGTTTGTTGATTTGCTTTTTCTTCACCTGTTGGTGTCTCCAACCTGTTGTCTAAGACTATAAATTGTAGAGCATAAATTTCTGATTAGGCTTGAGAGACAATGCTCCGAGATAGATTCCCCAAACAAAAGCAATCACAGGTCCCATTCAAAACAAACAAAAATAATAAACAACCATCACCAAAAGCTGCTGTGTCATAGAAGAAAGCCAAAAGTTGTTAGTTTGCTCGAGTAGCCCAAACTCTAACTATGGGTAAAAAGCATGCGTGTGTAACCCCATGTATTTCTTGGGTCCTGAGAGCATCTCATATGCCGCCTCCCAGCACCTTAGCTCTGGTATTTGGCCAGCCAGCTGGAGATCCTACACCTGTCCTAGGATGGCTTCTGGCAGAACCCCGGCATGCGTTTAGTGCCCCGCCCTCCTCACGGTGCCCAGCCAATCACAATTGGGCACGCCAAGTCCAAACGCAGCTAACTCCATCAGTCGAATAACCTACGAAAGAAGCCGAGCTTCTGGCTGCACCTGCTCCCTTGCTCTAATGCTGGCTTTACTAGAGAATTCAGAACCTTTTCCTTGCTTTGATCTGAGTGCCTATTTCCACAGAGTTGTTTCTTCCGCCTGACAGTGGAAGAAGTTGGGAGAAAGAAGTGTACAGATCTCGAGGCTGGGAGAGAGTGGGAGGAGAAAATAAAAAAAGGTTTCGACCTGAACCAGAAAGTTTAATGAGCAATAACACAGAAAACCACATAAGCCTGGGGGCTTGGGGAAATGAAGACTTCTCTCCCTATCCCCTGCAACAGCCCCGATGAGATACTTTTAAAAATCACGCAGGCAGGCATCTGGCTAGAGAGAATTTCCCTAGAGCACTGAGCTCTTTGAACGGGTGCCTGCTACAGATAGTGTGAGTATCCACAGAGGATCTAAAGCAGCCTAGAGCTGGAAGTGAATGAGCCTCGCGGCTTCAGGCGGCTTCTAAGTGCCCGCGGACCAAAGCCTCTTCAGCTCGCGCACACATCCCACCCGGCAGCAGGTAATGAATGAAAGGCGGGGACAGGGAGCGTCTGCTTCAGCCTACGGAGCAGCCGGCCTCTCTTCTCTCTGACGTAGCACTCCCTATAAAGGGAATGCAGGCTGCTGCGGCTCGGTTACTTCAACCCCAGGGCGAGAGATGGTTTGAGCTGGACTCACTCCTACCCCAGCCCTGCCAAGAGGACGCTGACAAGTCTCCGTGGCTCTGTTAAATCCCTTAAGAGCAACACCCTCTTCCTCCCTCGGATCTAGTCTTCATCCCTATACTCCTGCTCATGTCCCTCCATCTCCCGGCCCCAAACTCTCCCCAGACTGCAGAAGCGCGTTTTACCACCCACGCAGTTCAACCCTCAAAGCATTGCTTTGCTTTTCAAGGGGTAAAAGACGACGTTTGCATTGTTCCTCTGGAAGGAGGAGAGAGAAGAAGAAAGAAGGAGGGAATCAGGGATCAGGGAAGTCTGAGAGGGTCCGCGGTCTGGGTGGCAGGTGGGTGGAACAGTTGAGAGACTTCAGCAGCAATTGCAAGGATGGCATCTCTCTCTGGATCTACAAACTGGACAGAGCGGGGTGGTGGAGGCAGCACCACAGACTGGGCAAACCTGAGCTCTGCTGTCCCAAGAGCTCTGGAGGGAGCGGGGATCTCAGGAAGCGACTGGATGCAACTGGTGGCTCAGACTGGGAATCTCTCTACTTCCTCGCCCTCCCTAGACTTATTCGGGGGTGCCTTGGCCACTACCTCCCCAGAGCCTTTGCAACCAACTGCAAACCTCACCAACCAGTTTGTGCAGCCGTCCTGGCGCATTGCGCTCTGGTCCCTTGCCTATAGCATGGTGGTGGCGGTGGCTGTCTTTGGAAACCTGATCGTAATCTGGATCATCCTGGCCCACAAGCGCATGAGAACGGTGACCAACTACTTTCTGGTAAACCTGGCTTTCTCAGACGCCTCCATGGCCGCCTTCAATACCTTGGTCAACTTCATCTACGCTCTGCACAACGAATGGTACTTCGGAGCCAACTACTGTCGTTTCCACAACTTTTTCCCTATCACCGCCGTTTTCGCCAGCATCTACTCCATGACTGCCATTGCGGTGGACAGGTAAAAACGAATGAGGGAAAGGAGACGGGTGAGATGGGGAGGCCGTGACTGGGAGTTCAAAAGAGAATAGGAAACATCCAGGGAAGAAGCCCCGAGCTTGCGGCAAAGGACAGTTATTGGGGAGCACTGAGGGAAAATCAAAGAAGAGGGGAAATAAGGGTTTTGAAAGGAAAAATACAAGCAGGTTGCAGACCTCTGGAAAGATTTCCTTCTTTTGCTCCTTCTTTGCCAAAGATGAGGGTACTGAATCGTAGCCCTCTTTCTTCTTCTCATAGTTGTAGCTCTTAGGACTTCAGATCTCAAGCTAGAAGGGACTTCGAAGAATATACAGTCCAATCGCCTTATTTTACAGAGGAGGACACTGAGCCCCGCGAAGTAAGATCACGGGTAGCGTCAGGCAATTTTTGAACCAAGGTCCTTGGACCTGTTTCTGGCTTAAACTTTATTTACTCTAGTCCCAAGACTCTGCTGGAACCTCTCCATCCTTCCACACCCCATTCTGTGCCTGGAATAGCTATAGCTTGAGCATTTAAAGCCCCGCTCCCTCCCCTTTGCATGGCCCTCAGCCCAACCCTAGCTTGGAACTGGTGACTGTCGCTCAGCTTCAGCAGTCTTCCCTGCGTTTGGTGCAGGACCCACAGCAGAGCTCCAGACAGAAAGAAAAGGCATCTGAAGGGCTCAACACCTCCCTGTCCCCCCTCCTCCTCTCTGGCTACTAGGCAGGGAAGCAAGCCGATAGACTTGTCCTGCAGTTCCCCAAAGCATTATCCTGCCCAGGGGTTAGGACTATCATCTATCTTCTCTCTCTATCATATATCTTCTCTTTCTTTCTACCTATTTATCATTTACCTTCTCTTTCTATTATCTATCTTCTCTCTATCATCTGTCTTATGCCTATCTCCTTTTCTTTCTATCTTTCTATCTTGCAGTGATATAGTGGATAAAGAGCTGGTCTAAGTCAGGAAGAACTGGCTTCAATCCTCCTTCTGACATATTAGTGTGCAATACTAGGCACATCACTTACCTTCTAGGTCACAGGAGTGAGGACCCTGAGACCTCGAGGCCACATGTGACCCTTTAGGTCCTCAAGTTCTACCCTTTGACTGAATCCCAACTTCAAAATAATTTGTTCTGTAAAACTTGGAGTCAGTCAAAAGGCTGCCCCCAATGACGTAGAAAGCCACATGCGGCCTCCAATCAGAAGGTTCCCCACCTCTGTCTAGGAGATAGGCAGCAAAAGTCTGCCTTTAGATAGGACCAAAGGAATTGGATCATATGCTTGCCTGTCATAAAGTCTGCACTGCTTCCTTATAAATTACAATACTTATATTCATAGAGCACCTCTAACTTTTCAAAGTCCCTTCACAGCATTTGTTCATTTTAGGGGAGGTAATGTCCTCTCCCAAGATGTTCAAGTTATTAATGTTGCATAGACATTGTCCCCTTTAAAAACAGCCACAATATAAAAAAAAAAAATTTGAATCTCTATTCTCAGTATGAACACGTAGAGACATATCCAAGGGGGGAAAAACTTTGAAATCCATATCTATTAATGAAAGTTGCTTGCACAAAAATTCAGTCCAACCTGTATTAGGCAAATATTGTGGATGTATAAATGTGTGGGCATATAAATGTACAGAGAAAGAGACTGCTGCTGTGATTTCTTTGATCTAGGAGACTCCACTAGGCAGGTTAGCACCTTCTCTGCAATTTACTTACTGTCTTAGCACTGAAAGCAAGAACTTCCCTGGGGTCCCAGAGGTGATACTTGAGCTGAGGTCATCACACTTTGGATCTGATCACCATGGTGGTGCTGTCTCTCAATGTAATATATAAGTATACATAAATATAGAAAAAGATACAGATATATCATTTGAGTTGAAATAACACTAACATCCATCTATCATCTCTCTACCTCTCTATCTTTCCTACTTAAGATGAATGAACCCTAACATTCATCCATGTGTCTACGTATATGTGTGTATCTGTCATATACCTTCTGTTATCTATCTGTTTCTCTTTCTATTATCTATCTTCTCTCTATCATTTATCTTCTCCCAGTCTAGGCAGCTCTCTAAGATTCTAAGTTGCAGAGATCTGGAAAGATAGAGGGATTTTCCTCAAAGAGGCCCACATACCAGTGAAGGCATAGGTCTAGTGTAGCTCCTAACACCCCCCAAACACACACACACACACACACACACACACACACACACACATCTAGGTTGTGTTTTCCAGTTCGGTCTGTGACATGCAGGATAACATTGGCTAAATCACTTAGAAACTTAGGCCTGAGATGTTTCACTTTCTTCCTATGAAAGAGGATGAAAGAATTATTGTCTCTAATTCACAGGATTATTTTGAGATTAAAAGGAAATCTTGTGCTTAATTTATCCCATTCTTTCCATCACTTTCCCTTCCCTATTTGAGAAGAAAATAAAGAAGTATGATTTTCCTGCCTAATAGCTCTTTTCCTGGGGTGCATCCCCTCCCCCTGTGCTGAAACAAAAACCACCTTGGCTCTTGGGGCGTTTTAAAGCACATCAATCAACATAAACAGCAAAGGATTAACCAGAGGAACAGGGACTGCTTGCCACAGGCTGGGATGAGGAGAATGAATCAGTGTTTACTGCTGTAATCCTACAGTTTCCTCTTCCTCCGCCCCTTCTCTTTATCTTTGCTTCCTTCCCACCCACCCCCCTCCCTTGAGCTAGGCACTAGTGAACTGAGTTTGGTCAGTAGAGAACTATTAATTGCCAGTAAACAGATTCTGCCTTGGTACAAGGTAAATATTGGCTCCTTTGGGAATGTGTTGTTCATTCCAAAGCATTTCCAACTTAACAAAGTAGTGAGTTGTTATTATAATTGCTTGTTATTCTTTATAGCACTGGAAAAACGTTTCATTCCTTTAGACAGTTTTCCTAAGAGTCTCTCTCTCTCTCTCTCTCTCTCTCTCTCTCTCTCTCTCTCTCTCTCTCTCTCTCTCTCCCTCCCTCTCGCTCTCTCTCATTCACTCCCTCACTTCCCTTTACCCATCTTCCTCCTCCTCTCTGCCCCTTTAATACCATCTCTTATCACTTTCCTCTCCATTCCTCCCTCCTTCCCTTAGCTCTCCCCTCAACCCTCTCCTCCATTCCTTTTCTCTACCTTTCTTCCTTCCCCTCCTTCTCTATTTCTTCTTTCCCTCCATTTCCCTCTCTGTTCTCAAAGTACACTCTAGCATGCACACATCTCATCTTCCTAACCAACCCTTCTACTATTGTGTTTCCTGACTCCTTTGCAACAAAATTCAATATCGGTGCTTAAAGTTTCTGTCAGAGCAATTTAGAAGGCTAGGAATAAAGAGGGTTGTTGGTTATTCTAGAGATCAAGATTAGATGGTTATTGATAACAGATCTTTTGCTTTTGACAGCCTGCCCCACAATAGAAATAGGTTGTACATCTTTGTGAATGACTTGTGTTTTCTACAATTAGAAATTAAACCAAAGGTTTACTATGTCTATGATCTTGTGGATTGAACTATGATTAATAAAGTCAAATGATTATCTTAGCAAGTTATTTCACAGAAACATTTTCTTTGCTAGTACAGCTTTGATCATTCTCAGAATCCCCTACTCAAAAAAACATGCAGAAGCTCCACGTTGCCTCCTAATGAAGACTACATCCTAGCATTCATGATCTTCCAAAATTTATACCCATACTCCCTTTTTTGTCTTCTCTCTTACTATTCTTCTAAATGTTCCAGCTTCTCTGATCTAGCCAAGTTTTTTAGCTTGACATTATCCAAACATGCCAAGCATATTCCTATCTCACTAGTCCTACTCTTCCTTCAGCCTGAGATGTTTCTTCTAGCCATCTTAAACAATCAAAATCCCAGCCATCCTTCAAGTTCTGGCTTCATTGCCCATTCCTCCATATTGCCTTCTCCAATTGTCCTAAAAAGAAATATTCCTTCCTTCCCCTAAAATTCTATGATACCTGACATTTCTAGAGAACTTAATGCATTCTGCTCCATACTGTTATTATATGTGTAGCAGGTTGTTAGACTGAAGAATTTGTTATGAAGGTGGACGTACACTCTGTCTCTTTGCTAAGGTCATGTCTCATTGGAAGGGGCCTCAATGCCTGCCCAGCTCCTTGGGGAATGGTCCATCATATATATCTACACACACACACACACACACACACACACACACACACACACACGTAAATATGTATGTGTGTAGGTATGTATATATGTGTACATATACACATATATACCTACATATATACAGATACGTATATATGTGTGTGTCTTGATCTGCCTCAGATAAGAATCTATGAGTCAAGAATTATGAGACAATATGCTACCAGAGACCTTGACAACACAAGCATGCCCCCACTTCCTTGATGACTACCTGCTGCTTTTGTCATGAGCCTCATCCCACAACAGAATCTTCTCCAAGGAGCACAAACAAACCTGGTCCTATTCGTTGACCAAATGATTTTGACCCTGGACTCAGTACATAAAAGTTATATATCAAGGAGAAGAAGATAGTACCAACCAAGGTTTTAGGAGCTGTGTTTTTTGGGTTTCTACTCTCTCTAAACAACTCAAGCTCTTTCTAAACAAGCTCAAATCAGTCACTTTGACAATACTGTCAAAGTATTATCAAAGCTGGGGCAGCTGGATTTTTTGTTCTTCTGGACCTGTGAGCTCATTGGTAAAGGTATATATGAGTGATTAAATTCTCTCTACTAATGCATCTACAACTGTTTTACAACTGACTTTTGTTTAGTCCTGGGACAATGTCCAGGGACATTGAGAGATTAAGTGATTTCCCAGGTTCACAAAGCCAGTATGTGTTGATTCTGGGAAAACAGCTCAACTGCTGCCTTCTGTAAGAGACCTCTCTCATTTCCCTCAGCTACTAGTGCCTTCCCCTTTAAAGACACCTTCCAACTACTTTGTATGTTTGTACCTACTTATACACATGTTGTTCTCTCCCCTTCCCCCCAATCAGAATATAAGCTCTCTGATGGCAAGATCTGTCTTTGCTTTCTCTTTGTATCTCCAGAGCTTAGCACAGTGCTTTTCACATAGGCAGTACTTAATAAATTCTTATTAAATGAATGGTTGATGGATTGAACTGGGTTTTCCTGACTTTTCATCCCTCATAACATTCCCAGGTGGCTAGATATGTGAAAAAAAAATAACAATGAATGATATTCATATGCTGCTTCTGACACCACTCATTGAATTGGCAGATACTTGCTCTACCAATTGGAGGAGTAATTATGACAATTAGCCTCTACAGCATTAGCAATGGAGGCATCACAGACTCCTCTCCTATACATTCTTTGTTTCAAATCTAGCGTTTGTGCCAAAAGTTCTATTGTATAAAATTACTTAAGATGCTATTTTAACCACCCTAGCAGATTTCCAACAATTAAAAAGCCCTGAGACTTTTTAAGAGGACCAAAGCTTCCTAACCCCAACCCCTCCTGAAGAGATAAATCTTTTAACAGGGATGTTACATATTCAGTCATAACAGAATAAAATGAAACACAAAAGTTATATCAATGTATTTACCTACATACAATTAATTTGATTTTTCAATTAATCCATTCAAAATAGAGGATTTCTACATGAGGTAGATAAAAGAATATGAGGATTCTTACATGGGGCAAAATTTAAATGACATGAGTTTTTAGGATCCTTTTAACTTTAAGATTATATTATTCCATGACTGGAAAGTACATGTGACAAAGACAAAGATAACATCCTAAAGTAAATGTTGATATGTTTGGACTGTTCCAAGTGCGAAGTAGATAGTGGAAATGATTTATAAAGCACAGGAAGAAAGGTTCATGGTTATGTAATGCAGGTCATAGCAGAAGAATACAGTTGTGACTTTGTAGGCTGTTTTTGGACTATGAGAGTTTTTAGGAGCCATTTATTCATTCAACTTATGACAATTGAGTGCTTAATATATGTTAGACATTGCTTTAAAGAATATCATGATGAATTACACACGGTCCCTGGCTTCAGGATATTTGTAGTCATTACTCTCTATATGTTTATGGGAAAAGGAAGGACTGTAGGTTATTATTTCATGCCTTAAATACTAGCATGATATTTAGACAGAGTTGATGTAGCCCAATTGAACATGCCCAATTGGATTGTTAAAATAATGAAAAGACCATGTACCCCAAAAGCTCTTTACAAAATGATAACCTACATACTTATATTGTCCTTCCTATGCAATAGGAATACTGTATTATGTTATGCTATTTTATGTTATTTCATGTCATGCCAATTTGTGTTGTTATAATTAATTGGTTAAGATAGTAATGGTTACATAACTTGGTCAGTTTCACCAGAATACCTTAATATCTATTTATGTGAGGCGCATACCACTTGATGAATAAATAGTTCAGTCTTTTTTGAAATAGGAAATTTTGGAAACTGAAATCCCATTTTCAAGTCCCTAGGCTATCATTTTATAAATGGCTTTCAGGGAACATGGTCCCTACATTATTTTAACAATTAAATTGGGAATGTTTGGAAGCCACATTAACTCTTTCTAAGTAGCATGCTAGTATTTAGGGCATTGGAATGATAATTTATTGTATGCTACTTAGTAGGCAAAGTATTAATACAGTTTCCAAAAATAAATTTAGTTACCACATATGCTAGGAGAATCTAGCCCTTTAACACAATTTATTTAACCTAAGAGACCTGAGTAATCATTCTTTTTAGTCAAAAGTATAAAACAATTATTCAACATTTGGTGCTTTGTGGAGAAAGTATTTTCTTTTTTTGGCTAGGCAATGGAGTTAAGTGACTTTCCCAGGGTCACACAGCTAGTAAGTATTATGTGTCTGAGGTCAAATTTGAACTCAGGTCCTCCTGACTCCAAGGCCAGTGCCCTATCCACTGCACCACCTAGCTGCCCCAAGAAAGTATTTTCTTTCCATGATTTTTAGTACATAAACAGTATTCAAAGCAGTACTGCAGCTGTCTTTCTAAGAATTTATTATTCAGACATAAAATTATGTTCTCAGATTATAAAACAAAGAAGGCCTTAACCTTGGAATAAATCACCCAAAAATATTTTGATACAAATATTTTAAGCACAAAAATTTTTCCCAACCACACACAAAAAAATTAGCACCCTTTTTTCCCCTAAAATACAGCTACTTTTCCATTCATTATCACTTCCATTGTGGGAAGCATTATTAGCAATAAAATACATTCTAGGTACATTCTTTGTTTTTGTACCATATAGCCTAAATCATTATTTGGTTCAGGTAAAGGAATAGACTAACTTAAATGACAGTATTATTTTCCTGAAGACAATTAGGAAACACCAAAGCTGCTTGAGAAGGGAAGTGACATGGTAAGATACATGGTTTAGGAATGACATTTTAGCCACTGTGTGAGATTGGATTTAAGTAAGGACTTGAATCAGGGAGACCAATTAGGAGCCTATTGTGATAGTCTAGGTGAAAGATGATAAGAACTTGAAATGTGTGGTGGAAATGTGTGGTGGAGGGAAGGGTTTAGATGGAATAAATATAGTGGAAACAGAATTGACAAGACTTGACAGTAACAAATATGGTGGAGGTATAATTGATGAGACTTGTCAACTGATTAGATATGGGTGTGGGGGGTTGGAGCAGATGGAAAAGTCCATAGTAACTCCTGAAGTTTTGAACCTGAGTGTTAGAAAAAGAACGTGTTCAACATCAGCACAAACAAGGGAGTTAAGAAGAGGAGAGGGCTTAGGAGGAAGATGATGAGATCTCTCTTGGATATGTCAAATTTAATATGCTTATAGGATACCTAGTTGGAACAGTTCAAAGGGCAGTTGGTGATTCTGGACTGGAGTCCAGTGGAGAAACTACGTTTCGATATTTGGATGTTGAAGTCATCTGCTTAGAGAGAAAATTGAATTAATGGGAGCTGATGAGATCACAAAGAGAACTGAGAGAGAAAAGAAAGGGTTCAGGATAGGACTTTGGAATATACCCACAGTTAGGGGCCAGGATCCAGTAACAGAGGTGGAGGCAGGGGGTGTTTCATGAAAACTCAGGGAAGATAGAGTCCATAGGATAAAAGGGCGTTCAATCCTGTCAAATGCAACAGAGAGATTAAAAAATGGGGGTGGTGGGGATGAAGACTAAGAAAAGGCCATTAACAATTAGGAAATCAGTTGAAAAAATGGGGGGTGGATAATGAAGACTATGAAAAGACCATCAATATTTGATTAAGAAATCAGTGCTAGCCAAGGTGACAGTAATTTCAGTTGAATCATGAGGTCAGATGTCATATTGAAAGGAAGAAAAATAAGCATTGAGAACCTACTTATATACCTGACACTGTGCTAAGAACATTACAAATATCTTATTTTGTCCTCACAACCCTAAAGAGGTGGATACTATTATCACAATAACTCTGGGAGATAGGTGCTATTGTTATGCCCATTTTATATTTGTGGAAACTGAGGCTGAGAGAGGTTAAATGGCTTACCCAGAGTCACACAGCTATTAAATTTCTGAGACTGGATCAAACTCAGTAATCTTGGTTCCAGGTCCAGAGCTATTCGCTGTACCACTCAGCTGCCCCTAGGGGTTGAGAAGTAAGAGGAGTAAGGTTAAAGAGAGTCAACAGGTTGGTGTTGGTGTTGGTGTTGTTTTTCTGGAGCCAGGCTGTGAAAGCCTAGAATGAGATGAAACAATAGCTTGAGATAAGGTCAAGGGAGGTTTTTATTTTTTATTTTTTCAAAGATGCAGAGGATTTGAGCAACCTTATTGGCATCAGAATAAAACAAATACATAAGGGTGAGATTAGAGATTAGTGAGAGGAGAGAGAGAGAGAGAGAGAGAGAGAGAGAGAGAGAGAGAGAGAGAGAGATTTATCAGCCCTTACCATTTTTACACTTTTGTAGTTCATTTATTTATGGATTAGAAGACCCTTAGGCTTTCCTTCTATTTAGATTCACACTGGAAAAGAATTCAGGGATCTGTGCTTTTTTTGATGTTGGAACTCTCCCCCGGAGCCTGCGTCAGCAGTCTACAATCTAGAGGTTAATACACTTGCCAAAGACTTGCCCAGGGGCCCAAAATTACTTAGAGTCATTCCAAAATTCAAATCAGAAGCACATCTATCCCCCACACCAAATTGCCTCTCTCAAAAAGAAGAGAATTTGGAGAACTTCACCATCAGTTAGGAAACCTTTTGTTTAAGTTTATAGGCAAAGACACTAGCAAATGCTTTAAGCCACATATGCTGTTGTTCAATATTGTCTGTGACTTCTTGACTCCATGACTTTATATTCTCCATGATTTTTGTTTTGTGTGTGTGTGTTGTTTTGGGGGTTTTTTGGCAAAGATACTGGAGCGGTTTGCCATTTGCAAAGCATTAAGAAAAACAAAGGCTAAGTGATTTGCCCAAGGTCACACAGCTAGTAAGTGTCTGAGGTCACATTTGAACTCCGGTCTTCCTGATTCCATCCTCTATCCACTGAGTGGAGTACACATATATTACCCTCTTTTGATCCTTTTCTTCGTGTAAATACTCAACCAATCACTGAACAGTTATCTTCAGAGGCTCATCTCTCATGAAGTCATTTAACTTTACCCTCTGTCTGGAAGAAAACCCTTTTTAGGGAGAAGTCTTCAAGATTTTATTGTTTTACTAAGCAAAATGATTTTAAAAATCAATGAATAGATATAAAGGAATCTTATATTCTCTACACCTCTCCATCATTTCCATAACTATAAATATGTGGTCTGTCCTAGAAAATCATCTGAAAAAGCCTGCCTATTCCCATCATATGGTTTCATTAAGGATACCCTTGATCATGAAAAAAAAGATCATTCTTATAAGAATTCATAGAATTCTAGTTGCTAACCTTTTAGTTAATTTTTTGGAGGGAGTGGAGTAGCAGTACCATCTGTGATCTTTTTAAAAAGTTTTTGAAGTTGATTTTAAATCTTTGTTGATGTCTTTTGTTATATCAATTCATCTCTGAATATATTTCCCCCCCATCCTACCCAATAGTCAGACTACAGGTTTTAAAAGAAGAGTCGGGCCATTATGCAAAAACAAACATACCACATAATAAATGTGACATACTCACTGTCCCCACCTCTGTAATGAAGGGAGAAAGGTGTGATTTCTCAACTCTTCTCCAGCCCCAAGTTTAGATAGTATAATTACACAGTGTTGAGTTTTGTTTTATTTCTCTTTTCACTTATATTGTTATGCTTACTACGTATATTATTTTCCTGGATCTACTTACTTTTACCGTGCATCAGTTTATATGTCTTCCCAGACTTCTCTAAATTCTGCATAGTGATTGTTTCTAACAGCACAATAACATGTCATTGCATTCATGTACCACAATTTGTTTAGCCATTCCCCAACTGACTGATCCTATTTCCTTTCCATTGCTGTGCTACTAAAAAACAAAAGGCTGCTATGAATATTTTGGCATATATAGGACTTTCTTCAAGTCATTGACTTTTTTGTCTAATCATTAGATCTCTGGATCAAAGGGTATGGACATTTGAGTCAGTTTAAAACATGATGCCAAATTACTTTCCAGAATTGTTGAACCAATCAATAGATTGCCTGTCTTTCCACAGTCCCTCAGACATTGAATGTTTCTATCATTTATCATCATGTTTTTGTCATGAAATCTCCAGGTTCATTCTGTGTTCATTTTTTCTATTTCAGTGACTTAGAGCAATTTTTTCACATAGCAATAATAATAGCATTTATATGCTTTAGTGTTTAAAAGTGCTTTACAAACATTGTCCCATTTTATTCTTATAACATCCCAAGAAAGTAGGAGCTATTATTAACTTCATTTTATAGTTGAGGAAACTGAGGCACATAGTGGTTAAGTGGCTTGCCCAGAGTCATATAAATAGTAAGTATGGGGCCAGATTTTAACTTGGGTTCAAAAAAAGTAAGGTGATTCACTGGCTCTGAATCTAAGATATTGTGTATCTAAGATCTGTGCTTCTGTGGCTTTAACTGGAAATAAAGGATTTCTTGAAATAAATGCCTTAAGTTCTATGACTTCTCTTATTAATACAACTAAAGGCTAAAACTAAAGGTAATTGTATGGGAAATATTGGCTCTGTGTTTGAAACCTTGAGTATCATTGCAAATTTAGAAATTTGCAAATGGGCTTCAGAATGTAAAAGGTTAAGAGTGCCAACCTTTGAGACCATGGATTTTTTGGGAATTTTGGAATTCTAGACCTCATTTGGGACTTCCCTAGAACCTCTTAAAAAGTTTCCAGAACCCTCATTTTAGAATTTCCTCGGACAAAGGGTAAGCCAACCTATATCCAGAGGACACCTGACCATTGTTGCAGATTTCATAATTTGATGTTAAAGTCAAATAGAAAACCCTGTGTGAATCCAGGGGGCCAAGAGACTCCAAGTAAACCTCATAGTTTGTGATTTGTCTCAGAGACTTCCTTCCATCCAGAAAATCCAGGCAATAGACTTTGGAGGTGATAAATCTCTCTACAACACAGGGGATAATAATTCAATGATAGTTCAATGAAACTTTTATGGTAGTTTTAATTATACTAGCAGATACAAGCAATCAGAATAAAATTATTGATACCAATGGGTCTAAGTATAAATTTTGCATATACAGTCAATTTTCAATTATCTATACTGGTAGACTAGAAATAAGAATTAAATAATAATTGTGAGATATAAGTGTTCATATATGTGTGTATGTGGTGGAAGTATAGTTGTTCAGTAGTTTAAGTCATGTCCAATTCTTTGTGACCCCATCTATTTTGTTTTTGCTTTTTGGTGAGGCAATCAGGGTTAAGTGACTTGCCTAGGGTCATACAGCTAGTAAGCATCAAGTGTCTGAGGTCGGATTTGAACTCAGGTTCTCCTGACTCCAAGGCTGGAGCTTTATCCACTGTACCACCTGGTGGTCCCAGTGGTGTTTTCTTTACAATGGTACTGGAGAGGTTTGCCATTTTCTTTTTCAGTGGCAAGCAGACATGAAGTGATTTGCCCAAGGTCACACAGCTAGGAAATTTCTGAAGCTGGATTTGGACTCGGGTCTTCCTGACACCTGCTACACACACACACACACACACACACACACACACATATATTTAAGGTCAGCTTTCTTACCACTGTGTCACACTGTCTCTTAATAATACATACATACATACATTATAAAAATGTATGTATGTATGTGTGAATATATGTATGTGCGTACTATTAAGAGGGCTGGCCTTGAAGTTAGTAAAACCTTACTTAAGCATTTGATACCCTAGGGAGCTAGTAATTCAATCATTCATTAAATATTTATTAAGCACCTAATATTTGCCAGGTACTCTGCTAAGCACTGGGGATACGAAAAAGAGGCAAAAGATAGTCCATAGCTTCAAGGAGCTTATAATTTAACCAGGGAAGAGACTACAATTCCAGTTTAATTCCCTATATGTACCAGTAGAGGGAGTTTCCTTACTGGTCATTCTTACAACACCAGAATTGGGAATATGAACAACCACTCCAAATAACTATATTAAATAAAATTTAAATAAAATTAAATCATAATAAATTAAATTGAATAAAAATTAAAAGTTTCCAAAAGTGGAGAGATTTAAGGGCCTTGAAGTCAGAATAGCCTGGTTGAAATCCTGCCTCTAAAAAGAGGGAGTTCTTAACCTTTTTGTTATTTTTGTTGTTATTTTATTATCTACCTTTTCAGAAATCTAGGGAAGCCTAAGGATTCCTTAGAATAATTTTTTTAGATGCAGAAAATAAAATAGATTGGATTACAAGGGAAACCAATTATATTAAAATATAGTTACCTATCTATGTGTGTGTACACATACACACACATAGATGTATATACACACATATTTCAAGACCCCAGGTTAAGAACTTCTGTTAACACATATTGTCTATGTGACTGCAGGCAAGTCACTTGACCTCTGAGTTCTCCCAACAATTCTCTAAGACTTTCATTTATAGGAGCTCAGAATGATTAAAGGCTTCCCCATGAACACACAATTGAGGCAGGATTTGAATCCAAGTCATTGAATTAGAAGGTCAGCATTCTATCCATAGTCAGCCTAGTGGCCCCTCCATAAATAATCCCTATACCTGTTTACCACTTTTGTTCAGTACCTATTTAACACATTGCTCCATAATCTAACACAAACTATGGGAACAATGACTAGAAGAACATTTCCATTCTCCAACCTGGCTTCTAGAAGGGTTTTAATGAAGAGTGAAATGGTTCAAATACAAGCATCCAAAAGAAAGCAATGAAGAAGCCAAAGGCATAAAAAATTCAACTTTGATAATAAGATTGTAACTAGAATTGGCTTAAACAATTAACTTGTACTTGTTTTAATATTTCAAGTATCTGTTATATCATTGGTATGGGCAATTCCTATCATAATCCCATAACAAAGTTTTTAACCTGTCTACAATTGCTTAGATAGCCTCTGGGAGTTGTTTGTGAACCACCCCCCTCCAAAAAAAAGTGTCATCTGCCTAGTGATGCTTTTCCTAATTTAATTAGGCTATTATTGAGAAAACAGACCTAAATTCAGTCGTTCAAAAGACCTGTAATCAAAGCCACTCTAGCCTCCTAGCACCGGCCAAAATTTATATACCACTGGCAAGGACTTGAAGAATACAGCCTTTCCTCAGTGCCATGATGGGGAAGCATTACTTTGTAATGAAACTTTAATGACTCAAAAGTAAAAATAAATTTAGAGATCAAAGCAGATTCATAATGAATTCAATCATTTGATTTTTGTCAGATTCCTAAATGTAGGACAAATTTTGAAGTTCGAAGTGAAGGAATGCGTTTCTGATGATTTATTTATTTAATTCAACTTGATATCAACAAACATTCATGAAGTGCTCCCTATATAGAATGTTGTGGAGGTGCAAAGATAAAGATTGCAGATGCTACCCTTAAGGAGCATACAGTTTATTCAAATGTTCCATTAATAATTATTAAGCCATTGTATGTCACTCAGCATTTCAGTTTACAGTAAAAGATAGGGCAAACATGACCTCAGAGACTATAATTGAGCAAAGTGATATCTATTTTAAATTGATTAGTTTTGTTTTATTATTTTATGGATATTGTTATGTCTGTCCTTTGAAGGAGTTGACTGATCTTGACGGACTCTGGTTAAGTTTGTAAAGTTATCCTTTTCATCTTTTTTTTTGTTCCATCAGTATTTTTAACAAACAGTGGTCAACAAACATTTTAAATGTCAATCAGTCAACCAGCATCTATTAAGCACCTACTATATGCCATGTAGTATACTGTGCACTTAATAAAAAGAAGGGCAAAAAACCATCCTTGCTTTCAGGAAATACACAGCCTGATGGCAAAGAAAATGTGCAATAACTATGTACAAATAAGATAAAGAGAGGACAAATTGAAGATAGTCAGCAGAGGAAAGGTACAAGAATTAAGAGAGTCTAGGAAAGGCTTCTTACAGAAGGTAGGATTTTCACTAGAAACTGAAGGAGCCAGAGAATCCAGGACATGGAGATAAGGAGGAAAAGAGTGCTAGTTATGGGGGAGAGCTAATAAAAATGGCCAGAATTGAAAGATGGAGTGTCTCATCCAAAGAAATACAAGGAAGTCAGTGTCACTGGATCAAAGAATACATTGGGTTGAGTGAAGGGAGGGGAGGGAAGAGTTTCTTACTGAATTATGCCAAGCAGATGTCATAGAGATAAAATCTAGTAGAAGAATAACAAAATAAATGGCATCATCATCCACCAAGTTAACTGAGGAGGAGAAAAAGCCAGTATCTCTATTATATAGTTTGGGTTGACTTCTTGAAAAGATAAATCATCCTTATGTATTACTTTAAGGTTTGTACATTACTTTCCACACATCACTCTTTTTCCCCCCACACATCACTCCTTTGATAAAGAGAGTAAATGTATTATTATCGACATTTTAAAAAGGAGAAAACTGAGGTTCCAAGTGGTCAATATATATGTCATAAACAATTCACAGATTTTCAGGAAATGTGTCAAAGTCAGCATATGAACCCAGGTTATCCATAAACTCATAGATTTAGCCCTGAAGGAGATCCTAGAGATGGCTGAGTCCAATGGATTGAGAAAACTGAGGCCCAGAGAGGATGAATGACTTGTTCAAAAGTCATACAGAAAGCAAAGCGTAGAACTAAGATCGAAATCCAAGTCCTTTGACTTCAAATCCTGTACGCTTTCCATGATGCTATATTATCTTTTTAATGGTGCTGGGGCTAAAAGTTCATTTAGAGAAGAGATGAGATGGCATTTTGGAAGACAGGGTGAAGCAGGAGAGAATGAGAAAAAATAATTTTGAGACATATTGGAAATTAATAGATTATAGAATAAATCAGAAAATTAAGGTTCCACGTTGGATTTACTTTTTTGTTCCCTTGTGTAAAGCAGTCATACACTTTTCATTCATACGTCCTTTCATTTGGCAAATGCTTATTCATTACCTACTGTGTGCGGTATGTGGTTAGGCTCTGGTGCTCTCTTTCTCTCTGCATATGTTTGTGTGTATGTATATATATATATATATATATGTATATATATATATATACAAATATATACACACACATATGTGTATATATATATTATATATGTATATATACATATGTATGTATATGTATACACATATATGTATGTATGTGTATATATACATATATAGATATAGATATGTGTATGTATGTGTATATATGTGTGTGTGTATATATATATACACATAGATATAGATATATGTATGCTTTTGCATACATATATATTCATTCATCCATCCATTTATATTTCTTTGTTTATAGAAAGACAAAAAAAAAAGTCCCTCTCCCAAAAGAACCTAAAGGAAGTAAGCCTAGCCCACAAATAATTACAATACAATTTTTATCAGATAAGTATATAAGAAAAGTGAAAAGCACAACAATTCTTCCTGAACATTCCTCAAGCCTAAAATCCTCAACTGAGCCAGTCCAAAAGACTGATTTGATTATCAAAAACTGTGAGGGAGAAGAAAATGTGCTTATTTGACTGCTACTAAAGTCAGATACAAATTTAATGAATGAGTTTCTTGAATGATATTTAATGGGCAAATTACTTAATAAATTATTTTATTTAGACCCTGGAAAGGTCTGCTTTAACAACTTCAGATCATATGAGAGATAAATTAGCTGCTTTATTTATTATATAAATATAAACTTATTATATTTAATGGAAAAATTACATATGTATTTAAGAACTTAAGATATCTCTCAATACTTAAATTATCTAAATGAAATGTCTATCAGTACTTTTACATTCTGTGTTTAAGCTATTTCCCTTCAAGCATTCTCCTTGCCTCTCAGAAGTTATAGCAACAAGAAAAAGGTTTCAACAATAAGAATCTCTCCAATAATAAGAAATCTCCCCATTCAGGAAATCAGAAATTCAGGGCACTATCTGAAAATTTAAATAGAAATACAGTGGTGTACAATACACAATCTCATAACTTACTTGCAATCTAACGTTCCATTATAGAAAATTCGGTCCTTCATCAAATAGCCATTAAATGACTGTTAGGTGCAAGGCTGTGGGCAAGATCTCATATAGAATACAAAATTGTGAAAAACATGGTCCCAGCATGCAAGGACACGTTCAGCTAAGCTCAAATTGGAATGGAGGTAGTGAAGGGATGTGGGAAAGGAATGATGGTTTATCTCTGCATGCACAGGAAACATCCTTTAAGTCAGCAATAAAGATGCGATAACTTCCCATGTAGGAGAAAAAAAGCAAAACTATATTGAAACAGGGTAACAATGATGCTCTAGCCTAAATCCTAACTACTCAGTTGAGTCATTCTTTTATAGGCTGTCCACCCTTTGATGGGCTAGTTTACCTACCTATAAAATTATGACAAAAAATGTCACTGTAACTTAAGTCTATAAAGTTCCATATTCTGTGAATCCATTATAAACACACATACAAAATGTAACTACAAAATAATGAAACTAAAAATTGCTTCCTAGGAAGGATATTAGCTTATATCAAACAAATTTTCTGTGAGGAAAAACACCGTTTAACTTTTCCATTGAACTGTCTCTGAAGCTGTTGCTTGGCCACTAAAGAAAATGAGTTTTTGACAAAGCATGGTATTATCTCTAGCTTCATAAAGCATAATCATCACAAGCTGGCTTGGAAAGACTTTTGATTCTTTCAAAAAAAAATCCAATCCACTCTCAAAGAATGTGATATAGCCTAAAGAGGATGACACAAGAGGAGTGCCTAGAAAGTCATGTGTGATGGCAGTAAGAATTATCATAAGAATATAGCCTACCATAGGAAGTGCTTTATAGGAGTAGCACTGATTGAGATGTCTTAATTTAGCTATGTTTCAGTAAAAAGTCTCTTTATCTTATGATCATTTCTATAGTAGATGGGGATCAGGATTGGACCTATGATTTCACAGAAGAAAGATGGAAGGGTATAAGTATTTATAAGCAACTACTATGTTTCAGGAGGGCAGCTATATGGCATGGCAGATAGAGCATCAGACTTGGAGTCAGAAAGATCTGAATTCAAATCTGGCCTCAATCACTTATTAGCTGTGTTGCCCTGGGCAAGCCACTTAACCTCTATTTGCCTCAGTTTCTCATCTATAAAATGGGGACACATTGGAGAAGGAAATGGCAAACCACTCCAGTATCTTTGCCAAGAAAACCCCATGGGGAGAAAAAAAAAAGAAAACCCCATGGACAAAAGTCCACGAGGTCATGAACAGTTGCATATGACTTTCTGTTCTTATTGTTGTTGCTATTTGAGCTTCGTTCTTGAAGAGGACCATAACATCAGAAAGACAACGCCATGACTTGCAAGTGAATTAGATTTAAGTGAGGGAGGGCTATGCAAAGTCACCAGCCTCACTTTCTCCTCTGCAGCCATCTGGGTCTGGTAGCCAGATATAGATCAGGGGGACTGGAGATGGCCCTGGTCACAGTGAGAGACCTTGGCCTTTTTAAGCTCAGGTCTTTAACAGGTCTCAGTTTGACTGAGGCAATGCCTAATCAGTGATTAAGGTTAGGTAAAAAATGAGGCAGAGCACCAGGGCTTCACAATACAATGTCAAACATGAAACTGTCCCTGCCTTCAAGAAGTTAACATTCTCTTCAGGGAGAACAGCATATACAGACAAAATTAATACACGATAATTTCTAGGAAGATGGCCTGAGTCAAATACGAAAGGAAGAGTATAAATAATGAAATGGAAATTCCACAGGACACAATGAAAGGATGAAGCACGATGGGGTAGGGACACAAAGAGATCAATGGATAAGAAGGAGTAGCAAGTGGTATTAGGGAAAGGAACTTCTTCCTAGGAAAACTATAACTCAGAGATCTCAGTCTCTGGGATGCTGAGGATTCTGAATAGAAGCACAGGTTGGCAGTCGGGGTAGTGTGAATTTCATAATTAATCCTTGAGTAGTAGTTGGTGGAATATGCACAATAGGGTAAATGTCAAGTACCTGGTTCTTCTTGATGGCCAGAGAAGGGGTCAGTGGATTCCTAGAGCTTGATTAGTTACAAGGGAGTGAGGTAACATTCATCCTCCCAATTCTCAATCAGTTCAACTCTACTTACAAGCTCTCCAATATTAAGTAGATTATCTCTCCAAGGGTGTGCTCACTCAAAGAGTGTCTTTATTCCTGGACAAGTGGCTAGTGTCTAGGGAAGGGGTGGCACCATTACAAATTCTATAGGCCTTTTGAGGTAGAACTTAGAAATCAACATACCTGGCCTTATCCTTCAATATATTTTTCCTTCTGCACAGTGTTCCCATGTTCATGTAAAAATGTACTTTTAGTGTAATTCAAGGTTAATATGAACCAAAAAATATGTCACAGGAGTATGAAAAGCTAGGCTGTTTTATTAAAATGTGAAGCCTAGAATAAGGGAGGTAATGGTTGCAATACCCAGCTATAATCAGATCATCTATAATAATACTCTGACTTTAAAGTGGCTTGTTGGAGTAAAAAGCTCCAGTCAGACTTTATTGTCTACTTTCCCTTCTATTTAGCAACAAAAGCTTTCTAAATGAGTGACTTTGCATTAAGCCAGTGAATGCACCAGAGAAATGCCATCCCGTGTGCAAAATTTACATATTTGTATCCAAGTTTATTAAGATGAAAGTTGAGGATGCAGTGGGCTGGTTCTTGGTTTTATCCAAAATTGCTGGAATGTGAATATTGATTTGGGGCAGTGGGCACTTTGAAACAAAGACATGATTTGCAAGTCCATGGTTTATGCCATTGATAGAAGTACCAATATCTGGGAATCACATCCGAGAAAAAAAGCAGCAGCCAATAGGTGGCGATGTTGGCTCTTCCTTATATGCTGGAGAAACCTTACCTTCATGTGGGTTATGACATTTCTAATAGTTTTCTTCACTTCTCAATCTAGGCTTGGTCTTTGCAATATTTTAACCAGTGGGAAGGTAATTTGTTATATATTACCTCCAATCTTCATCTATATTTTGGGATCTTTTGAGCATTAGATTTGTTGAGGGAGTACAAAAGGCAGAAAAAGGAGCTAAAGAGAGATGAGGAGAAGTCTGGTTCACCTCATGGCTGACCCTGTAAATGTATTCACTGAACAGAGATGAGGACCTGTGACACATTTGATCTGTGCATTCTTAGAGCCAAGGGTAGCAAAGATTAATGAATAAAAGAACAAAGAAATATGCCATCAAGTTTTCCAAGGCCTGAATTACTTAAATCTCTTAAACATTTACCCCACTTGGCCTCTGGATTTTAAATCACACTATATAAGTGTGGTGATAGGTGGGGAGAAAACAGACATTGACTTAGGTATTTTATTCAGCACTTTTTCTTTGGGGTACTTTGCTATTAGATGGATCAGCAGGCAAAGATAGAAGACTAAAAATTATCAAATTAACTGAAAATCAGGCTAAAATGGGCACAAGTAATAACCAGTACAGGAGGCAATGTAGTATAATGGAAAGATTACTGGAGTAGATTCCCCTCTTTGAAAGGGGAAGTTGTTTTGTTTGGTTTTGTTGTTGTTTTGCTTTTTATCTTTTATCCCCAGTACCTATGGTAGAATATTGACATAGAAGGTTGTTCATAGGAGGTTGTTGCCTCTTAAATTGAATTTAGGTCAAAGGACTTGGGTTCAAATTCTAGCTATGGCCTTTATACCCTGGACTAGATGGCTCCTAAGTGCTTTCTTAGCACTTCCGGCTCTCAACCCATGGTGAAGAGGAGAGGAATTCAAAATGCCATACAGGGATCCTTACAGGAATTGAAGATGTTTACTTTGGAGTAGAAAGAAATGACTAGGTCACCTGTTTTCTGTCTTCAAATATTTCAATTTGGAATTTTTGTGTAATTGAGTTTCCTGTCCTTGGAGGTGTTCTACTAGATGAAGAAACTGGGTACCTACCTTTTAGGGATGTTTCAGAGAGGAGTCATGATTCAGGTGGGTATTTTATTACATCTCTGAGGTCTCTTCCAACTTCAAAATTCTATGAGCTTATGATTTCTTATTTACAATCTATATGGATAATAGTCTTCTTAATAGACAGAACCATACCATTGCAGGTACTTTGTTTCAAACACAGATTTATGACTAATCTCTCCAAAACTAGGTTACAAGTTCCTTAAATGTAGGAACCATGTCTTTCTCTTCTAGTATGTTTCTATGACATGAAAATTTTTAAAAATGGAGCCAACCTGGAAAAATTCCCCATTGATTCCTATTCATTTTACAATACCCTATGCTAACCTGACTTCTCTCAGGGCTGGCCTGCTCACACATATTTTGGTGTCAAAGATCATTTTTGTCGATATTTATAAGGGTGGGTTACTTGTAAGCAAGAACTTCTTGATAGCAAAACTATTGCCAACGTGACAGATTATAATGGAAGGTTGTTGAATCTCCTCTAGGGAAGCTTTAGAATTCTTCCATCTGTCTAAAGTGGTTTCAGTGATGGGCCAGATCAATATTTCTACCATTCGATTATTGTAGGCAGGTGGTACAGGTTTTAATAGATTGTATTTTCATTATCATTTGAGTCCTACTAGCAGTTCTCAAAATGAACATTATTTTCTCACTAACATTTCAGTAACAAGTTCAGTTTTTATTTTCTTATACACACTTCTGTAAGCAGATTACAAAGTGTATAGGGTGATTCTGCTTCAGTTAATATGGGTCAATATTTTTCTTCTGAATAACTTTGAGAATTTGTTCAGGCCTACAATTTTAGAGCAGGAATGGTTCCACTGAAGGTACTGACTGGGTGGAGAATCTATTATTTCTCCATTTCACAAGAAAATAGAAAGAAAAGAATTCCCCACAGATTTTAGATACTACCCGCTCATTTCAGTGAGGGGGAAAGGGCTTTGAAAAATCCTTTCAAAAACAAACTCAAGTACATCACATTTATATTAAGCTGAATACTACTATCTTTTCAGTAGATAGGCTCTATGAATAAGAAAGTCATTTTCTTTCAACAGAACTAGAGTCTCCAAATAAAGGAAGACTTGCAGTTCTGGTTATAATACACACACACACACACACACACACACACACACACACACACACACACACACACACGCACACGTTAAAAAAAAAGTTATCTATTCAAAGAATTAAGCTTCTGTGCTGAATAGACCTTCTTAATTTCAATCAAAATACTCTTCTGAAATTCTAAAATACAAGACTAAAAAATAATACTATTTTAAAATTTGCATACATACAAGAGGGCCACAACACGATGGTACTAGCTTAAAGATGTTCAATGAATTATAAACTCTTAAACCAGGAACCTTAAACCCTCATTATATTTAGCTTTTATCCTTAACTGTGTTAAATACAGATATTTTAAAGGTTTCATCAAAAAAGATTTAGATTATCTAACATTAAGAGTGAGGACTACAGAATTTTTTATCCAGGGGGATTAAAGTAATCCAATTTCAACCACAAAAGAAAGGATTAAAATGAATAGCTTTCCTTTGTAAACTACTAGTGACAGCCAGCATTCCACAGCCTTAGGAGCCCAGTAGATAATGATCAGCAGTGAACAAAGAGTTAGAGAATACTCCTCGGACACAAATCAAAGAAAACTACCATATTAAGCTGCAGCAACTCATAAGTGGAGCATAAATCTCAAAGATGAAAAGGGCTTTCAATTTCCAGACACAGATAAATAATCATATTCCAAATATCACGGAAATAAGTACTCTTGGTTTTGTCAGGTTTTTTTTTCAGAGCAACCTACACAATTCTAACTGGTTGATTAGTTTTAATCATACAATTGAAGCAGGTACAAACATTCTTGTTACAAAAAATTATTAGAGGCGTGAATTGCATAATGGTGTAATGGATGGAAAATGTGAAACGAAGCTAAATGACCCCCCATGGTACAGGCCCACACAACCAGGTTCAAAATTGTTTTGTTTGTTTTTCCCAACATCTGAGTTTTTCTCTAGGACCTGCAAACTTTGTTTTTTGAATATTTTGATTAATATATTTCAATATATATGACTTCTATTGTAATCCTTTGTATTTTGTTGTACATATTTAAAAACATTCTAAGAAAGGGTCCATCGAAGAAGTCCATCACACACACACACACACACACACACACACCCGAGGTTAAGAATCCTTGGTCTAAGGCAAGGGTGGGGAACCTGCAGCCTCCAGGCCACATGTGGCCTTCTAGGTCCTAGGGTACAGCCTTTTGACTGTGTCCAAGTTTTACAAAGGGCCACACTTGAGGACCTAGAGGGCCATATGTGGTCTCAAGACCACAGGTTCCCCACCTCTGATCTAAGACAAATATCAATAAAGCTTATGTTTAATCTAGGTTTCCCCAGATGTGGGTAACAGGCTTCCCAACTACTTCAAGGCATTGCATTAAGGTTATTGTTAAAGAACAAAGTCCTGTGAACTGTTAAACAGAAGAAACTCCAGGCCCAAAACAGGGAATCTGGAATGAACCAGAATCTGAATACAGTTTACACAGATTGTAAATGCTTTTTATTGCCTGAGAAGGAAAAGCTTGCAAGCTGGAACAATGTCTGTTCTGACATGTTCAAATACCAGTTGGAAAGAGTGAGATGTTTATACAATTTTTGAACAAAAAAAAAAGGAAAAAAGGAGGGAATTTGGGCAGATGATAGGATGAAAGTCCCAGGAAACAAGGGAAATGAGAAATTCCAGGTGTCAGAGTTGAGGCTCTTTGATACACAAATCAGAAGGCATTCTTGGTGACAAACAGTCCATAGTTCAAGGTTTGATAAGGATATGTCTCCAAAAACAGGATATTCCAACAGCTCCATAACCAGATAGGGGAATCTCTGGAGATGTTTGTTTCATATATATATATATATATATATATATATATATATATATATATATATATATATATATATAAAGGACTTGAGGGAGCCTATCTGCAGAAGCACTCAAATAGTCCATTAGTCAGTCAGTGAACATTTATTGAGCTCCCACTGTGTACTGGCACTGTACTTAGCTCTAGAGAAACAAAAACGTAAAAGACAGTCCCTTCCCTGGAGGAGTTTACAACCTGATGGAGGAGACAAAATGCAGGCAAGCCATATACAGGATAAACTGGAAATATTCAATGAAGGGAAGGTATTAGGATTAAGAGGTATTATGCTGTCTGGGTTGTTCAGTGTACCTTCCTGCAGATGTGATTTTATCTGGAACTTAAAAGAATCCAGGGAAGCCAGGGGGCAGAAATGACGAGGGAGAGTCCAGGCATGAGGAACAGTCAGTGAAAATGCCTAGAGAGTCTTGTTTGAGGAACAACAGCAAAGAGGCCTGTGTTGCTGGATCAGAGGGAGAGGTTGGAATGTTAGGTATAAGAAGACTGGAAAGGTGAAGGCAGGTAGGTAATGAAGGGCTTTGAACACTGAACAGAGGATTATTAGTCTCCTGAAAAATAAATCCATTCACCCTGGACATAGTCTGTCAGCAACTCACCCTGAGAACAGTGAGGTAAGGTCCATATCTCTAGACTCCCTACAGTATGGCTTTAATCCTTTAACTATAGGATAATTCTCTTTCTTCTCCAGGGGACACATTGTTGAGGAATTCTCCCACACTGACCCATGAGAGCTTGAACTAAGGAACTTTGGAATTCAGGGTATGCTGTCTTAGTACAGACTTAGGAAGTGTAGAATACTAAAAGCCAAGTATCAGGAAACATGGAGCTCACCACAAGACAGCTAAACAAACCATGTTTATTGAGGGGAGATTCTCACAATATGAAGGAAAGTCAGGAAGATGGAAATGACATTCTACTGGGTCTCAGAGGGAAGAAGACACGTTCCCCAAATGAATAAAGTCTGATGGGATTTTTTCAGGGTTCTTACTTGAGTCTAGCAGCCCCAGGCACTGGGCGAAGGGTGTAAGGAGCCCAGACCCAGGGACAGATGATTTGTGCTAATGGGAGAAGAAAGATACCCGAAGAATTGGAGGCTAGTTGATTTTTCAAACACGACTCCCTGAGAAAGGGGCTTCGGCCTTAAGGCTGGTCTCACTCTGGCAGGGTAACTCAGAGAATTTGAGCTTCCTTGCTTGGCAAGGTATAGAGGCTATTCCCATGTTTCCCAAGAGGTAATCTCCAAAGCTGGAAGTGTCCATTTTCAGGAACTCCAGTGTTTGACTGTGCTCAGAAAAGGAAACAGAAAGATAGAATAAGGCCTGGTTGCCCATCTAAGGATGACCCCAGCCCAAGGCCAGATCACTGTTGGGGGAGTCCCTGCCCTGACTTCTGTATCTTGAAGTGCCCCAGTGATTTTATTTGTTTCAGTTCCAACTCACTCTCTGGTTTGCTCCACCTCCTTACCAGCAAACTTGCTTCTGTGTGGGTATCTTCTTTCTTTTCTACCTTCCCCTCCCCTATGATTTCTACTTCTTTTTTGCATTTCGTCTTCCTCTATCAGAATGTAGGGCAGCTAGGTGGCACAGTGGATAGAGTACCTGATCTGGAGTCGGGAAGACCTGAGTTCAAATCCAGCCTCAAACACTTAATGTGTGACCCTGGACAAGTCACTCAACCTTGTTTGCCTCAGTTTCCTCATCTGTAAAATAAGCCAGAGAAGGAAATGGCAAACCATACCAGTATCTTTGCCAAGAAAATGCCAAAAGGGGTCATGAAGAATGAGACACAACTGACAACAACAAAATCAGAATGTAAGCTAGGGGCAGCTAGGTGGTGCAGTGAGTGGAGCACTAGCCTTGGAGTCAGGAGGACCTGAGTTCAAATCTGGTCTCAGACCAGACACTTGACATAGACACTTACTAGCTGTGTGACCCTGGGCAAGTCACTTAACCCCAATTGCCTTGCCAAAAAAAAAAAAAAGCCCAGAATGTAAGCTCCTTCATAGGAGAAACCATCTTGTCTTTTTATATCTCCAGTGCTTAAAACAGTGCCTGACACACAGTTAGCACTAAGTGCTTTGCCTTTCTTTCTAGATGTCCTTAAAGGCTCTCCTCAGGCTATCAGGAGAAGCCAAGGTTACTACTGACCATATACTCCTCTTGCAAGTCACCGTTTTTTCTGCTTCTAAGTAGAGGGGCAGGGTAAGATCTCCTTTGCTGTAATTTGGTTTGAAAATCCAAAGAAAAGAAGATTGATTAACCCTGAGGGCCTCAGTTTCTGTGTTCAATTCAGAATAAGTCACTCTTTCAGACTACAATAAAGCTAATTTTACATTTACTGAGAATCGTCAAAAGGATAAAGAAATCAAGGACACATGGCGCAAAATTAAACACAATAGCAGTTGTCTGTATTTCCCTCCTTCTGTCCCCTAAAGTGAGGTTTGTTCCAGGGTCCCAAATGGCAGCTGGGATGAGGATGTTACTAGGTCAGAGGAGCTAGGTCATGCCTCCCTGAAATTGCTTCTGTCACCAAAAGCTGGATGCTGCAGTAGCCCTAGTATCCATTGGATGAAACTGGGTCTGCATAACTTAGAATTAGTCTCTGAGCTGTCTTCTATTTTTTATCTTCTTTTTTGTCAACTCTTCTCTCCCTCCAGTTAAATTCCTGCTATATCCACTAGCTTTGTGGAACTTCCTCACAGCAGAGATTATTAATCCAGGGTCCATGAACTTTAAAAAATATGTTTTATAACTATTTCAAAATAATTGTCTTCTATTACAGTCCTATGTCTTTTATTTTATTCATTTAAAGACATAATTTTGAGAATGAGCCCATGAATGTCACCATATTGCCAAAAGAGGTACGGGACAAAAAAACAAGGTTAGGAACTACTGACAGATGTATACGTACTGCTATCAGGACATAGCCAGGTTGAGCAAAGCCCACTAAATCATAACTGTAGAAGGCTGAACTGGCATCTTAGCCCATCTTAATAAAGCAGGTGGGAAGAAGTGGCCCTTCCAAACAATAGTCAGGATTGCTTGACTCTTCAGTCACCAATCATCTTGCCTCAATCAGTGGGGGGCATGCTTGAGCAAACTCTACCACCACCAGCATCACTACCCTCTTATAAAGGAAACAATGAAAAGAAAAAATACAAAGACATTTAAGTAAATGCATGAAATTAAAAGACGCATTGCTCCTTGAAAGGAAAGGTATGGCAAATCTAGACAGCATACTTGAAAGGACAGCACCTTATTGACAAAGGTCTGTATAGTCAAGGCTATGGTTTTTCCGGTAGCAATGTATGACTCTGAGAGTTGGACCTTAAGCAGAAATAATGCTTTTGAACTGTGGTTCTGGAGAAGACTTTTGAGAGTCCCTCGGAGAGCAAGGAGATCAAATTAGTCAATACTTAAAGAAATTAATTCAGACTATTTACTGGAAAGTCAAATATTGAAGTTGAAGCTTAAATAATTTGGCCACATAATGAGAAGATAGAACTCATTGGAAAAAAAAACTTTGATGTTGGGAAACATTGAAGGCAAAAGGAAAAGAGGATGGCAGGGGATGAGATGGGCAGATAGTGTCATGGAAATGACAAACGTGAATTTGGACAGACTTTGAGAAATAGTAGAGGATAGAAGGGTCTGGCATGCTATGATCCATGGGTCACAAAGAGTCAGACAAGAGTGAATGACTGAATGACAACAAATGTGTTTAGAATAATAAATCTAGAGCTGAAAGTGACATCAGAAGTCATCTAGTCTAAAACCTCCTCCCCCATCATTAGAAAGACTAAGCTCATTAATTGCATCAACTGACGCAAGAAATTATTATAAAAAAATTATAATTTTGCCATAATTTCTATTTGTGCAAATGTACTTTAAATACAAACTATTACAAGTTATGATTTTACTTTTAAATAAAAATAGTATTCCTAGTATCTTTGGGGTGTACAAATGCACTGTGTCAATTGACATAGCTTGGTCTTTTGAAGTATTCTTTGATTCTGGTCCTTCTTAACACTTGAGGAAACTAAGGCTAGGGATATTAAATGATTCATCCAAGGTCACACATAGAGTAGTAAGCATCAGAAAGGGGACTTAAACCCACATCCTGTTTTTTTGACTGTGTCACACTCCTTCCCATATGTAGACCTTGATTTCCCTTATGTCTTTTCCTATTATTATATTATTCGGTTACTTACTATCTAGAATTCAGGCTGAGCATTTCTATACCTCATGTATAATTTTACATTTAAGTAATTGTATATGCAAGTCTTTGTAGTAATTCATGTATGTCACTTGCTAATTGCTAAAATCATCAGTTTAACACAAGAACCATTGATTAAGTACTATTGGAGACAGAGCATTGGGAAAGATGCAGCTTCAGGGACTGAGTGTGTGTGTGTGTATGTGTTCATGTGTGTGTGTGTGTGTGCATGTGTGTGTGCGCGTGTGTGTGTATGCATCTTCCTCCCTTCTTTGAAGAAGAGAGAGACTATGGGGGAGGCACACTGCATAGACCATCAGTTAGGTTAATCTGGTTGGTTTTGGTGAAATGCATTTTTTTCCTCTCACTTATTTGTTCTTTGTTGTATAAAATGACCAAAGAGGGCAGAATGGCGATAGATCTATTTGGAAATGAAGATGATGTAAAAATGAAAGCCATCAATAAAATTTTTAAAAATAAAATTCATAAGAGTTGGACATTACAACATTTTGACTGCTGTTCTACTAGGGTTTTTTTTTTAATACATCAGTAATATACACTGTATGCACAAAAGATTTCAAGATAAAAGGAACAGATGAGGAGCACGATAGCTCAAAACTGATGTGTTTTCACATACTCTTTGTTCTGTTTCCCATTTAAAATCTTGATGCTGTTAAATATGATAATGCATATAATACAGTCCATTATTGCAATTCTACTGTCAGATATTTATACATTCCTTAAACTTCTGAGGTCATCAGTTGATTTTTAAGTATATTCCCTTCACATGAGTCCATTTTCTAATGAAAGATTAATGTTTTCTTCAGCACAGGGCATCATTTCTGGGAAAAGTATAAATTTAACAAATTTAACCATCTTCATTTGAGTGCTTCTTATACACTCATTCATCTTAAAAATGGTGAAAAATGTTTTATATTTATCTAATTTCTATTTGTGCCCTATAATGATTTAATATTGTTTAGCTTATGTTTAATTGTCTTGCAAAATAATTTGGTTTAAAGGTAGGCTTTCAAAAACTCCATCGGGATTTGTCATTCATCTGGACAGATTGACCTTGAGAGAATTAGGAATAACTGAGGGGGAGTTGTGGAGATATCATGTTCCTTCAAAATAAAAAGTAGGAAAAGAAGAGAAGAACATGAGATAGGAGAATGAAAGAGAGCAAGAACTAAAGTTATTCAGAAAGCTAAAGGCAGCATTAATATGGTAATTCAATTATCACACACTTGGATTTATATATATATATATATATATATATATATATATATATATATATATATATACACACACACACACACACATATATACATATATATATAATAATTTAACTTTGTTATGCTATGTGTATTATATATATATATATATATACATATATATATATATATATATATATATATATATTTGTGTGTGTGTGTATGTGGGTGTGTATTTCAAACTTACTTGTTGTCTCCCCTGTTAGAATGTAAGCTTATTATGAGTAAGGATTGTTTCACTCTTTGGCCTTATAGCTGTGTTATCTAACACAGGACCTGACATATGGTAAACATTTAATAAATATTTGATTGATTAAACAAGTAAGACTATATTGAGATAAACATCCCAAAACTATAACAATCATGGTTAGCTTTTAGGTAATGTAGCATGGTTAGCTTTTAGGTAAATATAGAACAAAGCAAGTGGTTACTAGATAATCTTTGTGCTTCATCACACTTGGTTGATGAAGTTTATCATGCAAATTTAGGAAAGAGTTCAGGTGAATGACATGCAGCCACAGTAGGATGTGTGCCAATCCCGGGACAGAAGGGTATAGACAAATGAACAGTGATTGTGTCAGGGGTAGAGTCATATGCATCCTCTCTGACCCCTGGGTAGCATAAAGGTTGGTAGTCCTGAGGAGCAGCTGAAGCTCAGAAAAATGTTGGGGACCTTAGTTTATAAGGCGTTTTCAGACAAATGTCCAGCTGTGGTAGCTATCATGTTGCAAGTGTGGTGGTGGGGTCAAGGAATATGGATCAGTAACAAAAGAGGATCTTTAAAAATCTATCAGGAAGACCTATTCAGGGTGTGGACAGTGGAATTATTACTGTGCCCCATCAGCAGACTTGCAGGAGAGTTTCAGTACATCATTCTGTCTAGAACTTAGTGGACTTTAATTTAATTATGCTAGAATTGTTTGGCTGGGAGAATAGAACCATAGACTCCTTTGCCTATTCAATATAAAATCAAGTTTTCCCTACTTCCTTTATATGGTTCCATATGGATTGTATACAGAATTGACTTTAGCTATATTTGTAGTTTTTCCATATTAGAAACAAATCTGGTCAAAAGTTTTTGTTGACCACGTGTTCTATATAAAACAACAATGGAGTGAAATTGCTAAAACCCCAAAAGCGACCTTTGGCTTAAGAAGCTTCATGTCCACTGTACTCTGTGTTAGTCGGATCATATTTAGGATCTTGTGGCCTCCATTTCTTCTCTAATTCACTTCTAAACACTCTGTGATCTGGTTTCAGACTCCCTCACTCAACTGAAACTAGTCTTTCCAGAGTTACCATTGATCTCTTTCAAAAAAATGTGTTAATATCTTTTGTTTTTATATTGACTAAATTTTCCTGGGTTCCTCTCACTCCCAAAGAGCCTTCATATATATCAAAGAAATTTTTTTGAAGAAAAGAAAGGGGAAAAAAATTAACAAAACCAACCAGTACATTGAAAAAAAAAATCTAACAGCATATACCATGCTGCACTCCATGGACCCCACAGCTCTGCAAAGGAGTGAGGAAAGGTTATTTTCTCATATCTCTTCTTTGGGACCATGCTTGCTAATTTTTTTAATTTTGCAACATTAATTTTTAATAGTTTTGGGGTAGTTAGTTTTTTTTTTATTTATATTGTTGTAGTCATTATGTATATTGTTTTCCTGGCTCTTCCTATTTCACTTTACATCAGTTCATGCAAGTTTTCCCATGCTTCAATGTATTTATCATATTCATCATTTCTTACAGAACAGTCATATTCCAACTAATGAGCTGTTCATTTGCAAATCCAATGTGATTTTCTCAATCCTCTCTGAACGTTTGATACTGTTGGTTACCTTCCCCTCCTGAATCCTCTCTATTCTCTGTATTTTCCTTACACTACTTTCTCTTGATTTTCCTCCTGCTTGTCTGACTACTCTTTTGTTGGGTCTTCATCCATGATGTGCCTACTAACTAGGTATCCCCCAAAGTCTATGTTCTTTGTCATATATTCTCTCTGTACTCACTCTCTTGATGATTTCATCAATTCTTATGGATTGAGTCTCTCCCTTGTACTCCAGTCCTGCATCACAAACTCTAGTTTATATTTCGAACTGAATGTCCCATCTCCAACTCAACATGTCCAAAACAGAATTCATCATCTTCCCTCCCCCAACCCTGCCCAAACCCAGATCTCTTTTTAACTTCCCTATTACAATAGAACAGGGGTTCTTCATGTAGGATTCATAGACACCATCCCTCCAAGGGGTCCATATTTCAGGGAGTCAAAGAACTTGCCAATTATGTCTTTATTTTCATGGTCTAAATGACATGGGGAGTTAAATTTAGCATTTCCTTCAATTTAAAAACATTGTTCCACAAAGGTGTCCAGGTAGTCAATTAACATTTATTAATCATCTACTATATTCCAGGTATTGTGCTAAGGGGTCAGGATGTTGAGAAATGCAACAATTACAGAAACCTGCCTAAGGGGTTCCTGACACACCAAAATAGGCTAAGAACCCTTGCTGCAAAGGATACCATCATCCTCCCAGTCAAGCAGATTAGCAAGCTCAGATCCAAGCAGCTGGATCATTTATTCAGTCAGTTCATCAGCCCACTTTTTTTGCTTATTGTGCAGGAGCTCTCAGACGATCAGATTCAGGTCCTTATATACTCAGAAATTTCAGAGCACTTGATGGACATGGCCCAGTGAGAGTAGATGCCCTTATCACTCCACTGATCACTAGCTATAGTAGAAATAATGATAAATGTCCCTGCAGCCTGGATTAGTAATCCTGATTTAAGACCAGACTTCTGCACACTTGGGTGGCAAAGGACTGTGAATTCCTGACCCTGGAATTCACCTTGCCCTCATAATTACCTGTCACCCAGAGGGTGACTTTTCATAACCTGAACATGATCAGGGACTGAGCAATAGTAATGTCACATTTTGTTATCAGCATAGCCAGTCCTTCTAATGGTATCATAGATTCATCAACTTTAAATTTGCAAGGGACCTTAAAGATACATCCTTTTCATTTACTGGATAATGTAAATCAAACCCAAGTGATTTGCCAAAATTTTATAGTAAGAGCCATGATACAATTAAATGTAGGTCCTCTGACTCAAAATCAAGTGTGTTCTCCATGCCAATCTTCTGTATCAGCCACCTTGAAGCCTGAGATGTTAGTACCCTCCACCACCAACACTTCCAGTATGGATCATCATAATGGAAGTAGATGTGCTGCCTTCTATTGTCTCCTTGACACCATGCCTAAACCTAACCAACAGGGCAGCTAGGTGATAGATAGAGTACAGGGCCTGGACTCAGGAAGATTCATTTTTCTGAGTTCAAATCTGACCTCAGACACTTACTAGCTATGTGACCCTGGGCAAGTCACTTAACCTAGTTTACCTCAGTTTCCTCATCTATAAAATGATCTGGAGAAGAAGATAGCAAACCACTTTAGTGTCTTTGCCAAGAAAACCCCACAAGGGGTCATGAAGAGTCAGACATGACTGAAACAACTGAACAACATCAAACCTGGCCAAAGGGACTTGGCACATTGACTAACAGGAGTTCTCCAAAACATCTGGAAAAGAACCTCTATAAGAGTTTTGTCTGGTTTTCTATTATACCTCCAAGAGTAACAGGTATATTTGTCTAAAAGAATGGGTTATTTAAGTTCCATCATGGCCAGATAGTGAGAAATATGGTATGGCATGGAATGGAATAAGCATTTATTAAGCATCTGTTGTGTGCTAGGCACTATTCTAAGCACTTTACAAATGTGAAATTTAATCAGGGAATAGGTACTATTATTATCCCCACTTTGCATTTGAGAAAACTGAGGCAGACAGAGGTAAAGAGACTTTCCCAGGATCATACAGTTAGCAAGTGCAGAAACTGTATTTGAACACAGGTCTTCCTGACTCCAGGTTCGATGTTCTATCCAATGCATCACTTAGCTGTCTCAATATATGTAAACTGCTTTGTAAAATTAAAGATCTACATAAATACTTATTATTATTGTCATTATCATTATTAGAAGGTTACTAACACTGTCAATGTTCAACTTCTCTACCTCATGATCCTAACACCCAACCTGCTGGACCAGGTGGACTAAGTGCTGATTTTTAACAAGTTGTTTTTAACAGTGTCATACAACCTCCTCTGTGTACACTACAAATACCAGGTTATGTTGTCTGGATTGTTCAATGCCCATTCAGTGTTATGACAATTTACGAACACACACCATTTCTCAAGACCTGATATTCTATGGAAATGACATGTGAATTTATTCCCAAGAATTTGACTAGCACGTTTGACTTTGTGCTCCAGTTCATTGCACAAGTACAAGTTATGAAAATATAGCAAAAAAACCTGATTTATTAAAAATAAAAATAGACACTGGGCCACAATCTGAGATAGCAACAGGATATAGTAGCAAAAAGATACTCAATTGCACTAAGAGAATCAGTGTGTAGAGCAATGAAGGTGATACTTCCTCCATATTCTGACTTAGTCAGATGATGTATTGAATGGTTCTCTTCAATTCCAGGTGCTACATTTTAGCTAGGATGTAGCTAAAGCTTGAAGGGACTGGGAATCCTGTTATGAGTGGAGCAAATGAAGAAACTACCAATATTTATCATCTAGAAGAAATGACTTAGTAAAGACATGATAGCCACCTTGAAATATTTGAAAGGTTTTCATGGGGAAAAGTCATTATTGTTTTCCAATCAACATGAAAGAACAAAACTAGGACCAATGGCTAGAAGTTGTAAGGAAACAGATTTTGGCTCGACAAAGGGTAAAAAAAAAACTGCTAAAAATTAGAGCTGTTTAAAATGGAATGAGTAAATTTTGCAGGTAGTGAGTTCTTTATAACATGAAGTGTCCAAATGAAGAGATGAGTAACTTATCCATCCATCCTCCATTGGAGACTTCCTTAATTGTAGATGCCAATTAGAATCTGCTTATGGGTTGGTCTAGATCAGGGCTTCTTAACCTGGTATCCAAGGACTCTTGAGTATCTGTGGATAGATTGGATGAGAAAAAAATACATTCTTATTTTCATTAACCTCTAAATAAAATTTATCATTTCTTTTGATTATTAATGTAGCAACAAACATTATTCTGAGAAGGGGTTCATAGGTTTCATTGGACCGGCAAAAGGTAATACAAAAGGGTCACAGGAAAAAAATATCTACTGTGGACGATGTCTGATGTTCTTTCAAACTATTAAAATTCTGTTATTTTAAGGCAACATTTGAAGCTTAAAGACATTGGAAGGAGCCCATTATCCTATATTACCTCCAGACAGTATAATCAATATAAAAAAATCAATATATCTAGATTCTGACTCATCTGCAAATGGATTTCCTATAACTGAAAGTCTCCAAATGTAAAATAGCTGGGTCATCAATCCATCTATCCATCTGAAGACTTTCAATTACAGGAAACACTACCTGCAAGGATTGCTCTTTAAATGTTTAGACTCTAAATGTTTAAATGTTTAGCTCTAATTTTTAGCAGTTTTTTTCCCCTTATGTTGAGTCTAAATCTACTTCCTTATCAACAGCTGATTTTTCTGGACACTCTCAGCAGATTAGACTTGTGTCATCTACTTTCTAAGGAGCAGCAATGAGACAGCTAATCCATTATTGTGACATCCAGAAGATGAACACTTTATGGGAAATTTATTTTGTCATGTTCTCCTGTAGCTTAATTACTGTGTTGCTACACAGACTCAACCAGACTTCCCAAACTCATCAACCAATAACCTCTCTAGCAGTTGTAACCTCTGCAATAAAGCAAGGCTTCTTTTTATTGTGGTAGCAAAAAATAGTAATATATTGAGGGGGGAAGTGGTTGTCTATTAGTTAGGAATTATTAAAAAAAACTGTAGTGTATAAATATCATGAATGTTATTGAGCTATAAGAAGTAACAATGAATAAATGAAAAAAATATTTATTAAGTGAATACAATACAATGGACAAATACAATGTTAATCATTAGAGCTACAAATGCAAAAGTAAGACAGTATTTGCCCTATGAGAGATTACATTATAAAGGTGGAGATAAGATAGATAGTTTGATAGATAGATAGACAGACAGGCGGACAGACAGATAGATAGATAGATAGATAGATAGATAGATAGATAGATAGATAGATAGATAGATAGATCATAGATAGACAGACAGACAGAACAGATATAGATAGATAGATAGATAGATAGATAGATAGATAGATAGATAGATAGATAGATATGTAGGTAGGTAGTGAGCCATAGGGATTAATGAGTTGGATCCACAGATCAGTTAACTAAGTTTTCTACGTCCATTCTAGATGCAATGATAATGCTGATTTTATATATACATGTATGTATATATATATATATATATACACACCCATATATCACACGTATACCTATATATGTGTGTATATATGTGTATGTATGTATACGTGTATATATATATATATATATATATATATATATATGTGTGTGTGTGTGTGTGTGTGTGTGTGTGTGTGTGTGTGTGTGGTAGCAGAGCAAAGATACTAGCAAGAAACCATAGGTGAATGACTAGATGGGATGAGGATGTGAAACATGGTTTGGTTTGGGACTAGATTTGGTAAGATTATCCAGCTATATCAAACTCAAGTCAGTTGCAAAACTGGGTGGATTAATTCCCACAGGGATTGATGGCATGGTTTCTAACCAAAGAGTACTATTTTAGTGGACCAATAACAAGGCGGATGGCAAGATAGTCCACATAAACAGCTAGATGGGATGAGCAATTTAAGAAATATGAGGAGACTTATGAGTTGATGTAGGGTAAAGTAAGCAGGACTTAGAGATCCAAATATACAATGACTGTAGTGATGTAAATTAAAATATCATGAAAAGGCAGCCAATGACAGATTAATCCCCAGTGACCAATCATTGTCCTAAAGAGGAAAAGGTGAAATACACTTTGCTCCGTTTGGTAGAGAGATAAGGTACAACAAGTGTGAAATGATGCCTATCCTGTCAGGCATATGTGTGTTCCTTTTGTTGGTTGCTTTTGCTAGTGTTTTTGTTGTTACAAAGAAGGATTAGTACTCGGAGTGGGGGTGTATCAGAAAAAGGCTGTGACACAGAAGACAAAAAGGCATCAGTGGTATTTTTTAAAGTGGCACGGCCTTCAAGACTGAAGGCTTGACAGTAATCTAATTGGAGGTTTTGATGTCACTTTAGGAAACCCATGATGGACTCGACTAGTCTTTCCATGACTTACTCACCTGTCATGCCAGCTTATGGACACCTTTGAACATGTCTATTGGCCTATCATCCAGAGCACTTGGTTTTTTCTTTCCTGAAGCTGGGTTTTATACAACATTTACGCCAAACCCCTTCCAAGTGTAACTTTTTTTCTAACAAAGATTTTAAAAGAAAAAGATTTTTTTAAACTGTTCAACAAAGCCAACTAACAAAGAAAACAAATGACCATAGGCAAATATCAGAACATTCAGGCTGGCAAAGTACAATTGAAAAGGCACCATGCCCATAGTCACTCCTTTCAGCATGTACCTCTGAGGAACTGTGATATGGGTCTTATCGCGAGTCTGCCTTTTCCCAGGAATATGATTCCACCTCCTCAAAGTGATTAGATTAGGTATAATCATAGCTGATTACATCTAAAGTGGCAAAGATAACTACATTCTTTTCTTGAAAGACATTACATGCATGCTCAGGTTGCAATGTGTAAAGAAAAATCTCCCTCCTAGTACGAATGAGCATGAGGCCCATATTATCTTATCAGTTTTGAATTACTTTAAGTATTGGTGAGCAAAGTCTAAAAAACTCTGTATTAATTAAAACTCAGATGTCTTTTATAAGGAGTGACATTCAAATTACTTCTAGGATCATCAAGGTTGCAGAAAGCTAATTATAAAAGTATTTCTTGTCTCTGGCATAGTCCTGCTACTAACAAGCCAAGTCCCTAGTTAGGAAGATAAACAAACAAACAAAAACATCCTTGCAACCATTAATTTGGAGGTACCTTGGCCATACAGTGGAAAAGCATGGCCTTTGAAACTAGATGTTATCCCGAATACACAGAGAAAAGATTAAATAGAGGCACCTATCTTGCCTTTTCATCTTGGTCCTAGACTGAGAGCAGTTCGGAGTTATAGAAACATCAATTTCAAATGTAATGGCCCTTTGATGGGCACTAGGTGGAGCCATAGTGCATAGAGTGCTGGGCCTGGAGTCAGAGACTCCCTGAGTTCAAATCTGGCCTCAGACACTTACTAGCTATATGACTCTGGACAAGTCACTTAAACCCATTTGCCTCAGTTTTCTCATCTGTAAAAATGAGTGGGAAAAGAAAATGGCAAGCCACTTTAGTATCTTTGACAAGAAAACCCCAAATGGGGTCATGCAGAGTCAGATACAACTGAAAAATAATTGAACAATTGTATAGCAGATGGAGATGTGGCCTCAAAGTCAGAAAGATCTGGGTTCCAATCCTTCCTCTGAGAATCAATCAGTAGTCGAAAAGCATTTATTAGGCATTTAATATATTTGTGTTAAGGACTAAGGACACACATACACAAACAAAAAGATGAAATTAGCCTCTAGCCCCAAGGGGTTTACATTCAATTATACCTATATAAGATAAATACTGTGTACATGGAAGGTAATCTCAGAGAGAGAAGGCACTATGGTGGAGATGACCATAAAAAGCCTCCTACAGGAGGTAGGGTTTTAGCTGAGGCTTGAAGGAAATGGTGAGGGCAGAGGTGAGTCAGGCGAGCACTCCAGGTGTGGGGGACAGTGAAAAGCCATGGAGTGGGAAATGGAGTGTGCAAGGAATGGCTAGAAGGCCAGTGTTGCTGTGATGCATACTGGCAATGTGACCTCCAGCAAGGCTTTCAATCTTCCTGAGTACCAGGTGACTCTCTAAGCTTGCACAATGGATATTGATCTGCATGGGTAAAGGGAGTCCATCACTTGGAGCTGCTCATACCAATAAAATCACAGGCCCAGTGAAAACAAGAAAATAGAGACAAAACATCTTATACCACCTCCCGCTCAATGTGCATCCTGATGTCCTCAGGTTTCATGTACATACTATTGCCCTTACTTGCCAAGTTTTGGTCTTAAATGGTCCTACTGTGGTGCCCACTCCCCTACCCCACCAAGGCCTGCACAAGGTTATCTATGCCAAGACTCTTGAGCTCTTAGCCTCCAGGAGACCATTCTCTTACTGGACAACCCCTCCACATACACATATTATAGCAGAGTTTTTGAGGGGAAAATCAGATTTGACTTAACATCTATTCAACCCAGAGTACTTTTTATCAAAATTTAAAGTGCCGTGAACTCAGACTGTCCATATTCTCATAGGAAAGCCAGCTTTCAAGTCAATTTTAGCACGTCATCAAAATATGAAGGGTGGATGGGGATGGGGGGCAGTGAAAATGAGGGGAAAGGAGGTTGGGATTATAGGATCTTTTTCTCCAGATATGCTAGAAATCAAATTCTGATAAATTGTAGCTAGAACAAGATTATTCACTGTCTGCAACAATGTCAGTATGGCTGCAGAAAAGTCACTTATTGTTTCATAAAGCCTCATCAGTATTAAGCCAGCTAGCTTCTGATTTCACTTTTTTTAAATTGCTGAAATGCTAAAAGCAGTAGGCAGGCTGCTTATGAATATTTTTTAATCACTTCTACCTCCAAGCCTAAAATTTGGAAGGAGAAATTATTTAAATCAGAAGATGATGAGTTCCCGGCATTTTAACAAAGTTACTCGTGATTACTATTGTTAATTACAATTTAAAGAAGGATTTAAATTTTCTCTTTGAGGTTGCTATTGCTCTCAGCTTCATGGCTTAATTTAAAGTTCTTGTGCAAATTAATTTCATTATAGTAAACTGCAAGGGCATATGCAAGTTTTGCTGTAATTTTACTAGAATTTGATGTCATCTCTTTCAAATAGGATTACTATTTTTACACTTCTAAAAAAAGAGATTTGATTAAAATTGATAAAGAGTGATCAGTTTTATTTCATTTCTATTTGAAGGTTATTTGATGTCCCTTCTTTGCTTAGATTCAGTAATTTCAGAAAATATTTAAATCTGGTTTGAATTTGAACCATTTCATAAAGTTTGGTTTCATTTTTTTTTCAAATGAGAAAAAGTTTGGTTTTGATTGAAGGTCAAAAACGATATTTGGGTTCAATTCATGGTTTAAAAAGTTAATTGATTTATCATAGTTTGTAGATCATGAGGTCTGGAAAACACAGACAACTTTTTTGTCCTAGGGGATAGAAAAAGGCAGTTTATTCTTTTCAGTTGTTAAATGAAGGCCAAAAAAATTTCTTCACGTCACATCTGACAAATTCAAATTACATGGGCTGTGGGCAGCAATAGTAGCAACCACTAATCTTTATGATGAGAAGGGAAATCACCAGGCTTCATTCTACATTGAGCTGCAGAGATTAAAGCATTTTGTACAGGAGCCAGAAGTAAATGGGAAAACAGACAGGTCCATATAATACAAACAAATGTGTTCTGCCTAGTTAGCCCTACCAAGCACGAGTCTGAAAATGCATCATGACTTCAGAGAAGAAATGACAAGCAGCCAAAGAAAAGCATATGACAGTAATCTCACCTACAGGGTGCCCAGAGATACAAAAAGCAAATGCATCGAGTAGGCTGAAGTCGACTTAATAATGGTAGCAAGAGAGGAAGACGGCAAAAATTACCAAGTACAATGACCCAGAAAAGCAAAGAAGTTCAGAGAGATAGGAGATAATAGTTAATAATAATAATAATTAAGATTTATGCAGTACTTAATATGCACCAGGCACTGTGCTAAGTGCTTTGCAATTATTTTCTAATTTGATCTTCACAGCCTGTGAGGTAGATGCTGTTATCATCCTCATTTTTACAGATGAGGAAACTGAGGGAGACAGGGTTTAAAGTGACTTGCCCAAGGTTATACAGCAAATACTCATCTGAAGCTGGATTTGAACTGAGCTCCAGTGTACGGTACAGGGCTCTATCCACTACAAAACCTAGCTGCCCCTCAAAAAGACATTTTTAAAAAGACATTATAATGTCTTATAGGGAAACTACAAGTAACTTTCAAGGAGGTCAAGGATGAGAACAAGTTAAAAGAAAATTAAGCTTCTGTATGGATACCGCAAAGATGAGTTTTAACTTTATAATCGATCTCTATGAAAGAAAATGACCAATGACTTTGAAATACTTTGGTCAGCATTTGTTTGGAGTGAGGAACTCAGTTTGAGTTGGGAATGATCTAATTAAAGATTGTTTAAGCCCACTGTATTGGTTCAAGGCCTATAATCCCCATGGAGGCTGAGGCTGGCAGATTGCTTGAGCTCTGGAGTCTGAGTTGGACTGATAGGGTCTCCACACTAAGTCTAGTGCCAACATGAGAAGGGAATAAAAATAAGCATTTATTAAACACCTACTATAAAACAAGCTCTGTGCTAAGGACTTTACAAATATTATCTCATTGCATCCACACAATAACCCTGGGAGGTTAGTGCTATCATTATCCCCACTTTATAACTGAGGAAACTGAAGCAGACAGATGTCGAGGGACTTGCCCAGAATCACATCGCTAGTAAGTATCTCAGGCCAGATATAAATTCAAGTCTTCTTGCCTCCAGCCCAGCGCTCCATCCCCTACTCAACCTGGCTGCTTATAGTGAATCTATAGGGAGCAGAGGACCACTAGACTTCCTAAAGAGAGATGAAAAAATGCCAGGAAAAAAATGGAACAAGTTACAGCTGCTGTGCTCAGCAGCAGATCAGGGCTGATCACAGGGCCTTGTGAGTAGTCTTTGCACTTTCATCCTGGGAGAGAGAGGGGGGACCCAGTCTCAAAAAAAAATACATAAATAAACAGCATAAACATGTAGATTACATGTATATAATATATTAAAATTAACATATATTGCGTGTTACACATATGTTTATATATGTGTTACATATAATATATAAAGTTATACATAAAGAGAGAGATCAACTTCAGAAAATTAAAAATAATTATAAGAGATAAACCTATCTGGTCCAGGGAGATTTACAAGTGAATTTTATTTAAATATTTAAAAAACAAGTAAAATCTATGCTACTCTAAGCCCTAGTTAGGGAAAAAAGAGAGGTTGCCTTGAATGAGATGTTCCCATGTCGATTTTCACTTTTCCACACTCATGGCCTCCAGAAGAACAACGTTTGCCAGTCATTATGAACTGCCCATGCTCAGACAATACAGAATGGAATCCCAGAAGATCCTCCATTTTGATCAGCAGTCCAGTCACTGTTCTAAGGCACCTGCGTTTAAGTGTATTGTTTCTCCATACGACTACCACTTCTCTGCCAAAGTCCCTTTGAGTAATGCCTGCCCATCTATAGGCAGACATTCTAGTTCCAACAAGTCAACATAGTAATGTGTCTAGGGTAGGGAGGAGATCTGAACTAAGTGAGGTAAAGATTACATTACAATAATTATTTATAATAATTGAGAAGGAAGATAATATACTACCTTCCTTTTATGATTAAAATATGGTCCAGATAACCCAACAAGAGAGGGATAAAGCAGAGAAAAAAGAATTATGGGACATTCTTTTTAATTATTACTGATGAAAATCTAAAATAAAGTTGTAAAAAAGAGATTATACCAATACACATCAGATACTATGGATGATGACCATGTTGGCTTTCTACCATTGATTCATTAGAATAGAAACAAGCAGAATAATTCATCACATAAACTATAAAAACACTTATATAATTATGTCAGTAAGTGCCAAAAAAGCCTTTGACAAAATTGTAAAAAAAAAACCTCATTTATATTTAAAACCATAAAAAGCATAGAAGCTGATTTTAATATGAAAAAAATGCACCAAAAACCACAAGATCGTATTCTTTGCAATGAATAAATACTTTTCTTTCCTATTATATATATGGTTAAAGCAAGGATGCAAAAATTTTGCAACATTATTTGATATAGCTCTGAAAATGCTTGCCATAACAATTTGAGAGAAAAATTAAAGAAAAGGTAGAAATACAAAGAGGAGGCCAAAATTATAACTCTTTATAGGTGACATAATGAATACTTAGAAGACCACAAAGAATCAGCATAGAAACTAATAAAGATAATTAATAATATCAATGAAGTAGAAAGACACAAGATAAATCCACAAAATCTTTTTTAAAAAAAGAAATGACAGGAGAGAAATCCATTCAAAATGACCATAAAATGCAGAAATATCTAGGAATAAAGTTTCTAATGCACACAAAACCTGAATTCATACAATATAACAACAAAATATTCCTTTTAGAAATAAAGTAGGACAGACAATTCAAAAGATTCATAGATGTATGGGGGTTATACCAACATAATAAATGATGTTAGTGGTCATTAATTTATAAATGTTATATGATGCTATGTAGTATATAGATTGACAACCCCATGTTATTATCAACTCCAGAATATTTCCGAATTTATTACTCCAAAAAAGACCATAAAAACATAGCCCTAGCATTTGCTATGACAACCGTAGGAACTTTTTTTCTGAAATTGTCTCATGGTGTTTTGCTTTTGAAACAATAATTCGGTAATCTACTGTAGATGACATTCTTCAAAACCAGAAAGAGAAAACAGTTCATACACACACACACACACACACACACACACACACACACACACACACACACACACACACTTTCTCTCTCTCTCTCTCTCTCTCTCTATATATATATATATATAGATATAGATATATAGATATATAGATATAGATATAGATATAGATATAGATATAGATATAGATATAGATATAGATATAGATATAGATATAGATATAGATATAGATATAGATATAGATATAGATATAGATATAGATATAGATATAGATATAGATACATATATATGTATATATATGTTATATGTTCTTAAATTTTCATTTTTCCTATTTTGAACTTAAGCAAGACCAAATGAATATCTCCATGTACAATGTAAAGGATTGAACATGAAACCATTAATATCTTATGTTTTTATGTATATAATTGGCTCATTATGTAATTTTAATGCTGTCCTATTTGCATTTCCTTCTGCCTGTTCTTCTGTTTAATTTATTTGCTATACCCCTAGTGAAAAAAGAAAAACAATAACCTTAAAATATATTTGCATGGACAGCAAAACATATTCCCATATTGTGTATAAAAACATACATTTCGTTCAATAATGTGAGTCCATCACTACTCAGTCAGAAGGTAGTTAGCATACTTCATTATTTATTTTAGGGATGATGGTTAGTCATCAGCATTTCTAAGTCTCTCAGAGTTTTTCTTTACAATGTCATTGAAGAAATCGTTCTGAAGGCTCTGCTTAATTCACTCAGCTTTGGTTCATAAATGTCTTCCCAGTTTTCTCTGAAACCAGCTTTTTCATAATTTCTTAATAATAGTCCATTATGTTCATATGCCACAATATCTTCAGCCATTTCACTTTTGATGAATATTCCCTAAGTTTTCAGTTCTTTGCTATTACAGAAAGAGCTATTATCAATATATTATATATTATATAAAATATATATAAATTATATATATATATATACGTATATATTTATATATTAAGTGAATAAGCACTCTCCAATATGTAAAAGGAAAAATGTGAAAAGGGGACTTCTTCAAACTTTTTTTTGTTAGTGAGAAGTTATTGATGGCATAATTGATCCTTTAGCCAACCAATCACTGCGCTCCATCAATTGCCTTTGTCCAATGGCCAATGCCCTCACGTTGACTGAGGAAGTCTTTATTGTATTATCAGACCATCTAGGAAACTTCTTCAGTATGTCGTCAAGTTAAGTAATTACTTTACATTTTCTTATAGTTTGTTTATGAAAACTCCAATAAGAACTTCGTCACTTTGATCATCAGCTAACACCGGGCTGTTTAGAAAGAAATTTTAACACTTCATTTACATTTTTAAAAGTACTGTTCTAATAATCAAGTACAGAGGTGAAGGGAGCCCAAACTAAGATGTTTGCCATGGAGGTGGAAAAGAAGGAACATAGACAGATATATTGTGAAAATAGAAATATAAGACTTGTAAACTGAATGGATATAGGGGATGAAGGAAAGAAGAAAGTCAAAGGAGATTCTGAAGTTTTACACTTGTTTTAAAAAGAATAAAGTAAATGGAAACACTCCTTGATTTAGGTATTGACAGAGACATGACCTAGTAGTGCTGGGTGACTTTCATTATCTAGACATATGCTTGAGCTTTCTCTAGCTTAAATGGAGCTGCTTTAAAAAAAAATCCTGATATGCCTTAATGATAATTTTATTCTTCAAAAAATGAAAGAGTCATGACAGATGTGGTAAAATCATAGAATCATAAATTTAGAGCTAGGAGGGAACTTGAGGCTATGAAGTACAACTCCCTCATTCTACAGATGAGGCAATCAAGAGTCATAGAAATTAAATGACTTGTCTAGGGTCACACAGCTGCTAAGTGTGTGAGGCAGGAATTGGACTCTGGTTCTTCTGACTCAAAGTCCAGCACTCTGTTAAGTCTAGCCGCCCAAAAGGGGAAATTATGCACAGGATCAGATTGTTACCAATGCCATGAACTGGTTGCTGGGATAGAAATTACAGGGAACTGTGATGGGAAATTACCAGTACATCTTAAAATTTATGATGGAAAAGGAGAGGAAAGATAAACATAATGTCTAAAATATACACTCTGGAGTTTGGGAGAGTAGATTAAAAGGATTCAAGGAAGGATAGGTAAAATCTTTTGGGCCAAAATTCTAAAGGAGAAGTCTGTCTGGGGAACTCACAAGGATGAAATTGTGAAGATGCATGGGCAGATAGGTGGTGCAGTTGATAGAGCTCCAGCCTTGGAGTTAGGAGGACTGAGTTCAAATCCAGACTCAGACACTTGATACTTACTATCTGTGTGACCCTGGGCAAGTCACTTAACTTCGATTACCTCACCCCCCCACAAAAAAACCTGTGAAAATACAATAGCAAATATTTCTTATGGGGGGGAGAAGCTATCTTGAAGAGACCAATGTGTATGCACAGAAGATTCACCAAATAATTTATATTTTTAAAAGCTATGTATAGAAGTTGAAAGAAAGGATGAGCCCTACATAGTCTTAACCAGTTCAATTATTCATTATCCCCTATACTTGATCCCTCTTTCCTTTCTGTTTTAGTTTTGTTCTTCTTCTTCTAAAAGTATAGCACAATACTGTAAGCATCATGTCAGGGATGTGAAAGTTTAAAATGTATTTGGGCTGTCAAGGAAAACAAAAATATGTTTTTAACTAATTTGGGGAAAAGGAGAATCAGAGAGAGAAGAGGACCATTGCCCAGGGTGTATGGGATGGTGATAACTAACATCTTATAAAGGCAGATCTGTGCAATTGTTAATTTGCTTGTTTCTCAGGCAAAGAAAATTACTTTTGGACTGGAAAGGACAGAGCAAAAATAGCTAATAGAGAATTGATATACAGTATAAATGAGGAAAGAGTAAGAAAGCTCCTAGTTCCATTTGATACTGAAAGACCTATCATTCATGAATTCTGAGCCACTGTCAAGGATATTTGAAAGATCATGGAGGTTGAGAGAAATACCACATGACTGAAGAAGGGCAAATGTCCCAATTTTTTTAAAAAAAGAAAAAGCATAGAGATTTGAAAATTATCAAGCTTAACCGTGATTTGGTGAATGTCTAGAAAAGAAAACAGTGATGACAAAGAGACTTCAATAACAACAGGTCATGCCAAAGTAACCTTAAGTTCTTTTTTGACAGTTTTCTAAATTGGTTGCTCAAAAGAATTGGTAAATATAGTTTGCCTAGACTTAAACAAAGAATTTAATAGATCTCTCATGCTAGCATTGTGGAAAAGGTGGAGTGATGTGGGCTAGACAATACTGTAATTAAATGGATTCAGAGGCAGCTAGGTGACACAATGGATGGAGCCCTGGGTCCAGAGTCAAGAAGACTTGAGTTCAAATCTGACCTGAGACTCGTATTAGCTGAGAGACCCTTGGCAAGTCACAATTTCTGCCTCAGTTTCCTCAGCCTAAAATGGAGATCAAAATAACATCTACCTCCCAGGGTTTCTGTGAGAATCAAATGAAATAATATATGTAAAACACTTAGCACAGTGCCTGGCACATAGTAGGTGTTTAATAAATACTTGTTCCCCTCCTTTTCCCCTTCCTTGGTTGAATGTCCTAACTCAAGGAATAGTCATTGAGGGTTTGATATCAACTTAGAAGGAGCTAAATAGGAAAGAGCCCCCATATATCTGTACTTGGCCTGGAGCTGTTTAATGTTTTTATTGACTTGAATAAAGGTATACTGATGCAAGCTACTCAAATTCTCAAATGACACAAAACTGGGAGGTCTAGCTAACCCACTGAATGGCAGAGTAGAGATGCAAACAGGTTAGAATATTTGACTAAATCAAAAAGATGAAACTGGTAGTAATAAATAAGCATTTTTACACTTAAGATTTAAAATGTTAATTTCCCAAGTACAAAATGGTTAGACACTAGTTTGTCTTTAAAGATATAGGGGTTTTAATGGATTGCAGTTTCAACATGAATCAACAATAGGAGATGTTAGCTAAAAAAAAGTCAATATAATTCCAACTAAACAAAGAACAGTGCAGCTTTTAGAGATGAGGAGATGAGGATACTGCTCTTTCTGCCCTGTTCAGACCATACCTAGAAATTTTTGTTCAGTTTAGAGAATCACATTTTACAAAAACTTTTGGTAAACTAGAGAAAGCCAGAATAATGAAGAGCTTCAAGTTGACACCATATGAAGAAAGAAATGCACATGTTTAGCTTAGAGAAAAGTCTTGGAGGATATGATAACTATCTTCAAGTATTTGAATTTATTCAAATATTTGAATTCAGTCTTGTTCTGTCTGTGCCCAGAGGGCAGAGTAGTTGAGAGATGAAAGAGGCAAACTTGCGCTCGATGGTGGGAAAATTTTAGTAAACTAGACCTATCCAAAAGGAGAATGGGCTAACTTTAGAAGTAATGGGATCTCTTTCATTGAAGCTCTTCAGTCAAAGGTTAGGTTACCATTAGTAAGGTAGGTTGTAGTGGGCTCCTTTTTGGAGTATGCATTGGGCAAGATAACCACTTCAGATCCCTTCCAACCCTAAAATTCTGTGATTCTGTGATGTCCTTACTATTTTGATCAAGTATCTAAAGAGTGGGTTCTTATATTCAACCTGATTATACGAGTATCAAGAATATGAGTACATGTCCAGGTTCAAGAAACAATCCGTATTAGAAAGGGAGCAATGTTTTACTCAGGAATATTTTGTATAATTTGTGGTACAAACTTGGATCCTTAGTGTACTCTGTTCTCTCTTAATTCTCTGTTGTCAAAATTGAAGATATCTTTGATTTATAAAGTGAATAGATACCATCCACATTGTTTCAGCAGTATATGCTATATGGAATTGCTCTTGGAATGTAACATTTAAAAGAAAAAAGAAAAAGAACCTATATGTCCTAACACATTGATAGCAGCTCTCTTTGTGGTGGCAAAGAACCCCAGTCAGTTGGGGAATGGCTGAACAAGTTGTGGTATGTGATTGTGATGCAATATTACTGTGCTATCAGCTAACATATTGATAGCAGCTCTCTTTGTGGTGGCAAAGAACCCCAGTCAGTTGGGGAATGGCTGAACAAGTTGTGGTATGTGATTGTGATGCAATATTACTATGCTATCAGAAATGATGAGCTCAATGATCTTAGAAAAACATGGATCCACTTGCATGAAATAATGAAGAGCAGGATGAGCAGAACCAAGAGAACACTGTGTGCAGTAATAGCAATATTTTTTTAAGAACAACTTTGAGTGACTAAGTCATTTTTACTATCATAAATCCCCAAATTAACTACAAAGGACATATGAAGGAAGATGCTACCTGCATCCAGAGAAAGAACTGATAAATAGAAGACTGTATAGAATGGTTTTACATATATATAATATATGTATATGTACACACACACACACACATATATAATATATATATATATATATATATATATATATATATATATATATATATATATATATATATATTTGTGTCTAATAGTAGCCATCTGAGGAGAGGGGAGAAAAAAAGGTGCTACTATGTTATGGAAATGCTTGTATTATTTCTCAAGTTCAGAATAAAATAAATATTTAAAAAATATGTTTACCCATCTTCATTTTGCTCTTCAACACAGAAAGAAACTTAGTCACTGAACTTTGAACTTTTCCTATATGAAACACATTCTCCTAACAAGAATTTGGTTTGTTCAAAACAGGTACATGGCCATTATACATCCTCTGAAACCCAGACTATCTGCAACTGCTACAAAAGTCGTCATTGGAAGCATTTGGATTCTGGCTTTCCTTCTTGCCTTTCCCCAGTGTCTTTACTCCAAAACAAAAGTGATGCCTGGTCGAACACTTTGCTATGTACAATGGCCAAAAGGTCCCAAACAGAATTTTACGTGAGTTAATTTCATCTTTTATGTTTCTTATAAATAAGATCAGGCTAGGAAAGAATCATGAAAGGCATGGAACAGTAGGATAGGCTTTGTGTTTCTCTACATATGTTGTGTCATATTTTGGATTTGCATTTAAGAAAATCAAAAAGGAAAAACATTCTTTTTTTGAGGACTTGAATTTTAGACAACATATCCCATTGAATGATGAAGGGAATGAAAACATTCAATTATACAATTCTTGGAAGTCTCAGATTTGGATTAATCCTATGTTTGGACATATAAGGAGATCTGGGGAAAGTTGTAGGAATATTACCAATTGGTAGATGTTTTATTTTGCATTGCCATTTGCCTTTACTATTCTTATGGTAAGATTAAACATGTGAGTGTGTATAATACACATTTATATATCATTTAATTTCAACTGGAATTTCAGTATTTTCTCTGCTAGAGTGAGTTTTCTCTTTAGAAACAACAAATTATTCAGCTATGATTGCCTTCTAGTTACAATAATCCAGTCAACTGAATGCAGATAGAGGTATACTTTTTATTTTATTTTTCTTGCCTTTTTTGAGGGGAGGGGTCTAAGTTTTCTTTCACCACATGACTAATATGGAAATAAGTTTTGCATGACTGCATACGTATAACCCATGCCAAATTGCTTGCCTTCTCAACAAGGGGGGAGAAGAGGGACGGAGAGAGAGAATTTGGAACTCAAACAATTTTAACATAAATGTTAAAAATGGTTCTTATGTGTAATTAGAAAAAAATAAAATATTTTTAAAAGGAAAAATAAGTTGGTATTTAAAAAATAATAATCCTCTCAATTAGCCTAGGCCACCAAAAGATGAAATTATGCAGAAAAAAATGCCAGGAAGATCTTATGAAAAAATAGGTGACCATAATTCATATTCAATACATAAAACTTCTGAACCATTGCTTGAATGATGTTAGCCCTTCATTTTCTAAATGTCAGTCACATGTCAACAGGATTATCAGGTAACCCTCAATCCACATATGTATAGCCTTGTAAGAAAATAGAAGCTAATAGATTAAATTTTCTTCTGCCATACTCATCCTATCTATTTATGAGGACTTTTAAAACAAAAGGTCCCAGGACAATTAAGGATGCTTCTTTCTATCTCTATGATCTAGAAATAGTTTGAGAAGCAAACAAATTAAAAAGATGGCAGCTCAGGCTGGTAGACAGTGGGACTTTCTCTTGAATTAGGAATTATCCATGGAGCTTCATCATTTTGTTTATAATTGCTGTGAATTTTTCTCTCTATATTTTTAAAAGTAATTCATGCTGCCCCATTCCCTTCATGAGAGTAACAGGTGTATATGCCTCAACAACTTAAGAATATAGTTCTGCTGGCTTGCTAAAAGACAAGTCAGTTATACTCTGACCTTAACAAAGGGCATAAACAATTGGTTCAAAATTGTTTCTGCAGATAGAAAATGAAGAATAATGGATCTATTCATAATATTTGAACCTATTTATAAATATACATATTTATATAATATATTTATATATTTTATTACATCGGATAACCTATTTATAATATCTACTTTGACATATCTGGCAGAAAGAGCAAAGACCCAACCCATTTCAAAAAGGAAATGTGACAGCTAGTTAGTTCCTTTTGTGTTGCATGGGCCTGGTAAAAATGAATTGTATTAGTCTGTTCATCTAGCTCTGGAGGACTAATTTTGCCATTCATTCAAGAAGCATTTATTATGTGCCAGGCACTGTTTTAGTCACTGGAAATACAAAGACAAAAATGAAACAAGCTTTGCCCTCAAGAAGCTTACATTCTGTTGAGGTGGGGGGAGGCACCACATGCATGGAAAGGTAAAGACAAAATAGAAAGTTTCTTCTAGTGAGAGGGCAGTAGCAACTAGGGGATCATTGTGTATAAGATGACACCAGCTGAGCTTTACAAGAATCTAGGACATACAGAAAGGAGCAAGTGAATTCCAGGCATGGCCTGTAGAAGGCATGCAGGTAAGAGAGGGAATTCCACATACAGGGAACAGCAAACAGGGAAGTTTGGAACCTTCCAGTTTTCATTATTCCACACTGTTCAGTGGCACAGTGGATAGAGCACTGGGGCTAGAATCAAGAAGCCTCCTCTTCATTAATTCAAGTCTGGTCTCAGAGACTGATTAGCTGTGTGACCCTGGGCAAGTCACTTAACCCTCTTTGTCTCAGTTCCTCATCTGTAAAATGACCTAAAGAAGGAAATGGCAAACCATTCCAGTATCCTTGCCAAGAAAACTCCAAATGAGGTCACAAAGAGTCAGACACAACTGAAAAATGACTCAACAACAATAAAAACATTGTTTAGACTACTTAGTGTGCATATGTGTTTTGTTTTGTTTTGTTTTTAAATGTGAGAAGAACATTCAGATGATGAGGGCATTTTTTTTGAAGTTTTTCTGTTTGATTCATAACCAGAGCCAATTCCACCTATCTCTTTTCCTAGGATACTCTTATAACCTTTGTCTTTTCCATTGCAGGTACCATATTATTGTGACTGTCCTGGTGTACTGCTTCCCATTGCTTGTCATGGGCATCACCTACACCATTGTGGGAATTACCCTCTGGGGAGGAGAGATCCCAGGTGACACATCAGACAGGTACCACGAGCAGCTCAAAGCCAAAAGAAAGGTACTACGGTTCCCTTTAACCCCTCAGCTAACTGCATGTTAATTCCTTCTTCCCCATCTCCCTTCTGTTATGGTGAATTAGTCAACATGCTTCATGTCAAATGGGTTGACATTCATAATGGTAGCTAAATTGAGGGGGAAAATACCTTGATTAAAATATCTCCTTCCAAGAATGCCTTCAAATAGATTCATTTCTAGTCAGTAGGCTTTACTTAGTTAAAAGTACATCAAGAAGAAATAAACCTGGTTCAGGTTCTTAAATGACTGAAGACTTTCTTGGGCTCTTAGGGTAGGAAGAGATCTCCAAAAGTTATCAGTCCTTTTCTTACCTCAAGTTTGGTTCTCTCCACTCCTCACCCCCAAGGCATCTTAGAGAAGGCTGTCCAAAGTTCATGTGCTTCATGCTAATTGTGTGATTTATTACCCCGTTCCACACCCCCACCCCCAAATTTTGTTGTTGTTGTTATTATTGTTAAGTTGTTTCAGTCATGTCTGACTCTTTGTGACCTCACTTGAGGTCCTCTTGGCAAACATATTGAAGTGATTTTCTGTCTCCTTCTCCAGCTCATTTTACAGATGAGGAACTAAGACAAACAGGGCTAAGTGACTTGCCCAGGGTCACACAGCTAATAAGTGTCTGAGGTCAGATTTGAACTCAGGAAGATGAGTGTTTCTGACTCCAAGCCCATTGTCCTATCCACTGCACCACCTAGCTACCTATGCCTCTAAAACCAGGAGAATCTAAATGGACATTTCACTTTTTTTTGTAATGCAAAACTCAGCAATCTTAACAACACAACATTATTATTATTATTATTATTTTACCATACATGGAAACCATTCAATAAGATCTAAGGGCCACATTCTCATTGTGCTTTTTCACAAATTATATGCAAACAATGCCCATGCACTTTGGGAACCCAATGCCATCTTCAATACTTTTGTGTTTAAGTGTCGTTTGGTCCACAGAGATTCTTCTACCAGTGCATATAATGTTATTTTAAATATTTTACTTTTTTTACTATCAGATGTATGATTCCATTGGTGTATGGAAATCCCTGTGAGAAAATTCCCTCTATTAATGAAAATCACTACGTGCTCTGCACTTTACTGCACTAGAGATTTGCCTAGAGAACTGACTGTATCAGTCCCATAGCCAATAAATGTCAGAGGCAGAAGTTGAGCCCAGATCTTCCTGTCGTTTAGTCCAGCTCTCTGTTCACTATGCTCATCACAACCCTTTCTCTTTCTCTTTTTTTTTCTACTTACAGAGCACATAATGGTTCACCTACCTACTCCATGAGGTTGCTATGAAAAAAAAGTGCTTTGCAAACTTGGTCCTATACAAATGGGTTATTATTATTATCTCATTCTCATCTTTTTACATTTCTTCATTATTATTTATTGTTATATTTAACATATAACTCCTTAAGCCTCCCAAACTGTTTTCTCCACAAGAACTCCATATAGTGGAAGTGCAAGTGACTCTGGGCAAGTCATTTGAACTGTCTGCTTCAATTTCCTCATCAGTAAAATAGGGATTAGTAAATAATAGCACCTCACTCTCAGCATTGTTGTGAGGATACAATAAGATGATGTTTATAAAGCACTTTACAAATCTTAAAGTTCTATATAAATACTAGCTATTATGGTTCCTGTCCTTCCTCCACTTCTGCTTACTTCCTTTTATATTAGTTCATATAAGGCTTCTCATGATTCTCTGAATTTTCATAGACATTTTTCTTACAAAACAGGGAGGGAAGGAGAAAAATTTGGAACTCAAAATCTTATAAAAGTGAATGTTGTAATTGGAAAAAACACTATTTTTTTTTAAAAAAAAAAGATAGTTTTCTGCCTACAACTAGCAATTAAAAAATACTTGTTAATCAAGCATCTTTGCATTACCAGGGCCAGCACAGTCTCTTGCATGCAGTAGTTACTTAAAAAGTGTTTATTAAATCAAATTATGCCAGTAAACTTACCCCCTGTGTGGTATAGAGGAAAGAATGCTGGAGATGGGGTCAAGAAGACTCTACTTACTGGCTGTGTGACCCTAGGCAAGTCATTTAACTTCTTTGTAAAATGAAAGGGTTGGTCTTCATAGCATGCAATGTCCTGCAGCTCTAATCTGTGATCCCATCAGCTGTGTACTAAATAAAAGTGATTGCTTAAGAATAATTTTAAAACTGTGGTTGCTATTTCCAGAACCTATGGGTGTTAAGGTCAGCTCCATTTTAAGGAGCTGGAGATGGTTCAAATATCCATCAAACCTCCATTTAGGAAATGCTGAATATTTAACAATTGGACATAAAGTGCAACTTGGAAATTATAGCACTATTATGCTTTAAGGAAGGTGCTGGGTATGACCTCATTTGTCCAGCGAGTTTATCTGTCAACACTCAGACACTAATGTAAAAGGCACTAAGGAGTCTAGACAAGGAAACTGCATGAATACAAAACTATAACTGTAGTTACCAAAAGCTTATTTCACAGTGTTCAATCTGCCTACTTAACTTAATAAATAAGATGTCACAAAGTTTTCCAAATGTACGTGGTCACCAGTGAGAATGGCTAAAAAGAAAGATTTAGTGGCAAGGTCACTTATTAAAATGTTTAAAATTAAGTGTAACAATTTAGAGCATATATTTACAGAAACACCCTTTAAAAAGTGTTACCTCACATACCCCATGGATGCAAATACGGGTAGGATTTTAAAAGAAAGGATTTATTTGCAATTTTATAGAAAAATATTATGGTAATAATAAGCTTTAATGATAGCTCATTTATATAACACTTTGCAGTATAAAACATTTTCCTTACAACAATCCTATAAGATAGAAGGTACAAGTATTGTTTTCTTCATTTTTCTTAGAATTCATGCATTCTGATTCTAAGTCAAAAACATGTCTGCTTTCTATCATAACACACTGCTAACCTAGAGGTGGATGTCATGATTTTTTTTTCTGTGAATACACTTTTAAGTATAACATTTATAAAGGGTGTAACATCAACCCCTGACTCTATTTAGGCTCTGTCTCTTCCTGGGTTGTCTTGACTCACTTACCTTTCCTACAGCCAAGATGAAAGTTTGGAGTATTACACTGGAAAAGGGTTACACTGCTACAACTCACCTTCAGGGTCCTGGTGGTAGCTTCAATGTGAAAGAAATACGCATTTACATTCATTACTATAGCTCATGAGCCCCCACCAGTGAGTTTCCCATTTTTACAAATTAGTAACAATAACACCATTACATTAATGGTGTTATTAATCTTGAAATATTTACTAAGCAAAAAGGCTAAAGCAAAAATAATCATAAAATGAGATTTACTCAATAAAAGAAAAAACAATATCAATTAAAACAATCATTTATTCATAAATCTGGGTCCCACTCTCTTACTTATGCAAATAACATCTGTGGGAGCAAGGAAACATGAACTTTTATAAACTCAGCAATGAGATTTTTGAGAAGGAAAACCCATGTGCTGAAGCAAATCATTAATCTGACTGTGGCAGAGATATCGGTTGTCTTTTTAGGGAAAAGCCTCTATCATACATTCCCTACTCCTCTTCTGAAGCTTTCCGATAGGGCAGCTAGGTGGCATAGTGGATAGAGCACTGTCCCTGAAGTCAGGAGGACCGGAGTTCAAATCTGGCCTCAGACCAAATACTTCACATATACTAGCTGTGTGACCCTGGGCAAGTCACTTAACCCCAATTGCCTAAGAAAAGAAAAGAAATGAAGCTTTCCAATATCCTGTAGGACAAATGTGCTTCTCTGCTGCTCTTAGGCCACCGAAGCAGTGTTGAATATTTTTAGCTAATATCTGCACTAACTCTGGGGTCCATAGAGTTTCTGAAACCTACTCCCTTAGTCTTATGCTGAGGCAGCAGGACACTCTTTCAGTGAAAATCAGTTCCTTTTAATCCTCAGATTTGAAAAGCTATGCAGACTTTATTCTCTCTCTCTCTCTCTCTCTCTCTCTCTCTCTCTCTCTCTCTCTCCCTCTATACACACACACACACACACACACACACACACACACACACACACACACATATATATAGGCTTTGAAAGGGGTTTCCCTTCTTGATCCACTGAGGAAAGTAAAGGGCAACATAGACAAGTCTTTGAGTGCTTTCCCTTCTCTTAGACTTTAGATGGCATGAGATAGGAAAGCAGATTTCCCCCAGCTACTCATTAGAACATGGCAGAAGATTATCCTCTTACAATCAGCTCTTTTAAATAGCAGAACTTTCCTCCAGTCAAATCAGTTCCCTTCATCAATAGCAGAGTATGTAGTCAACTGTTCATAGCTTCTGTCAGCTCTCAGCACCAGTGGCTTTTCAACTCAATATATTTCGATGTTCTTTTTCCTCGTGTCTCATTCTCTGTGTGCATATTCTCCTGTCAGCTTCAGCAATCTTTTACCCTCACTTGGTTCTTCTGTTTCTAACTCCTGATCTTCTTATCTAGCTTTTTATTTACTTTCTTTACTAAAATCAGCCTTTTTCTGTATACTGTTTTATCTGTAGCTTAGGTCAAGAAACCCCAAATTCCATACTTCTGTCAGATATAGTAGATGTAGTCCATATACCAAAGCTTTACAAACAGTTTTGATTCAAAGTTTCCCAGCAGTAACCTTCAAAGTACCAATCAGATGAGCTGCTGGAAAATAATGCATGGCAGTCATCACTACCATCAGTCAGAATCTGTCCCTCTGAAGTGCTATTCTGTCTCAGGTATTCTCATAACTTTTATCTGAGGAACTGCTTTACTCTGTTTCTCTCAGCACTGTTTATGTTCCTTCAAATTGCTTTTCTTGATCTTCCACACAGAATGTCCCTTTTCTGCCTCATTCAACAAGTAAGAATGTCCACATAAGAAAAGGGACAGCATCTTACATTTCCCTACTAGCAAATATTTTTATTCCTTGTAAATCAGAAATCTGAATAACAAATCACAATTTTATAAACAGTTAAAAACACACCTTTCAATAACTACATGGAATACTGTAAAACAGAGCAAAATGTAGTTGCATGTATTGTATATATTCAATTAAAGAATTGTTTGGCTCTATGAGTAATTGCTGTCCTGTTTTGCTTGGTATATTGTATATAAGTCTAATCATTGGTTTAATAGTTTTGACATTCTTACCCTGAGTTCTTAAATTTCTAGATGATTTATTATTAGTATCATGCAAGGTAACTCTGAATTTCTAAGTGACCTAAGCTGGTTATCACCATCCCCTATTGGTATTCTCTGGTCATAGGGTTGCTTTGAGATTTAATACTCCCCCATCACCTGAGCTAGTATTCTGCTGTGACTAAGATATAACTGGTGAAACTATTTGAATGTTTATCAACACACAACCACACGTTTGTCTGAGCTGGAGACTTCCTCAGTTCTAGGCATAGGGTTTGGGGGTTTTGGTGAGGAGCAACATGTTTTTGTTTGTTTTGTGTGATGGAATTCTCTTGGGCCCTTTCCTACCTTTATTATCTTATGTACTTTGCAATCCCATGACACTGGCCTCTTTACTGTTTCTCACATTAGATGCTGCATCTCCCAATTATGAGTTTTCATTGATTATCCTCCATGCCTGGACTTCTCTCCTTCCTCATCACCACCTTCTAGCTTCCCTGGCTTTCTTAAGTCTCATCTAAAATCCCACCTATTATAAGAAACCTTTCTGAATCCTCTTTAATCTTAGTGTCTTCCCTCTCAGACTATCCTCAATTTATCCTGTAAAAACAGTTGTTCATGCATAGTTATTTGTATATTGTCTCTCATTGAGACATGTGAGCTACTTGAGAGCAAGTATTGTTTTTGTCTGTTTGTTTTTTGCCTTTCTTTGTACCCCCAAGGATTAGCACACTGCCTGGCACATAGTAGGCATCTAATAAATGTGAGTCAACTAACTGGCTGCTTTCTTGGAAACAAACTTATTTACCCAACCTTGGGTTGGTTCTTTAAAGCAGTAATTTTTTTGACCAATTGGATTATTGGTCACATTCAACTTTTTGTTCATATCACTTTGTAATTTTCTCTTCGATTGACACAACTAAGTCTTAAACATGGACATATGTGTATCCTACTCTGATTCCTAATCGTAGCATGGAAATTACCTGGGTCCTTAAAGACTGCTTTTGGAGAACTAGCTATGGTTCTTGGGGGCTATGAATTTGTATAGATGCATGTGTGTGTGTGTGTGTGTGTGTGTGTGTGTATGTACGTGTGTGTGTGTGTGTGTGTGTGTGTGTGTGTGTGTGTATGGCAGAGAGAGAGAGAGAGAGAGAGAGAGAGAGAGAGAACGAGAACCAAGGCAAAATTTTGCCACATCACTATAGGACAAATTTCTATCTTAAGTAAGTGAAAAGTAGAAAACCTCAGAATTCTTTAACTTCATGTCTTCTTCAAGTAAAGTGTGATAAATATGTTCTTTGCACCATCAGTTCTATAAGGTGGAATTCTGTTTTTCAGGGCACCAAATATCAGAATATTAAAATGTATAACATTTTCTAAATCATATTTAGCATTTTTCATTAGCTATTTTTCATTACTGTACTGGCTGATATGAAAAAAGAATTTTGAAAAACCTTGTGAAAAACGCTTTAGATTAGGTAAGTAAAAAACGAAGTCTATTTCCAAACTAAAAATATCTGATATAATTTATTTCCAGATATTACAATGAAGAAATTGGAATGTGTTACAATAATTAGTTGTTTTTCCTCATTCCTTAAAAATGGGGGTGGGGCAGCTAGGTGGTGCAATGGATAGAGCACCAGCCCTGAAGTCAGGAAGACCTGAGTTCAAATCCAACCTCAGACCAAATACTTGACATTTATTAGTTGTGTGACCATGTGCAAGTCACTTAACCCCGACTGCCTAAAAAAAATGGGGGGAAGATTCTGTACCTTATATAATACATTTGTGCCCCCTTCCCCCCAAATCCCCTTCATAACATTCACAAACATCTCTAACTATCTCTTCTTATTTTAATTTAACGTGCTTTTCCTTATGAATTATAAGCCACTGGTTATTCAATGTCATTCTCCTTCTGTTTTGTTTATCACTACTGTAATTAGTCGGTAAAGTGTTGAACATGTAGTCCTAGGATCTAGAGCTGAAAGAGGCATTAGAGGACATCTAGTCCCTAGGTGTCCCCTCATTTTACAGGTAGGGAAACTGAGGACAAAGGCAGGTCCATGATATGCTTATGGTCCCATAAGTGGTAAGGAGCAGAACCAAGATTCAAACTCAGGTCCTGGAACTCTAAAGTCAGCACTCTTTCCATTGTACAATTCTGGATCACTCTGATTGTATAAATAACTTTGACACTTACTAGCTGTGTGATGCTGAGCAGGTCATGTGGCCCCACTGAGCCTCAGTTTTTTCACCAATAAAAGGAAAAGGGTGGGCTAGATGGTCCCTTCAAATCTTCAATCAACGATCTTTCCTTTGACATTTACTAGCTGTGAAACAATGTGCGAGTAACTTAACTTCCATGTGACTCAAACTACCTAAGACTACAAATAATAAACAAGCAGTTTGTGATTTGTTCTCATGGAAGGACTCCTCCACCCACCCACCCCACCATGTACACATGACACTCTTTTAAGTTTTATCTGTGTGGTGTGTTCACATTCTCTCCATCACTTTCTGAAGTCTAGATCCTTGACAAAATAATAAATCAAGCCTTGATTATAGCATTCTCCCATTTCCAAGGCATAGATGCTCATTCTGAAGGTTTAGCAATCAGCTCAGGAGCCTTCAAGCTGGCTTTAGCAAGCTACTGTCTTACACTGGCAAAACCAGAAGTACTTGACTTTTGATGTATTGTAATTATATTGTTTCCTACAAATGTGTTATTTCAGTGAAGTTGCGATTAAATAGATTTTGTGGGCTTACCCAGTAATGTAACCAGCACTTATAATATAATTTCTGTAGGAAAATGTATCAACACTTCTAAGTTGTCAACCTAACATGAGAGCTTTTGGAACACAATTGATTTCTAAGTTGAAGATGGCATGTACTTAAAAACCCAGAGAAATGAAGGGATGGAGAAAGGAAAGAAAGGAAGGAAGGAAGGAAGGAAGGGAAGGAGGGAGAGAGGGAGGAAGAAAGGATGGAAGGAAAGAAGGAATGGAAGGGAAGGGAAGGGAAGGGAAGGGAAGGGAAGGGAAGGGAAGGGAAGGGAAGGGAAGGGGGGAAGGGAAGGGAAGGGAAGGGAAGGGAAGGGAAGGGAAGGGAAGGGAAGGGAAGGGAAGGGAAGATGAATCAAAAGAAAAATATGAATGTTGGTGTCAGAATACTGGCCATGTGATCCTGGGCAGGTGACTTAACCACTCAGTGCCCCAAGAAACTAATATCATAAATCGTGGAGCTGGTGCCAATTTGCATTGGCGGAGTAAGTTTCCTCATAGAGAGCTCCCTAAAGTGATGAGACTGCAGGAAAGGCAGCATAGCCTAATAATATAATGGCTCAAGAGCCAAAAAGACCTGGGTTAAAATCTTACTTCTTATGCTTACTACCTATGTAACCTTAAGTAAGTCATGGAACCTCTCTACACCTCAGTTTCTTTTTTCTGTAAAATTAGAGTTAGACTAGATGTCTGAAGCCCCCTCCAGTTCTAGAACAATGACCTTATAGTTCAAAAAAATGCACTTTCAATAAGCTGAGTATTTTAGCAGTTCGAGGCTTCTTTTGACAGTATAAACAAAATGCACAATGAGAATTATTCCTAAATTTCCCTTTAAACAGACACATCACTAACAACAAAACATATATGTGTGATTAGATTTACTTCACTTAAAACAATTACATTCATATAATTCCTCACATAATAAAACCTAAAAGCTGGAAATGACCTTAGAGATCATGTAGTCTAACCCCTCATTTTACAGATGAGAAAACTGAGCACCAAACTGAGGTCAATATTGCACATGACTTAGTGGCAGAGTCAAGGGTAGGATCTATGTCTTTTGATTCTCATTTTATTGCTCTGACCATTGAACCACACTACCTCTTAAATGACTGGGCAGGTTTAAATATGGAGGAAGGGAAGGGAAAGGAATAGCATTTTTATAGTATCTACTATGGGTCGAGCACTGTGCTAACCACTTTACAACTATTCTTTCATTTTATCCTCATAACAACCCTGGGAGGTAGGTGTTATTATTATTATCTCCATTTTATAGTTAAGGAAACAGGTAAATGGAAGGTAAGCAATTTGTCCAAGGCCACACATCTAGTAAGTGTCTGAAGCTGGATTTGAACTCAGATTTTCCTGATTCCGGGTATATCACTGTAGCCTCTGCTCTACCTGGCTCCCTAGATATGCCTGATTTGGCACCTAATATAAATATTTTGCCCATGCAGAGAAAATCCATTTTTTTTTACATTTGGTAGCATATTACAAATAATCACTCGTTTATGTGTATTGAACTGGTCCACGCTCTGCAGTCACAAATGCCACAGGTACTCAATAAAAGCAAGCTACAGATCAATCCATGCTGAGTACCCAGCCTGCATGCCAGTGGAGCTGGGCATCTTAGAGAAGAGAAACAAGGTCATGATTTCAATTTTACTTTCAAAGATCTTGCCATCTCTCTTGTGGATGTAAAACACATAAGTGGGAAAAAATTAAATGATGCTGTAAGGCAGAATGATGAAATGTCAAATGAATGATAGAAGCATCACAAAACACAGGAATTCAAAGAAGTTGGGGGCATTTTCATGAAAGAGACAAAATTTGAATATACATATTAAAAATATTTAAACAGATGGAAAGCAGAGGAGTGAGCCAATAAAGCAATATTTACAATCTGATGGCTATGTGCAGGTTGCCACAGCCAAAAAATTCATCACCCAGTGGTCAGGCAGGTTATGCGTCTATGCATGCATTGCTAGGATGGTCCTCAGATGGCAGGCTTAGTTCATCAGCAGCGTCAGTCGAACCTAAAACAGCTGGCATTTCACTGCCAAGGCTTTTGATGACCCAGAGTCCCATTTAAACCCACAATATAACTTTTGAAATAGGAAAAATAGTCAAGGCAGAAAGACCTGAACTTGAATCTCACCTCAAAAACTTGGGGAGCTGTGTGATACTATGAGCAAGTCACTTAGCCATTCTGAGTCTTACCACCCTCATCTGTAAAATGGGGATAGGAATAGCAACTGGCTTCTGCTAATAATCAAAATCAGATAAGATAATTATAGAAAATGTTTTGCAAGGTTAAAGTGGTATGTGAATGTAACATGTGGGATGATGATGATGACAATGGTCAAGATAATAAAGATATGTCAAAAACAGGGGATAACAGAGGGACATCCATTATGCCGTACCCATTCCCATAGAATTTTCAATATTTAATTTAATTTGCATTATGAACTTAGCCCAAACACATACTTGTATTATACAGGGAAAAACAAAAAATTATATTGCGTGTGAAACTGAGGTTCCATTATGTACATTTTGTTTTCTTAAGTGTATATTAAATATGGAAGTATCAAGATTGACTTGTTTATGTTCCCTTCTGAACTTTTCACTTTCCTCTGTGCACTTTTAAAATTGTATTGTTCTTTTTTATCCTTATCACTGCTCATGACCTTGCCCAACCAAATAAATGAAAAAAATTTAAAACATTTATTAAATGCTTGTTATATAAGCATTGTGCTAAACTTTGGGAACAAAATAGAAAAGTGAGAGTCCCTGCTGTCAAGGAGCTCATATTCTCATTGAGGAAGACAGCACTTAAGAGACAGTTTAGCTTCAGTTATGTACAGAGAGACACAGAACCCTGAATGGTGCATCAACAGACAGATGGCAAGGCCCAAAGTACATTGCAACGACAGATGGCTGGGCTTAGGCAGCAACGTGTAAGTAGAGTGATGAAAAATGATTCAATGCATCAGGATGTCTCAAAATGCACAAGCCATTCTATACCCCTAGTCAATCACGTCTCTGCCAAAAGGCAGAAGGCATACTTCATTGTCAGTCTTTTGAAATTATAATTATTCAATACATTAATCAAAGTCCTTCTTCAAAGGTGTTTTCCTTTAAATTATTATGGCTAATGTGTTCATTATTTCCCTAGTTCTATTCACTTCACTCTGCACCAGATTATATAAGTTCGTTTTCTTTAGTATATATTAAATTTAACACTGGGTATCCCAAAAATCTTGGTGATGTTTTAAACATTAACAAGCTTAAAACTTCAGTTAAGACTTTTGATACCAACATGATGGCTCTAAGTCTCTCTAAATTCATCACATTTGTCATTTCCTTTAGAACAAAGATATTCCATTATATTCACATACAACTTTTACCAGTTGTTGGATATTCTGGATACTCTTTGTTTCCAAATCTTTAATACAACAAAAAAGTACTGTAATAAATATTTTTACATATAGGTTCTGCCTTTGACATCTTTGAATTATGTGCCTAATAGTTGGTGTTGACAGAATGTTAAAAGAAAACAGGGCTTTTTAACCTTTTTTTTGGGGGGGGGCGTTATGGATTCCTTTTGCAGTCTAGGGAAGCCTATGTATTACTTCTCAGAATAATAGTTTTAAACGCATAAAATAAAATTCGTAAAATGACAAAGGAAACCAAAGGTTAGTGAAAATATAGATGTTAGCTTTTCCCATCTAAATTCATGAACCCCTGGAAATCTATCCATAGATCTCTTAAGAGGTCAAGAATTTGTGCTTTAGAGGAAGTTCTCTGGTGCAATTGCAAAGAAACTCAAAATGAAGATTTATGGAGGGATCTAGAAATGGATCTCACAAAATTAGGAGACATAAGTGGGTTGTGATATATACCATCCCAATTACTAAAGCCCAGGAGTGCATAGTTTACAGTGCAGAGGGAAAGAAAGCAGACAAACAATTAGAACTCTATTGTCATCATTCAGTTGTGAAGTTGTAAATTCTTAGGCCGGAATGCTGATACAGGGAAAGAGTGGAAGTGGCAAGTGTGAATAAAAATACTTAACAGTATTTGACTGATTGAATATGGGGTGAGGAAAGGGATTAGAGAAAAGGCAAAGCCAAAGGGAACCAGAGATTTCTAACCTGGATGACTGGGAAAAATAGTTCTCTGTCTGACAGAAAAAGAGAAGTCATTGAGATAAGCTGTTGGGGAGAAAAAGAGAATGAGTTCAGTTTTTCACACCTATAAAAAAAATCTGAGGGGAGATTTTTTTTCTGATCCAATATATTTTTTCAAATTTTTCTTAATTTATTTTTACAAGTATTCATGCTATCTCCTTTCAACTTCCTCTTCCCCAAATAAAACATTGAAAATAAAAAATTAAGAGATTTCTAATTAAGCAGTTGAAGATATGAGACTAGAGTGAATATTTACTTATACTGATAGATACCAGAGAGGAAATGTACCCCTTAGCTATTATTGGACAGATAATCAGTCAATATACATTTATGAAGCACCTACTACATTCCAAAAACTGTCCTAAGCACTGGGGATACTAAAAAAGCAAGACAGTCCCTGCTCTCAAGCAGCTCATAGTCTAATGGGGAAGACATTGGAAAACAACTACTTACAAAAAAAAATACATACAGGATAAACTGAAGATAATAAAGTGAAGGTCCTAGCATTAAAAACCATTTCTGGCTATTATTTTCTCTAGCTCAAGCAGAAAAGGCCAAAATAACACAGTTTATTATCTTGACTAGCATGAACACCTAATACCAGATAAGATGGCTTTACAAATAACTAACAGCTCATGACACTATTCTTATAGTTTTAAAACTATAATTGGGTGGCCTGTTTCTCAGTTCTGAACCCCATTTGGCTTACCTATTATGGTTTAATTTTATCTGCTGGTAATAACACTGGTAATAATGACATTGCAGGGCAGCAAGGTGGCACAGTGGATAGAGTAGTGGGCCTGGAATCAGGAAAATTCATCCTCCTGAGTTCAAATCTGGCTTCTGACACTTACTAGCTATATGACGGGCAAATCACTTAACCCTCTTTGCTTCAGTTTCCTCATGTGTAAAATGAGTTGGAGAAGGAAATTGCAAATTATCCAGTATCTTTGCCAAAAAGAAAAAAAACCTAAATGGGGCCATGAAGAGTCACACACAACTGAAATGACTGAACAACAACAAAAAACAATGTTTGCTATTTTTTTCTCCACTAAAGCCCTGCCCTAATGTCTCATCATAGACTAGAGGAGATCATTGGTTATCAAAAGCCTACCAGTGCAATGCAAGTTCTGGAATGCCCTAACATGATATATGTCCCCATTAACAATCTGTCAACTAACAAGCATTAATAAGTAAACAAGCATTAATAAAAGCATCCAGAAGGTGCTTATGGATACAAATACAAAAAGGGAGACAGGCTCTGCCCTCATAGACCTTACATTCTACATTTTTTCCTGATTTAATATATTTTTTCAAATTTCATTTAATTTATTTTTACAAGTATTCATGCTATCTCCTTTCAACTTCCTCTTCCCCAAATAAAACATTGAAAATAAAAAAAAATTGAGAGATTTCTAATTAAGCAGTTGAAGATATGAGACTAGAGTGAATATCAAATTGTTAGTACCAGATGGTGAACTGTTTAAGAGTAGCAAGTGGTGAAACTGCCTACTAAAGAAGGGAAAGATTGCAGATCCGTGATGGTAGAGCAATCACCCAAACTGATGAAATCATTGTTGCATTTCATTTCAAGTGAAAACCTTGAAGTATTGAAGAAAGGAGGATTATAGTGCCACTGCTAACTCTTAGCAACATTGTATGTTCCCTTTGAATTATTTTTCCATTTCTGGTAATGGATTAGTGCCAACCCGTCCACAACCTCTTGCAGTTTCCCTTTGACTCAAAGCATACATTTATTTACAAGATAACTGGCTAAAGCCAATGGAGAATTCCATAAGGAAGGAACAGAACAAGAATGATTAACATTAGTTATTTTCTAGAATTGAACCCTTGACTCTTCAAAAGTAACTTGTTCTTACTCAGTGGTTAGTATCTTTGTTGTTGTTGTCTGAGCCTAATTTTTTCTCTATGCCATTCCAACGTTATGAGAGACAGTGTGATATAATGGCTAGAGCTGGCTTCAAAGCCAATATTCAGGTTTTACATCTGCCACATACTGTCTGTGTGACCCTGGCTGTGTGTGGGTCTTAACCTCCCAGTGCTTTAAATAACTTTCTAAGCCTGCATAGAAGGTACCAATCTACAGTTATAGAGGGAGATTCCTCATCCAGGAACGTCCAGTACTGATGAAATCGCAAGTCCAGTCCCTAATCCTATTCAAATGAGTAATAACATGCTATATACTCTACCTTTTATATCTCTCTCTGCAGAGATTTGCAGAATGATGCAGGTTATAACAGGATTCTTCATCATTTCCTCATTGGTGTATAATAAGATCTTCAAAGAATAGAAGCCATTATCTTCTTTTATCAAAAAAGTCTCTAACTCAATTGTCCACAGTGAAAGCAATGACACATCCCAATTGGTTTAATCATTGTGGGCTTCACTGGTCCTTTCATCGCTCCTTCTCATTAAACATCTTGAGATATCCCATTCTTCTAAAATTATTTTCATAGCCCTCTGCTGATAAGTTCTCTGACCTAGAATGATTGTTCTTTGCTGTTCTCTTTGTGCATAGAATTCTTATTCTTCATTGTTCCTAGATTTGAAGCAAGCTTCAATACTATTATTAGTCTGATGTAATGACTATCAGACTTGGTTTAATATATTTTAGCATTTTATCAGATAGAAATTTCCATGAGCACTCTTTTTCCCCTTTCAAAGGATTACCATCCATTTACCTTGTGCTGCCCCCAACCACCACCTAACTTCCACAATGACTTCTTATTTTTTAACTATGAGTTTAAATCATTTCAGCTCTCTGATTTGTAGATTGTAATATGTGAGTGATTATTTCAATCAATCTTCTTCATTTTCTATGTAAGGACATATTAAAAATAAGCTTGACATTATGAGCAGGGATCAAATTAAAGAGAATGACATAAGAAATGAGGAAGGGAAGTGGAAAGATGAATTAAAATGAGGCCAAATTATAATTGTGCCAGGCAGCAGAGTCCCCAGTGAAGAATTTGAAGTTTAAGCAATCACCATAGCTAAATAAACATTCATTATCTTAACCAAGGTCATTCAAATCTGTAGTGTTTTGATGCTGATCCTTCTCTCTCTTCTGGAAAGAGAAATGTCAAGTTATGAATTATAGCCCATGCAGTAATGATCTATTCATAAACAATATTTTATTCCTGCTTGCCATGAAACTATAGAAATAATGTGTATTTTCTCCTCTATCTAAATGAAAACTTCAAAATTTCTTTGATAAAGGAAAAAGCCAGTCTGTTAACTGGTTTTTGCCTTCACACTTGTGAGAGGCCTCAAAAGGGCAGGTGTTAAGTTTCTCGCCCTTGGATAAGGCATAGGAATGAATCCCACTGTTAAATGCAGGGCATGTATTTTGTGTCATGTCATACAGGTTAGTTTTGCTGGACCTTTTTCCTCCTCTTTTTTGCTCCTTGTTATTAGGGATGGCTCTCTGGGAAGAAAGAAAAGGGAAAGTAGTAAGTTGGGAAACAGAAGCAGTGCAAAAACAAAAGGCCATCAGAATTTTAAAAATAATAACAATAATAATAATAGCTAAAATTTACATGATGCTGACTATGTGGCACTTTACAATTATCATCTAGTTTGATCCTCACAAGAACCTAGGGGGTAGGTGCTATGATTTTCCTCGTTTTACAGATGAAGAAACTGAGGCAAATAGAAGTTAATTGACTTGTTCAGAGTCAAACAAATGTCTAACACCTGATGTGGACTCAGGTCTTCCTGACTCTGGGCCTTAAGCTCTATCTCCTATACCAACTGAGGAGGTAAAGATTACAATAAAATCAGCAACAGAATTATAATTTTCTTTTTTCATATAATTATCATTTTATCATTTTTACTTGTCATATTTGCCACTTTATAATCATAGATAATCACCATCTCTCTGACACTTAGGTTCTTCATCTATAAAATGAGGGAGTTAGACTGTCTGACCTTCAGTTTTTAAGTGAGTAGAACCTAACTTTTAAGAAAAGGAAAGGAAGGGAAGCGAATATGAATATATGAAGTACCTATATGTGCCAGGCACTGTGCTAGGCACATTACAAATATTATCTCCTTTAATCTTCACAACAGATAGGTATTATTATGATCTTCATCTTATACTTGAGGAAATTGAGGCAAACAGAGGTTAAATGACCTGCCCAGGGACACAGCTAGTAAGTGTTTGACTCTAAGTCCAGTGCTCTGTTCACTGTGTCAGCTAGTTGCCTCTAATTATAAAAAAAAAAAAAACTGTAATATAAAATATCAAACTTAAAAGAGAAATATATTCAGGATTTTAATTTACATTGCCAAAAGAATGACAATAGAGTTCTTATTAGCTGAACTAATATTTTTTTTATTCTGAAATTACACAACCCTCCTTCCTCCCCCCCCAAAAAAAGGCATTCTTATGCATATGGTAGAATACAAAAAGAGTATTCCTACCATCAATCTCCATTTCATACCACTTGATTTTTCTTTGCATCCATTCATATAAGTCTTTTCATGTTTGTGTTTTTTAACTAGATAGTCTTCATCATTACCACTTTGCAATATAATTTGAGATCTGGCACTTCCTAAACCACCTTCTTTCACATTTTTTTTCATTGATTTCCTTGATATTCTTGACCTTTTGTTCTTCTAGATGAACTTTGTTATCATTTTTTCTAACTCTATAAAATAATTTTTGGTAGTTTGACTGGCATGACACTAATTAAGCCAATTAATATAGGTAGAATTGTCATTTTTATTATGTTGGTTCAACCTATCTATGAACAATTAATATTTCTCCAATTATTTAGATATGTATTTGTGTGAAGCATTTTGTAACTGTGTTCATGTAATTCCTGATTTTGTCTTAGCAGGTAGACTCCCAAGTATCTCATATTATCTGCAGTTATTTTAAAATGGAATTTCTCATTGTATTTCTTCCTACCAAATTTTGTCATTAATACACAGAAATGCTGGTGACTGATGTGGGTTTATTTTATATTCTGCAACTTTTCTAAAGCTGTTCATTGTTTCAATTATTTTTTTTAGTTGATTCTTTAGAATTCTCTGTCATCTGCAAAACTGATGATTTTGTTTCCTCATTGCCTATTCTAATTCCTTCTATTTTTTCTTGCCTTATTGCTATAACTAGCATTTGTAGTACAATATTGAATAATAACAGTGATAATGGACATCCCTGATCTTATTGAAAAGGCTTCAAACTTATCCCTGTTACTGATAATGTTTGCGGATGGTTTTAGATACCCATTATTTATCATTTTAAGGAAAATTCAATTTATTCTTATGCTGTCTAATGTTTTTAGTAGAAATGAGTCTTGCATTTTGTCAAAAGTTTTTTTCTGAATTTATTGAGATAATCATGCTTTTTGTTGGTTTTGTTATTGATATGGTCATTTATGCTAATAGTTTTCCTAATATTGAACCAGCACCACATTCCTGGTATAAATCCCACCTGGTCACAGTATATAATCTTTGTGATATGTTGCTGCCATCTCCTTGCTAGCATTTTATTTAAAATTTTTGCATCAGTATTCATTAGGAAAATTAGTCTAAAGTTTTCTTTCTCTGTTTTTGCTCTATCTGGTTTAGGTATCAACACCAAATTTGTGTCATAAAAGGAATTTGGTAGGATTCCTTCTTTCCTATTTTTCCAAATAGTTTTGGAATAGTATTAGAAATTGCTGTTCATTCAATGTTTGGTAGAACTCACTTGTGACTCTATCTGGTCCTGGGGATTTTTTCTTAAGGAGCCCATTTATGGCTTGTTCAACTTCTTTTTCTAAGATAGAATTATGTAAGTGTCCTACTTCCTCTTCTGTTAGTCTGGAAATTTATATCTTTGTAAATATTCATCCATTTCTCTTAGATTGTCAGATTTATTGGCATACAACTGGACAGTATAGATCCTAATAATTGCTTTAATTTCCTCTTCACTGGTGGTGCATTAAGCCTTTTCATTTTTGATACTAGTAATTTGTTTTTCTTCTTTATTTTTTAAATCAAACTTACCATATGTCTATTTTTTTTTCATAACCAGCTCCCAGTTTTATTTATTAGTCCAATGTTTGGGGTGTTTTTCCTTTTTTTTAATTTTCCATTTTAGAAAATTCTCCTTTGATTTTCAGGATTTCCAAGTTGGTGCTTAATTGGAGATTTTTAATTTGTTCTTCTACTTTTTTTTTTAGTTTCATGTCCCATTGATCTGTTCTTTCTCTATTTTATTGATATAAACATTTAGAGATACAAATTTCCCCCTATGTGCTGCTTGGCTGCATCCCACAAATTTTGATATGTTGTCTCATCGTCATTCTCTTTAATGAAATTACTGTTTTTCTGTACGTGTGAGGTTTTTAATGCCCTAATAAGCAGTCAGTTTTTGTGAAGGTGCCATGTGTAGATGAGTGAAAGGCATATTTCTTTCTATTTCTATTCAGTTTCCTCCAGAGATCTATCATAGATATGATAGATAACTCTTCTAAAGTTCTATTCATCTCTTTAACTTCTTTCTTATTTATTTATTGATACATTTACCTAGCTCTGAGATGGGAAAGTTGAGGTCCCCCACTAGTATAGTTTTACTTTCTATTTTCTCTTGTAACTCACTTAACTTTTCCTTTAAGAATTGGGGTGCTATGTGATTTGGTGCATATATGTTTAGTATTGATATTACTTCATTGTCTATGGTACATTTTAGCAAAATGTAGTTCCCCTACTTATCCCTTTTAATTAGATCCATTTTTGCTTTTGCGTTGTCTGAGATCATGATTGCTGCCCCTGATATTTCTACCTCAGCTAAGGCATAATAGATTCTACTCTAGCCTCTGCATATCTCTCTTTCAAGTGTGCTTCTCATAAACAGCACATTGTTGAATTTTGGCTAATCCATTCTCTTATCTGCTTACATTTTATGCATGAGTTCATCCCATTCACATTCACAATTATGATTACTAACTCTGTGTTTACCTCCATGCTATTTCACCTATTTCTCTCTCTGGCTCTGTGGCTCTGTCTTTGTTTCTCTCTCTCTTTCTCTCTGTCTCTGTCTCTCTCTCTCTGTCTCTCTCTCTCTGTCTCTCTCTCTCTCTTTTTTCCCTTATCCCTCCTCAAAAATCTGTTTTACTTCTGACCACTGCCTCCCTTAATTTGCCCTCCCTTCTCTTATCTGCTTCCCTTCCTTCTTCCCTATGGCTAATATAGAGTTATATACCCAACTGAGTGTGTATGTTATTCCCTCTTTGAACCAAATATGATAAAGTAAGGTTAAAATATTTCCTGCCATCACCATTCCATTTTCCCCTACACTGTAAAACTCTTCCTTGTACATCTCTTTTATGAGAGATAACTTTCTCATTCTTCCTCTTCTTTTCCCCTTCCCCAAGTTAGAGCAGTTAGAAGGAGTATACAGAGGACACAGGTTGACCATGATGGATGATCTAAAAACAATTAAGGAGTGAGAAAGAGGAATGTGCTGGGAGAAGGTGTCAGATAGGCCTGTGCTCAGAACAGTGGCTATTGAATATGAACCCTGCTCCTTAATTTATCTTTGGGAAAGAGTGAGTAACAGCATGAGTGGGCATGAATTGGTTGTGATATGTATCAAAAATCTTACTACATTATTTCCACCACCCTCCAATCCACCCATTTTTCAAACTTCCATGTTTTCATCAAAGGCAACACTGTCCTTTCCAGTCTTCCAAGTTTTTAACTTTCTGTTATCCATGACTTCTCATATAAAAGTATTCTTAGTCTTCATCTTTCTTGACATCTTTCTGTAGACCAACTTCTTTTCTGTATACTTACTCTCTCTCCTTTGTCGAAAATGATGTCCATACATCTTTCCAAATATCATCTATAAAAACTCTTATATCTACACACTTGAAAACAATCTGTAACCTGTTTAAAAAGTTCTGAAGAAGATTTTCAGAGGGTTTTGAACCACCTTGTTAAAAACATAAAAATGCAACATATGCTGATTAGTTTGTGAAGACAATTGATTGATATCAGGTAAGATGGAAATGTAACAGCCAAATTTCAATGAAAGTAGGCGAATGGGATTTAAAAATATAATGATTGGTGACAGCTAGGTGGCAACTTCAAATCTGGCCTCAGACACATAACACTCACTAGCTGTGTGACTCTGGGAAAGTCACTTAACCCCAACTGCCTCACCAAAAAAATAAAAGTATTATGATTTGTAAAGTACAACTAAGGATGAACTTTTTCCATTTGGATATATATCTCTGTGAAGTATTTTTTCCATTATGATAACCATTACATCCAAATATGAAAATAAATTGAACTTAGAATTGGACCTCCAAATTGCTATATTACAAAGTGTGAAACCAAGATTTTCAAGAATAATAGAGTATATTTAATTCCATTACTCTCACTAAACATGACATTATTAACAATATTTAAGAAAGAATAAGGTTTTGTATACCATTAATTAATTAAAATATTTCATTATTATCCTATCTGTCCATGGGGTCACAAAAAGTCAGACACAACTGAACAATAGAACAACAATAGCAAAGCTTCTTGGTATAATCTCTCTCTAGCCTCTGTTCCAATAAGAAAACATATTTTGAGTGAAAACCTAACATATGTGTGCATGTCTTCATGCCCTACATGTCCTCGGAAAGAGAAGAAGCTTCTTAGCAGAATAAAGGCAACTAGCACCACTGATTAATAGAAATGAACATAAAACCCAACCTTCATCAGAGCAAACACCAGGCCCTTCTAAAGTCAGTGTTCTTAACTTGCTGTCTGAATTTTTAAAAAATAATTTGATAACTGTATTTCTATATAACTGGTTTTCTTTTCCTATGTGATCCTATGTATTTTTATTTTTTGTATTTATAAACATCATTCTGATAATGGGTCCACAGTCTTCTCCTGACTGTCAAAGGGGTCCATGATGCAAAAAAAAAAGATTAAAAGCCCCTGTTCCACAACTATCTATGATGATTGGAAAGTAATAGGCTCTTTATAAGGAGAGTTATCCAAAGGAAAGTAAAAACTAAAGGCTGATCCTAATCCTATATAAGGGCTGGTAATCTAAATAAAAATGGATTTTGTATCTTATTTTTAAGAGGAGGTTTCGTGGGCAAGTGGAAAGTTTCCATGACTAAGTAAACATTAATGTTTTCTTCATTAGAATTCCATGTGCACTCGAGGATGAGCGACACATTCTTTATCTCCCAATTCTTGTCTACTTTTTCTGTATTTTGGGGTTTCAGGCTTCCCTGATCATCAGTTGAAAGCACCAGAATTCTATCTATGTTCCATTATCCAATCAAGATGCTACAATACCAGGAAGGAGACTGTATAGTGTGTTCCAAAACAAGGGCAGTAATTTTTGACTTTGAAAATAAATCCATTTACATTGATTTGGGGATCCCATGTTCTGCTATAGAAAAGGAGAGGCTGTCACCCATGACACCAGTGTTTTATGTTATTTTTCTATTGCTTTACCAGCCTTCAGCAATGCTTGCAGTAGCTTCCATTACTTCCTGCTCAGGATTTATCTGAACCAGTTTGTGTCCTGGGAGAGTCTAACTTCAAAGAGAGAAGATCAAGCTTTTCTTGAATTCTCTGGCTTGTTATACTCTCACCCAAGAATAGAAATCTAGAGAACATCTCCAATGATGTGCTGGTAAATATTTAATAACCAGCTCTCCAAAAATCATGACATACCTTTAAGTTTAATCTACATTATTGACATTTCCTCCATCACTTTTGTAAGTATGAATAATCAACAAAACAAATCAAGCCCTAGTTTGCAGCATTTGCCAATTTCTAAGCTAAAAACACTCACACTGAAAATGTGCAGCCGCAGAAGCCATAAAGAACTGGTTCTAGCATTTCCCCTAAAACTCTCTAAAACAAAACTCAGGCATTGCTCATGTCTAAGGTCTTCCTTGGAAAGAATTATTAACAGAGTTCCTTCCAGAGAAATGTACTCTGTTTTATTATGTTTTTATATAACTCAAGGTACAAATTAGGTATGAGGTATAGGGCTGAATACACAAAAGACTCATAAATGCTCACAAATACTTCAAGCAAAATGATAATCTATCACCACTATTATAGTTTCCCATGAGATAATGCATTGTGAGTGCCAAACTGGTATTTTGTATATAATTCAGTTGTGTATTTGAGAAATTCACAGATATGGCTCTTCAGTCCTTATAGGTACAGCATGAATCTGCTCAAGGTCATGTTTCCCTCTGAAAAGCAGTGTCACTACAGGAAGCACCTTCTGCCAAGAAGCCAACATTGCCTCAGAAACCCCTGACCTCTCAAACTCATATAATTACCTCCAGCAGTGGAAACTTCCATTTCTCAGAATTGCTACTCAGGGGGGGAAAAAAAACACAAAAGAGAGGAGGCAGGGGCAGACAGTTTCAGGGTCACCCAAGTCAAACAAATGTTCTCATTGCCATTTGCTAATTTTGTAGCTGCCATTGCTCCTGGGTGGAAGGAGAAAGGAATTCCCCCCCCCCAACCCCTTCCCTTGGAAATTGAATGGAAAGCTAATACTGAACCTGTCCCAAGAGAGGGCAGTACAAAGAAAGAGAGGTGGAGCCTTTCCACAGTGAGGAGGTTCCTTCAAAAGAGTGAATGTCTTATGATGGTTGATGGTCATCCCTCTTTGACACAACTTCTAATGATGGGAACACCCAAAGGACCAGTTAGAAATTGCCACATCATCTCAGGAGAGTAAAGTGCCTGTCCCTCAGTGACTGACCAATGCCCATGTGCAACCCCTATTGACTTCTATTGTTTATGATGGAGGGCCCACACTAGTTGCCTCTTTAGATACTATACTATAAACACAAAAGAAAAAAATTCCTTACTAATGTGCATAGATAGGGTAATGTATATGGTGGAACATGGACAGTAGGACAGGCAAAAGGAGGAATTTTCTATCAAATGGAGTTTTTGCACATTAAAATTAGTTTCTGGGGAAGTTTATAGCATCTTCCTCTAGGAGAGTTTAAACAATAAAATAAATTCTTATATTATTATCTATCTGGGACAAATTTTAGTTTTGCAAGTAGCCACTTGGACCATATACTTGGGATTATAGGATAAAAGAGGAGCAATGTTTTAGAATTGTAAAGCCTTAAAATGCTAATTCAACTCCATTTAACATATGAAAAAACTGAGTCTTTGATAACTAACTTGTCCAAGGCCACATGGTCAATTGTTCCACCCAACATATCCAAGAGTCAATAAACATCTTTTGAGTCCCTACTCTGAGTTCTGTGCTGTCAACAATTCAAAAAGCATTTATTAAATGACAATTATATGGCAGGCATTGTGCCAAGCACTTGACTGTGTTAAGTGTTACAGGAAATATAAATAAGACATAGTTTCATATGTTCATAGTTTCAGAGCTAGAAGGAACCTCAGGGGTCTGGTTTAACTCTTATTTTGTTGTTGGAGAAACTGATCAGGAGGTGAATGAAAGGACTTGACCAAGATCACACAGGTAGTAAGGGACAGAGTGAAGACTTAAACCCAGGTCCTTTTAATACAAATACAAGGTTCTCTTTCCTCAATATCATGCTGTTTGTGTCAGCCAGATAGAAAAGGTTTCTGTTTTCATTTTTTTCATGTCCTAGGCATCCCTGAGAGGAGGGGAGAGGGCACAAATAATTTATTTTGGTGCATCATCATCATCATCATCATCATCATCATCCTCATCATAGGGAGGATTTATATGGTGCCTACTATGTTCCAGACACTGTGCTAAGTGCTTTACAAATATTATCTCATTTGATCCTCCCAACAACCCTGGGAGGGGGTGTTATTATTCTAAGGTACTTTTGGTAGAGCCCTTCTTGGAGGCAGGTGGAAAACTTGTGACATCTTTGAAGATGAGTTTGTCTTCGTGATATAATTGGTTGGGACTTTTGCTTTTGGTTTCATTTCTAAAGTGCATTCACTCTCAGTTTCTTATAGGACTGCTCCTAGGTGCTAGGTGAAATATATCCAGAGGAAGACCTGGCATCAAACTAAATGTTATTTCTCAAAGTTCATGGAAATTTACTTCTCAAGAAACTGTGTTATTCATCTTCCCCTGATGCCCCTTTTCCTACAGCTCACAGTTTTAAAAACAATTGAAGACTTTTGCTTCTTTCCTAAAGATCATGATTTGAGTACTCCTTCCTTCTATTTTAGAGCCTTTCAAGGAGGCTAAGAATCCCTCTGGCATGTCTCATTCTTTTCTTTCACATTCTGCATAGGACATTTCTTCTTAGTTTTAACCTAGTTCATTGCTTCAAGGACTTCCAGTTTCACCAGTGTGGGAGCCTCTTCCATTGACAGATAGGCAGCACTCTGGACAGCACCTAATTCTTGAGGCAGTGTTCTTGCCACCATATTATGCTGCCGCGAAAAGTTTATACTAAAAACAGTTCATTGTTTAGGTGAGTAACTGATTGAGCCTCTTGCTTTGTCTGTCACACCTTGATATCCATGTTGCTTTTATAAGCATCATATTTGTACAAATATATACCATATTTATACATTCTTCTGTACATTCTGCACAATTTAAAGTCAACATGTATCATATTTGTACAAACATAAGCGTGATCATTCTCTAATATGACGGCAAAGAGTTGCATCAGGAGTATAGACTATAGCAAAACTACCTCCAACTTACACTGCAGCTTTGTGTGGATTCATAAAGCTTAGTCTGCAGGAGTCTCCTCAATCTTTTGCCAAATAGCTGAGATATTACAGAAAGTGGCAGAGCAGAGCACATTATTCAGTCCCAAGTAGTAGTCATACTCTCTGAAGTATGTGAAAGAGGCTATTTTTTTCATCTTTTCCCAAAGGAGATCCATAGACTCAATCCAAACTGAGAATTTTATCTGTAAATGTGGAGAAGTGGGAGTTTCTGTGATTTCATGTCTTAGACTATTGTAATGATTTATACGCCTCAGCTAACAAAAGATAATGTTTTTACAATGCATATATTTCCTGATATTCCATCATATTCTGTGGTAAAGGTCCAATTAACATTTTACCATGCCAATAAGATTAATGTGTTTTTTGTTCCCCTATACTTCAGCAAAGATCTATATGAAAAACTACAGAAAATGTTCACCCTCTCTACCTGAATCCTTTTCCCTCTTAGTGTATAGAACTTTCTAAAGCTACAAAAGTGGCAAGAAATGTGCATGTATATATGAGAAGTCATAAATAAAGCAAAGAACATGATTTCAGGTCTGCTTATGGGATTTGTCTACTTACTTTACAGTCAAATCCCATGAAAATGGCAATAAGTAAGACTGTGCTTACACAGAGTAGGTGCAACTATGTACTTTGGAGGTGAAAATTTACCTAAAGAAACCTGTGACCATAAGAACTCTAGAACAGAGGTGTCAAATACATGATCTACAGGCTACTTGCAGCACAACTCTTGAGTGTGGCCCAAGCCATACTAAAATATAGTTGGGAAGTATTTAACAAAATAAATAAAAACACAATAAAACATAAAAAAAAAATAATACACAGTTTTAAGTCAATATGCAGACTGCAGGGATCCTTAATTATAATTTAGTGAACCCAATTTCTATTTGAGCTTGACACCACTGCTCTAGAAAAATGGCAGATCTGGAATTTTTTACAATTGGCAAGACCATGGTCAGGAGGCAATAAGACCCTCTCCAATTGTGTATTTGCTACACATACATCCCTCTGCTTTATGAACATATGGTGCCAAGTCATTCTATTTCCCTTAACTTATGCCTTAAATTTCCAAAGGTAGACATAATTAATGAAAGACCTGATGCTAACCACCTTAAACCTCTTTGACTATTTCTTTTGTACAAGTTAACTTAAGTAGCTTAAAACTGCATTAAGACTTTTGGGATATCATATATAATTATATATGTGTGTATATATGTGTATGTATATGTATATGTGAATAATACATACACACACATCCACAAATATACATATATACATATGTATCTATGTGGGTATGTATGTGCATATATACACATATATGTATATGTGCATGCACATATATACACACCACACACACACATATAACGTAGTCATGGCCAAACTTTTCTGTGCTTCCATAAATAGGAAACTTCAAATGAATTCCAAAAAGACTATGGTTTTAAACACAAAAACTTAGTAAACTTGAACCTTTTCTAATAGGTTATTAAGTCTATTAAAATTAAATATATAATCCTTGTTTTGGTGCTACTTATTACAATGGTGAGAGGGCAATGTGTTGTTGAGTTAATTAGGTGAAAAGCCTCAGGTTAGATTTTGAAATGGAGCTTAATAAGAAAATAAAAGGCAGGATTTATGTATTCAATAACTTGTCTCTTGGAATTTTAGGGCCTTAGAAGTGCTCTTAAGGTCATGGCTAAATAATAGCCAAAGAACTAATCCCTTTTGGTAGATGAAATGTGGAAAGTAATCTATCCCCCTTATGAAGTAAGGTGGCTTCTTGTTTGTCAATAAATAGAAAAAACACCACTTGATGAATTACGTTTTCACTTTTGCACTATTTGTTCAAACAATTTCTATTCCTTCTGGAGTCAACAGAAAACTTACGGACATGTTTCCTTCAGATATCTTAACAGCAAACTGAAATTAATAGCCTTTTTATACCAAATACATTATAGCCAAAGAGTTTTTTAAAAAGAGTCAAGGAAAGGACTTAAAGAAAAGATTCTCATTAGTAAGAATTATTAAAAACAACTGATTGCTCTTCAATTCTAAACCTTTCACAAGCACCCAAAATTCCCTGGCTTACAAGGCTGACCACATATTGCAAATAGATGATAAAGGCATTTGACATGTTTTAATTTCAGGAGTACAAGGAAGGACCTCCAGCTCTCAAAATACTCTCCTTGTCTACACTGTGATATTTAAACTTCCTTTAATGGGATAAAGCAGTCTTCTTCAGTCATAATTAGAGCTAAAGTTTAACATACAAGTACCCCTGAGGGAAGAAATCCATTGACTTACATCCATGTTATAGCATACATTGGATAGGGTATATATGTTTTCCTAACTAGAGAGTAAATTTAAATGGGGGAAATGCTTGCTGGCAGGACAGTCCACTAATTAAATGATAGAAAGCAAGGCTAAAGACACTAGGGGAATTTTATCTACTTTATAATTCTTCCTTGGGGTGACTCTGTTGCCACTTACCGGGCAAATTACAAGCAATTAATTGTTTACTGTGGGCCAGACATTGCAGCAATGTCAGTTTAGCAGGTAAATCTTGGGGATACAAAGAAAGACAAATATGTGGCCCCTATGCTCAAAGAGATCATATTTTAATGACAGAGATACCATGTAAACAACTATGCACATATAAAATATATACAGAATAAATTGAAGGTAACCTTAAAGGAAAGCAACAAGTAGTCAAATTATCTCTAAAGATTAAGGCACCATTAGGTATTTTTGAACCTTGGATGAGGCACGAAAGACATTCACAAATGGAGACAAAGAGCCAGAGATCTTAGGAGACATGCATGAGCGGTAGGAGAAAGAGCTCACTCCTGCAAGCCATCGGGCACCTTTTAATCCAGCAAGCATTTACCAAATGCTTTTTATGTGCTAGGTACTGGGAATACAATGAAAACAAAACAGTTCCTGCCTCTAAGGAGTTTGCATTCTACTGTGAAGGGAGAGGAATAGAACACACAAAGAGCCAAGTATATACAGCATAATATGAGGAAGGAAGGAGCATCAATGACTAGGAGGGTCAGAAAGTTCCTTATAAACTTGCCAGGTAGAGATGAGAGCTTCCCAGGCCTGAGGACAGCCTTTTCAAAAGCAAGAAAATAGGAGATGGAAGGCTGAGTTCTAATAATAGCAAGCAGAACAGTTTTTTGAAATGCAATATATAGAAGGGGAGAATAGAGTAAAATAAGCCTTAAAAAAAAAAAGCCATTTTGTAGTGGCTAAGTAGTTCAAGTAGATGGAAAAATTAAAAACAGTTCTCAAGAGAACTATAAAACATAGTTACAGCCTCAATTATTATGCTAATTATAATACAGTGCTATTTTTAAATGTTGTTGAAAGGCATTGGCCATAAGTATTTTTAATCCAGAGAAGTATGGGAAATTTCTCACTAGGCAATACTATTATTCGTTTTTCCCCATGTTGTGGAAATGCATACTGTTTTTCTTGGCGTTCTCATGTAATAAAATATAACGTATGACTAAAGTGGTTTAAATGAAAGGGTTTTGACAAGTATTTTGACCTTTTACCCATTGTTAGCATGCTTGACAATTGCATTTTAGTTATACTTTTGCTCATAATCCTTTTTTTATCTTGAGATTAAATTGTCTGATGGAAAGGGGGAATGCCCTTAACTTTATTCTTTGAATGATCACAAGCCTGAGCAAAATCCCAAAAGGTCCCCTTATGTGGGTCTTTTTTTTTTAAAGAATTCTATACACTCAAAAGACCAATTTGTCAGGTTGGAACATATAAACAACAAAGATAGATAAGCAAACATCATATCAATTCATAGTGCATTTATACCCAGATGCAAATGGGTAGCCATTGTAATAAACAAAACTTGAATTTGTTTATTAACTCTCAGTAAACTAACAGTCCTACTCCAATAGGAATCATGTAACTGGACTTGTCTCTGAGCTTTCCAAGCTTATGCCAATTTAACTCAAGCTATCATAGGAGCTGCCAAGATGTAAAAATTTTTGAGTTCAGTCATGGTCACCAGCTTCATACTGAAAGGTTAGTTACTAGTTTAAAAAAATTGGGGGGGAGGGAGCAGCAATAGACACTCATGCATGTACTAGTAAATAATTACAACCAGCTCTCCAGGGCAGGAAATGTATGTGTGATACACTTTAAAATTTAAACTATTTTATTAACATTTTCTCCATCACTTTCTCTGTCACAAAACAATAAATTAACCCTAATTAGTAGTATTTGACAATTTCAAGGTATATATGTTCACACTTGAAAATTTAACAACTTTGTGAGACAGTATAAGCCAACTTCAGGATACCCTTGGACTCATAGAAAATCATAAGGGATAAGTATTGGACTTGAGACTAACTCTCTGATTTCATTTGATATAAGAAACCCTCAAGTGAAGAAACATCCACCACCAATGCAGATCCACACCTTCTCTACAAGTCATCATCTTCAAGAGTTGTCTAGAGCTATTCAGTGCCATGCCCAAGGTCACAAAGCCAGCCTGTGTCAGAGACAGGACTTGAATCCAGATCTCTCTTCATAAACCATGGAACAGAAAAAAGCACAAGATAAATATCTATGACCCTATTACCTCTTAGCTCTATGTGTCTCCTTTCTAGCTGGTAGCACAGAGCAAAGCAAAGCACAGGGAGCTAAGAATCACAATTGTTGCAAACTCCAATTTTCATATAGAGTGTTTATGAACATTCATATAACACTATCCTTGTCCACTAGCTGATGAGCTAAGGCACTAGTGGAAGAACTAAATCTCATCCACATTAAAAGTTATGTTATCAATCAAACTAGAAAACAAAAAGTGAAATTCAATAGAAGCCCTTTTATAGAAAAATAAGAAAACAATGTGGTTTCATTGTGCCTCCAAAGGCAGTAAGAACCATCATTTCATGGAGCAGGTGTTTACCGCACCTTGCAGTGCTCACAATGAGCATAGACAGACTTAACACAGTGAAAGTCACTGTAGCTGATGCTTTAAGATCTATGTAGAGGACAAAGATGTCATCCTTCAAATTGCATCAAAGTTTTCTTTAGTGAATAGAAGGCACTACAAAACCTGCATTGGAATATATTTTTCAGGATCGAGAAATGAAAGAAGGCCAATGGCATTTAAGCAATTCCCACCTCAAGCAATGAAGATGGGGTTCCACCACCACAAAGACACAAAGCCACAAACACAACCACAAAGAAAAACCATCCAGTAATGGTCATAGGAAAAAGACTTGAAGTGATGATTGGCTATTCCATGCTAAGGTATCCACTTGTTGACCCGACAGAAACAACTGAGAAACCTAATGAATTCCCAGGATATGTGTATGTGTGTGTGTACACATACAGAGAGTTTTTTCATATTTGTATCTCCAGTGCTTAGCACTGTGCCTGGCAGATAGGAGATGCTAAATAAACATTTAATGTTTTAGATTATTGGAGACACAGAGACGGGAGAGATCCCTTGAGTCTCACAAATTTTATCAAAAAATAGAGGATAGGACTGGAAAACTACCCTCAAAAACTGCAAATATTAGATACTATCAGTAGAAGTAAATAATAATTCACAAGACACAGGCTAGACAGACAGACAGGATAGACAGAATACCCACGAAGAAAGAGAACAATAAAATCCATGGCCTTATAAAATACTTACAAATAAACAAAATTTGAGCATGAAAGTAAACTAGAAACTCTACTACAGGGAACCAAAATGAACCTTAGATCTTTCTGAACTTCATACAAAGAACTCATGACTAGAATATGGCTAAGGAAATGCACGCATTATTAACAAAGGGTAGGATAGATAAAAGGGACGGTGGAAGAGTATTTATTTTGAGAAGATGCAATCATGTCAGGAAATAGCGTAGAACATTTAATAGAGATTCAGTGGAGAAAGAAACAAAAGTCATATTATTCTGAGAGCATATATACTATAGGCCCTCTCTGCATCAGGATGAAATTGGTGAAGAATTTGGACTTGGAATTGAGGCATGATATAGCAGTGATACAGAATTTCAGTTCTTCCAAAAGAAGAAAAGCTAACTCAATTTTTAGTGTGTATTAACAATAATTTTATTCTTTAAGAGGTGAAGAAAGTAGCAAGAGGAACTGCTGGTCTCAATTAGATTCTGATCAGGAACAAGCAATTAGTTGTTGAAGTAAAACTAATGAGACCCGTGGGAGATGTGATAAATAGAATTTGTGACAGAGGGCAAAGAAACAAAGGAAGCTGGGCCTATTCCAAAAATCACACTGAATTTGAGAAGAGTGGTTTCAGAGTTTAGGAAAGATTGGGAATGATCCCAAGGCCCATGATCTCCATAGGACATCTACCCGAGAAGGATGCGAAGATTAGAAGAAAAGATTTTGATGCCACAAAATAATTATGATGATAAAGAAAAGGTAAAACATTCTAAAGAGATTCGTATGGATGCACGGGGAACTCATTAATCAACTCACATTTAAAAAAAAACACATATAGAAAATGGAAGAAAGGAGATGCTACTGAATCCAAAAGGATAACAGAATTCTGTGGCAACAAAATCAACAGAAGCATTAGAACTAGCTGGCAGGAAGACATAATGATGACAAGAAGGATTTTTAGTGAGAAAAGAGAAGGAACAAATAAAGGGTAAGACTACTGCTAAGGAAGGCAGAGCAGTCCCTTCACGTGGAGCAATTTTGTGATGAAAGGGCGGAAAAATGTGTTTTTAATTAAGACGTTTTATCAACTGGAAAAGGATGCTTTAATATATGGACCTTTTCACAGGTGAACAATTGCATCCCTGAAAAAAGTTTGAAAAGTTTGGTTTAATAGTTTTCAGGCAGGATTTGAAGAGTTTGGGACAGAAAAGAAACTGTGGCTCAAATCCCTGTGTAATGAATACAAGATGATACCTCATTTGTATTTGAAAAATTTAATGGTTTAAAGGGAAAGGAAATAATTTTTATTAATTATAAATATTTTATTATTTTATGTCGATATTTTAATTAATGTTTATTATTTTATTGATTATTTTATTATTTTACTCATTTGTTTTTATTTTGATGTCTTTATTTTATTAATATTGTCGATATTATTTTATTATCAATAATTTATTATTGAAAGTTGATAAATACTGATTATAAAGAAACAGTTTTGAGGGCACAAAATGTGATGGAGGATAATGGTCCCTCAGCTCATTTACATAGAACTGTTGTAACACAATAGGATAAAACCAACAAAATGAAAAATCATATAACTATTTAGTGAGTATGGGGTAATTAGGTAAGGACTGTTAATTTCACATGAGGAGATGTGATGAGTTTGTACCTCATAAGTTAAACCTGAGTCCCTGAGCAGTAGGAGGGTCTGAATCAAGCCATTTAAAAATATGAGCAGGAGTCTAAGAAGTTATTGTCGTGAAAAGACTGAAGAACTGGCAAGAGAGGACAATTTCACGGGGGTTGAAAAGTAGTTTTGAGTTTCTTAAGAACTCTTTAGAGAACCCAGAAGCTGTAGAGAAGATGTTAGCTGTTAGTTCCTGGTTGGCGGAATGAAACTTGGAGTTCCAGTCATTATCTTTTGATGTAACCTAATAATTAAAAGAGGTGAAGTCTTGGGTGATGGACTAATTGTGCACCACAATATTCTGCTCAACTTCTGAAACAAAGGCACTAATCCACAGACAGCACAAGGCATTAAGTGACTTAGAAATGTTTGAATATTGCACCTTTTAAGTGCTACTGTTCACCAGAGTCTTCCGATATATAGTCTTCTTTGTAACATATACAGATTGACTTAATAACAAAATAGATAACTATGTATGATAGAGAGTAGAGTTCCCAAGCATTAAAATTTGTGCATTCATAAAAAGAAATATTAAAGCATATCCTTGTCATGCCTCATTGCGATTTATGCCGTAGGCAGATAGCTACCTTGCCTACTCCTAGGCTTGGCTCGACACTAATGAAATCATATCAACTGATGGCCTCCGATTCCTCCAAGGTACATTTTATTCATATGGTGTTTTTTATAACCTTTCAGCATTTCAGGCTTATCAAAATGGAGTCATGACCATTATTATGCAAATAGTCCAACCAAAAGGAAGAGAAAGAAAAACAAAATAAAGTAGAAGAAAAAATAATAAGGAAATAAAGGAGTCAGCAATATAAAAGGCACCAAGAATGATTAAAAAAAATAAACATCAAGATAATGTTCAATCCCCAAGTTCTCAGACTCTGAGAATTAATATCAATTAATCTAAATTTGATCCTTTACTTTGTCAGATAATCTTATAAAACACTAGATCCTCAAATTAGATTGTTTTATAGGAAGTGATTTTTTAAAAATTTATTTATTTATTTTTAGTTTTCAACATTCACTTCCACAAGATTTTTAGTTCCAAAATTTCTCCCCATCTCATCTCCCCCCCCACCCCAAGATGGCATGCAGTTAGGAAGTGATTTTTGAACAAGGAAGAGTAGCCACTCAGAAAGGGCCTTAGTGTTGGAACAAACGCCATCTTTCTCTTCATCTAATGTCAAACGCTCATTCCTATTACACATTTATCATAGTGTAATTTCTGTTATGTTGTTCTCTGTACTATCCTATCTTCCTTACTAAACTGTAAGCTTCTTGAGGGCAGGAACCACGTACTGGTTTTTTACATCATTAACCATTAGCACAAGCAGCAGCTAGTAAATGTGTATTGTGTAAATGAATGAACAAATGAGTATCTTGAAGATCTCTGGATAAAAACAAATAGTACTTGAGGACTTAGAACAGTGACTTGAAGTGTACTGATTCCAGTAAGGTGTCCCATTTTCAAAGAATAAAAAAAAATGGCCTTCTACTTTTGAACTACAGTAATATTGAAATTAGACTAATAATTAAAATGTTTCCTATACATAACAAGATAATAAGTGTTGTGGTAATCCAATACAACCTCAGATTTCAAAAAATATATAAATTAAATATAACATTTTCAAATAGATATAGATGTTTCACAATTTACATTCTGAGTTTTAGTTAAGGTTTAAAATAATTTATAACTTTTCCTTTCTTTACCACAGAATATATTTCTATTTCAAGTTTTATAATATATACATTGTGCTTTTTTAAAAAGTTTTGGACATTTGCAAGCTATAATTATTTTCATTTTCAGGAACTATTTTTATTTCCTTCTGCCCTATTTTATAGTAAAAAAAAACCTCTTATAATACAGGTTTATACTACTTCAGGGAGCAGATCATGCAGGTGTGCCTCCAAGATTAAAAGCCAGTGGGGGAGGGGGAAGGACGCTGCACTACTGGGTGAATATTTCAGTTCATCTCATATGAATCAGCGTGTAATGTAAGAAAATTACACTTCTGTGCTGCATTGCAGCAAAACATATAATCTTATAGTATAGCATCATGGGTGTGGACTATTTCTAAGAAGTTGCACAGACTCTCATGATGCCAGAGAATGAAGAAGGCCTTCTGGGGGAAGAGGTATAAGAAACATCCTGTCAGATCACTAGGGACCAAGCGGATCTTGTCAGCTGATAGCAACTTTCTCATCTTCCTTTCTCCCTGCATCCAGTCACCTTCCCCCTACCTTCCAGGGCAGCGAGTAAATCATTAAGTATGGGCTGAACTAGAGGGCTATATCAACATTTCTCAAAACATCTGAATTCCTAAATTTGGTGAATAAAAGCAAGTAATTCTAATGGTACTCCCCCCATATTGTTCTTTTTTTAAATTAGAACAAGAGCCCCTTGAGATCAGGACCATTTGGTCGCCTTTCTTTGACTACCCAGTGCTCAGCACAGTGCCTGGTACATAATAAGGATTTATTAAATGTCTCTTGATTGGCTGTCTAGTAATTCTGCTACTCTCAGCTGTCCTCCTCCTTGTGGAGGCCAAAAGGCTCCAGGACACACCAGACACAATTTCGTTTGGAATCAAAAATATTCCTTTTGAAAAACCCTAGATTATGGTTGCCAGATAGATAAAGAGCTTGTCAGCCTCAAGTCCTGAAAAGCTTTGGAGTTAAATGAAGAACAAGTGGGCTGGGGAAAATGACAAATATGAGGAATTCAGAGAAACATGAGGAAAGCTGTATGAATTGTTGAGAAGCAAAGAAAGCAGAACCCCCCAAAATATATTAGCAATGACTACAACAATAAAAATGAAAACAACACAATAAGGCAACAGAATTCAGCTTAAATGCAATGACCAATACTGTCCATGTTATGCACCCCATTCTCTCCTTGGAATGCAACCTCCTTGAAGGCAAGGACTATTTCTGAACCTCTGCTTCCTCATCTATAAAATGGGAATGACAATATTTGTGTTTCTTACCTCACAGGGTTGTTATAAAGATCATATAAGATAATATAGGCCAAGTGTTGGGTAGATTGTAAAGTATAACAAATGGGCATTTTTGTTATGATATTAGCATGTACATGAAGTTCCTGAAGCCCTAATACTTTAGCATTTTCTAGGCAAGTAACTGACAAAACTTGAGTCGACACTGCATGAAGCTAACTCCAATTTGTGTATCTTCAACTCAATTTCGTTCCAATATCCCCATTTCTACACTACCTCCTATTACAACTGAGCTTTCAAACAATACCCTTGCAGTGATGGAGCAGTCTCCAAACCAGTTCTGTATCCATTGCAGCTATAGCTGTCTCTGGAAGATCTTCTCCTCCCACATTCCATTTTTACCAAAACACTGATCCTTTGTCCTACTGGATGGAACTCAGCACTGTCACAACACTCCAGATACCTAGGATGCACTTGGAGATACACCCTGTGCCCTAGCTGATCCCCTGCTGGTCATTGCCCAAGGAAAGAAACATGACGACTGAACACATTAGGGAAACAGGAGTGCCCTGGCCATGTTCCTAAGGCTCTCTTGAGTCTCATTTGCATTCTGCAAATGTTCCAGACTGCCCAAAAGTCACCAAAGTATGTCAATGAAATAAAATCTACTGGCCTAGAAATTATCTCTCTTCTGTAAATATCAAGGTAACAACATAGTATAGTGGAAAAAACACCAAATACAGAGCCAGATTAACGCTGATCACAATAGTGCTAACAATTTCTCCCCTTTAAGATTCTTTTTTTCTGTGTTTTTCATTGCTAGGAAGGAGTCATAACTTCACCTTCCTGCATGGACCTAGGGGACAATGGTTTACATCAATAAGGGTGTGAACATACTTCCTCCCTTTGCTCTCATGAAATAGTTGTTGCCAATGTCCCTACAAGCTCCTGTCTTTGCTATGCTGTCTTTCCTAGTGCCACTCCTTCCACATAGCTCTAGGCCTGCATTTCACATGTCATTGTTCCATGCCTATCATTCTCTGCCCAGGGCTCTTCCTTTTGCTCTTTTCTCAAAGGGCTGGTTGGTGCCAATAGCCATTCTAGTTATACCCTACACCACAATGACCTAAGCTGTACTTTGGAAATCCTACCAGGAGAATCTGCTGGCTCTTCCATTTTACTTTTGCTGCGTCCCCACTTAAAGACTTGAATTTAAAAGTTTAATCTGCCCAGAGATTCTCTTCCCTCTATTAAACAAGGTCTTCTTGATCATATCATGAACATTAGTGGTCAGCTCCTCTTCCTAGGTCAGCTCATCTGCCAGACCTTCTAAGAGTTTTCTGCCTTCTTATTTATCTACTCTCTTGGAAAGTTATTTTTTTTCTCTAGATCAGGGATTCTTAACCTGGGATCCCATTGAGGGTCTGCTGATAGATTTCAGAAGCTCTGTGAAGATGAAAAAAAATGTCTATTTCCACTAACCAACTAACTAAAATTACAATTTCCTTCAATTAAGAATTTTAAAAAAATTCTTAGAAAGGATCCATAGGCTTCACTAGACTGCCAAAAGGGCCCATGGCACAAAAAAGGTTAAGAACACCTGATCTAGAAAGGCACACACTAATTCACTGCTAAGCTGCACATTTTATAATTTCTGAGGGCCGAGAATTAGTCAGGGCTCGTGCCTAACAGAATTCCCCATTCTTCATTGGAAACTACAAGATATCAGCATACCTTGGGACACTGCTTAGAGTGCAGAGTTCAAATAGAAATCTGGCAATCAACCCTCATTTAAGTGAAATTCTGTGATTTTCCATATCAGAGGAGTCCTGATGAAAAGAAGAAATAGACATGTGTTTGTATTAAGAATCATTTCCGTAGAGGATATTGCAGACCTTTCTCAGTCTCTTCTACCCTGGAGAGATATTGCTCTTTGAAGATAACTCACTTACTTGCTTTTCATGGAAAGGTATAAGCCACCATCAGACATGACCTCCCTCAACTTCCTTCCTTCCCCCTTCAAATTTTCTCTGTATCTTAATGTATTTTTCTTTCTTCTTTCTGGAAGAGTTGTCTTTCATTTTTAACTAAGCTAATCCCCTGTCACTGTGCCTTTTATTCCATTCCCTGGAACTTTGTTCCTTCAATTGCACCCTTTCTCTTTCTATCTCTCTGTCTCTTGATCTCTCTGTCAGTCTGTCTCTTTCTTACTCCATTTCTCCTACCTCTCTACCTCCATCTGTCTCTCTCAGTCTCTCCATCTCTCTCTCTGTGTCTGTCTGTGTGTTTCTCTCTTTGTCTCTGGCTCTCTCTCTCTCTCTCTCTCTCTCTCTCTCTCTCTCTCTGTCTGTCTTTCTGCCTCTCTCTGTGTGTCACTCTGTCTCTCTGTCTCTGTCTCTTTCTGTTTCTGTCTCTTTCTGTGTCTCCTCTCTGTCTCTGTGTGTCTCTGTCTGTCTTTGGTTCTGTTTCTGTGTCTGTGTGTGTGTCTCTGTCTCTCTCTTTGTGTATCACTCTGTCTCTCTGTCTCTGTCTGTCTCTCTATCTCTTTATGTCTCTCTCTGTCTCTCTCTGTCTCTGTCTCTGTCTCTCTCTCTCTCTCTCTTTCTCTCTCTCTTTTAAGTCACCAGTTAATATTCACTCTTCATTTCCTTAAAATGTATCCTTTAATGTATCCTTAAAATGTATCACCACTCTGCAGGGTCAGCTTCCTGATTTCAGAATGTCTCTTCTTCAGTTCCATCCTCCCTGACTCGCCTGCATTAGAAGCTGCTGGCCAGCATCTTCTTTTTGAAACTCTCCTGGGCTTCTGTAATAGCATCCTTTTCTTGTTGCCCTCCAACATATTTGGCCATTCCTTCTCTGTGCAAAGCCTCTCTGGTCAAAGACATTATATACCATGAATGAATGATGAGTGAATGAACAATAGAGCAAATATTAACTAGTTAGCATGTACCACGCACTTTACTAAGAGCTGGGGGCACAAATAAAAGCAAGCAAAGTCTCTGCCCTCCAAGAGCTTATGTTCTAACAGGGGAAGATAACATAAAAAGTGGAGAGGGAAAGGGGTGTGGTACATATGTGGCAACATGATATGGAAGCTGCAGGATGCATGTGGAGGCATGGTTCTTGGCCAAAGGAAGAAAAAAAGGCAAAGTTCACCCAAGTGCCCAAGTTCTTGAGGAAAGAGGATGAGGGGGATGGCCCGAATAAAGGTTTGTTATAGTACTATTTAGGCATGAAATAAGCCTCAGATACTTTATACACCCAGATATCTGATGGGTCCTTGAGGTCACAGGATCATAGAGCTAGAGAACCTCAGAGACCCATAATGCAGATGAGGCATCTGAGGCCCTGGGAGACTAACGTGCCAGGAAGTAAGCAGCAGAGCTAGGATTTCAACCCTGGCTCCAATGTCTGTGCTGTGTTTTGCAGTACCATACTGTTGCCGGAAGTGCTATCTCTTGGAAGATGCCCAGTTTTCCTAGTCTCATATTATTTATGATTATCAGGCTCCAAGGAGGTCATATTGGTCTAAGCACTAGGTTCTTTGCTGTTTAGGGGGAGAAGGAGCCAACCAGGACTCAATGCCACCTGCCATTATGCCCATATTGAAACTGATAACTGTCCCCACCCCAGTGATCAGAAAACTGAAACTGAAAATAATTCCCAAGAGCCCCCTCATGCAGGTCTAGGATCTCTAAAGGAAGAATGCACCCCTTGTCTTCTCTGATTTAGCTATCGCATTTTACTTAATCTCTCTGGCCTATTTTATTTGACCCAAACTTGGAGCAATCACCCACATTAATTCAAAGTGATAGATAGGAACCACTGCAAGCATTGTAGCCTGACCTGTCTAGGAGTCAGAGTCAAAGGTTTTTCCTGCTTCTCCAGCAAAAGGTGCCTCCAGCTTATTCTAGCCAGGATATGACCTGTAAATTATTCCTGCTTGTGTGTGTGTCGGAGTGTGTTACAAAGCTCTGAAATAGGTCCATCCCTTTTATAGACCTGGCATTTCTTCTGACACTTCCCCTCTACAGCTGCCCCCACTTTACTGCCAAAGCAATAGATAAGCTCTGTGCCCAGGACTGGAAGAACAAAATGAGAGACTATTACCATACAACATGATAGCAGTTGTATCCCTGAGTGTTCACCTAGGTGTCTGGAGTGTTGTGACTTGGTTCCTGGAGCTCAGTTCCACTTCCCTGTATGACAAAGAATAAGTGTTTGGGTGAAGGTAGAATGTGGGATGAGACCTTCCAGAGACAGCTATGGCTGCAACGGATGTGGGATTGGTTTGAGACTCTGCTCCATTACTACAAAGGTGTTGTCTGAAAGCCAATCTGTTAATGGGAGGGAAGGGAGAAATGGGGATATTGGGATGGCATTGGGTTGAAGACTCCTGGGGAATAATTGGCCTCCCTTACTTGATGCTAACTTCAGTTTTGTCAGTAACTTGCCTAGAAATGCTAAAGTATTAGGGCTGTAGACACATTGCAACCATGCTGAATATCAAATGATTGTGTCCATTTGTTAGTACTTTATGACCTACTTAGCACGTGATCTTTTTTGCTGTTATTGTTGTTGTTTTGGTTTTGGGGTTTTTTTGGTTGGGCAATGGGGGTTAATTGACTTGCTCAAGGTCACACAGCTTGTAAGTGTTATGTATCTGAGGCCATATTTGAACTCAGGTTCGTCTGAATCCAGGGCTGGTGCTCTATCTACTGCACCACCTAGCTGCCCCTATATGTGATCTTTATAACAACACTGTGAGGTAAGGTGCACTACTATTCTCATTCCCATTTTACAGATAAAGAAATTGAGGTGCAGGAATGGTCACCATCCTCAAGGAGGATGCATTCCATTAGGAAAGTGGGGTATAAATAACATGGATGAGACTGGGCATTACATTTAGTCTGAGTTCAATAGCCTTCTAGTATAATTTTTGTTTCTATCCCCCTCACCCCAATTCTGTTTTTTCAATGATTTTGACATGTGCCTACATTTTCTTATGTATAAACAAAATTCCTTCAGCATTAAACAAGTATTTATTAATGGGCACTTACTAAGTACTTTGTGCTAAGGATATAGATATAAAAATGAAACCTTCCCTGTCCTTTGTTGGGGGAGAGACAGTGGAAGGGGACATGATTTAAAATAAGCAAATAAATATATAAATATAAATAGTTGTAAAATATATGTAAACAAATATAGGTAAATAAAATATAAATATAATTAAAAATATGAATATATTTTATATATATTTATATAATCTGTATTTATATATAAATATTAAAAAATTAATTAAAAAATAAATAAGTAAGTAAATAGAAAGTTATTTGGGGCACTAGTAACTAGGATCATCAGGGTCTACCTCACATTAAAAGTAACATTTGAATTGAACCTTCAAAGAAGCTGGAAAGAATGGTGAGGAAGGAATGTATTTTAGGCACTATAATCTATACAAAGACATGGAGAGGAGAAATGGAGTGTTCATAGGCAAGTTTTAATAAAAATATCTATTGTAAGTAGGAGCGTAGCATGTAGTAAGCCTGGAAGATTGTGAAAGGATTTAAATGACAAACAGAAGCATTTGTGTTTCATTGGACATCCTAGGGCCTCTCCTGCCTCCTCCTTCTTATAGAATAAACAAGATAGATCCTTGGCTGGGAGATGCTCAGAGTGCACAACATTTAAATGATTAATTGACTCAAAAGATCAGCCAGAGCAGTTATAAATATGAAATATAGCATTCATGGAAACCATAAGGGAATGTGAGCCATTAATATGATAACAAAGACAGGCACAAACATTTGAGAGCATGAACTAGAAAGGTTTAATATGTACAGAAAACTTAGGTGAAACCTCCCCACCTCTAAAACAGGTCTACAGTGAAACACAAAATCCTTCCTTGTGGCTGCTGTTAACATTCCATACGCTGTTGACCTGAATTTTCAACTCCAATGGTCAAATCTCCATCAGTTCAATGTGAGTCACCTGCTTAGTGGAGAGATCAAACCCTTAGGGATGCCCTGCCTTCAACTTGATTTTCTTTTGTGCTCTAGTTGTCTGTCTCTAGAATCATGCCTCCTATGACTCTAACCTCTATCAGCATCATCTGAATCTCCACCTTAAAATCAAGGGACAAGTTCACTAAGTGAATAATTTATTTGTGGACTTCCAAGTCCCACCACGAATCCTTCCCATCTTCAAACCGTTTCTAAGTCAAGACCTCTATTGACTTGGATTGTAGACTAATTTCAAGTAATTTTCAAATTCATTTGACTCTACACATAATAAATACTCAGATATTCTAGTATTTTCAGATTTTCAAAGAAAAAATAAATTAACCTTGTTCCTCTTATTTAATAAACAAGAGGTATGTTAATTGATATTAAGGGGATGCAGTGGAAAGAGCACTAGCTCTAGAGTCACATGACCTTGAGTCCAAATCCTGCCTATGTGACCATGAGCAATCACCACACACAAAGTCGCTTACTACCTGTGTGACCTTGTGTAAATTGCTTAATTTCCCTGGGCCTCAGTTTCCCCAACTCTACAATAAGAGACAGTTCAGAAAATCAGAAGTACAGCTGAGAGAGGAATGAAGGTTGGCCAGCCTGGGACCCTCCTCCAATATGGAGGCCCCTGGGTGGAACTCATCAATGGGGGAAGGAAGCCAGCATGGTAGAGGGATCTTCTAGGGTAAGACTGCAGCTGAGGTGTGGTATTGAAGTCGGGAGAAGCTTCAATTTGCTTTTAGGAAAAAATATTCTGTATGTCATTGATGTGCATGATATCAGTTATTAAAATTTGATATTCATTTAAATTCTTCAACTATTTACTGAATGTATATTATGTATAAAAGTGACAACTTAAAAGGAGTAAGTCTGTGAAAATGTTATGTACCTGTCTGATGACTTGGATGAAAATTCCTTAGAAATTTCCTGATGGAGAGTTGTGGATTTAAGTAAGATTTATACATGCTTATATATATATATAAAATCTCTCTCTTTTGTAGGTGGTAAAAATGATGATTATTGTTGTAGTGACATTTGCCATCTGTTGGCTTCCCTATCACATATACTTCATCATTACTGGAATATACCAGCACTTGAATCGATGGAAATACATCCAGCAAATCTACCTGGCCATTTTTTGGCTGGCCATGAGTTCCACCATGTACAATCCAATTATCTACTGCTGTCTCAATAAAAGGTAAGGGTGACATGAACAAATGTATGACTATAACTTCATTATAAATTTTATGTGCAAATACATTGAGGTCTTCAATCATGATGTAAATTTACAATAGGAGGGAAAAGAGGAGTAAAGGGCTACTTGCAGATGCTTGTAAAACTTCTTACCATTTTGGCAATAGAAGGAAATACGTTGTTTTAAGAATCCCATTGTAATCAGTCCAACAAGCATTTATTAAGCACGTACTTATCTTGTGCTAGTCATTGGGAATACAAAGATGAAAATGAAAATAGTCCCTGCTCTCATGGTGTTTATAGTCAAGGAGGAGAGACAGCACATACACACAGGTATACATAAAATAGATACGAAGTGACTGACTGTCTTTAGTTTCTGCTTCACCTGGTCTTCATAATTTGGTCCATAATTTGGTCTTCAGTAGAAATTTTGTCAGCCAAAGGACTATGTGTATAATTTTTTAGGAGCTGAATTAATACTTTTATACACAAAATGACATTCATTACCAATTAGAGGAGTAATAGTGAATTCTCTTTCTTCTTTAGCTTTGCTCACTCATTCCCCACCCCACCCTCCAGGAGTCCTCCTAACTCCAGTTATGATTTGGGAAATATTTTTTTGTTTAAATTAAGAGTGTTATAGTGAAATCACAGTCAAATTTGGAATACATCTCAAAATAAATTAGAAAGTTGTTTCTGTTGGCACCATTACCTACAATTTTTTCTTCTTTGGCAGGCCTGACTTACTGAATGGCCCCTATTATATATACTTCTGCCAAGTTGTTCATTTTGAATCTCACTTCTAGCATCTCTTCTTTTCTTCTATTCAAATAAACCATGTTGTTTATGATAAGCTGTTTGCATATTTTAAAATAAGCTGAGAAGAAAATGTTAAATGAATTTTTAAAAGATTTTTCCTTACAGAAACTAAAGCCTGTTGGATAACTTTATATGAAATTCTAGTTCCTTCTCAGAAACTAACCAACATTAATTCAAAGGTAGTAAAGCTTTCACAGAAGAAAAAAAATAAAGTATTTTTTTTATTTTTTGAAATAACCACAAAGAAGCATGCTTTGAATGGAACCTGCCTATTGAATCTTGGAACCTGAGCCTTTGAAGGAAGAGGTCACTAAAGACATGCCTCTTTGTCTGAGCCATTGCAGACAAATCTCTAGACTAGCAGTCTGCAAACTTTTTTGATCATACCCTTTGGGGAAAAAAATTAAGTATGTGTCTCTAACATATTTGTATTTACTTATAAATTTTATGCATATACTACTGTGCTAATAATTATGCACTTTATAAAACTTACACAAAATAGAGATTTTAAAGGGATAGGATAAAGAAATCCTATTATATCCAAAGGGGGGCTATTTGGAGTTTGCTGAGTAAGGGATGGACACAGACATCCCTGTGCTTTGAGAAAATCTCTTTGGTGTTGTGTGAAGGATGGATTGTATTGGAGAAAGACCGGCGAAAAAGGGAGATCATTTTGGAAGCTACTGTAATAGTCATCCATGCTTGTTCATTCTGTGAAACTATGTCTCACTCAGAAGGAAAATGTGAGAGGCAGAATTCTTAATCATCAGCTCCTGCCAAAGTTTAGAAATTGCCCTCAGAAGGACCCCTACTTCAGCCATGAGGTGATCCATGATGCTGGAATGGGTTAGGGTGCTGGGATGGGGTGATTTTCCTAGTGGCACCTACCCATCTGTTGTTGTGGTTGCCCAATTCAGAGTTACAATCTCCCTAAGATGCCAACAAATGGTGCAGAAGAGGGAAAGCTAGGAGTGGGCTCATTGGAAGGAGGTCAAAATGTACCAGATCTTGAATTGCATTGTAAAGCAGCAATCATCAAAATTACTTGGGACTGGCTAAGAAATAGAGTGTGGTAGATCAGTGGAATAGGTTAGGTATGCAAGACACAATAGTCAATGACTATACTAATCTACTATTTGATAAATCCAAAGACTCCAGCTTCTGGAAAAAGAAATCACTATTTAACAAAAACTGCTGGGAAAACTTGAAATAATGTATGGCAGAAACTGGGCATAGACCAACATCTTACCTCCTATGCCAAGATAAAGTCAAAATGGGTACAGGATTTAGATATAAAGGCTGAAACTATAAGCAAACTAGAAGAGCAAGGAATAGTTAACCTTTCAGATCTATGGAGCAGGAAAGAATTTATGACCAAACAAAAAATAGAGAACATTATGAAATGCAAAATGGATAATTTTGCTTATATTAAATTGAAAATTTTTTGCACAAACAAAGTCAATGCATCCATTAGGAGGGAAGCAGAAAGCTGGGAAAGAAGTTTTACAATCAGTGTCTCTGATAAAGGCTTCATTTCTAAAATATATAGAGAACTGAGTCAAATTCATAAGAATACAAGTCATTCCCCAACTGGTAAAGGGTCAAAGGATATGAATAGGCAGTTTTCAGAGGAAGAAACTAAAGCTATCTATAGTCAAATGGAAAAAATGCTTTAAATCACTGTTGGTTAGAGAAATGCAAATCAAAACAACCCTGAAGTACACATCACACCAATCAGATTGGCTAATGTGACAAAATAAGTCAATGATAAATGTTGGAAAAGATGTGGGAAAATTGGAACACTAATGCATTGTTGGTGGAGTTGTGAAATGATCCAAACATTTTGGAGAGAATTTGGAGCTATGCCCAAAGGGCTATAAAATCATGCATACCTTTTGACCCAGTAATATCACTTCTAGGTTTGTATCCCAAAAAGATGGTAAAAATGAGAAAAGGACCCACGTGTACAAAAATATTTATAGCAGCTCTTTTTGTGGTGGCAAAGAATTGGAAATTGAGGGCATGCCCATCTATTGGGGAATGGCTGAACAAGTTGTGGTATATGAATGTAACGGAATACTATTGCGCTATAAGAAATGATGAGCAGACAGACTTCAAAAAAAAAAACCTGGACTTACACGAACTGATGCTGAGTGAAATGAGCAGAACCAGGAGAACATTGTATACAGTAACAGCCACATTGTGTAATGACTGACTTTGATAGACTTGGCTCTTCACAGCAATGCAAGAATCTGAGACAACTCCAAAAGACTCATGACGGAAACTGCTATCCGCATACAGAGAAAGAACTATAGAATCTGAATGCAAATTGAATCATCCTCTTTGCTCTCTCTTTTCCTTTTTTGTTTTGTTTTATTGCTTCATTCTCATGGTTCCTCCCATTATTTCTAATTGTTCTTTACTTCATGACTAATGGGAAACTATGCTTAATATGAATGTATGAGTAGAACCTGTATCAGATTGCACACTGTCTTTGGTAAGAAAGCATTATATGTAATGGGGATAAGCTAGGAGTATTTCCAATAAAACTGGGGTTGAAACAAGGATATTCATTATTACCACTGTTATTCAATATTGTTCTAGAAATGTTAGCTGTAGCAATTAGAGAAGAAAAGAAATTGAAGGCATTAGAATAGGCAAAGAAGAAACAAAGCTATCACTCTTTGCAGATGCTATGATGGTACATTTAGAGAATCCTAGAGAATCAAGTAAAAAATTACTTGAAATAATAAACAACTTTAGCAAAGTTACAGGATATAAAATAAACCCACACAAATCATTGGCACATCTATATATTACTAACAAAGCCCAGCAGCAAGAGATAGAGAAATTCCATTTAAAATTACTATAGATATTATAAAATATTTGGGAGTCCACCTGCCAAAACAAAACCAGGAACTATACAAACACCATTACAAATTACTTTTCACACAAATAAAGTCAGATCTAAATAACTGGAAAAACATCAGTTGCTCATGGGTAAGCCAAGATAATATACTAAAAATGACAATTCTACCTACATTAATTTACTTATTCAGCGTCATACCAAACTACCAAAAATTATTTTATAGAGCTGAAAAAAAATAACAAAATTTATCTAGAAGAACAAATAGTCCAGAATATCAAGGGAACTAATGAAAAGAAATGCATGGGAAGGTGGCCTAGTTGTTATTTTCAGCCTACCATCCACTATGACCCTTAAATATGTTAACCTCTATTTGAAATATTCATTGATTCCCTATATCCTGTGTTCTCACTTGAGTAGCCAATAGATAATACATCTTGAATTTCCTATTTAATATGTGTCTGTTACTTGAAAGAAAGAGTACTAAGCACTAGGAACTCAAAGACAAAAAACAACACAGTGGTTTTTCTTAAGGAGTTTATAATCTAATTGGGGGTAAGTTAGGTGGTACAGTAGATAGAGCACCAGGCCTAGAGTCAAAAAGACCTGAGTTCAAATCCAGTCTCAGACACTTACTAGCTGTGTGACCCTGGGCAAGTCACTTAAGTCTATTTGCCTCAGTTTCATCATTTATAAAATGAGCTGAAGGAAATGGCAAACCACTCCAGTATCTTTGCCAAGAAAACCCCAAATGGGGACATGAAACAACTGAACAACAAAAATCTAATTGGATGGGTTTCCAAAGGCCATGAAAATAATCACGCATTAGCTTTTATATTAGGACCTACCTCATAGAGTAGTTGAGAGAATCAAATGAGATAATGAATGCAAAGCACTTTGTAATTTTAAAGCACTATAGAAATGTTAATTGTTATTATATCCTTTTATATATTCCATCTTTATTGTTTCTATAAGGTGATGAAATCGAATCAAATCTAGACTTTGAAATTTATTTTTTAATCAAAAAAATTTAAAGAAATTAAATTTATTGCACTGCCCTTTTCTATCATAAGCTTTTTCAGAGGAAAGAACTGCATTTGTACCTTTCTAAGGTATAGATTAAAACCTAGCTACTCAGAAATAGCTTTTCTTAGGAATAGTTTTCTTAGGAATCTGTGATTGTGAGAAAAATATAAATGTGTTTACAGCCGGTAGCTATTTACCTTCCATGATCCAGTAAAATAGAAAGAGTTAGAAGTACTCATCACAGATGAGTAGATAGGAGGAAACAGCACAGGTCGGATCTAATCATTTTGCAAAATTAATCTCAAAAACTGAATGGCTTTTTGTCACTCAATTTGCATTTGGAATTTATTCCTTCAACAAATATTGATTGAGTGTGCACCATGTGCCACGATCGGGAAGACAAAAAGTGCAGACATATTCCCTACCTTCAGATAAGTAGGAAATGTTCATAGGATCATAGGACCCTTGCCTTGGAACCAGAAGGGAGCTCAGAAATCATCTACTTCCGCCCTCTTATTTTAAAGGTAAGGAAACTGAGGCATAGAGAGGGTAAGTGACTTGGCCAAAGTCACACAGGGAGTAAGTAGCAGAAGTAGGATTCAAACCCATTTCTTCTGAATCTTGATCCAGAACTCTTTCCACTATACTCCGTTGACTTACAGGTACATTGGCAGAAGTAGCACCCTCATTAGAGACACATTATACACCAAGAAAGCCCCCTCTCACCTAAGTACCTAGATGGTACAGTGAATAGAATGTTGGGCCTGGAGTCAGGAAAACCCTGGTCAAGTCACTGAGTTTGCCTCAGTTTCCTCAAACTATAAAATGAAGACAATAAGAGCACCTATACCCAATAGATTCATAAGGATCGAATGAGATACTGTTTGTAAAACACATAGCCCAATGCCTGGCACATAGTAAGTGCTTATTTTCTTTCTTCTCTAACCCAACTAACTGGTCATCCTGGGCTGGTGAATAAAATGCAAAGAAGTTTACAATAAAATGGTAATGGTGACTTCAGCAAAAGCAGTAAACATTTATCCCAATACTGATTTATTCTATCCAACTTCTACACTTACCGACAGTATTCTAGGACTGGTTGATTACCTTAGTAGAATTATAGCCTTATACACTCTAGAATATAGAGGTTATGGGATTTTAAGTATGTAATTCTATAAGCCACTCTTGTTATACTTGCCTGGAGTTTATATTTGCCTGGAGTCTTGCAAATCTAATCAAAAGGGCTATAACCTGGAAAAGAGTTGAGGACAGAAAATTGCCTACCTATATCCACCCAGCTAGACATGATTGAGAGCAGCTATGATGTAGGGATTAAAATTAACAGCCAAATGTTACAACATTGAAGAAAGGAGTCAGTAATAAAATCCACAGCCTTAGGTGACTGCACATTTGGCCAAAGTATGGTTTAAAAAACAAAACAAAGCAAAACAAAAAAGCTGAAGTAATGATCCTTATGCAACTCTTCAAATTTGGCCTCATTAGTATTACTGAAATATAGTTATTTGAGGTCTGTACCTAGAACACATATCTAGCGTCCTATTCAAAAGACACAGGATAGATAACAAGGAAGGCAAAGTAATTTCATATTAAGAAAACATACTCATGTGATGAAATCCAGGAACCAAAACTAAGTGAAATCCAGTGAAAGGACTGATTTTCTTTGTTGACAATTTACAGTTAGAATTTATTCTTTCAACAAATATTTATTGAGTACAGAGAGCATTCAGAGGGGAGATCAACAGAGTTAAAACAAGATGGAAATTATTATTGGAGTATATTACTGACTATAAGAACAACAAAAAAGGGGAGATTAGAAGAGGGCCTCAGAAAAGAGATCACAAGCCTGATGTGAAGACCAGGGAATAATGATAGGAGACTTCAATTATCCATACATCTGCTGGACCTCACTGACTGCCAAAAGCAGAGTTGCTAATAATTTCTTGTCTTAATGATGGTTCCTTTCTTCAAAAGGTGGAGGAATCAATAAAGGGAAGTCTTTTTCAAGATCTAATTCCCACTGAAGAAGAGGAAATTGTTTCTAGGGTAGAACAGGATCCTTGGGTAAAATCAACCATTCCATTTTGAAATGTCACAGAGAAGAAGAAAATTTAAAATAGATGTACAGAACTAGATTTTTGGAAAGCAAATTTCAAAGACTGTTGGGGAAAAAATAGGTAAGATCCCATGGACTAAAATTCTATAGGCACATTCAGCCAAGGAAAATCTCAAGAATGAAATTCTGAATCAATCAATGAACATTTAAATGCCTACTATGCCAGTCACTGTGCTATGGGCTGGAGAAAAAAAAAAAGGAAAATGCTCCTGTCTTCAATGAGTATATACCTATTCTAAAGATCCAGTGAATGCACACGGAAATCGCCAACTAAATTAGGAAATTTTTTTGAGCCATATGGGAGATGAAAGCAGGAAAGGGTAAAAGAAGATGAGTACAAAAACTTGACATGACCCTTGTAAGAATAGTGTCAAGAGTGCTAAAGTTCAAAATGAACTGAGACTGGCAAGGACATTGAAAAGATAACAAGAGGAGGAGGGGAAGGGTTGGAGGAAAGAGGAAAGGGCTACAGCTCAGGTGGGTACAGTGATGATCACTCATGACAGAAGGCAGGCAGAGCTGTTCAGTTGTTATTGGACATGCTTCCTCTGCCATGGAGAATAGTTGGACTGGAAAGGACACAACAAAAACAGCTTAATAGGAAGCTCAGCGGCCAATTCAAAGAAGAGGAAAGCTAGATAAATCCGAGTCACCAAGACCAGATACATTATATCCAAGGGCACAGCAGAAATTAGTAGATGCAATTGCTAAGCCAATGATCCAGTCCCAGTGATTATTAGAAAGTAATGGTGAACAAGAAATGTACCTCAAGATTGGAGAAAGGAAAATGTCATGATTTTTTTAAATGGGGAAAAGAACAGATTCTGCAAAATTATAGGCCAATGAGCTTGATGTCTATTCTAGAATTTGTTATTTAAGGAATGGTTACAGAACATATACAAAAGGAATAATAATAAAAATGATACCGGTATTAGTAGCTAGAATTTACATAGTTTTAAAGTTTTCCAAGCATTTTACCTTTGTTGTCTAATCTGATCCTCATAACAACCTTAGGAGATAGGTGCTATTATTATCCCCATTATAGAGTTGAGGAAATTGAGGTAAACAGAAGTTAAGTGATATGCCCAAGGTCACAGAGCAATTAAGTGTAGAAGGCTTGAATAACTCAGATCTTCCTGATTTCAGGCCCAGTGCTCTATTCACTGTGCCACAAGCTGCCTTGAACTATATATGGCTTGGAGTAAGGAAGACATGAGCTCAAATCCAGTCTAAAACACTTACTAGGTATGTTACCTAGACAAACCATTTAACCTCTTTCAGCCTCAGTTTCCTCATTTGCAAAATGAGGATAATAATGGCACCTAACTCTGAGGGCTGTTGTAAAGATCAGATGAGTTAATATTTCTAAAGCACTTTGCAAACCTGAAAATGATATATAAATGCTAGTAATTATTACTTTATCCTTAAGTCTAAGGGTTGATCATTTTTTTTAATGTCATGTTATATCATGGACCCCTTTGGCAAGTTGGTGAAGGCTTATATCCCTTCTCAGAATACTGTTTTTAATTGCATAAAATAAAATACATAAAGATTATGATTATACAAAGCAAACCAATTGTATTAAAAACCATTATGAAAATATTTTCAAAAACAAGTTCATGGACCCCAGATTAAGAATCCCTTAGGTAAGGGGGAATCATTGAAGGGTTTTGAGAAAGAATTGTATCTTATTAATTTTTTGTTGTGCACTTATTTCAGTCATATCTGACTCTTTGTGATCCTATTTGGAGTCTTCTTGGCAAAGATACTGGATACTACAAAGATACTGTCTTGTCATTTTCTTCTTGAGCTCATTTTATTCATATATAAATTCAACAGGGACTCACTAAAACTTAGATTTTTAATAACACTAAAAATGTATAAATCATCGTTAGAATTCTTTTAAAATATCTACTTCTTTCTTAAATGAATCGGTATGTATTTGTTTCTGGTGCTTTAAAAAAGTAAATTAAAAATAAGAAAGGAACTTCAAACCATGGCTTTGTCATAAATTCCCAGAATGTCATTGGCTGATACCAGCATAGGCCTCGACAGACTTCCTAAAAGGTTGGAATGTCATAAGCAGGAATTTTTTTAAAATCAGAGTTTTATGAAATTACTGGGTTATTATAAGTCTCTCTCACCCTCTTTGTTTTCTTCTTTGCAGATTCCGAGCTGGTTTCAAGAGGGCCTTCCGTTGGTGTCCTTTCATTGAAGTGTCCACTTATGATGAGCTAGAGCTCAAGGTCACCAGGTTTCACCCCACCCAACAAAGCAGCTTGTACACCGTGTCCAGGATGGAATCCATGACCGTGGTGTTTGACCCCAGTGATGACCCCAACTCTAAATCCACACGAAAGAAGAAGGCAGCTTCAAGAGACACCAGCTTCAATGGGTGTTCCAGCAGGAATTCCAAATCAGCTTCTACCACCTCTAGCTTCATCACCTCCCCTTATGTGTCTGCAGATGAATATTCCTAAAACCCTTAGCTGTTAGCAAAGGTTCCACGAAAGGCAGAATTATGGTTTAAAAAAAGGACGTGTGTGCCTATCTTAGACCCATGTATTTCTTGAGTCCCAACAACAAAAAAAATGTCTGTAAGCAATCATGCTTCATTGTATGTGTTAGCCCTAAAGGCTACAACGGTTCCATAACAGTATTTGCTGTAAGGAAAAGGCTGAGGCTTTTTTTGTGCACGTAACATGTTCCAATATGGTGATCTGCATCTCACATGCAGGAATATCACTTAATCTGTTTAAAACACCCTGTGGCTTTTTTTTTTAACAAAGTTCAAATGTCGCTACATGCCACTAACTTAACATGATTCTGTTGGTTATTTGGCTCTTCTGAAGTTTCAAGTAAATAGATTTTAAAATTATCATAACAGAATGGGAATAAAGTTTGTTCAAATTCAGCTTGGAAGTAGAGAAGTTAAATGCATGATACGGATCAGAGCTAGAAGGCCTTTAGAAGCCATCTAGTGATTTCACAGAGGAGGAATCAGAAGCCCAAGGGGATGAAATGATTTGCCAAGTTCACATAGATAACAATCACCGGGAGGCAGAATTCAAATCCAGGCCTTCCTACTCCAGAGTGCCCTTTTTGGTGTACTACATGACTCCCCTGTGAACTGGCTGCTTTTACAACTCATTTTTAAAATTTCCAATGTACTTTGCCTCTACAACAGTTCTCTGAAGTGGACAGCACAAAAATGAGTAACCCTTTTTTTCAAAATGAGGAAGCTGGGGCTCACAGTGGTTAAATAATTCCCACTGGTCACATAGCTACTAAGTGCCAGAACTATGACCCAAATCCAGTCTCCATTATCTTAGACTAGAGATATCAAGCTCAAATAAGAAAAGGAGGCCACTAAACCATACATAAGGATCCCTTTTGGTTCATATTGGCTTAGAAAATGACATATCAGTGTTATCTATGTTTTTTGTATTTATATATATATATATATATACACACACACACATACATATATATATACATATATATATATATGAATATCTCAATTACATTTGTCAATCATTTCTTAATTACATTTAAATCTGATTTGGGTGGGCCACATGTTTGACACCTCTGTCCTAGATTAATATTTTTTCTACTCTACCACAGATTATCCACATACTACACAAGTATAATAGTAACTAGATAACATAATTGCAAATAGTTCTTTAAGAAAATTTAAAGCTACCTTTTAATTGAAAGGAAAATATGGTCCCATTATTTTGTTACATAGTCTAATTTACTTATCCTTGTTTCTTATTTTCTCTAAGAAAATGAATATCAGAAGAAAAAATGCATTCTCTCATTCATTCTTTATCTTAAAATGAAAAATTGGGAAGTCAAAATATAAGATAACAATTGAAAAAAGTAGATCAGAATGGATTATAAAACACAAAATGTGTCTCAGACTAGATCATGGCTTCTAATGAAACAATATGGTATCTCCAATCACTCAGAACAAGTAGTGGTTGAACAGGCAAGGACACAGAACCACAGAGAGCTCTTTCACAATCTGTAGGCATGAAAGCGCCATATCATCATTAAATGTAGACTTTTTTTGGCCCTCAAAATACGGAGAAAATTTTATGGGAGAAATTATGGCTCTACTATCATAAGGGCTTAAAAACACATTCTGTTCACAAACTGAGAACCAAGGAAGGAATAATACACATATGAAAAGTACACACGTATGCAACTCCTTGGCAGAAACAAATGCTATTTGAGCTCAAAGGAAGAATGATTATAAAGTCAGGCTGAAAAATATTAGAATTGATATTAACACAGAAGCGGGGAACTCAGCCAAGTGAAAATGAGTGTAATTTCCACATTTGTTAACCATTCAAATGCATGCAAATGAGGACTGAGAAAAGGAAACAAAACAACCTGTCTCCCATACAGAGTTTTCCTCTGCTACGTGGCTGAATTGGTGCACAATCTAATTCCCACAGACAAAGATGAGAACTCTTCTTTAAGAAGCATTTATTTTCCTAGCTAAGACATTATTTACAGACTTTTTTTCCTGAAAACCATCACAGAACAGTGACAAATTTTCAATATAATTCTTCAAGAGCACAATTTATCCATGGGATCCACTCTTCTACTTAAATAAAGGATGCTACCAATTTTTTTGTCTCATCAAGTAAGCAGTGCATTGGAATCAAATAAAGTTTAGAATGATTTAATCAATCAGTGGGCATTTATTAGGCTCCTACTATGTGACAGATACTGAGCTAGAAACTAGGGATACAAAGTCAAAGTGAAACAGTCCTTGCCCTTTACATTCTATCAGGGTAGACAACTCGTATGTGTATAGGCATGTGAAAAATAGATACAAGGTGAAGAAGATCACTGGAAAGTAGTACTTGAACTTGAAGCAGTGGGCCTTTTGTTCCCCCCAATCCAATTAGATCAAGGGTTCTTAACCTCTTTTGGGTCCTGTACCCCTCCAGCACTCTGGTGATGCCTAGGACCCCTTCTCAGAACAATGGTTTTAAATGCATAAAATAAAATACTTAAAGAACAAAGGAAACCAATTATATTAAAAGGGGTTTTTTTTTGTTTCAAAGTTTGTTTTTTAATTTAAAATTTAAATTTAAATTTTTTTAAAATTAAATTTTAATTTTAAATGTTTATTATCTAAAAGTTTGTTTTTAAAAGTTCACAGACCCCAGATTAAGAAACCCTAAATTAGATTTTTTAAGAAGTCCTTGTAAAATAATGATCTCTTGCATGTCAGCAAAGTTCAGTCTTTTCCTTTCTTCCCCTCAGCCCAAGAGAAACAAAACCAAGAAGAATTAAATGAGAGCAAGTCTTCCATGACAAGCCACGGCCTATTTCTCCAAGAACATTTGAGTGACTTCAAAATTTCAATTCTTGTTTTGGAGCAATATGAGCTGAAGCTATGAGTGAATTTTCTAAGTGTTAAGAGCTTTAAATAGTTATACAATTGCTCTAGAATTGTTTTCAATGCATAACATTTTGTGGTGGGTTAGATAGAATGTAGTTATTTCAGAACTGCTGCTCACAGGTCCCAGGAGACAGGAAGTCTGTACTCATGTTCATGTTTCATAAGCAAGTGTATTATTCTTGTTTTAATTGTTTGATTGGTATAACTTTTTGAAATATTGTTGGTTTTATAAACATGGGAATATGTCATGCCTTGTAATATATGGGGGAAAATGTCTAATATTGAAAAATTGGAGGGTTCCTCTGCTCTTAAAGGTCTAAATTATGAAGGCATCATTATTGTCTTAATACTATGGACACATGGCCGAAATGCTACCATAAGAAATACTAGCATGCAACATTGGGGACCAAAAGTCCTAAAATACCCATGCTTCACATCTACACATTTGCAAGGCATACTCAACCTTCACAGAAGCTAAAAGAGCTCATTGGAAATTACCAGAAAGAGCTAAGGTAAAAAAAAAATGCCCTCTTTATTTCAAAGTAGAAATATAAATCTCTATCTTCACCCAAGACTCATCCCCTTGGCTATGGCACAAACCAGAAAGATTTGTTGTACCTTTTTCCTTTTGGCTGTAGGGAGTCCAATCCTGAAGATTTTCAGCAAGATTCACAGAGGAGAAAATAGAGAGGAAGGACAAAAAGACTCATATGTGAAATGTTTGTTTTCATATGTATCACAGAATCTGTACAGTAATAAAAAAAAATGAAAGTTCAGGCCTTTCCTTCCTTCCCCTACCCCCCAGTTTTGCCAACTATATAGGACCAGACACCTATGAGTATATCAGAACTCATTATCACACATGAAAATAAACCCCAGACCTAATATAAAAAAACACTTTTTAAAAAGAATTCCAAAACTCAAATATTTGTAAGACAGTGGAAGAATTTATATCAAACAATCTCTATACCCACTTAAATTTTAAAGCTAAATGGGAACCTTCCTATGTTGGTTTCAGGCAGTTTCCCAAAGCACATTTCATATGTTTTTATGAATAAATCAAAAAAGGATCCTGAGTTTACTAGCCTTGAACAAACACAGGAACAAAAAAGAAAAATATCCCAAAGTGATTAAAAGGGTCATGGGTACTTCCATAACTTGTATTTTCCCATAAATTAATGTAAATAGTTCATTCTTATTTCTATTATTCTGAATAAGTGTTAAGCATCTTTTTAAGGGTCATGAATATTACAGAACCCAAAACAGTACTTCTGGCCTTTACCAGATCTAAAACGCAGGATTTTAATGCCAGCTCCCAAATCCACATCTGTGACATTCTTGATACAACAGCTTGATTCTCACACTTCAATGTTATAGCTTCCTGTGAATGACACTTTCGTACACAAAGCTCTAAGCAGGTTCAAAGGGGCCTCCATACTCAGAAGTCACACGTGAAATTGCCAAGGGGCAGTTTAGTATTGAGAACCAGACAAATAAAAGGAAGGTTAAAAATAAATGCTGGCCAGCTCTCAGATGTGATGACTTTAATTTTGTTCACTCTAAATTCCAGCTGACATCCTAAATTCCAGCACTCCATTTTTAAGACCACGTAATTAAATTAACTTCTTACATAGTAAGAGCAACAATCCTAATTTAGGCCTAGCAATGTGCCAGAATTGAATAAAATGAAGCAGAGAATCAGATACTAGAATAGTAAGGTTGATATAACATAGAAAATTATTCTGAGTAAGGGCCAAGTCTAATTCTTATATTGAATTACTTGTCAAGTATTATAATGTTTTGGTGAATAATTTGTAAGCATAAGAAATTAATGTGCATAAGGTTTATAGTTGGTTAATAAAGTCTTTTTATTGTGATAACCATTAAAAAAAAGTATTGTGTCATCAATTGGCATCTGTCACAAGCTATTTGCAGTGAATTTAGTTTCTTTTTTTCTAAGAAGAAAACAGGGAGAAAAAAAAAGATGGGGGAAAGGGAACGGAGGGGAGAAGAAGAAAGAGGAAAGGGAAGGAGAGAGACTAAAAAATTACTAACGACTTATTATTGACTAACACAAGAGCAAATCATGGGGTCCTCATGCTATATACCATTTCATAGTAATGATTAGTTATTGATTAAAATTAGTAATAGACTAATTTTTGCTTGTTGTTGTTCAGTCCTGTCTGATTCTTTGTGACCCCATTTGAGGTTTTCTTGGCAAAGATACTGTAGTGGCTTACCATTTCCCTTGCCAGCTCATTTTACAGATGAGAAAACTGAGGAAAATAGCATTAAGTGACTGGCCCAGAGCTTGAAAGGGTCAGAGGCCAGATTCTAACTCAGGAAGATGAGTCTTGCTAACTCCAGGCATCGCTCTACCCACTGCACCTCCTCACTGTCATTATTTTAATGAGAGTAAAAAGAAAAGGATATTTGATTACTGTTTCCAAAATTCTCAATAACAAAGTAATAGCTAAAATGCTTTCTGAATCAGAAGAAACCCATACCTAAATGAAGTCAGGATCTCAAGATGTGCCCATTGATCTTTATCAGCGGGATTCTTTCAAGTTCATCTCCCTGCAACATATCATAAGATCATAGATCTAGAAATGAAAGGGCCTGTAGAGCTTATCCAGTCCAAGCTACTGATTTTGCAGATGAGGAAACTGAGGCCAGAAAGGTTTAAGTACTTGCCCAAGTTCACAAACATAGTAAGTAGCAGGGCTAGGATTTCAACCCATTACCCTCTGCCTCCTCCCACAAGAAATTTTATATGTGAACAAAGTTATCTCAATCTGTTTTCCTCCTGTACCATGTGTTAGTACAGGGTATGGTATCTCAAAACTTCCAAAAGTTTAAGCTTAAAACTGCACTGGGACTTTTGGGACATACATACACAGCTGTAAATATAGATATATAAATCTATATAGATTTAGATGTAGATCTATAGATATGTGTGTATGTATGTATGTATGTGTACATTTTAAACCTATCAAATATTTCTTCACTGAAGCCCTATCCTGATACCTTATGGATGCAATATATTTATTTACATTGTCTTTGATGGCTTAATTTGATGGGAAAGGAGTGGGGAGGGGATAAATACATATTTCCTGGACCCACCAGCATGCAGATAACCCTAGGGACTCAAAAGCTATGGCATCAGAAAAGATCCTACTTAGCTAGAAAGAATTCAAGTATAGACCTATGGATGTGAGGTCCTTCTGTCACCTGCCAGCTACATGAAGAAAGTCTCATTACCAGAATGCTGGCCACCAGGCGGCAAAGATATATAAGAGCTATTCATAGTCTGCCTACTAAGGGATATGGTGATTTTAATCTTTCCGTCAGTCAACAGCCATTTATTGATTGCTTTGGAGTTGTCTATGTTGGGAAAAAAACCACTAATCTTTAACATAATGCAGTACAGAATTGTAAATATCATGAAATCTCTAGCACAAAGATTGTATTTATTTTGTTTTCATTTTGTTTTGTTTTTAAGGCTGGATTTCCCTATCTCACCCAGGCTGGAAGTTTAGTGGCTATTCACAGGCCTGGCCCCCATTGCTAATCAACATGGCAGCTTTGAACAACTGCATTTCTAACCTGGGCCATTTGGCAGCTTCCTGGTCCTAGGGGCTCACCATACTCATCCTAGACTGAGTGCAGATGTTTAATCAGCTTTTAACTCTACTGCAGCTCAGAACTCCCAAAATGAAATGACCTACCAGCCTCAGCCTCCCTGGTGCCAGGAATTACAGATGCTCCACGCCCAGACAGAAAGGTTATATTTCCATAGTTTTGATTTGAGGCTTAAGATTTTGATGAAAAAGGATGGTGATAGTGAAAAGTTGGAAGTATAACTAAGAGCAAAATGAGATAACACCTACTATGTTTCCCCCTAAAGGATCTCCGGACTTACATCTTTTCTACCATCTTTTCCGTCTGTCTCAGGTTTCACTATGGAGCTTATTAATATTGGTCTAAATCACTGTTTTGAGTTGTAGTTGGCCAATCCAATAGCAAGATCAAGGCCATATAGAGGCACACAAATGGGAAGTAGAAATTCTTACCTCTTGTGGATGTAATGTATTTCTTCACATTGTCATCGATGGCTTGATTTGGTGGGAAGTCATAATAGCATGCTGAGGCTTCCTTAGTAACTTCCACTCCATTATATTATGCACCATGGAGTTACTCGCTCTGGTCTGAAGCCAAGGTACTTTGAAAATTTTAACCTTGGAGCATGCAGGGAACTTAATTGTCCAAACTATGAAAAGAAGAGAGGAGCAGAATAGATAGGCAAGAAAATAACAAGGAATTTAGAAATATAGAGAATACAAGAAGATTCAATGATTTACAGTCAAACTAAAAGGTATTGGAAGATAATCAAGAAATGGATAAGTGAATAGAGGAATAGAATAAAGTGGGGGGGGAGAAAAGAAAATCTAGGAGTGAATGCAGTCAGATTGGAGTTGGGGAAACCCAGATAAGAAGAGCTTCTCTAGGGGCAGCTAGGTGGTGCAGTATATAGACCACAAGCTCTAAGTCAGGAGGACCTGAGTTCAAATGTGACCTCAGACCAAATACTTGATACTTACTAGCTGTGTGACCCTGGGCAAATCACTTCACCCCAATTGCCAAAAATAAATCAATAAATAAAATATAAAGACTTTCTCTTAATGCACTCATTAGAATACAAGCTCTTTGAAATCAGGAATTGTCTTTCTTACTTTTCAATTTATATCCCCAGTGCTTTACACATAGTAAATAATTAATAAATTCTTTATTGGTCATTCATTCATTCACTTATTTATTAAGCATAAACTTTCTTCGGGACTCTATGCTATGAGGCTGACATTCCTTATTCCTCATTCCTCTTCATCCTACACTTTGGCTTGTCCTAACTTTTTATCCTGAAGCTTACTCTAGCCCTGGAATTCACACATTGAAAGTATCCTCCACCCTTGGGGCCCCTCTCTCTGGGATTGGATGGCTTCTCCCGGAAACTTCATCTAAGGAGGGTGCTCTGGCCAGCCATTTCTCATTCTTCTCCAGGCTGGATTTTGGAAGTCCTCCACCACTCCCTCTGAGTATATTCTCCCTCTCTCCCCATTTCCTTCCCTTCCCCCATCCCCTACATTTAACATAGTGCCTGGTATTTTGTAAATACTAAATAAAAGCTTTTTGACTTGACTTGACTGAAAGAGAAGATGAAGGAAGTAGTGACCCATATGTAGAAGTCATTCAGTAAGTATTTATTAATGTTACCTGATCTGAAATATAGCACACTCTTACTGGGAAGTTCACAATCTATTTGAGACATGCTAAAGAACACCTCAAAGTTCAAATTATATACCAAACTATATATAACAATACATAAGTTCTGAGACAGCACAGACATTATGCTAATAGTAAGAAAGGGAAAGGGGCCTTTTTTTTTTTACAGAGACTACTCCGACATGAAAATCGTGATAGATATGCAACATCTATGTAAGAATACCATATAACACAATTGTTTGGTTCTGGCCTAGCCCAGGAAATCCAGAATGGCCACAAGGGATTCTGGTTCAGTTCTGAGTAATTTCTTATTATAGAAGTTTCCAGAAGTGTGAGCAAGATAAGCTCTGGAGCTGACCTGTGAACTTGTATTTGTTTCCAAATGAGAAGGACCAAACTGTATCGTTGGGTTCTCCCTAGAAAGTAGTCAAAATTCTAGGTTTTCATGAAATCTACTCATGCTTCCTTCAGTCTATGGCAAGAACTCCCTAGACCTAGAAAAAAACTTTTGGTTCTTAATAATATAAAAATGTCACACTGAGAAACAGAAACCCATTCTGGCTGAGCTCTCCACCATGACAAAAAAATGTTACCCCAATACAATGTCATAATTCAAATAGGCAAATCTTTTCAAAATAGAGAAAGGGATTATAACCACACTTCATTTTTTTAAGAATAGCATGAGAAAAATATGAAAAGCCAAGAAAATCCTGCTGAAATGGAAAATTATACCAACTCATACTTCTGTGGACATAGATTAAAAAAATATACTCCCACCCATTTGTGGCATCATAAATATTTCATCTATCCATCATGGCAAGATGGCATAGTGGATAAAGAGCCAGCCTTGTTGTCGGGAAGACCTGGGGTTGAGTATAACCTCTGACACATTCTGGCCATGTGACTTAAGACAAATCAATGATATTTCTCTATGATGAGAAGTTAAAGAGTTATTATTGAACTACAATGAGAGAAATCACAGATTTGGGGGTAGGTGAATCAATACAGTAGTTCAGGTTACGTCATTAAATAAATCCTATAAAATTCTTTATTAATCTTTTTCTACAAATCAATCAATAAATGCTTATTAAGCACCTACTATGTGCCAGGAAGCACCATGCTAAGTGCTGAGAATACAAAAAGAGGCAAAATGCAGTTCTTGCCCTCAAGGAGCTTACAATCTAATGTAGGAGACAACAGGCGAACAAATATGTACAAAGCAAGCTATGTACAGGATAAATAGGAAGTAATTAACAGAGGGATGGCACTGGAATTCAGAGGAGATGCAGAAATCTTCGTGGAGGAGGCAGGCTTTTTATCCAGGATGTAAAGGAAGCAGGGAGGTCAGTAGTTAGAGCAGAGGAGAGAGAACATCCAGGTACGAGGGACAGCCAGACAACCTGATCCCCCATAAGGTTTCTACCTTTCTCTGCTCCAGTGATTTCTCTGGTATAGGGAAACCCAGATGAGTAATCTCCCTCTTCCAAAGCAGGTGGGCCCCTTCTCTCTAAATTACAGTCTTAGAGAACTGGCTAGAGTACTAAAAGATTAAATGACTTACCCAGAGTCATGTAGTAAGTAGGTGCCAGTGCAGGGATGTGAACCTGAGTCTTACTGGTTTTCAGGCTAAAGTCTTCTGAGTACTTACAGATTTCCTCCAAGAGACTCTGCAGTGTTCCTAGGCTAAATACAACTATCACAGCATCCAACAAGACCCTCTGAAAGACCTCATCAACCACAAAAAAAAATCTCTCTTCTATCTAGGCTCATCATGGTGGTAAACACCTTTGACAAGCATTTATCTCCTTGTTCTATATCCCACCTGAATTATTTGTTATTATAGCTTTCAAGGAATCTTGAATGATTCTTGACTTATGAATGGGAGATATCTTGTTGGAAAAGAGCCTCTAACGTGGTTTTTTGCTATAGAAAATCAAATACTTTTCATAATCAACAAACAATAAGCACAGTGAGGCTTTATCATCTCTATGCCTTTCAGTGAACTGTGAAATGGTAAAGATATAGTCTATTGTGGAAAAGGACTCGTGAAAGCCTGTTTGTTCCCTATATGTGAAACACTTTGCAAACTTTTAAACACTATATAAATGTCAATTATTGCCGATTAATCTATTATTAATACTATTATTAATCTAATTAATGCTATTATTAATCATTATTGCTAATATGAAGGCCTCAAAGATGCCTTTATTTCATGACCCTCGGTCAGTCAGTTAAATAACATTGTGGGGAGGTGGCAAGTCACTTGCCCAGAGTCACACAGCTAGTAAGTGTCTGAGGCCACATTTGAAATCCCATCTTCCTGACTCCAGGGCCAGTATTCTATCCATTATATCATCTAGTTGCATCATGACATTTATTTATTAAAGTGCCTATTCTGTGCCAGGAATTGTGCTAAGTGCTGGGGATACCATAAGAGGTAAAAAAAAAAAAATAGTCACTACCCCAAGGATCTTAGTCGCTAAAGATTTTGCATAGATGGGAGGGTAGACACTTCGACTGATAGGTCTTCATCTTTTATTGGTATTAATAGAATCTAAGACGTTTCCCTAGGTCTTCCTTTAGTATCATCCCATCTTCCACATGCCTTGCATATTGATCACTCAATGCCCTCACAACAGTGTTACCTCTATCATTGATCTCCAAACTGGCTGTTTTCCCATCTTTGTTCTCTTTAGTAACATTTCTACCTACGCTATAAGTACATCTGGAACTATCACGTAAGGATCCAAATGTGGTAGTTACAGTGTTTTTCAAGGCGAAAATAGTTTTTTTTGGCAGGGTAGCTAGGTGGCGCAGTGGATACAGCTCTGGCCCTGGAGTCAGGACCACCTGAGTTCAAATGCAGCCTCAGACACAAGTCACTTAACTCCATTGCCTAACAGAAAAAAAAAATAGTTGTTGTTTTTTTCCCTAGTAATCTTTGTGGATATTTTCCATTTTTTTCCTGTTTGTTATTTTTCCATTTTCATCCACAAATGTCTCTTGGGTTGATTTTGCTTAATCGGATCACTTGAAAAACTTTCTTTAAAATAATTTATCCTTTGCTACTTCTTTCAGCTTTATGAGACAATACAGATCATAATTATCCTTCATTTTTCATGAGATTTTATAAATGAGTTTATAGTTAAATCTGATGTTTCTTTTGAATGTCATTTCTCTTCATTTGACAAGCAAGCCAAATGTTTGCTGACATGTTCTTTCTTTATTGATCATCTTATTTTAGTCATTGATGTTCATCAATTAAACTTTGGTCATAAAATTGTTGTAATTAGTGTCAGTCATTTATTTTCTCCACGTTTCAATGTCAATTATTCTCCCAACTGTTCAAGATTGAATTGTTTCAATAACATTCCATATTTCTTATCATTGATTTTGTTCTGACAAGTCTGACTGTGCATAGACAGTTGACTCAGTGATAATCCTCACATCCATAAGAAGTTTTCTCACCTGTTAAAATACAACCTATTTCATATTTGTGATGTTATTTGATGCTTAGAATGTTTGATGCCTACTAATTCTTTTCTCAAAGAGTTTGTGATTCAAAGATGTTAGGTTTCCATACAATCTGTAAGTCTATGACCTATCTCGTGTCTTTTTATCTCCTATACCATATTTTCCTAGGTATATTTCACTAGCTTTAGCATTAGGGGGATGTTCACCTCAAGCATGTGAAGACTTCCCTCAGCAGAATGGGCAGAGGAGGACAATTTGCTCCAACGGCTATGAAGGTGACTGAAGCAGGCATAGAGGAGTGCTTAGAGCTTGATCAGACGTCAAAGACTCCAAGGTCGTCCACTGCATCCCAGTCATCTGGACTTTTGTCTTGCCACTGGATTTTGATGAGTCAGGAAGAGAGAGTGAGGCTGATGACTTTTTGCAAATCTGCCTCACTTTAATCCAATTCACGAGCAAGTCAAGATATTGCCCCCTTGGTCTTCTTCAAAAATGAAGAACCAGTGGCACAGTGGATAGAGCTCTGCCCTTGGAGTCAGGAGGACCTGAGTTCAAATCTGACCTTAGATACTTGACACTTACCAGCTGTGTGACCCTGGGCATGTCATTTAACTCTGCCTAAAATTAAAAAAAATAATAATAATAATAATTTAAAAAATGAAGAACCACTACCACCACCACAATCTTTTGCACTGAAGGTACTGATTTTGAGAATGTATGCTAATTTAATTTGATGAATCTTACTGAATTATTCTAAAATTTTTCTACCTCTTTATCCTCAACAACTGATATTGATGTGTGAGCTGCAATTATTTTCATGGTGGTCTTTTTATAAATTCTCATAATCAGGTTTGCAACACAAGAGGTTACACATCCCATGAAATAAAGTTGTTTTGTTGCTTTTGGGTGTACAATAAACCTAACTCCATTCTTTGCCTGTCTGAGGAGTACCTGTGAGATCCCAGCAACTTTAGCTACAACTTTATTCTTTTATTTTCATTAATAATATTTCAGGTTCTCTGGTAATATATACAATTATTTGCAACTAGACAAGAATCTCAGGTCTAGACTAGCAAAAATACAACTAAAACAAATTTTCTGAAGATCACGTGATTAGGGATACTTTTTGTTCGCTTTTCCCACCACTGTCTGTGTCACTACAGCAGCACAAAGAGGCCACACAGAACTGGGAGCCATTTTGTGTCCTTCTTAGTTACAGAGCTGCCATGGCCAAAGATCAGTTACTGAATGGTCCCCTATCTTTACTGTGTTAGGCTGGCCCTCAAGAGGCAGCCTGGGTTCTGTCAGATCTGTACTTGAAGTCTTTCCAGACTGATAAAATCTGACAGAGCCTATGCTGGGTTAACCTTTGAGAACCAAAGGTAACTTCCACATCATAATAAGCCGTCAGAATAGGACTCTATGGAGGCACTGGTGATTATATGACTTTAATTTATATTGGGTCTAGTCAGCAATTTCACAATTTTCTCTATCTCCTTTCAGAAGCACGTGAAAAGGAGTGAAGAAGGTGAATGATGGGAGTGATCCTAGGCTAGGGTTTAGCAAGATGTGATCATTGATATGAAAAAAATTGACTTAAGTGTACAGAATAGTGTAAAGTGAACTGGACCACCAAGGAGATAAAGATAGGGAAGGAAGAGGATGTGTCCAATGTAGGGATGATGACCTGTGAAAGATCTGAGAAGGGTGAGGGATTGGGGCTAGGGTGAGAATGAATAAAAGGGTGATGAATCATAAGGAATATGAAGAGATGAAATGATAAAAGGTTATAATCAGATATCAAAATTTCAGAGTTTATGAATATAACACTTATGGATAATGACAAGATCAATGGTATGACAATATTTGTACGTGGCTGAGATGGAATGAAGGAGTAAGTCATGAGAATTGAATTAAAGAACAGGGAAAGACGGAATTAGAGAGGAGAGAAATCAGTCACTGAACTCATTGAGAAAGGAAGGAAAGTATCCTTTGAGTCAGCAGGTAACAACTATTAGGATCTTGATTAAGTCATAATTTCAGGTTGAATGAATCTTGAAGGAAGAGAGGTTGCTGAAAGATTGTGGCAAAGGGATATTCTGGAAGTGACAATGGGGAGCAAGGAGTATTCTGACTCTCTCACCTTGACCAGTGAGTTAGGTAGTATCAAACCAGCATGAAAAGGCTGGTCTGAGATTTAGTGGCATCAAGACAGAGTCAGGTATCACTAAATGGCAGAAGATGAAAGAAAAAAAATTAAGATCAAAGCAAATTTATTAATTTTCTCCAGAGAGACAGGGGAAGGGTGGGGTAGATCTAGAGTGGGACATAGCAAGGCAGTGCAGAGGAATGGGCAGGGAATGTAGGGTTGAGGGAGATAGAAGTGAATGGACAGTTGGGGATAGGGAACAGGATTTGTGCATTGGCAGCTGGGAGTTCAAAATAACTAGGGAAATTGTGAAGGAGTTGTAGGACATTAACCATTGAGGAACAAATCCAATTAGTGTCTCAAAAGTAGGAGAGAGGTCAGTTGAAGACGGCAAGTGATCACTCTCTTCAAAATCCTCCCTCAAGGTTCAACCCTGTGGCAAGTAGTGATGTTGCATCCTGTAAGGCTCAACCTCACAGTAAGCAAGAGGTTGGGGGAGTCCAGTCAGAAGGTAGCAGTGAGAGGTGAGTTTGAAGGAGGGAGGGTTGTTCTCTGATGCACTGAGGATGGTCCTGGGGAAAAGACAGAGGCCAAAAGTGGTTGGGAAAAAGAAGTGAGTGGAGTTTTATACATTTTAGAATAAGTGGAGAGAATGGGGATTTCCAATAACCAAAATACACTGCCAAAGTACTCAGGCTTTGCTACTGATAGATATGCACAATAAATACAGGAAGTTAACCAAGGTATTTTGAGAACACTTACCTTGCCTGTTTAGCCTACCTTTTGTTCTGAACTAAATAGTAGAGTATCATTCTATTTTACCCATATTCACAATAAAGCATATTGAAAGTAAAGGTCATTTTTATCTTAACTCCAAGTTTAATATTGACAGTTACTTATAATGCCAACATTAGCAAAAGGCATATATTTTAAAGGTTAAAAGGTTTGGGCCAGGTAGAGGCAAACAATAGGATACTTAGGAATAATTAAAGTAATTACTATCTAGATGAAATGTCACAATCACAGAGACAGTACACACACACACACACACACACACACACACACACACACACACAAACCTCCCTTGACTATCAAATCCCTCATACGTGGATATATTCATCAATTACATAGTCACACTTCTAATGAATCAAAAAAACACAGTTTTTATAAATACAACATGAAGACATCTTTTAATGAGTTATATTTTAAAATTATGATAAATACTCTCTTGGGTTCGTGTTCAAAGACCCACAATTGCTGTCTTTAAAGTATAGGGACTGGCTATAAGTGACCACAGTAGGAGGAAAAGCACCTGAAACATTGTAGTACCTTCTAAGTCACAGATTCTTAATCTGGGATCCATGAATTTCTAAGGGGTCCATAGGTAGATTTCTGGGATCTGTGAACTTGGACAAGAAAAACAACTTCAATATAATTGACTTCCTTTGTTATCCTACATGTGTTATCCTATGCATTTAAAACTATTATTCTAACAGAGTCAACAGGCTTTAGAGCACTACCAAAGGGGTCCATGATACACGCAAAAATGTTAAAGACCCTTAAACAATTACATAATGGTATTGTCTATACTTCTAACTTAGGGACTTTGTCTGGCAAAAGATATTTCTTTTGAAGAGACTCATTAAAAGTCCTCTTTCTCTTCTCAAAATCAGGGTTGTCCCAGATAATCTGGGCTGTATCTATTCTTCTCATTTTTCATAAACTGCTGGTTTCAAATCCTTTATGACATTTAATATCCACGTGACTTTGGTAAATCATTTCATCACTTTCAGCCTCATCAGTTTCCTCATCTGTAAAATGGATCAGATAGCCTCTGGGGACCTTTCCAACTCTGGAGCTGTGATCTTTTGATCATTTCTATCTACATTCATAGAAGTGACCTTTTTTCTTCCTTCAGCTTTCCGAAGAACAGATTTGCATATGAGTTAAATGATTTGCAAAGCTTCCCTACATCTTAGCGATAAATTGTCCTGGGGTTAATTTGCGTTCCAAGTACACTGGCAGCTGAAGCCTCTTCATCCTCATCGTTGGCACATCTTCCCTAACTGAAGGCAAAAGCAGCTGCTAATGAGCTGTTGAACAGCATGGGGGTCAGGGAAGAGGATGTTGTTTGTCGATGAAAGAAGAACCTGGGCGGGGGAGATCCCATATTATTAGCAGCTGCTTAAGCAGCAGGTTGGGAATCAGCTAAAAACATGTGGCTCAGACTTTAGGGTAAGTACAGGACTACATTTTAAAATGCATAAACCTGGGTTCAAGCCTGGAACATTCACATAAGACTCTTCATTGATGGGGAGAGTGATGACTTGGTGGTGTGAGGAGCAAATGTAACAAGCCTGACTCTCTGGGAAATGGGAGCTAAGAACATGCTAGAGTGGGAAGGAAGGAAGGAAGGAAGGAAGGAAGGAAGGAAGGAAGGAAGGAAGGAAGGAAGGAAGGAAGGAAGGAAGGAAGGAAGGAAGGAAGGAAGGAAGGAAGGAAGGAAGGAAGGAAGGAAGGAAGAAAAGGAAGGAAGAAAGAAAAGAAAGAAAGAAAGAAAGAAAAAGAAAGAAAGAAAGAAAGAAAGAAAGAAAGAAAGAAAGAAAGAAAGAAAGAAAGAAAGAAAGAAAGAAAGAAAGAAAGAAAGAAAGAAAGAAAGAAAGAAAGAAAGAAAGAAAGAAAGAAAGAAAGGAAATCAGTCTATTTGCTGAATTTACTTCAATTCAAGCTTTGTGTTAGAGATTTTCAGAGATGTGTTAGAGCAAGTTCATACTGGTTGGAGAAAGCCAACTATTAAATTTTAAGTTTGAGCATTGACACCTTAGAAATCAGCAAATACGTTTTGTTGATTGTTTAGGATTAAGAAAATGATGGAGAAAATGTTAATGATGAAGATTAAACTTAAAATTATCTTGTGCATTTTTTTCTGATGGTTGATTTTTAAATATTTGCCAGCACACCTTTGTTTAAAACTGTATGGAATGGGGCAGCTAGGTGGTGCAGTGGATAGAGCGCCAGCCCTGGATTCAGAAGGACCTGAGTTCAAATCCGACCTCAGACACACAGCACTTACTAGCTGTGTGACCTGGGCAAGTCACTTAACCCCACTGCCCCCCCAAAAAAACTGTATGGAAGCTCAGAACTCAGGAGTAAATATATATGTTAGGATTGGAGGTCAGGGTTTCAAAGCCTGGAATCCCTTCACAATTTGAGGCTATGGATTTCCAGTGGTTTGAGGATGATTGGTCCAGGTATGACACATTCCCTGGAAGGGTAGAGTCTCCTTTAAACTGATCCTTGACTTACTTATGGGAACACAGAGAGAGTAAAGGCCCATCCTATAGGTCTAGCAGGAAGGATTAAGAGAACCAAACACCATGAAACAGTAATGATGACAAATTTTTAGCAGATATGAGCTGAGTGGCACAGCTCTAAGCCCCAAGTAGTTTATACGTGGGAGAAGGGAGTACTCATTATGGGAGTGGGGAGGGGGGAGTAAGCATGCCAAAGTGTACAGGACAATGGACCCAGATCCAGAGATCAGCCCACAACTGAGAGTGGGTCAAAAACTCTTTGAGCCTCACTATGAGAATATCCCGTCATGAGATACAAAGAAGAGGGAAAGGGGAGATAGAAAGAACCCTTGGTGCCTGGTACATAGCATGGAGCACTGACCAAAAATGACACAGTAGGGAGACCCGCAAAGAAGTCAAAGGGTTGCCAAAAGTGAGAACAAAGGACAGATATGTCATGGTAGCTATCCAAAGACAAATTTTATCAACTCCTCAGATTTTTCTGGAAATGTCCCTGGGCACACAGTTTCATATCACTGAGGAAATAAAGCTAATATTTTTTTGCCAACCATTATAAAATATTGAAGTATGAAGGGGATTTGGCTGAGTAACATAGTCCATTTACCTTTCCTACCTCTATCCCCTGTGCACCAAAGTCAACAGGCAGGGATTAAAAAGAAAAGGAGAGGAGGATGTGGAATATTCTCATTAAATTACATTTTATTAGATTTGACCCAATATTCTAGCCTGCCCAAGATTTTTAAAAAATGCAGATTCATTTTTCAAATATGTTAGCTATTCTTACCAGGACTGTGTCATCTGCAAATTTGAAAATGCCATATAGCCTTTCTCCAAATCACTGATAAGGAAGTATATGGTCAAGATCTCTGGGATTCTCCACTAAAGACCTTCTTAGAAGATGACATTAAACTATTTACTAGTAAATACTCTTGGACATTAGATAAGTCCTGATTCACCTAATTCTACTGTTATCTAGTGATTATTTCTCCAGCTTTTCCAAAATAATAGCATGATAAACTGTCAAAAATCTTACTTCACTATATCCTTCCTTCTTAAAGGATTTTTTTCCAATTAGATGACAGTCCAAATCATTACAGAAAGTAAATGAGACAGTTCTCTACATTTCATTGCCTAATTTGTGGTCGATCCATAATACCCTAAAATCAATAACTATTCTTCTCACATATGAAGTGCTAATAGAATAGCAAATGGTTAACAATTGGGCTTATCATGGATGTAGGCATGCACACATGCCTACATCCATGAATAAATATGTGAATGATGGAATGAATAAAAAAGCATTTATTAAGCCTTGCCAAAATATAGATTTTTGTTAGTTAAATTCTTACTATGTGCCAGTTGTTTACTATGTGTTAAATGTTTGGCACACATACATTCATGCACACAAATATATATGTATGTAATAGTCCACCAAGCCCACATGTATGCATGTATGTATGTATGTATGCAGAGATGAAGGGAAAGGAAGAGACAGATAGACTGCACCTGCTCTCAAGGAGCTTACTTTCAAACAGGGAAGGACAATCCCTGGAGGGGTGCAGTGACCAAGAAAGGCTGCTTTGTTCTGGGGAGGTGGAAAGCAATGGACATTAATAGTGGCATATGAACAGCAAAATGACCTGGATAGAAGAGTAGATAGTATGCAGATCACAAGTCTGGTGTCTAGGGCCAGCCAGCAGATATAATAAGCTAAGTAGATTAATTTGCACATACTCAGCCACTGAACAATTGAGTTGAGACCCAGGGTTTAGACTTCAAAAATGAATTAACTTGCCTGGTTTACCAAATGTTTTCTTTTTTTTTCCTCTTCTTGAGAAGCACAAGGTTGTCACTTCTGAAAGGGGAATGTTCCTTAATACAACATATCTACTGATCTGTGATCCATTCTCTTTAACAAGCTAGTAAGTACTATAATATCAGAGCATTGGTTGCATGCCAGATCATGGTAGTAGACTGCAGAGAGACAGACGGAAAGACAGCCATACTTGCCTTAACTCTGACCTGGAAAGCATTGTCAGAAAAAGTGAGACAGTACTCATTATTCTTTAAGCTGTCTCTTGAACAGTAGCTGAGAGGATGGTGATGAATGAGTCTGTCTAATGGATTGTCTGACAGTGGACTTCCTATGGATTCTTTGGTATGACTTACCATAAGACCTTGCTCCAACTCCATACTGATTGCCTTGCCTCCTTTCTATCTCCATACCACCTCCAGATGCCCTGGGATGACTCCCTAATTAGACCAATTCAATGATTGGTGAGTCCCTGTCTGGAACTATATATCCTGAAAAGTCCCTGCCTCACTGCTTGAGTTCCAATATTAGCTCAGTGTCTAGGCTGCCACGCCTACACACAAGCTGCCTGGACCTCTAGAGATGATAATGAACTGTCTGAATTTATTCCTCAATAATTAACATACATCCCTCCCCATCCTGATCAGAATCCCCACTGATTCTGAAAGTTTAGCTGCCCTCGTACAAACAATGTTCCCCATCCCCACACTGTTCACTCACTTATTCCCATCACCCTCAACCTGACCTCCCGCCACACCACACTCAAGATCTTAGTGCTTCTACTGTGCTTTCTAGAACAGCGCTTCTTAAACTGTGGGTTGTGGGTCTCTCTGAAGAGGTCATGAGTTTAAAAGTTTAAGAAGGTCTAGAATATCTGGTCCATAATTAACAAGTTTGCTTTCATTTTAAACTGTTGCCTTTTTTTCCACTCCTTCCATATTTTGGCGCTCTTTGAGACCTGGTCCCGGCTGATGATATGGCATCCCCAACTACACTTTCTTGCACCATTTACACACTCAATAGTCATGGTGGAGGAGTTGGAATATTCCTTATTCTCTATTGCCACTTTCAGACTCTCCCTCTACCACCATCACTCAATAATCTCTCCTTCTTTGAGGAACATTCAATCCACATTTATCACTCAATCAAGATTCTAGTGGCTGTTATTTACCAACCTCCAGGACATAGTTTCATCCTCAATGAGTATGGTGCCTGGCTCACATGTGCTTTTTCTCCTCAATATTTTCTCCACTGTTAGGGGACTCCAATATGCATATTGATACTCTAACACACTAACTTCCCGTACTCATTTCCCATAACCTAGTCCTCCACTCTACCTCAGTTATACACAAAATGGTCATAGCCTTCATCTCACCAGCACCCACAAATGTTTAATTTTTGTGTGAATGGACTCTGAAATTCCAATGCAGTGTTTTCTCATTCTACCTTGCTCTCTGCCTTACAATCTCTCAGTTCTTTCCCAGGCCATCACACACTTCTGCTGCCTACCCTTCCCTCCCTTCCCCATATTGACCCTTTAGTGAAACAGGTCAATCCTATCCTCTTTCCTGCATACACGGGGTATTCAGGGAGGACCAGCACCTCTACTCTGAGGCCTTGCTTAGTTTTTTTCAGGGCTGTTCATCTACATTTGGTGTCTACTTTTCATTCATCACAAACTCTAACTTATGGTTCTCAGAAGTTGTAGTATGGGCAGTGGCCATACCCTGGTAAACCATTTTGGCAGATGAGCTAAACCCATTTGAGGGTAACCTATGGGCCTCAAACCCATCAGTGAGTTATGTAGATGTCTACTCCAAGTATGTGAAGACTTCTCCTGGCAGAATGGGCAGATGAGAACAATTTGTTCCAGCGGCCATAAAGACGGCTGAAGCAGGTGCTGTGGAGCACTTAGGTCTTGGTCAGATATCAAAGACACCAAGGTCATCCACTGCATCCCAGGCTATCACTTTTGTCTTGTGACTGAATCTCAATGACTCTGGAAGACAGAGTGAGGTTGATGACATCATGCAACTCAGCCTCATTTAAATGCAATTCATGTTCAAATCAAGATGTTACCGCATTGCGTCATTGGTCCTCTTCAAAAACTAAGGACAAACAACATCATCTTTGCTCCAATGCCTAGGCTCTTTTCCTATGGCTGACGTTGCCCTGCCACACCCCAGGATTGGATCACTGCCACCATCACTGTCTTTACTCCTACTCATGTATTGCTAAACTAAGCTAGAGAAAATCATGAATTGTATTGATTGGGCCCTCACTGTAAATTGCAAGGCAATTTACACCTCTCTTATTAACTCACTATCCTAACCATCACAGTAGATCTTCTAAACCAGGGATGGGGAACCTGTGGTCTCAAGGCAACAGGTAGCCCTCTAAGTCTTCAAGTGCAGTCCTTTGACTGAATCCAAATTTCAAAGGTTCCCCACCCCAGTTCTAATCCTTTCCATACCTCCTCAAAGCTCCCAGGATTCCCCTTCCATCACCTTCCCAGGTGAGTTGTCTCATACTTCACTGAAATATTGAGGTTATTAAGGAGAGATTAATAAAAATAAAAGTAAGAAAACTATTCAACTAATAATTAAAACTAAGAGCTAGTTTTATGGAAAAAAAGACAATAAAATAGATAAAGTTTTGGTTAATTTGGTTGAAAAAGAGAAAGAAGAAAACCAAATTACCAGTATGAAAAATGAAAAGGGTAAATTCACCACCAATGAAGAGGAAATTAAAGCAATAATTAGGAGCTATTTTATCCAACTGTATACCAATAAATCTGACAATCTGAGTGAAATGGATAAATATTTACAAAAATATAAATTGCCCAGATTAGCCGAAAAGAAAAGAAGATAGTTAAATAAGCCTATATTAGAAAAAAAATTAAGCAAGCCATCAATGAACTGTTTAAGAAAAAATTTCAGGAGCAGTTGGATTTACAAGTTAATTCTACCAAACATTTAAAGAACAATTAATTCTAATAATGTATAAATTATTTAGAAAATTAGGTAAAGAAGGAGTCTTACCAAATTCCTTTACTATGGTGCTGATACTTAAACTAGGAAGAGCCAAAACAGAGAAAGAAAATTATAGACCAATTTCCCTAATGAATATTGATGCAAAAATTTTAAATAAAATATTAGCAAAGAGAATGCAGCAATTTCTCACTAGGATAATATGCTATGAACAAGTGGGATTTATATCAGGAATGCAGGGCTGGTAAAAGAGGCCATTCTTTGCCTCATTTCTTACTTCACCTTAATTACTAAATGGGTGTTGCCTCAGTCAAACTGAGACATGTTAAAGACCTTAGATTAAAAAGGCCAAGGTCTCCCACTGAATCAGGGCTATCTCCAGTTGTCCTGATCTGTATCTTGCCATTGAACCAGATGGCTCCGGATAGTAAGTGAGGCTGGTGACTTTGCACAACCCTCCCTCAGGTAAGTCCAATTCACTTGCAAGTCATAGCATCATCTTCCTAATGTTATGATCCTCTCTAAGAAGGGACAAAAAACAACCTGTAAGTAGTATGAGATGCCCCACTGGGGACCCAACAGGAAGTTTTCAGATGAACAAATTAAAGCTATCTATAGTTATATGAAAAAATGCTCTAAATCATTGTTGATTAGAGAAATTCAAATTAAAACAACTCTGAGGTACCACTTCACACCTATCAGATTGGCTGATGTGACAGAAAAGGAAAATGATAAATGTTGAAGATGTGGGAAAATTGTGATACCAATGCATTGTCGGTGGAGTTATAAACTGATCCACCCATTCTGAAGAGCAATTTTGGAACTATAAACAAAGGGAAATTAAACTGTGCATACCCTTTGATCCAGCAATACAACTATTAGGTCTGTATCCCAAAGAGATCAAAAAAAAGGGGGAAAGACCTACATGCACAAAAATATTTATAGCCACTCTTTTGTGGTGGCAAAAATTGGAAATTGAGGGGATGTCCATCAATTGAGGAATGGCTGAACAAGTTGTGGCATATGAATGTAATGGAATACTATTGTGCTATAAGCAATGATGAGCAGGCAGATTTCAGAAAAATCTGGAAAGATTTACATTACCGATGCTGAGTGAAGCAAGCAGAACCAGGAGAACATTGTGCACAGTAATAGCAACATTGTGCGATGATCAACTAGGATAGACTTAGCTCTTCTCAGCAATACAATGATTCAAGACAATTCCAAAATATTCATACCAGAAAATGCTATCCACATCCAGAGAAAGAATTATGGAGTCTGAATGCAGATCTAAGCACATTATTTTCACTTCTTTTGGTTTTTGTTCTGTTTCTTCTTTCACAACATGACTAATGTGCAAATATGTTTAACATGATTGTATAATGTATATCCTATATCAGGTTGCTTGCCATTGTGGGGAGAGAAGGGAGAGAGGGAGAAAAATTTGGAACTCAAAATCTTATTAAAAATGAATGTTGAGGGGCAGCTAGGTGGCAAAGTGCTTAAAGCACCAGCCCTGGGGTCAGGAGGACCTGAGTTCAAATCTGACCTCAGACCAAACACCTGACATTTACTAGCTGTGTGACCCTGGACAAGTCACTTAACCCTAATTGCCTTAAAAAAAATTAAAAATGAATGTTTGAAACTATCTTTACAAGTAATTGGAAAAATAAAATACTATTTACTTTTCTGAAAAATTGAGGTTATTTACTGAGAGCTCCCTACCTTCCCTCTCCTGTCTTACATAACTCATACACCACTATCTTGTTCTTTACAACAGTCTCACAAGAAGAGATGGCGCTACTCCTTGCCAAGGCAAGCCCCTCTGTTTGCACAATTGTTCCCATACCATCCCATGTTCTCCATCAGATTGCCACCTCTATCACTGTCACTCTCTCATTTAGCTTCAACCTCTGTTTACTGGTTACTTTCCTGGTACCTACAAACATGCCCATGTCTCCCCCAACCTTAAAAAAATTCATTTGGTCTGACCATTACTTCCAGCTACCATCCTATATCTTTCTTCCTTTTTATCACTAAACTCCTTGAGGAAGCCATCTGTAATCAGTGTCTCCATTTCTTCTCCTCTTATTCTCTTCTTGACTCTGGAGTCTTGCTTCCAATCTTCATCATTCAACTAACTACTCTTTCCAGTGCTGCCAGATCTAATCCTTTTTTTTTAGTCCTCATCCTTCTCAATCTCTCTGTAGCCTCTGAACTGTTAATCACCCTCTTCTCCTTTATCCTCTCTTCTTTCTACGTTTGCATGACACTGCTCCCTCCTGGTTCTTTATCTACCTATCCTCAGTATCCTTTGGTGGACCCTCATGCAGATAATATGTTAAATATAATTGTCCCAAAAAAAACTCTATCCTGGGATCTCTTCTCTCTATATACTATGTGATCTCATTAACACACATGGATATAAGTCTCATCTCTATGCAGATGATTCTCAGATGTGCTTATCCAGCCCTAACCTCTCTACTGACCTCTAGTCTCATAACTCCAATTGCCTATTAGATATTTTCAACTGGATGTCTCATAGATAACTTAAATTCAACATGTCCAAAACCAAAATTATCTTCTCTCCTCTTTTTTTAATTGTGCTATTACCATCAAGGGCACCAACATCCTCTCATTACCCAGATGTCTGGAGGGAAGATAGCAGACTCCTCTAACAGGTTGCTGTTTGCTCTCCCTTCTCACTCACATTTGAGACCAGTCCTTTTTGAATCACCCATGATTCAATCAGTTTCCTGCATCATTGCCTGGCTAGGACACATTCTTAGTCCTTGAAGCTTTGTGGATGGGGGCATGGGCAAACGATTTTCATTTTTTATCAATTATTAAGGGTTGATTTTTTTTCTCCCTGCCTCCCCCTCCCCCTTGGGAAACACACATACACACACATACACATACACACACACACACACACACACACACACACACAAATAAAACCTTTGTCCTGTGAGGTCTTCTTAAAGGTGTATTGTTTTGTTGTTCTCTGAGATACAGGGAGACTTCAAAATAGACTAGTCATGATCTCCATAGACTCTGACAGTCATAAAAAGGAAATGGCTGATTCATGGTTGCAGAAACTCCTTGGGTCCTGGTGAGTAATGACAATGATTTTTTTAAAGTGTAGGTAGACAGACAGACAGGACAGACTACCCAATAAAACAATAGATTGACAGACACACTGAAAAAAAAATAAATGAGGGGATGAAAGGGAGAGAGAGACAGAGAAAGACAGCGAGAGATGGGGATGTGGGGATGGGGAGCGAGAGAGAGAGAGAGAAAGAGAGAGAGAGAGAGAGAGACAGACAGACAGACAGACAGAGACAGAGAGAAAATATAGTGAAAAGAAAGGAGAAAACAGGATGGTATGCTGAGAGGATACAACAGTGAGCAGTTACGACCAGATTGAGGAGACAGGCTGGAAAAGTTAGTTACAAAAGTCACTGCCTAAGTGGAAAGTCCAGCCTGTGTGACCCTAAGCCATCCCACAAAAGAATCCCTTTCTGGGAAGAATGTTTCAGTGAGGAACAGAGGAAATACAACAAAATGAGCTGTTTACTTCACATCTTTACCCCTGGGCTGGCTCAGTTTGAAGGAACCTAAGAGTCCATCTCCTTCCTTGTCTTCAAAAATACTTCACCAAAACCATTCTAATGTCAGTAAAATTTGATTCCTTCAAATTTCATCATGCTGTGGCTATAGATGAGGGCTATAGTGAGAAGAAGCACTCTTCCAGGCAAGACTTCCAAATGCAAAGCTTAATAAAAAATACACTATTATTTTGGAAGTCACCTTGACCCTAAGTATGACAGCTCAAATGCAGACAGTCTTCCTATTCTCAGGCTGAAAAACCCACCAGCTCATCTTAGCTTCAAAGAGAAAGCTCCTTCCTCTGCAAGGTTGGACTCCTCTGAGATTCTGCCTAATGATTACTCACCAGGATCCAAAGAATTTCTGCAGCCATGAATCAGCCATTTCCTTTTTATAGCTGTCAGAGTCTATGGAGATTATGACTAGTCTATTCCGAAATCTACTTGCTTCTCAAAAGGCAATAGAGCAGCAAACCTTTAAGAAGGCCTTACAGGAAAAAAATGTTATTTGTGTCTGTATGTGTGTGTGTGTGTGTGTGTGTGTGTGTGTGTGTGTGTGTGTGGGTATGTGGGTATATGAGTGGGTGTGTGGGTGTGTTTTTTCCAAAGGTGGAGGAAGGCTTGAGGGAAAAAAAATAAATAAATGCTTAGTAATTGACAAAAACTCTTTTTTTAAAAAAAAAAATCTTATTAGATGTACAAGTGACCTAGTTTCCCGCTGGGTAGAGGTAATCCGGGAGAAGATATAATAATAGCTATCATTTATATAGCACTTACTATTTGCCTAAGTGCTTTCTCTTTTGAACAACCCTGGGAGGTACGTGCTATTATTACCAACAAGTGTCTCATTCGGTTTCAATATCCAACAGAGGCTACTAGAATACTCTAGCCCAGAATGATGCTGTTGTTGTTTATTGCTCTTGTTTTGTCCTTCATTTTCTAAAAGGACCAATGATGTCACAGGGTCATATCTTGACTCATGCATGAATTGAATTTAAGCAAGGCAGTGTTGTTCGAAGTCATCAGCCTCACTCACTCTTCTAGAAGCATTGAAATCCAGTGGGAAGACAAAAGTCAAGGTGACTGGCGATGGCCCAGAATACAGTGGATGACCTTGATGTTTTCAATATCTGACCAAGTTCTAAGTGCTCCTGCATCATCCACCCTCACGGCCATTGGAACAAATTGTTCTCATCTACCCATTCTGCCAAGCAAAGTCTTCACATGATTGGGGTGGACACCCCTTAACTTACTGATGGGTTTGAGGCCCATCGGTTACCCTCAACCTGGTTTAGCCCATCTGCCAAGACAGTTTTACCAAGGTGTGGCTGCCACATATGCTACAGTTTCTTGGAGCCACAAGTGAGAGGTGGGTATCAGGCAGACACCACAGGTAGAGAAGCAGCTCTGAAAAAAGCTCAGCATGAGCAGAACCAGGAGAACGTTGTACACAGTAACAGCCACGTTGTGCGATGACTAACTTTGATAAACAGCCCTTCTCAGCAATGCAAGGATCTGAGACATCTCCAACAGTCCCATAATGGAAAATGCTATCCACATCCAAAGAAAGAACTATGGAGTTTGAATGCAGGTCGAAGCATACTATTTGGTATTTTTTTTCTTCTGTTTTGTTTTGTTTCCTTTTTCTAGTGGTTCCTCCTATTGGTTCTAATTCTTCCTTACAACATCACTAATGTGAAAATATGTTTAATATGTATATGTATAGCCTATATCAGATTGTACACAGTCTTGGGGTGGGAGCAGGAAAGGGAGGGGGAGAAAAATTTAAAACTCAAAAGCTCATGAAAATGATGGTTGATAAATTAAATTAATCAAATTAATAAATCAATAAACAAAGAAAAAGAGACTCAGCAAGTCGTAACACCAGAGATGCTGGTCCTCCTTAAACACCCTATAAACCCCATGGGAAATATCTACGCCAGCCTAGAATAACACGATAACAGAAACCTAGGAACACTGGAAATCTATAATGGTAAAAATAATTCAGCAAGGCAGTGTTACTTCATTGTCTTCATTGGGAGAGAGGAAGAGTTCTCTATATCAATAAATGTACAGCTCTGTTCCCCCCGAAAAAAATCAACATGGAAAATTGGGCTTGTCTTGGTTTTCATTTGTCCTTTCCCACATTCTTTCACAGTCAGGCTCTTGCTTAAGTAAAAAAAAAAAAAAAAAGCTTGGAATCTCATCACCCTGGGATCCAGCATCCCTGCCACCCTACCTTGCTCAAGGGAATGATTACCCCCAATTCCAGAAGCTACTTCTGCAGCTCTGAATAGTGTTCTCTCCCCTCCTTTACCCCATATTTACATTTATGCAAGGAAAGTTGGAATTTGGCACCTTGATAATGTATGAACTCTTTGGGGAAGGAATTTTGAGGGGAAATCCCAGGGATCCCTCCAACCACCCACCCATCCACCTTTAGGAGTTCTCTCCAACCTTGGAAATGTGGAAAGAAGAGGAATTACAGGAGTATATGGACTTTTCAGGGAGGCCTTGGTTTCTAAGGCTTGGGGAAGAGATGAAAACAGTGGCTGGGATCCTGCTTCCCTAGCTTAGAAATAACCTTCTATGACTTCATAGCTTAAAGTCAACGTGGAGACCACTTCATGCATCATTTCTTGGTCTTTGGGAGGAGTTGCTCTATTTTGCACCATTTCAAAACAAGAAATTCCAAAAGCCCTAGGACTATTACTACCTCACTCTGTAGAGTTGATTACTGGCATTTAGTTTTACGTGTTCTATGAAATAGAACCGTGGACATTACCTTTTTTAATTTATTTATTTTTTAACTCTTTTTTTACATCTTGAATTCCAAATTCTTTTCCTCCTTCCAGCATCTTCCCTACCCACTGAGAAGGCAAGTAATATGATACTCATTATACATGTAAAGTCATGTAAAACATATTTCCATGTTAGTATGGACATTATCTTATTAGCAACAATAACTTCCAGTGGTAGTGCAACCTCATCATCTACGTGTAAATCCCTGAAAAGTATACTGCCAAAGTTAATGAACTTATCTACAGCATTCAAAATTTCTTCATTTGCTATAACCATGTGGATAGTTGGTGCTGGCTGGTGGAGATACCACTGTTTTCTTGGTTTTCTTTGTTAGGCCAAAATTAGCAAAAGCAGCAGAGAATCCTTCCATACTCTATCGCATGTCAGCCTCAGAGGCTAAATTGAGTGCATAATCGTCTGTGAACAAAAAGTCACCCACCAACTTTCCCTCCACTTTAGTCTTGGCTTGTAGCCTTTTCAAGTTAAATAATTTGCCATTAATGCAATACCTGACTTTGACGCTGCTTTTCTCCTCATTGAAGACATCAAACAACACTGAATAAAACAACACGCTAAAAAGTAGGAAAGCAAACAAACAGCCCCACTTTATTCTATTGGTAGCTGGAAAAGCTCAAGAGCATTATCCACCATCCAGAACCCAGGCAAGCATGCTGTCATGAAATTGATGTGCAACACTATGAACTTCTCTGGAAACCAAATTTTACCATAATTTTCCAAAAGCCCTCATGTTGACAGTACCAAAGGCCTTGGTTAGATTGACAAAAGTTGTGTACAGACCTCTGTTCTGCTCCTGGAATTTCTCCTGGGGATGTCAAGCAACAGCAAACACCATATCAACCATTCCTCAGTCCTTTCTAAAGCCACACTGGCTTTCAGGTAGAGGACCATCTTCCAGCTGAAGGATCAGCCTATTAAGGAGAACTCTGGCAACAACCTTGGTGGCAATGACTGAAAAAGAGACCATCCCTGTGATTGTGCACATAAATGTAATTTTTTTAAAAAAGGTCATCTCCTCAGACCTGCAATTCTGCCAATCCAATATATGATAGGGAAAGCCCAGGGCAAATAGCAACTCTGGAAAACCTTGGTCCTAGAGAATATTTGTTCTACATCTAATCTTCATAGCTTTCCTGGTAGGCAAAGCCACTTCTGCTATTCAAGAACCACTGAAGCAGTGACAAACCCCTCAGCCTGCTAAGATTCTAAGTGTTACACTCTTCCAGGGATTTACATATAGATGATGAGGGGTCGCTACCCACTGGAAGATAATGTTGCTAATAAGATAATGTCCACGCTAACATGGAAATATGCTTTGCATGATTTCACATGGATACTGGGTATCATATTACTTGCCTTCTAAGCAGGTAGGGAAGATGCTGGAATGAGGAAAAGAATTTGGAATTCAAGATGTAAAAAAAAAAAAAATTGAAAAAGATATAATTGAAAAAGGTCATCTCCTCAGGTCTGGAATTCTGCCAATCCAATATATGGTAGGGAGAACCCAGGGCAAATAGCAACTCTGGATAACCTTGGTCCTAGAAAATATTTGTTCTACATTTCATCTTCATAGCTTTCCTGGAAGGCAAAGCCACCTCTGTCATTCAAGAGCCACTGAAGCAGTGACAAACTCAGCATGCTAAGATTCTAAGTGTTACACTGTTCCAGTGTACTTCTTTTAAGTCAGCAGATGGCCAGTCTCCTCAGATCTGCTCTGGGGCTCCAATGAGTTTCTTGCTCTCAAGCTTTATATAGCAAGAGGGGCGTGCAACCTTTGTCCAGCCAGCTCTTCCCATAGCAGAAGATTATGCTTTCTATAATGAGATTTCAACAAAACCAAGCGTAGGCTCACAGCAAAGCAAAAGCATAGTCTGTTTCCCCCTCTGTTTCTCCCTCTTAAATCAGAAAACTTAGGTCAACTCGCCTCCATTTCCCCTCAGGTTTCTCATCTTACAGGCTGTTAATGGCACAAGAGAGAAATAAGGCTAGAAAGCTCTTTACACAATAACAGGATCTAGCTCTTTTCCTATAAGTTTCCAGCAGCTATAGAGGCTATTAGCCTTCAGCTGGCAGTCTCACTTGACAGCCTCTATCGTCTTCTTTTCTCATCATGTCCATGATCTCTGACCCCAACTACTCCTGCCCTCAAACTTTTTCCTCTTTTTTTCCTCATTTGCTCCTCTTCTGATGGCTTCTTCCTAGATATTCTTCTCTGGCTTTTATAATGCCTTAAATCAGTGTCTCCTGAAAAGCAGTGACAAGTCTACTGATGATACAAAATTCAATAATTCCACCTTTCAGTCCTTATGTAATTTCCCCATGGTTTACAAACAGTTATTTGATTTATTATTCTGTAATAACATTTAAATCTAAGAAAATAGCAACATTCAAGTGAATTGAGAGGCCACAATGCTCAAAGCCATCATAACTATTATTACCTTACTTTACCTTTAAAAAGGTCCAATCAATACTTTCATCTGAGGAGCAGTTCTCTATCTGGTCCTCAGAACAGTTTTTTCTCAACATTTTATCGAAGGGGCTATATCTTCTCAAATTAACTTTATCAGTGTCCCTATACAAATATCCTCTTCTTATCCCTTTCAGCAATCATGTACAGAAGGGGCATTGCCTTACAATACAAATAATGCTGCATTTGGAATCATAAAAGACCAGAGTTCAAATTCCCTCTTGGACATTTACTAGCTTTATGACTGCAGGTAAGGCAATTAACCACTCTAAGCTCCAGTTTCCTCATCTGAATGAGTATTCCTACTTTACAGAGATATTGATATAATAATAATAACATTAGCTAACATTTATATTATATTCTAAGGTTTGAAAAGCACTTTACATATAGAATCAAATAAGGTAGGTTTTTTCCTATCCCAAAAGGGTCCTTGTAAAGTTCCCAGAACAGCAGTAATTGAGTAATGTCTGCATTAGGAGCTGAGAACCACTAGAGGCCCTGCAGAATGGCTTCTTTAGGACTTACACAGGACCTAATTGAAAAAAAATAAATAAACTATACCATACCTACCGAGAACTTCATGAGAGAATAGGCAGGGGGAGGGGGAGCATTTATTTAAGTACCTACATTTTGCCAGGCACCATGCTAAGGACTTTACCAATATTATTTAATTTGATCCTCACAACAACACTAGGAGGTAAGCATTACTATTATCCCCATTTTACAATTGAGGAAACTAAGTGACTTGTCCAGAGTCATACGGCTAGTCAAATGTCTAAGGCTAGCTTTGAACTCAGATCTTCCCGATTTCACACCAAGTGCATTTGCAGTACCTAACTGCCTCATAAAGAGACAAAAGGACTTTGAGCATTATTTGGGGATTGTCTCTTTGCCTCACTGTGGAAGGGTTTGTCTCAGACTTTGGAGAATTATGTTAGACCCTATACCACCTTAGTAAATTCCCATTCCTAAAAGCTAATTAATCTGACTGATTAATTGAGATCAACTAATAATCAACGAAGGCAGCACACTGGTGGTGACATGTAAGCAATAGCATTTAAAAAGACATACCCCATACTCAGAGTCACCCCTAAAAACTTAAGAGGAAAAGTAATAGCCATTGTCTGTGAATACAACCCACCTGGACAAATGGTGGTAGAGAGTTAGCCCAGAGTCTGGAATGTACATATATTAATTAGACTTCTGGATTTTAGTTATTCTTCTCATAGTCTGAGGGTTCTGAAATTCCAGTATTCTAACTCTACAAATTCTAGAGCTAGAAAGATCACAAAAAAAGAAATCTCATCTAACCACAGTAAATCCATGTTCTCTGCTCAGAGAAAAAATAGTCACTCATGAGGAATGAAAAATATTCGAGGGTCTGGAGGTTGGTTTTGGTTTGGTTTTGTTTGGGATTGGGTTTTGTTTGGTTGGGTTTTTTCTGCCTTTGACAGATTCAGGTAGTTTAGCCACTTTCAATTCCTGTGGATAAGAACCCAGCCATTCCAACCATCTGTCAATCAATTGCCACACAGAGGCTAGGCAAGCCAGCCCAGCCAAAGCATTAAGGCACCCCCAGTAGGGGTCTTGTACCAGGCATGTCAGATCCCCCTTCTCCCATCAGACCCTGATGAAGACAGCCCAGGAGAATGAACCTTGGAAATAGTAGGACTCCCTAAACCACCAGATCTGCATCCTGCCCAGAGCCACACCCATAACTGAGAGATGGAAATCATTGTAAAGAGGGGACCTACCTTCTTTATCATCACTAGTTGCAGTTGCTGACCAGCTGTCACCAACAGTCAGAAAGGTACAGAAGGCCTGAGAGTGACAGCATCACCTCCCCTAGACACAGCCTCACGACTACTATCCAGGGAGGCAATGAATGTGGATAGGGGTCTAGCCATCTACACAGAGAGCAGACAAGCAGAGTAACTGAAGCGGCAAGGCACCTTGGGAGACACACAGGAGGCAGCAGGTGCCAGGCAAGTCAAACCTCCACCAACAGCTACAGTGACCACCATCTCCCCTCAGACCCCAGTGGAGACAGTACAAGACCCTGAAACCAAGAACCTGGGGAATAAGTTTGCTTCTGGAAACAGATGTCTGAGTGACCTCAGCCATCATCCTGGAAAGTAATCCCTGTGGAGATGCAATCTAGCAAATGCTCCTACAGATGCTACAACCACAGCTACTGAAGACCCAGAAGAGAAAGCTCTGGGTGGCAACCCAGGTCCTTGGCACTATCAGATGGTTCAACAGCAGAAACTGATAGGATTTTATCATCAGAAATGACATTAAAAAAGAGATGTCACCATCTGCTTTGCCTTTGTACCCTAAGGACCATGAGACCTTTCCATCTGACTTGCAGCCAAAATCTTCCATGTGTGTTTTCTCCCCCATTAGAATGTGAACTCCTTGAGAACAGGGACTGTTTGACTTTTTTTTTTCATATCCTGGGCTTAGCAGAGTGCTTTCTACATAATAAACATATTTTGATATGATAAATATTGCTTTAAATAATATAAAAATAAAAATATTAAATATAATATTAAATCATATATTATATTATAAATAAGAATATAATTAAATAATATAAATATATTAAATATAAAAAATAAATATGATAAATATTTCTTTCATTCAAAAACATCTAATTTCTTAATTTGGTAGTTTGAAAACACACCTATACAGAAATCATTATGTAAAAACAATCTCTTTCCAATAAAAGGTCAATTTCTTCTTTCTCCCAAACAACAGAGGCTTCAAAGGGACAAAATGAAAGAAGAGAAGAAAAAGGAATGTAACACAGTAGCTTGCCTCTGGAGGATTTACATTTCCAACAAAATGTCATGCTAGATCAGCTTCAGGCCAATTTAAATGAAATTGGAGTGAGAAATATGGTTTAAAAGCCTATGTGGATTTATGCTAGCCTCTATCTCTGTTGACTTTTCACAGCCAAAAAAGCCAAAGAGTGCAGTTGGATAAAAGATACAAGAGCCATATCATATGAGTGACTCAGCTGCAGTAATTTATGACGCGAATGGATCCTTCCAACTGACCTTCCAAGCCCTACTACTACTGAGGGTGTCACTCAAAACAAGTTAGACTTTTATTCAAGGAATGAAATGATCAAATAATGAATCCATTTAAATGCTGTTCCCAGTAACCAAGACTTCTGTGAGGTAAAAGCTCAGCCTATCAGCAAAGATAGAATACCTTTCGCCGAGCTTTGTGAAATACAACTAGGAAAAAGCAGTCTTCAGAGTACTACGAGGAAAGGTATTTTTCCTTTAAAAGTGAGTGTGTGTTAGCTATTCTGAGCAATGCAATGATCCAAGACAATTCCAAAAGATTCATGATGGAAAATGCTATCCACATCCAGAGAAAGAACTGTGGAGTCTGAATGCAGATCAAAGCATACTATTTTTTTTCTTTCTTTCTCATGGTTTTTCCCTTTTGTTCTGATTCTTCTTTTACAACATGACTAATGTGGAAATATGTTTAACATGATTGTACGGGCAGACCACATATCAGATTGCATGCTGTCTTGGGGGGAGGGAAGGGGGAAATTTAAAACTCAATTTTATAAAAATGAATGTTGAATGTTGAAAACTAAAAATAAATATTTTTTTGAAAAGTGAGGGTGCAAGTCTTCTTTTTACAAATTTTGGAAACCAAGTGGACTGATGATAGAACCATAGCCCTGATACAGGCGATCTTCAGATTCTCTACAGTCAAGTAATTCATCATCTTTAACTAACTGTATCTAACATTGATGAGAATCAAACTCCATGTTTTTTCATACTAATGCAGAGATTATAAACACACCTAGTCTAGACAAATCAGAGGGTGGGACTGTGGAGATAATCAAATAGAGAATTTAGAGTGGGGGGGATGTTTGTAGAGTTCCTGTACTTAGCCAGAAGCCAGATAAACAGAGATTGGAATGGTTAGCATAACGACTCCATAGTTCTTTCTCTGGATGTGGATAGCATTTTCCATCATGAGTCTTTTGGAATTGTCTTGGATCATTGCATTGCTCAGAATAGCTGACACACACTTACTTTTAAAGGAAAAATAACTTTCCTTTTAGTACTCTGAAGACTGCTTTTTCCTAGTTATATTTCACAAAGCTCAGCAAAAGGTATTCTATCTTTGCTGATAGGATGAGATTTTGCCTCACAGAAGTCTTGGTTGTTGGGAACAGGATTTAAATGCATTCATTATTTGACCATTTCATTCCTTGAATAAAAGTCTAACTTGTTTTGAGTGACACCCTCAGTAGTAGTAGGGCTTGGAAGGTCAGTTAGCATAATGATAATAACATCAGATTTGGGATTGAGAGCTTTCAGTAAATCTCCAATCATACCTACTAATTGACTGCTGTGGTATAAATCTGGAGCTAAAAAAAGCAGTTCTCTAATTAGCCCAATGAACACTTATAAAACATGGTCACAAATTTCAAAGTAGTGGATTCCACTTTCCTAGAAGTCTTTAAAAACCAAGTATAGACTCCTATTTCAGTCATTTTCTGTTATGTCTGACTCTTCATGACCCCATTTGGAGTTTTCTTGGCAAAGATACTGGAGTGGTTTGCCACTTTCTTTTCCAACTCCTTATATAAATAAGGAAACTGAGGCAAACAGGGTTAAGTGATTTGCCCAGGGTCACACAGCTAGTACATATTTGAGGCTGGATTTGAACTCACATCTTCCTGACTCCAGACCCTGACACTCTAGCTGCCCAAGGGATGATGTGTAGGCAGAAATTTTATGTCTGATTTATCTAGAGTAGGTGTGTTTTCAGCCTTTGCATTAGCTTCTACACAGAGTTTGATTCTCCTCAATGTTAGATAAAGGTAGTTTAAAATGATGAGTTATTTGTGGAGCCATGAAGGCTTACTGGTTCAAATCTTTCAACATCAGAAACTGATAGAATTTCACCGTGAAATGGCATTAAAGGAGAGGCATACCTATTTGCTTTGCTGCTGTACCCTCAGGAACATGAGACCTTTCCATCTTACTTGAAGTTGGAACCTTCCCTGTGTATTGTTCACCCCCATTAGAATGGGAACTCCTTGAGGGCAGGGTCCATCTTGCTTTTTCTATTTGTATCCCCAGAATTTAACACACTGCTGCGCATCTAGTAAGTCCTCACTAAATGCTTCAGTCATTGAACAGATGTTTATCGAATGACCGAATGAAAGTTTTAGTTGTCTCCCAACTATAGGTATTGTAAATTCCTTAGCTTTCCAAAACAAAATAAAACATGCACACACACACACAAGATTCTACTTGACTAAACAACATAAATAGCTCTATTTTTCTAGGCACCTAGGTGCTGCAGTGGATAGAGTCCCAGGCTTCAAGTCTGGGAGAACTGAGCTGGAATCTGGCCTCAGGCACAGCCAGTTGTGTGATCCTAAGCAATCATTTAACATCTCTCAGCCTTACTTTCCTCATCTGTACAATGGTAATAATAGTAACACCTACCAAGTGGGTTGCTGTAAGGATCTAATGAGATAATATTTGTAAAATGTTTCACAAACTTTAAAGCACTATAAAAATGCTAGCTACCATTATTGTTACTTAAAATGAATAAAAATCATATATGTAGATATAAGTATATATATATTACATGTATATATAATATATATCTTATATATAAATATGATATATTAAATTACTAAAAATATAATCTATATATGATTTTGTTCAAATATATGAATAAGTATGTATGGAATATATACTTATATGTAAGCATTATATATACTTATATATATATACACATATATACATATACATACATGCATATATACATATATATGTGTATACACATATACACACACTTTACCTAGCCTAAATTATATGGGCAAATAACAGAGGATTAGAATTTGGGGGCATGAAACTAAAAACCTCTTCCTGGGGTATTTGCTATTGTAATTAAAACTTTGTTTCACAAATGCTTTTCACAAATCAACTTTCTACTTATGGTAATACAAGTAATTACTATTTTACTTTGGCAGTCATTTCAAACTCCACATTTGTTGACGAGGAGAAACTTAATTATCCCTCTTCTTCCTTGCCCAAGTAAGATGCTCATTTGGAGTGAGATGTCCCAGGAGGGAGGTAGCATATGAAAGAACTAAGAGAATTGGAAACTTTGTAAAAATGAGTCATAGGCCGTGAGAGATCTAACTGCTAAGTCTAGGCCGAGTCATTTCTTTCTCTGTGTAAAAAGAATTTCGCAATCATTTCTAGCAGATAAGATTCTCTTTCTCAATAACCTTGTAAGGTAATCAGTGCATTCAAACCACCCTGAGTTGTGAAACTGTCAGCCTTGAGGCTTGAGCTTAATGTCCCCTAACTTGCTAGCCTACTGAGGCCTCCTATCTCCTAACCAGAAGCAGCAAATGTCAAACATGGCCAACTCTCTAGCTCCCAAAACACAAATCAAATAAAGTCCAAAATAATAAATAAATAATTTCCAGGCACATTCTTCAAAAAACATTTTCCCTACACTGTCCTACCCCAAGACTGGAAAAGTTGGGACACTAATTCACTGTTGGTGGAATTGTGAACTGACCCAATCATTTTGGAGAGCAATCTGGAATTATACTCAAAGAGTTATTAAAATGCCTATACCTTTTGACACAGCAATACTACTACTAGATCTATCTCCCAAAATGATTAGGGGAAAAAGGAAAAGAACCTTATGTTCTAAAATGTTTGTAGCAGCACTCTTTTGTGGTGGTGAATAACTGGAAATTACAGGATACCCATCAACTGGGGAATGACTGACCAAGTTGTAGTATATGATAGTGATGGAATACTGCTGCACTATAAGAAATGATGAGCTCAATGATCTTAGAAAAATATAGATAGACTTGCATGAAATAATGAAGAGCAGAATGGGCAGAACCAAGAGAATGTTGTATACAGTAACAGTATTGTTTTAAGAACAACGTTGAGTGACTAAGTTATTTTGACTATTATAAATACCCAAATTATCTACAAAGAATATATAAAGGAAGATGATTTCTGCATGCAAGGAAAGAACTGATAAATAGAGGCATGTATAGAATGTTTTTACATGTATGTATGTGTGTGTATATATATGTATATGTATATATACATACACACACACACACATTAGTGTCTAATGGTAGCCTTCTCTGAAGCAGAGTGGGGTGGAGAAAGGAAGAAAAAAAGTTACATGACAACTATATTTAAAAGGAATAGCAAGTTGTACATAATAGATTTGCAGTTTCACATGCAATCATCTTTTTATTCCTATTCTACTACGGTATGAAAATGCTTGGGTTTTTTGTTTATTTGTTATATTTATTTATAAGATTAGAAAAAAAATAAATGATTTTTAAGAATACAGATGATAAGAGTCTCTCCCAAGTCTGACAGTCCAGTACACCCAAAGGACCCGTGATCTCATCAATGTAGATATTCCCACCAATGACAGAAATCACAACTCATCAGCGCCTCCATTGGCCAGCCCTTGTTTTTCTCAGTGAGTGGCCCGCTTTTCTTTCTGTCATATATTGCTCTGATGACCTCCTTTATGCCATTTCTACATTACAAAAGTGTTGCAGACTGCTCCCACCCACCACATGCCTCCCCATTGCCCTTTTGGTGATCCTTAATTTCAGCTCTTCAGAGACTGATTTTTTTTTCTATGATGTAGCCTTGGAGCATATAGAGGAATATTGTTATTTTGTTCAAATATATGAATAAGTATGTATGTAATATATACTTATATGTAAGCATTATATACATATATATATACATATACATACATGCATATATACATATATATGTGTATACACATATACACACAGTTTACCTAGCCTAAATTATATGAGTTCAAAAAAAAAATGGGCCTCATCAACTGAGAAACAGCTGGACAAATTATGGCTACCACCATGCTGTATGAAATGGTACATCTGATGAATACAGAGTGGTATGGGAAGACTTACATGAACTGATGCAATGAGAAGTAAGTGGAGCCAGGAAAACAATACACTCAATGACCACAACAGCATAAACGTAAAGGACAATCACCACCAAACAATAGAAATTGAATATTGTGCAAATATAAGGAATAAGCTTGGCCCCAAAGCAGAGAGATGAGAAGACATCTTCCCTCACTCTTTTGCAGACGTCGGGGCCAGAGGTGGGGAACTTCACATACAACATCCCATTTTTTCCATCATATTGATGGTGCTGCTGAATATTTTCCCTTTCTTCCTTAAAAAATAAAACAACTTTATTATAAGGGATGACTCTTTAAGAAGGGAGGGAAGAAGAGGGGGGAAATCTAGATGTTGTAAAAATAAAATTATCAATAAAATCCATTTTAAAAAATGATAGATGATAAATGATAGATGACAGGTAGATAGACAATAGGTAGATAATTGATGGATGATAGATACATAAACATAGGTGGCTACATAATAAGAAGATAAATAGAAGATAGATCAATAGATTAATAGTAGGTAGAAGAGAGAGAGAGAGAGAGAGAGAAGAGAGAGAGAGAGAGAGAGAGAGAGAGAGAGAGAGATGATAGAGAGATGGACAGACAAACAGTCAGTGGCTCCTTATTCTATCATTGACCTTGATTTCCTAAGGTTGATCCAGTCTCCATTCACCTCCATTTTTTTGTTAAAAGCTATGAGTCTTCTAGACCTATACCCATAAAATGATCAAAAAGGAAAAATACAGACAGATAGATGTCTTTTTTCACACATACATATACTTTTAATATTTCAGAGAAATGGAAACAAAGGGAGTGACCATCAATTGAGGATTTGCTGAACCAATTATGATATATGGCAAAATGGAATAGTGTTGCACCATAAGAAATGGTGATGTGATGGCTTCAGAGAAACCTGTAAGAACATGCATGAAAGGATACAGAGTGAATTTAGGAGAACAATTGATTCTGGAAGTAAGAAGCTACAGCCCAAGGTCAGGTCACTTCCATCAAGTGGACTTTGCAGAGCAATAGCTGCTTCTATAAGACTCTTTAAAAAGGAGAGTAAAGAAGCACAAATCCTGTGAGTGACTCTGCAAATTCCTCATGACCCCACTCTCGGTCATCAGCTTCCTCCTCTCTTTTTCAGCATCTCTTTCCTAGAATCCTCCATGAACCAATTCCAGCCACCTTCCCACAGCCTTCCCATATCTCTACTCCGAAACACAGATTGATGTGCACTCTGGGTTTGGTATGACTCACAAGTCAGGGATACATGGAGATTTATGGTTTCATATTTCACTTCCTTTTTCTGTTCTGCTTTATTCTCTCTGGGGGAGCTTGGTGACTTCTTCACTCATAGAATCTAGTAAAAGGAGTGGATTCTCCATCAGGGTAAGAGACAAAGCCATAGGCATCCAGGAATCAGAGTTCAGTCTGGGTGAATCAATGTAGCCTCAGTGCCTGGGCTCTGAGAGGATGGAGCCAGAGCACAAACTGGCTCAGGCAAGCCATATCAACCTCCATTACTCTTAAACTGAATGAAAAATGTTATTAAGCTTTGACTATTTGTGTTCTACTTTGTAGAAACATTAAGTGCACCACTGGAGTATTTTACGGTAGACTAACATTACCTCAAATGTCAATCTTTCTGATAGTTCAAGAAACACAGGCTAAAAATGATTTAGGAATATGTTTGTTTACTTTGGGGTGTGTGTGTGTGTGTGTGTGTGTGTGTGTGTGTGTGTGTGTGTGTATGTTTTCTTTGACATAATGATTGGATTGATATAAACTAGGCAGGGAAGGAAGAAGGTGGAGAACACATTAACACAAAATCTCAACAAAAAATAAATTCTCTCAAATTACAAATGATACAAATTAAGCCCAGAATCTGAAAATTAAAGTCTCTTAATTTGTAAATTGAAAGTGACAGGTGAAACTCCAGTTAAATTAAACTCCAGTTAAACCCAGATAATCTATACCACTTAAGTTAGACTCAAATTCCCTGTATTTTTGTGACCAAGCAGTGACTTTTGAAGTCATCCAGTTCTTGCCTTTCCTTAAAAATCCAACCATGCAGCTGAGTTCAAGAAGCAAGTAGTTCCTTTGTAATACCCTAAAAAGCCTGTTCAACCAGATTTGCTGACTCTTTTTTCTAATGTACCACATTTAAGGCTGTCTGAAATGTCATCTGTCTTAGCTAAAATAAGCACAGACATCCAATTCTTCAGCCCAATGCTTCCACTTCTGAAGAAGGAAGAAAGTCATGATAGATTAAAAGATTATTACCCATAGAATCTGATTTCTATAGTCACATCTTATAGTTATAACTTTTAAAGGGAAAGAAAATAAAACATGCAACGAATTCATGTTCTGAGAATAGGTTACCAAAATCTTAGTAAAACAAAATGTATGATCCGGGAATACAGATGGAGGGCACACACATGTGCCAGGGAATTTGTGTGAAGGAAGAAAGTGAGCATTTATTAAGTGCCTACTATGTGCCAGGCATAGTGCTAAGCACTTTACAAATCTTATCTTCTTTGATCCTCACAACAACCCTAGGAGGTAGGGGCGACATCTTTAAAATGAGACTAATAATGCTTTTGCTATAAACCCCACAGAGCTGCAGGAAAAATCAGTTGAAATTATATGCATAAAGCACTTCATAAAATTTAATGTGTGTATGTCCCCCAGCTATACTGAGCTTTCTCTGTGTCTCTTTCTGTCTCTGACTTCCTATCCCTCTGCCTCTGTTTATCTCTCTCTCTCTCTGTGTCTTTCTGTGGGTCTCTCTTTGTGTCTCTCTGTATATGTCTCTGTCTCTGAGCCTTTTCTTTGTCTATCTGTTTCTCCCTTTGTCTGTCTCTGTCTTTCTCTCTGTGTGTCTGTCTCTCTCTGTCTCTCTCTCTCCTTCCATCTCTGTCTCTGTCTCTCTGTCTCTCTCATTGTCAATCTCCTCCCATCTCTCTGTGTCTGTGTCTCTGTGTCTGTGTCTCTGTGTCTGTGTCTGTCTCTCTATCTCCATCTCTGTCTCTGTCTCCCTCACCCTCTCTGTCTCTCTGTCTCTGTCTCTCTCCCTTCTATCTCTCTCCTTTTATCTCTCTGTCTCTTTCTCTGTCCTTGTCTCTGTCTCTCTGTCACTCTCAGTCTCTCACCTTCCATCTCTCTGTCTCTGTGTCTCCGTCTCTTGTCTCTGTCTCTCTATCTCCATCTCTGTCTCTGTCTCTGTCTCCTCCACCTTCTCTCCCTTTCCTCATTCCCTAACCCAGCATCTTCACTGAGACTTAGCCTCCCTTGCCTCTTTCTCTCACTAGGACTCCTTTTCTCTTTCACACTGAGGCTCCAACACACACCAGGGAGCCTGCAGGCTCCCTCACTGTCTCCTGGTCAGGGTGGGGGTGGGGAGATTCTAGGTTTATTTCCATTTCCCTGTCCTTCCTGGCTTTCTAACTACACCTCTGTACAGGTGCCCATGCTGTCCACACCTCTGACTCTTCCTGAATCACCTACATTTTCTCGCTTCTGGAAGCAGATCCTTTCTTAAGAATGCTTGCGGGGGCTGGGGGTGGGGGTCCCACGTGAACATGACTTTGTCAAAGGGAAGGGCTTACCTGCACTAAAGCTGCTGTGCAGGTTGGCTCTATGAACACATTGGCTGCTGGCACACCACGCCATGTCCGCTGAGTTTTCCAGACTTAGTCAGTCTCCTCATTTTGTCAGCACTCATCATCTTTCCAAGCTATCTTACATTTTTACTGCTGTTCTAGAGCATTGAGTACACTTGTCTCCAAATGACAGTGCAGAATGAATATGTATAAATCTTTCATTCCAGCAGGGTTAATTTCCAGCTCCCAGAGTCTGTGCATCAGAGGAGAGCTAGGTCACAAGCATCAGCATCAGGTTGGCTTAGCAGACAGAGGGCTGGATTTGCAATCATGAAGACCTGGATTCAAATCCCACTGAAAAAGGGAAGAAAACACACATTTGTTAAGCACCCATTATGGGCCAGGCACTGTGCTAAGTGTTTTATGAATATTATCTTATTTGATCCTCAAAGCCCTGCGAGATAGATGCTATTATTATCCCCATTTCATAGATGGGGAAATTGAGCTGAGAGAGAACAAGTGACTTGCTCAGGGTCACACAGCTAGTAGGTGTCTGAGGTCAGATATGAACTCAGGTCCTCCTGATCCCAGGCGCAGTGCTCTAGCATAGCACTACTAAGCCGCCTCTAAGACACTACTGTGTAACCATGGGTAGTTAGTCTAACTTTTCTGAACATCATGTCATTTTTAAGTCACAGTCTCTGAGTCTAGAGCATTTCTTCAGTCATCTAACCTCTATGTACTTCAAAGCAGCTGTCACAAACATAATGCTAAGTTAAAAACAGGGATATTACTGATGCGTGTGATAGAATATTGAGACCCTTCCTGTTTAGCCTGGAAAGCTCTGCTAGTACTGCTGAGAACAGCCCCATCCTCCCAGTTACCCAGGATCACAACTAGGTGTCGTCTTCTACTCCTTACTCTCTCTCATCCCCCCATATCCGATCTGCTGCAGAGGCCTGTTGGCTTTGCAACAACTCTCAAATACGCCCTCTTCTCACCTCTGATGCTGCCACCGCTCATTACCTCTTATCGGGACTATTGCAGTCGCCTACTGCTGGGTGTCTCTGCTTCAAGTCTTTCCCCACTCTGGTCCATCCCCCACTCAGCTGTGAAGGTGATTGTCTTAAAGCATAGGTCCAACTATGTCCCCACACACACACACACACCAAACTCTAGTGATTCACTATCACCTCCCCAAACAAATACAAAATCCTCTGCCATTCAAAGACCTTCCTAATCTACCTTCCCCCTGCAATCCACCTGCCCTCACAAACTTTTCGATCCATGGACACCAGTCTCCTTGCTGTTCCCCTAAACATGACTCTCCATCTCTCAGCTCCAGGAATTTTCTCCAGCTGACCCCTACGCCTGGAATACTTACCCTTCTCATCTCCATCTCCTGGCTTCCCTGGCTTCCATCAAGTTCCAATATTGAAATTCCACCTTCTTCAGAAAGCCTTTCCCAACCTTCCTTAATAATAGTGCCTTCTGGGGCAGCTAGGTGGCTCAGTGGATAGAGCAGCAGCCCTGAAGTCAGGAGGACCTGAATTCAAATCTGGCCTCAGACCAAGGACTTGACACTTACTAGCTGTGTGACCCTGGGCAAGTCACTTAACCCCAATTGCCTAAAAAAAAAAATACTAGTGCCTTCCCTTTCTTAAATTATTTCCTATTTATCCTGTATATTGATTATTTGTACATAATTATTTACATGTCTCCCTCATTAGACTGTGGGCTTCTCAAAGGGAAGGATTATTGTTTGCCTTTCTTTGTATCCTCAGCACTTAACACAATGGTTGGTACATGTTGTGTCATTTTTAGTCATACCCAACTCTTCATGACCCCATTTGGGGTTTTCTTGGCAAAGATACTAGAGAGATTTTCCATTTTCTTCTTCAGCCCGTTTTACAGATGAGAAACCGAGGTAAACAAAGGAAAGTTACTTGGCCAGGGTCACACAGCTAGTAAGTGTCTGAGACAGGATTTGAACTCACGAAGATGAGTCTTCCTGATTCCAAGCCCAGCACTCCATCCACTGTGCCACCTAGCTGCCCCAGGTGGCACATAGTAGCTTTATAAATGCTTATTGATTTACTGACAAAAGACAACTGAAGCAGACATGTTGCTGTCTTCAAATATTTAAAGGACAGTCAGCTAGGAAAGGAATTAGCATTGTTCTGCTTGGCTAAGGGCAAAGCTAGAAGCAACGAGTGGAATTTGCAGTGGAGCAAATGTAGACTCAAGAAGATGAAAGATTCCCCCAACAATTAGAACTATCCAAAAGTGTCATGAGTTGCCTTGGGAAGCTGCAGGTTCTTCCTCAATTGGAAGTCTTCAAGTAAGGGTTGAAAAGCCCCTTCTCAGGTATTAATCAACAGTCATTTCTTCAGTTTGGGGTATTCTGCTAGGCACTGGGGACTTAAAGGAAAAAAAATGAAACAGTCCCTGCCCTCAAGGAGCTTACATTCTATCAGGGTAGACAACATGTGTATATTATATATGTAGAGAGAGAGAAGAGAGAGAGAGAGAGTGTGTGTGTGTGTGTGTGTGTGTATACACACACACACATATGTATATGTATGCATATGTTTGTATGTATATGTGTATATGTGTGTGTGTGTATATATACACATATATACATACACACACATGCACACATACATAGGAATGTACGAGACAGATACTAGGTCACTTGTCCTGGGGATTATGGGCAGAAGGCAGGGGATGAGAGGCACCAGAAGTTGGAAGTATCAAGAAAGAGTTCACACTGGAGCCAGTACTTGAGGTGAACTTAGTGGAGAGGTATTCTGTTCCAGGCATGGAGGTCAATCTAGGCAGAGATACAGAAACAGGAAATAGAATATTATAGGTGAAAAACTAGAATAAGATCAGTTTGTCTTGACTTCCAAGTGTTAAGTGCTAAAATGAAAGGATGTATACCTGGAAAGGTAAATGCAGTTGGGTTATGAAGAGTTTTATTTTTTCTAACTTATTTTATTTTTAGTTTATGGAATAAAATAAACACTTCTATTTAAAAAAAGTACAATAAAAAGATGATTGCACATGAAACTGCAAATCTACTATGGGCAACTTGCTATTCCTCTCAAAAAATCAAAAAAAATCTTATAAATTTATTTTTCCTTTATTTTTCTTCCCTACCCCTCCTCTGTGCTACAGATGGCTACCATTAACATAGATAGACAGATAGATAGATAGATAGATAGATAGATAGATAGATAGATAGATAGATAGATAGACAGACAGACAGACAGACAGACAGACAGACAGATAGATAGATAGATAGACAGACAGACAGACAGACAGACAGATAGATAGATAGATAGGTAGATAGACAGACAGACAGACAGACAGACAGACAGATAGATAGATAGATAGGTAGATAGACAGACAGACAGACAGACAGACAGACAGATAGATAGATAGATAGGTAGATAGACAGACAGACAGACAGACAGACAGACAGACAGATAGATAGATAGATAGATAGATAGATAGATAGATAGATAGATAGATAGATAGATTAGATAGATAGATAGATAGATAGATTAGATAGATAGATAGATAGATGATAGATAGATAGATAGATAGATAGATAGATGATAGATAGATAGATAGATAGATAGATAGACAGACAGACAGACAGATAGATAGATAGATAGATAGATGGATATATATGTAAAATTATTCTATATATACTTCTATTTATCAATTCTTTCCCTAGATGCAGATAGTGTCTTTCTTCATATATTCTTTATAGTTAATTTGGATATTTATAAAAGTCAAAATAGCTTAATTCACTCAAAGTTATTCTTAAAACAATATTACTGTTGCTGTATATGATGTTCTCTTGGTTCTGCTCATTTCAGTCTTTATTAGTTGGTGCAAGTTTTTCCATGTTTTTCTAAGATCATGGGGTTCATCATTTCTTATATCATAGTAGTATTCCATCACAATCATATACAACAACTTGTTCATCTATTCCCCAGTTGATAGGCATCCTTGCAATTTCCAGTTCTTTGCTATGACAAAGTGAGGTGTTATAAAATATTTTAGAACATATAGGTTCTTTTCCTTTTTCCCTAATCATCTTTGGGAAATAGACCTAGTAGTGTTATTGCTAGGTCAAAAGGGATAGGTAGTTTAATAATTTCTTTGGCATAAATCCCAGATTGCTCTCTAAAATGGTTGGATCAGTTCACTATTCCACCTACAATGAATGGGTGTTCCAATTTTTCCACACCTCTTCCAACATTTGGCGCTTTCCCCTACAATCATTTTAGCCAATCTGATAGTTGTAAAATGATATCTCAAGGTTGTTTTAATTTTCATTTCTGTAACTAATAATGATTTAAAACATTTTTCATATGTCTATAAATTGTTTTGATTTCTTTATTGAAAAACTGCCTATTCATATCCTTTAACCATTTATCAGTTGGTGAATGACTTATATTCTTATAGATTTGACAAAGTTCTTCATATAGTTTTGATGTGAGACCTTTATCTGATAAGCTGTCTATAAAAATGTTTCCCAATTTTTTTGCTTTCCCTGTAATCTTAGCTACATTTGATCTACTTGTACAAAAACATTTTAATTGAATGTAATTGGCATTATCCATTTTACACCTAACTTTGCTTTTTATCTCTTGTTTATTTATAAATTGTTCACCTATCCATAAATGTGATAAGTAATATGTTCCACATTCTTCTAACTTTCTTGTAATATCTCTCTTTATATCTAGGCCACATATTCATTTTGACTTTATCTTGGTAAGTGGTGCAACTTATTGGTCTATTCCATTTCTGTCATACTGCTTTCTAGTTTTCCCAACTATTTCCCAAGTAAATAATGAATTCTTATGCCAAAATCTTGTCTTTACACTTGTCAAATACAAAGTTATGTTTATTTGCTGCCATAAATTATATGTCTACTCTATTCCATTGATCTACCTTTCTATTTCTTAACCAGTACCAGATAGTTTTGATAATTTCTGCCTTGTAGCTGAAGATCTGGTACTGCTAAACTTCCTTCATTTATTTTTTTTTCATTATTTCCTTTGATAGTCTTGACTTTTTGTTCTTCCAAATGAATTTTATTATTTTTTCTGATTCAGTAAAATAATTTTGGGGGGCAGCTAGGTAGCACAGTGAATAGAGCACTGGCTCTGGAGTCAGGATGACCTGAGTTCAAATCCAGGCACAGACACATGACACTTACTAGCTGTGTGATTCTGGGCAAGTCACTTAACCCCAATTGCCTCACCAAAAAGAAAATAATAACAATAATTTTTTGGTAATTTAATTTGGATGGCATTGAATATATAAATTACTTTAGGTAAAATTGTCATTTTTATTATATTGTCCCTGCCAACCCATGAACAATTAATATTTCTCCAATTATTTAAATCTGTTTTTATTTTTGTAAAAAGGTTTTTTTAATAATTTTGTTTATATGGTTCCTGGGTTTGTTTCGGAAAGTATACGTCTAGGTTTTATACTGTCTAGAGTTATCTTACATGGGGTTTTAAATGCCATATAGGAGAGTTTTTATTTGATACTACAGGAAATGAGAAGCCACAGGAGTTTATTGAGGGGAAGAATGACCCAATCAGACATATATGTCAGGAAAGTCATTTAGGCAGCTGTGTAAGAAAGTGTAAAAATGAATTGTAGAGACCAATTAAGAGACTATTATAATAGTTCAGGCAAGAGGCACTTTGTGTTTGAATTATAGTGGTGACAATGTGAGTGAAAAGAGGGGGACAGATATGAGAATCACTACGGAAGTAAAATCAACAAGATATGATGACTGAGTGGGTATTTATGGTGAAAGAAAAGGACATGCTGTAGATCAGATTCTCTTTTGGATACAAGTCAGACTACATGGCTATTGCCCCTCCCAACTCTGAAAGTCTGTGATGCTATGATTCATTAGATTTCTAAATATCATCATACAATAACTTCTCAATAAACTAGGGTAGTAGGTCAAGCTAGTACAAGATGCTATGCATTAAGCAAAATTCATATAATTTTTTTGTTCAGGATTTCATATTACTTTTTAAAAATTTTAAATAACAAACAAAAATTTAAATATTTAAATAAACTCAACCTGAGAAACCAAAAGGTAACTGAAGTATTCTGTCCAGCTATATTTCTTCAGGAGGGAAAAAGAACACTAGAGCACTTTTTGCTAGACATTTTGGTAAAAGCTGAGTTTCTTCTAGTCAAGTTATATATTTACCTTGAAAAAAATATCTCAGTGATTTAAACCATGTCTGAATCTGGTGTTCTGAACATGTAGCTTCATTCCAAAATGAATGGCACTGAACATGGGACATATCCTGGGATGAAAATATCAACAGTAAAACACTCTTTCCCTGTTAGTTCCACATTAGTTCTACACAAGTCCATTGAATGAACTTCTCAGTTCTGCTAATATTGTACCCAAGTTACATGATTTAAATATAAAGACTGATGCTATAAGCAAACTAGGAGAGCAAGGAATAGTTTACCTATCAGATGTATGGAGAAGGAAAGAGTTTATGACCAAACAAGAGATAGAGAACATTATGAAATGCAAAATGGATGACTTCGATTAAATTAAATTTTAAAAGTTTTGCACAAACAAAGGCAATGCAACCAAGATCAGAAGGGAAGCAGAAAGCTGGGAAACAATTTTTATATTAAGTGTCTGACAAAGACCTCATTTCTAAAATATATAGAGAACTGAGTCAAATTTATGAGAGTACAAGTCATTCCCCAACTGATAAATGGTCAAAGGATATGAATAGGCAGTTTTCAGAGGAAGAAATTAAAGCTATCTATAGTCATATGGAAAAAAAAATGCTGTAAATCACTATCGATTAGAGAAATGCAAATCAAAATAATTCTGAGGTACCACATCACACCTATCAGATTGGCTCATATGACAAAACAGGAGAATGATAAATGCTGGAGTAGATGTGGGAAAATTGGAACACAGATGCATTGTTGGTGGAGTGTTGAACTGATCCAACCATTCTGGAGAGCAATTTGGAACTATACACAAAGGGCTATACAACTGTGCATACCCTTTGACCCAGCAACAGCACTTCTAGGGCTATATCCCAAAGATAGAAATGGGAAAAGGATCCACGTGTACAAAAATATTCATAGCAGCTCTTTTTGTGGTGGCCAAGAATTGGAAATTGAGGGGATGATCATCAACTGAGGAATGGCTGAACAAGTTGTGGTATATGAATGGAATGAAATACTATTGTGCTAGAAGAAATGATGAGCAGGCAGACTTCAGAAAAACCTGGAAAGACTTAGATGAAGTGATGCTGAGTAAAATATGCAGAACCAGGAGAACATTGTACAGCCACATTGTGTGATGACTGCCTTTGATAGACTTCGTTCTTCTAAGCAATGCAAGGGTCTAAGACAGCTTCAAAAAACTCACAATGGAGAATGCTATCCTCCACCAGAGAAAGAACTATGGAGCCTGAATGCAGATAGAAACATACCATTTGCTCTCCTTTTCTTTTGTTGTTTTGTTTTATTCCTTCTTTCTTGTGGCTCCTCCCACTAGTTGTAATCCTTCTACACATCAGGACTAATGTGAAAATATGCTTAATATGAATGTAGAAGTAGAGCCTATATCAGATTGCAGGCCACCTGGGGGAGAGGGGAGGAGAAGAGAGGGGAGAAAATTTAAAACTCTTATGGAAAGTGAATGTTGAAAACTAAAAATAAATAAATAATTTTTTTAAATAAAGTATATTTCATAGTGCTTGGAAAAAAGTATATTGTACCCAAGTAACAGTGGTATGTTTAATTTATGGATCCTCAAGTAGAAATTTCAGAAAGGGATCGCTTAATCTTTCTTAAGAACAAAATAAACAGATCTCCCATGGAAATGGGAGGTCCTTCTTTCCTTAATCTCTTAGAATGGGAGAGGAGCAGCTGGGCAAAACCAAAACACCAACCAAATCTGACTGTGTATTCAGTGCTCCACACCCATAGTCCTTCACCTCTACGGGGGAAAAAAAAAAAGGAGGAGGATACGTTTTTTCATCATCTTTGGGGCAAGCTTGATCATTATAGTTACACGGAATTCATTTTGCAGTTTTTTTGTTCTTTCTGTTTATTGTATTGCAGTTATTGTGTATATTATTCTCCCGAACCTGCTTGCTTAACTTTGTATCAGTTCATATCGGTCCTCCTTTGCTTTTCTCTAGTCTTGATAGTCATCATTCCTCCTAGAAAATAATAATCTATCACATTCATAACCCATCTTTATACATTTCTCTGTCAATGGCACTAACTTTTCGTTCATTACCCTCAATGCTTATAGTTTTGGGTCACTACTAAAGTCTGCATACATGAAGCAACAAATCAGTATTATCCCTTTAACCAAAGAGATTCACTATTTCTGAATTTCTTCCAATACATGAACACAAAAATACACATACACACAAACCTATTAAAAAAAAGAAGAAGCTTAAGAAGGCAGGCCAGTAAACAGTAGAACATGGAGAAGGGGAAAAGTGATTATAGAGATTTAGGTCCACTTAAAAAAATAGATCTGTCCGTAGTATCTATAGATTTAGAGCTAGAAGGGACCCCAGAGGTCGTCTACTCTATTAATGCCTTCATTTTACAGATGAGGAAACTGAGGTCCAAAGAAGTCGGGTAATTTGCATAGGGTCACAGAGATGACACTTGAACCTAATTCCTCTGATGCCAAATCCAGCATCTTTTTCCACTGTGCCATGGCAGAAGCATCTGATTGGTTTAACCAAAAATCAGACTCAAGACAATTCAACAAATCAAATCAACAAACATTTATTAAACACTTAAAATCTGTGCTTTAGCAAGATAAAGATGAGAAATTAATAATTCATCTTAATATACAACATAAAGGTTTATAAAGTTCTTTCTTCACAATAACCCTCCAAAACAGTACCAGTATCTTAATTCCTACCATTTTTTTTATCCAGTAAGGAAGCTGAGGTTCAGAGACATTGTTATTTATCTTCAGTTGTATAGCAGGGACTATTAGGGTCAAAATTTAGAGCCAAGCCTTTCAGTTAATGCTTTTCACAGTACCACTCTGCTTCTTGACTTTCCCTATCATCAAGAAATTTAGAGTCTAGTTGGTAAGACAGGTAAGACCTCAACACAAATTACTACAATAAAATATTGAATAGAAAATCAAAGAGGAAAGAGCAGGTAATTGATTGGATGTTGCAGATGAGAAACATAAAGAATTGAAGAGTATGGTGGTAGCATCCTCAAAATCAGGAAAGCTAGAGAAAGGATAGGGAGGAGCAAGATAATGAGTTCAGTTATGGACGTGTTGCACCATATCCAAAAAGTCGCAAATGAGGGTAAGATATCTAATGCACACTTTAAAATTCAGGACTGTAAGCCTGGAGAAAAATTAGGGCTAGACATACAGATTTGCAACTCATCTTTTTATGAGAGATGATTGTTAAAGTCATGGGAGTGAATGAGATTATCAAGAGAGTGTAATCAGAGAAGGGAAGAGGGCTAAGGATAGAACCTTGGTGGAACAAGGTGGCATGATATAGAGTGAAATGAGCAGAACCAAAAAAAGGTTTGTGCAATCACTACCATAATTTAAATTAAACGATTTTGAAAGCTATCAGAATTCTGATCAACACAAATGAAAAATCATGAATTGATTTCTCACCAATCACATCTGTTTCTCTCTCTCTCTCTCTCTCTCTCTCTCTCTCTCTCTCTCTCTCTCTCTCACACACACACACACACACACACACACACACACACACACGATTCAATAAATCCCCCCGTCTCTCTCTATCACTTCTACCATCAAATAAAAAATCCTCTATTGCATTCAAAGTCCTTCATTACCTGGCCTCAGTCTTCTTACACCTTACTCATTCCCAGGGACTGTTTGATCCAGAGACACTGACCTCCTTGCTGTTCTTGGAACAAGAGCTTCCATCTGTCAACTCTGGGGATTTTTATTATCTATCTCCCTTACCTGGAATGTTCTCCTCATCTTCACCTCCTGAGTTTCTTGGCTTTCTTCAAATCCCAGATAAAATTCCACCATGGACAAGAAACTATCCCGTTCTGCATTACTGCTAATGCCTTCCCTCTGTTGATGACTCCCAGTTTATCTTGTAGATAGCTTATAACAGGCAGGTAGGTGGCATAGTGAGTAGCACGCCTGTCCGGGAGTCAGGAAGAGTCATCTCCCTGAGTTCAAATCTGGCCTCAGGCACTTACTAGCTGTGTGACCCTGGGCAAGTCACAACCCTGCTGGCCTTAGTTTTTTCATCTGTAAAATGAGCTGGTGAAGGAAATGCCAAGAAAACCCCAAATGGGGTCATGAAGAGTGAGACATGACTGAAAAGTGACTGAACAACAAGAAAGACTGACTTTGTTAAGATGTGAACTTCTCAAATAAAAATTGATGGAATCAGAGGGCAGCTAGCCATTGATTGAACAAGGGTTTCCATACCCTTAGTGACTCTAGGATTGTCCAGGCAAGAAACATCTCTGAAGAGTGAATTCTTTGAGAAGACAGGCAGATAGGAAGGACATAGCCCTGTTACTCAGAACTAGATTGTTACTCAGAAGAGGAGAGGAATTTCTCTCTCCTCCTTCCCTGTTCTCCCCAATACATGCAGTAGGAGGTACTATACCCAGTAAGGAATAGGCTTAGCAGTCAAAACCCAAAACAAGAAGACCTTTGTGAATCTAGAGAGAGTTGCCTCAGCTGTCAAGAGTTGAACAGTGGAAGAAACCCAGAGAGAGCAGGATCCCATGAGAAGGGAAAGGACATTGTAGCCTTGCAGTTCCAGGGCTGTGAGTTGCCTTGACCCCAAGGGTATGCCTCTCTACTAGTAACTGTGTATCCTGTCTTCCTGCTGATACTATACATAGCTGTAGGATAAGTTTTCAACTCTTTGAGGTCAGAGTCTGTGTTGTTTTTTTCTTATTAGTATCCCCAGCCCCCGGTACAGGGCCTGGCCCATTGTAGATGCTTAATAAATATTTATCTTATCATCATAAAGGGGAGTGGCAATATTACTATAGTTCTTGCAATGTTCTCTCAGCAAATGCCTTGTTTTAAGCTATTAATTATCACAAGGAAGTGAACTATAGTTTGGGCATTATGGACCCACAGAATACCTTGAATCTAGGGGTAGTTACCTCTACGAGGACCTAGCCTACAAGTAGGGGTACCCAGGAGGGTGCACTACCTACAAACATAGAATAATAATAAAAATAAAATCATAGAATCCTTAGAGCCAAGAGAGCTGTTAGCAATCATTTATAGAATCCTAAAATCATGGATTTAAAGTTCAAAGAGACTTTAGAGATTATCTAATTATTTTACAAATTAGAAAACTGAGAAGCAGAGAGGTCAAGGTCACACGGACAGTCAATGACAGAACTCAGAGTCAAATACTCTGACTACAAGTCCAGTCCTCTCTCTACTGTATCTTCCTCCAATCTAATTTAATCTGGGAGCTGGCACACCATAGCTTCATGCAGTTCTTTAAGTACAGTCAGGGCTCAGGGAGCTAGAACAAAACAATGCGCCTGTATCCATGTGCTGATATATGCTGTTAAATATTTATGAGCTAGAAACAATGAACTGACAGCCTTGCAAACAAGTCGAATGCAGGCCTCCTTTGTCCCAGGCCAGCCCCCATTGCACAGAATTATTCCTTCAGCCCACAAAGACCCTTTTGGTCCTGCTGGTCAAATAAATCTTAGCAAGAAAAAAGCTGAGCAAAGAAGGCAAAAAATCATTAGCCTAAGTCCTTTTCCTGACTTTATAATGTATGTGGGGTCAGCAGCAATAAATTTCCCAGATTTAGAGCAGCTCTATGTAATATGTAGCATATTTTCCCATATAAATATGTAATAAATGATGATTGGCTTCCAAGGATAGTCCCCAAAATCAATTCAATTCATAGTGAGCACATCAAATCAACAAATAGCAACCATGTATTCTTTTTTTATTTTTCTTGGCTAGGCAATGGGGTTAAGTGGCTTGCCCAGGGTTATACAGCTAGTAAGTGTTAAGTGTCTGAGGATGAATTTGAACTCAGGTCCTCCTGACTCCAGGGCCGGTGCTCTATCTGCTGTGCCACCTAGCCCCAAATAGCAAGCATTTATTAAGTGCCTACTATATGCTGTGCACTATACTCTGCACTAGAGTTACAAGGCAAAAATGAAACAATCTCTACCCTCAAGGAAATTAAATTCCATGAGGAAAGTCATGTATACATATTTAATGTATACAAAACCTAGGTAGGAAAGAGATATGATTTCATTAGGGTTTGGAATTCCCCAGATGAAGAAATTCTCTCTAACAATGCAGGTTGGGACCTTCTCTACAATGTATAGTCTCAAAGAGTTTCCAAGAACACTAAGATGTTAAGTGTCTTGGCCAGGGTCACACAGTCAGTATCTGTTAGAGACAGGACTTGAATCTGGTTCCCGATTCCAAGATGAGCTCTCTATCCACTATACCAAGCTTCCTGTCACGTACAAAATATCTACAATATAGATGTCAGGTTAATTGAAAGGGAAAGGGAGAGATATGAGTATCTGAGAGAAATCAGGAAAGGCCTCATGTAAGAGGTATCACTCAGGCTGAAGTTTGGGGAAAAAAACTAGAAATTCTAAGAAGCAAAAGTGAAAGAGAAGTGCATTCTAGGCAGGGAGATCACTTACACAAAACCATAGGGATAAAAAATTTTGAGGAGTTTGGCTGGACCACGGAGGACATGAAGGGGAAAAAAATGCATAGATCTAGAAAGATAAAATTAGGCCAGGTCATGAAGGGCTTTAAATATCAAAGACAGTAACGCATATTTGATCTTAGAGGTCATAGGGAGCCACTGGAATTTATGAGCAGGGTAGTGACCAGGTCAGAACTGTGCTTTGGGAAAATAATTTTGTCAGTTGTGTAGAGGATGGATTCAAAAGGGGAAAGAGTGCATTAGGAGACTGTTTCAAAGATACAGAAGATGAAGGCCTCCAGCAGGCTGATGGCACATATGAGTGGAGAAAAGACAGATGTGAGAGATGTGGTGGGGGAGGAATCTGGTGGAATCAATAAGACTTGGAAACTGACTGGTTATGTGAGGTGAAGGAGAATGAGGAGTCCATGATGACTCCAAGGTGGCAAACCTTGGTCAATGCAAGGATGGTGATTTCCTCAACAAAGTGGGGAAGTTTTAGAATGAGTTTGGAGTAGAGCAGGATCAGGGATAGCATCGAAAACTAAAGAGATTGACTTGTTACAATGAGGGCGTAGGGGAGATTAGCTGACATAAATCTGTAGTGTCCCCAGTAAACACAGTTGTATGATAACCTCCACTTCCCTTTAGCAGTGTAGAAGTAAAATATGGGGTATCATCTCCAGTCATCCTGATTACTAAAGGGAGGGGGGTCATCTCCAGTTATCCTGATCTATATCTGGCCACTAGACCCAGATGGCTGTGGAGGAGAAGGTGAGACTGGTGACCTCGCACAGCCCTCCTTCACTTAAATCCAATTCACTTGCATGTCACTGCAGCATCCTTCTGATGTCATGGTCCTCTTCAGGAAGGAAAAACAAACATGTCAAAGGTGGATGGTGGCAGTAATCCAGTGTTGTGGTCTGGCATGCTCTGAGGGATGGTAGAACAAAGGGCAAAAGATCTCAGAGTAGAGGACCCAATACTGACCCACTATAAAGAGCTAGATTAGGAAAGGAGTAAATGGAACCCATATAGGTACTACCACGAATTCTAGGTAGAAAATAGGGGAAACCATTGAAAGCCTTGCACCTGAAATAGCCATCCAGTCTTTTAACAATATAATGTTTCGGTCTCTCTCAAATAACCTCAGATTGATCACTTTCCTTTCCACACACTGTCTCCAAAAAGAAAATCATTGACCAAATCAAGATAAAGCACTGAGTAGTTCAATTTTAGAAGCCAAGCTTCTGAGTTACACAGACAAAAAATGAAGAGGAAAGAGGGGAACCTGGGGAAGAGGAAAGGAGCAAATGAAGGATAGAAAATGGGACAAGGGAAATGAGAAAGAATCCTGGTATAAGACTAGCCATGGGCCAAATTTCAAAATAGGCAAAGCTTATCTTTGGCTCCCTCCCAACTCCCATTCTGTCCCTTACCTTAGGCAGGTGAGTTAGGGAAAGTCTTGGAAGGAAATCACAGATTTAGTTCCTATCTGTATGCTTTGTATACACTAAATGTATACACATGGTCTTCCCCATGGAATTTAAACTCTTTGAGGGCAGAGATTATTTCATTTTGTCTTTAACATTTGCAGAGTACAGTGCACATAGTAGGCACTTTATAAACACTCGATGCTTGTTTATTTGATAGATCATAGATTTAAAACTAGAAGGGATCTCAGAGGACATCAAGTCCCACCCCTCCCATTTCACAAATAAGGAAACAAAAGCCTAGAGAAGTTCAATGACTTGCCCAAGGTCACAGCACTGGTAATTATCTAAAGCAAGGTATGAATGCAGGTCTTCCTGACTCCAGGTGGTGCAGCGGATAGAGTGCCAGATCTGGAATCAGGAAGACTCATCTTCTCCAGTTCAAATCTGTCCTCAGACACTTGCTGTGTCTGAGTGATTCAAGGCAATTCACTTAACCCTGCTTGCCTCAGTTTCCTCATCTATAAAATGAGCTGAAGAAGGAAATGGTAAATCACTCCAATATCTTTGCTAAGAAAACCCCAAATGGGGTCATGGAAAGTTGGACATGACCGAAAACAAATGAACAATACTTCCTGACTCCAAATCCAGCACTGTATTCACTATATCACATTGTAGGGCCAACACTTAAGGTCAGACCTAAAAGTGAGCTCACCCTGCAGTCAACTTTTCTAAATTATTCCTACTTTTCATTTCTTCTCTTCTTTTATTTCTAGACCTCCTAGAGTCTATGAAAGTTCCCAGTTTTGTTGTTTTGTTTTGTTTTTCTCTTTTATAATGTGCTCACCATAGCAGCAGTGAGAACTTCTACAATGGTGGAATTAGGTAGGTAGGGCACCAACAGTTAGAAATTGGTATGGATTGTTTGCTTATTGGATGTTTGTAAGTTTTTGTCTGAGAATATCTTACTTAGCATTTGGAGAAAAACAGTAGTTTCACATTACCACTAGGCAGATACCTCAAGGAAGGGGCGGGGGAGAGTTCCTAACCAAGATGCAGATGCTCACAGAAGTGGCTAGGCATTGCAGAGAAAATTCCACTTCCAGGCCCCGCATACATAAACTCAGACACTCCCCCATAATCCCTCTACTGCAGAAGAATCTTGGGTTAGCTCTATGCTCCAGGGCAGCAGATAGTGAAAGCCTGGCTCACCTGAGTTTCATTTTTGATGAGAGAGAGTAATTTTTTTCAGAATGGAAATTCACCAGCTTATTCATCAGACAAACTGAATTATTACTGACAAACCATTATTATTTACAATTCTACCCTATCCCTCAGGCCATATAAAGGACTTTTAAAAGTGAAATTCAAGATGGAATTTATTTTCTAACCTGTTAAAAATTTCCCAAAGGAAGAGTTTCAGTAGGTTTTAAACACATTTGTTAAAAATATAAAAAAGATAATACCTTCCTATTAGTTTTCAGGAATAGCTGATAAATATCAGGGAAGATGGAAATTTACTAGCTGAATTTTAACAAAAACCTCTGCATAATTGACTAATGAGATTGAAAATGGTTTAGTAAGCGTAGCCAATGAACAAATAAACAAATCTTTGTGAGGTGTCTTTTTTCATATATGACAATCATTCAAATGAAGTATAGAAATAAACTGAATTTAGAAACAGTTCTATAAATCTTAATATCACAAATATTGCCACTATACTGGGACAGGTAAGCTGAAGGCCACTGACTCAGCTTCCAACCCCAGGTCACAACCATCATCCAGGGAAGCAACCTCCATGGAGAAGGAGCTAGCACCTATACCAACTGCCACCGTCTTGGGATTTAACCATAAGTACCAGGAATAGTAGTTACCTACCCACTCCCAAACACACACACACACACACACACACACACACACACACACACACACACACACTCACACACACACACACACTCACACACACACCATGCCACCTGTCTTGTTTCTAGCCTACCCCTATAGCCATCATAATCCAGAGAAGCAGTTGAAACCTTCAAATTGTGTGGGAGCTATAGCCTCTGCCTTCTCAGTGACCACAGTTACTAAAGGGCTAGGAAAGAAGGTTCTCCCCACAAAAGTACTTGGCATAGTCAAATGGTTCAACATCAGAAACAGATATGATTTTATTAACGGAAATAACATTAAAGAAGATATATTTCCATCTGCTTGACCACTATACCCTAAGGACCTTTGGGCCTTTCCATCTGACTTACAGTCAAAACCTTCTGCATATTTTCTCTCATCCTGTTAGAATGTAAGCTCCTTGAAAGAAAGGTTTGTTCCTACTTTTCTATTTGCATTCTCAGTACTTGGTACATAGTAGGACTTAATAGGTGTGGTTTCACTAATTTATGCAAGCCTTCATTCACAAAGTGTTAAATCAAGATTTTTAAATGACACATTCAATCATATTACTGTCACTAAGATATTATTTTGATTTATTATTTATCACTAATACTACTCTTTTAGTGTGAACAAAAAAAGGTTTTTAGAGGCGTCATTTCCCAAATATATAGAGAACTGAGTCAAATTTATAAAAATAAGAGCCATTCCCTAACTGCAAATTGATCAAAATATATGAAGTCAGTTTTCAGAGAAAGTAATCAAAGCTATCTATAGCCATATAAAAATAGAAATATGAAAAATAGAAGAGTGATTAGAAGCAGGTTTTATTCTAGCCTCACAATTGCCTTTCTTTTTCTTTCCTTCCTTTCTTCCTTTCCTCTTTTCTTCCTTCCTTCATCTTTCCTTCCTTCCTTTCTCTCTTCTTTTCTTCCTTCCTTCCTGCCTGGCCAAAATGTCTCTGCCAGGTTAGAAATGCAGTGGTCACTCACAGGCCTAACCTTACTTTTATCATCATGGAAGCCTGAACCCCCTCCCACTCCAACCTGGGCCTCTTTACTCCACCCCAGGCCACCTGTTGGCACTCCACTCCAAAGGGCTCACCATATTGGATGCCAGACAGTACAGACACTGGATCAACCTCAGGTGATGGCATCTCAAACTCCCAAACTCAACCAATTCACCATCTTCACACTTTTCAGCAGGAAGGACTCCAGGCATGCACCACCATGTCTGTCCTCACAATTCCTTTTTTTTTCTTTTTTTTTTGCACATTGCCATGTGAAGCCATTTCACCTTGATTTAGGCCATCTCCTAACAGGACAAAGACAGATGAAGCAGATGAATTTTAAGACCTCTTCTAGCTTTTAATGTTGGTATTCAGCAATCTCGGAAAGAGTTACATATTTTTTCTGCTCTTTTGAATGTGAAAGAATTACTTTTTCTCTTATTGTTATAGGTAACCTCTCATTGACTATTACTAATATGGATTTTATCATAAATTTGAAACACCACACCTCCCATTGAGTATGTATCACATTCAGTATTCGATCTCATGTTGAATTTCAGTGTTCAGAACACTGCTGTGCTAGTTAAAATATATTTAAAAGAACATTTTTAATAGGACAATGCCAAATCCATGCTCCTCGACAACATTTTCAAAGCAAACCACTGCCTTTCCTCCTTGCCCATGAGGGATATTTTCCCTAGGAAAGTGACATACCTAATCAACCTTACTTTTTAAAACAGAATACATTGTGCTTAAATCCTCAGAGACCTGGGAGAAGAGAAGAGATTTAGTTCTTTTTTTCCATCATTTCACAATCAGTTATAACCAACAATGCTCTGTGTGCCTCTCCCACTTAAATGATCTCTCACAAATAGCTCACTTCCCCTCCGCACTCTCTTCCAAAAGAAATTTTTACAAAAACAACATAAAGAATGGAGTGGATCATTCATAGAAGTCACATTTCTGAGCTATGATCTCATGAGGCTAAAGAAGTTGACTGGCACTTAATGTATGGAAAGTAATAAAATATAACTAATTTTTCAACTATAGCAGCTCTTAAAGAACATCTAAACTCATTCTCTTTCCCTCCAAGCACTCCACCCTTCCTGATTTTCTTATTACTGTCAAGGTGCCATCATCCTACTAGTCACCCAAGCTCACAACCTCGATGTCATACTCAACTACGAATTCTCACTCACCACACCCTTTCTACACTTGTCTGTTGCAAGGTTCCATTGATTCTACCTTGGTAACATCTTTCCTCTACACCCCCTTCTCTCTTCTGACACTGCCACTATCCTGGTTCACATCTTCATTAGCACCCACTTGGATCACTATCATAACCTGTTGGTTGGCATTCCTGCCTCAAGTCTCTCCCCACTCCAGTCTATCCTCTACTCAAACTGTCAAATTAATCTTCTTAAAGCCCAGGTATGACCATGTCACTACACTCTTCAATAAGCTCTAGTGGTACCTTGTCACCTCTAGGAATAAAAAAAATCCTCTGGTATTCACTGCCCCTCATAACCTATACCCCGCACACACTTTTCCAGGTTTCTTACCCTGCACCCTCACCCATGCTCTCTGCAAACCAGTGACACTGGCCTCCTCCTATTCCTCAAACAAAATGCTCTACCTCCTAACTCTGTGCATTTTCATTGGTGGTCCCCCATGCCTGGAATTCTCTTCCCTTCATCTGTCTTCTGGCTTCTCTTGATTCATTAAAATCTCACTAAAAATCCCACCTTTTACAGGAAGTCTATCTTGATCAATTCCCTTTAATACTGGTGCTTTGTCTTGTTTATCCTCAATATATCCTATACATACCTCATTTGTATGTAATTTTGCTTGTTGCTTCCCTTATGTATAAGGGAATATAAGCTCCTTTAGAGCAGGAGCTGGTATTTTGTCTTTCTTTGTATTCCCAGTGCTTAGCACAATTCCTGGAAAATAACAAGTACTTAACAGATATATGTGACTGACTGACCTATTAATATGGAGAGTCTGCAATATGCACTGGTAGAGGGACACCCATACCAGAAAAATCCCACATGAAGAAATACTCTCAGAATGAGATGCCTTAAATACTAAGTACCCAGAAAATGGGCATAGTTAAAAAAAAAGAACACTGAATACCTAATTCTGAGGGACTAATTTCAAAAAGTTAATTTTGTTGAAGATGTCTTGAAATTAGACATCCTCTTCTTCTTTCTAATTAATCCATACTATCTTGTCAAAGTTAAAATTAAGTTTACTGAAAAGAATAGTGTGACACTAACCAGGTCAGTAGTCAATTATTTTTGTTAAACTGAACAAATTAATGAACTGTATGTTTTCATTGGTATTGTCATTATTATCAAAAGCAGTCATCGCTTAGGATTTCATAAGATAAAGTCAATAAACACTTAAGACAGAAAATTAAAAGCCTCTTGGTTGGGAGCAATTAGGGAAAGAATAAGAACCCTATGACCTCAGAAATCTTCATACCAATCTGAGATGATCTGATGTACTTTTAATTTAACCAGCATTTTATCTCTGTAAGACTATCCCTAGGCCAATCCAATACCAGAAATCACTAAAGAATACTCATTGAGACTCCAAATTTGTTCCATTCTTCTTAAATTTAGTTGACTATGCATTATTCATTGATGCAACACAGCTTGGGGCAATGTGTCATTTCCATATGGTTATGCCTTCCAAAGAATGAGAATTGTGATAGCAGTTGATGCATGATTGAAAAGAAAAATGGCAGTTTTTCACTTTGCATTGAATATAATTTCAGTAGAGTTCTTTTTTTTTAAGTTATTAAGAGAATGGGAGGAAATACTTTGTAGTGTAATCCTTTATTTCCTCATCTGCAAAATGGCAAGATTACACTAGATGGTCTTCCTAGCTCTAAACCCTATGGTTCTATAAAAAGGTAACAACATTCAGCAATTGGGATCCGAAAGGCTGAGAATTCTGCAGGAAATTCCACAGCTTGGGAGAAAGTTTTAAATTGCATTACAATCCTAGTCAGAACCTTGGGTTGATTGATTGTGGCATGCATAGATGGAAAATAAAGACATTTCAAAGAAAAAGTCAAAGATGATCACTTTTAGTGATTCTTCTTAAATTAAGCCACAGAAAGACGAAAATAGAACAAACAAAATGGGTCCTATTTGCCCAAATACCCCTTAAAACCTGGCTTTACACTATTTAAATTATATCCTGGCTAAAACTTTTTAAAGACAAGAAGAATGAGAACTCTTAAAAGATACAGGCATACCTCAGACATATTGCAGGCTCTGTTCAAGACCACTGCAATAAAGTGAATACCACAGCAAAGTGAGTCACACGAATTTTTTAGTTTCACAGTACATATAAAAGTTATGTTTATACTATACTTTAGTACTTTAAGTGTACAATAGTATTATGTCCAAAAAAAATGTACATAACTTAATTTAAAATACTTTATTGCTAAAAAATGCTAACCATAATTTGAGTCTTTAGTGAGTTGTAACCTTTCAGCTGTTGACTGATCTGGGTAGTGGTTGCTGAAGGTTGGAGTGGCTGTGACAATTTCTTCTTATTATTATTATTATTTTAATCCTTAGGCAATTGGGGTTAAGTGACTTGTCTGGGATTAAGTGACTTGTCCAGGGTCACACAGCTAGTAAGTGTCAAGTTTCTGGTCTGAAGCAGGATTTGAACTCAGGTCCTCCTGACTTCAGGGCTGGTGCTCTATCCACTGCACCACCTAGTTGCCCCTGGCTGTGGCAATTTCTTAAACAATGAAATTCAATCCACCAACTGATTCTTCCTTTCGCTTGAACACTTAGAAGCCAATATTGGCTTATTTCAATATTGTTGCATCTCATGGAATGGAAGGCCTAAGAAGAGGGAAAGAGGTGGGGAACAGCCAGGTTGTTGGAGCAGTCAGAACACAGAGAATATTTATCAATTAAGTTCACTGTCCTATATGGGCACAATTCATGGTGCCCCAAAACAATTACAATCATAACATCAAAGATCATTGAGCACAGATCACCACAACAGATATAATAATAATGAAAGAATTTGAAATATTGTGAGAATTACCAAAATGTGACACACAGATATGATGGGAGCCCATGCTGTTGGAAACATGGTGCCAACAGACTTGCTAGCACAGGATTGCCACAAACCCTCAATTTGTCAAATTGCAATATCTGCAAAGTGTAATGAAACCAAGTGCAATAAAATGAGGCCTGCTTGTACTTTTTTTCTTCACTTTAGCTAGCATGTATTGAGCTTATATTTTATATTTGGTTATGGAAGGCTATGCCGCTGAATTAAAAGCTCTGGAAGGGTCTACCATGTGGGAAAGCATTGGAGAGTGGTACCAGTAAAAGACAATGCCCACTTGCCAAGGACCAGCTTAGTGACGTATGTAGAGTAGGCTCATAGTCTGGCCACTTGGTGATGTATTCTTTGGCCATAACAAACCATGAACAAAAGGTCTTGGGTCTGTGTAGCCCCCTCATTCTCTGTCTTTTTTTGTGCTAGGTAATGGGGTTAAGTGACTTGCCCAGGGTCACACAGCTAATAAGTGTTATGTGTCTGAGGCTAGGTTTCAACTGAGGTCCTCCTGACTCCAGGACCAGTGCTCTACCCATTGTGCCACCCAGCTGCCCCTAGCTTACAGTGACGATGGCAGAACCACTGAAAAATGGCTAAGAACATCACTTTTTAGACTACTTTATAAACATTAAATTGACTGTGATAGGACAAGAGTTCCTGAACTCCTGAAAGAATTAAGGATATAAAGAACTATCATTGCTAATGGGTACTATTATTATTAAGGATAAACATACAGAGGAGCTGCTGCTCTGTTTCTGGTGGAGCTTCCATACCAGGAGTTTCCTACCCTGATGAAATCACAATCTGAGTTACAAAGATCTAGGAGTTTTCTTGTTCTACAAGCTCAATATCTAATGCACTGACCTAAAACACTGCTTTGGGAAGGACATTGACATATGTATCTATGGAAATACAATCAGTATGGTGAGGGAACTCGAGAGTATGGCATATAGGAAATGATTGAAGGAGATGGAAATGTTTAGCCTGAAGAAGAGACTTGGGGAAGATTATAGCTGTTTTCACTTACTTGAACAGCTGTCCTGTGGAATACAAATTGGAGGCAAAACTATGAATAATGATTTAAGTGAAGACTTAAGCTCAATGTAAGGAAAAACTTCCTAATAATTAGAGTTGTTTAAAAAGGAATCATCTGTTCCATGGAGCAGTATCTTCATCCTCACCAGAGGTCTTCAATCTAAGGGTGTTGTAGAGATTTCTCTTCAGAGCACTGGGCTTGGTATCAGGAAGATTCATCTTGCTGAGTTCAAATCTGGTTTCAGATACTTATTAGCTGAATGACCCAGGGTAACTCATTTAACTTCAGTTCCTCATCTGTAAAAAATGAGCTAGAGAAGAAAAATGACAAACCACTCCAGTGTTTCCACCAAGAAAACCCCAAATGGGGTCAAGAATGAAACATGGCTGAAATGACCAACAAATGGGTTGGAATTGATGACCTTAGAGATCCCTTCCAAATTGAGATTTTGTGATGCTATAACCAAGTGGGATATATACCAAGAATGTGAGAATGATTAGGATTTAGGAAAAATAATGGACAAGAAAAAATATCATTAAGTTGCAATCAGAAAAAAAAAGACTATGATTTTTTAAATATTGATCTTTGTCCAATGACCAAATACTGACCTTCTACTAAAGGACCTAAATCATATTAATCTTAACATTTTTGCTATAAATGGAAACAAAAAACAAAGGAAGATGCATCTAAGCAAAAAAAAAGGTTCATAAGTTTACTTTTGAAAGGCAAAATAAAGAAGTGTATAGGAAGATAGATTTAGAACTAGAAAGGATCTTAAATGCTATCTAATTCAACTCTCACAGAGGATTAAAAAGCACAGGGAGATAAAGAGGTGGCAAAGTTGGTTTATTATATGTCCAAAGGCATCAAGAAACATCATTCCTTAGGATGCTTATTAATATTGCATCATCAGGCTCATGATATGTATTTACCAGAATACTACTATGAAAAATATTGAAGCTTATGAGCCAAGCACAGGATGAAAAAAAAAAAAATAAAAGATTGAAGCTTATGTGTTGCAAAGGATGAAAAAGTGAAGGAAAAACTACAAAGAGCTCAGTAGTGCCCTACAAATAAAATTAGAATTCACTTTAATACTCAGTGACTTCAAAGCACTTCAAAGGGGTAATGAATAAAATGGCAAGAAAAAATGTCAGAAAATATGTAATATTGTTCAGAAGCAAGAAATCAGAGAGGCCAAAGGATTGTGGACTACACAAGAACTTCATAACCATATACCACAAACAGATTCATAACACTCTGGACACTGTAAGCAATAAGTAACATTATAAAAAATAAGATTATTAAATATATATGTGTGTGTATTTAAGGAAGAGGGCACTTTCACAAAGTGATATTTACTTCAAAGTTATGACAAAAACAAATGTACAAATATTTCATCCCCATTGCTTTGAGAGCATACTCTTCTCTATATCACTTTGGTCTCCATGGCAGTCTCAATTTATTTCAGTTCCAGGGCAGCTAGGTGGCACAGTGGATAGAGCACCAGCCCTGAAGTCAGGAGGACCTGAGTTCAAATCCAGCCTCAAACCAAACACTTGACACTTACTAGCTGTGTGACCCTGGGCAAGTCACTTAACCCCAATTGTCTAAAAGCAAAAAAAAATAAAATAAAATAATTTATTTCAGTTCCTACATAGCCTTGGTCCCACCATCTTCATGTCCAGATGTGACATGACTGCCAGATGAGCTTACATCTTAGCTACTACTGTACTAGGGTCACAAAAGTCACTTCCAAAGGTCACTCCTTACAGACACCAGAGGCAACTTAGAAGATCAGCAGAAGGGTCTGTTGGAACTAGGTGAGAGAGAAGTGCAATCCAGCACAGGGCTGCAGGGTGTGCCAATACAGCCGCTTCATGGGCAAGCCAGGAACAGACCTTGGGAGTGACTGAATCAGCAGCAGTAGCAGTGGCAGCAGCTGCTCCTGGAACTATTACCTCTAGGACTGAATGTTTGAAAGTCACATATTTCAACTACAGGGAGCCAAGGTGGCAGAGTAATCAATAAGTCACTCTCACCCACCCTTATTAACCTTGAAAAACCTAGTGAATATTGCCCCAGGAAAAACCCTGAAATAGTAGAGTCAGCAGAAAGACTAGATACAGCAGTCTTTTACCTACTGAGGCTAGGGATTAACAGGAAAGATCCTTCTTGCTGTGGCTGAAGGTTAACAGTACAGGAAGAGAGGTGTACCAGCAAGCCAGTAACCAGGCTTCTAGCCTCCAGCACAAGAAGCATGGGACAGCACCCCCTGTGCCCCAGAAGCAGAGATCAACTTTAAAAGCCAGAAAAAAAGCAAACAAGATAAGCAAGAAGCAACATAGAAAAACAATGATGGGGGCAGCTAAGTGGCACAGTGGATAGAGTATTGGCCCTGGATTCAGAAGGACCTGAGTTCAAATCCAACCTCAGACACATAACAATTACTAGCTGTATGACCCTAGGCAAGTGACTTAACCCTATTGCCTAGTGAAAAAAAAAATGACCATGGAAAAGTATCTTGGTGACAGGGAAGATCAAAATACAAATTCAAGGGAGGATGACATTGTCAATACACCCACATCTGAAAATTCAAAGGGAATATGAACAGGTCTCAAGCCCAAAAAGCCTTCTTGGAAGAGCTGAAGAAAGATTTTTAAAGTCAAATAAGGGAGGTAGAAGAAAAATTGAGCAATTCATTTTAAAAAATGGAAAAAAGTAACTGAAGAAAACAGTTCCCTAAAAAGTAAAATGGGCCAAATGTAAAAGGAGGTACAAAAGCTAACTGAAGAAAACAATTCATTAAAAATTAGAATTGGGCAATTGGAAGCTAATGACTTTATGAAACATCAAGAATCAGTAAAAACAAAATCAAAAGAATGAAAAAATAGAAGAAAATGTAAAATTCCTAATTGGAAAAATAACTGACCTGGAAAATAAATCCAGGAGAGATAACTGAAGAATTATTGGTCTACATGAAAGCCATGATGAAAAAAGAGCCTGGACAGCATCTTTCAGGAGATCATAAAGGAAAATTGCCCTGAGGCCTTAAAACCAGAGGGTAGAATGTCATCAAAACAATCCCCCCAATCACCTCCTGAAAGAAATCCCAAATTGAAAATGCCAAGGAATATTATAGCCAAATTCCAGAATTATCAGGTCAAGGAGAAAATCCTGCAAGTAGCCAGAAAGAAACAATTCAAATATCGTAGAACCACAGTCAGGATTACACAGGACCTCACAGCTTCTACATTAGAAGGTCAGAGGGCTTGGAAAATGAAAAGGCAAAGGAGCTTGGATTACAACCAAGGATCAACTACCCAGCAAAATTGAACATAATCTTTCAGGGGAGCAGATGAATATTCAACAAAATAGGGGAGTTCCAGACTTTCCTGATGAAAAGACCAGAACTCAATAGAAAATTTGATCTTCAGATACAAGACTCAAGAGAGGCATAAAAACGCAAACAGGAAAGGTGGAAAAATAACATGTTATTCAATAAGGGTAAACTGTTTAAATCCCTACATGGGAAGATGATACTTACAACTCTTGAGAACTGTATCTTTATTATGACATTTAGAAGGAATATACATAAACAGAGGGGTTTAAGTTGACTTTGATGTGCTGATAAAATACCTAATTAAGTGGTGAAAAGGAATTGTAATGAGAGAAAAGGGAAGGAGGAAGCAGAAAAGGGTAAATCAGATTCCATGTAGAGGCACAAAGACATATTACAGTAGAGGGAAAGAAGGAAGGGAGATAAGCATTGTTTGAACCTTACTCTCATCATATTTGGCTCAAGAAGGGAATAACATAATCAGTTAGATATAGAAATTTAACTTGCCCTATAGGCAGTAGGAGGAGAAAGGAAAGAGAAGCTAGGGGGCTGATTGAAGGGAGTACAGATTGAGGGAGGCGGTGGTCAAAAGCAAAGGTGATTCCTTGCTCTTCCAGGCATTGATGCTTAGCTGACTGCAAAACTTAGTCTGGTCTCTGATTCTTGGGGCTTGCTCCCCTAAACTTTTGAAACTCATAAAGCTGGAGACTGCACCCTTCTTCACCTAGAAATTGGAGGAAAAAAAACTAAAAGGCCTAAGATCAAGATCTTATATTTTAGGGCTAAATGATCTCAGTAAGGAGAAGGCTCTAAGACCTTTGTTCCTATAGGATGGTCTCTCATTAATTAGATGCCACTAGGTAAGGAGTCATCAAATGAAGTGAAACTTATACATGTACACACACACACACACACACACACACACACACATATACACGTGTAGGTACAGTTGTGTATATATGTGTATTTATATAGTTTTATATATAAACATATATCCTTGTCTTGTTAACTATATATATATGTGTATGTTTTATATCTAGAACATGTATATATGTATACACAGACACATATATGTATGTATCCATGCATATATGTATGTGTATATAAATATATTTTAATAAGACCAAAAATAATATGGGAGTAACTTTGAAAACAGCTATCTATGAACAGTTGGACAATTGAATTAAAAGAGAAATTATCAAAATTAGTACCAAGTTAAAAGAAACAATAAAAATGAGAAAATATTCTGTGCAATTGAGGCAACTCTAATGTCCCCAATTGGAGAATGTATTAAACAGCATTTCTTAAGGGATTTAATGAGTACAAATCAATCAAAACAATGACAAGGCAAAAGAAGTCTAAAACTATACCTAAAAGCTACAACAAATATGATGTCCTTATCTGACAAAGAGATATAGCAGCCTAAAACAATCCTTATCAAGGATATAAACTCATAAAATCTTACAGAAGATGATGGCAGAAAAATAAGAAGATTATCAACCTCATAAAATAACAGGAATCAGAAGGAGGGAAAAAGTTTATAGAAATCTTGATGAAAGACCTAATTTAATCAGATCACCATTAAGGCATTTAAGAATATAAAAGTGGAAACACAACACACTGGTGATAAATAGAAAATATCAATTGAGACTAATGTAACAAACATTTTTCCCCAACAACGATAACACATCAGGACTTTAACATCATAGTCTGCAATGTGCATGAGGAAGTAGAAGAACAGCACTAAATAAAACAAAGATGATTAGAAGAGCTGAATTATACCAGCTGTACACAGAGGAGATTCGTGCTAGAGGTCAAACCATTTTTGAGAGTGAGTGATCAGTTTGCAAGATATCTGACAGAGGGTGAATTAGTACCAAATTCTCAGAGGGGAAAAAACCAACGATAAATCTTTATCGACCTTAAAAAAGTTCATGTGAGTATATCAAGAACTACTAACCAATTCCCAAGCTAATTTCCCATCTCTATAAAATCTTAATGAGAATAACTCACATGCATCAGAGGAATTTCTGAGAAAGGTATGAGAAGGGAATAAACAGGTTTTAGAAACAATCATCTATAGGACAGCATATCTTTGCTCCCACACAATTGAGGAAGAGAATACAAGACCCAACTGTGTTTGTTTATTGTTTGTTGGATACAAAAAATATTTGAATCAAATATTTGATTTAATAAACCAAAATATAATCTTAAAGGCTCTCCTGGTATCTCCAATGAATATGATAAAATCTTACCAGATTTCTTAAAAGATTCAATAGTTACTAAACTGCCTATACTGTTGAATCTTTTAAGAAATCTGCTATGATTGTACAATATACAATATACAAAGGCTGCATTTGTCATGGACAGTGGGATTTAACAATTTAACGACTGTGGGATTCCATGGACATTTGTGCAATATACAAAGGATCACACCATTGTGTGACGATCAATTATGATAGACCTAGCTCTTCTCAGCAATACAAGGATCCAAGACAATTCCAAAAGACCTGTGATGGAAGATGCTATCCACATCCAGAGAAAGAACTATGGAGTCTAAATGTGGATCGAAGCACAGTATTTTCACTTTTTTTTGCTTTTTGTTTTTTCTTTCTCATGGTTTTTCTTTTTTGTTCTGCTTCTTCTTTCACAACATGACCAATGTGGAAATATTGTTAACATTATTGTATGTGTATATCAAATTGCTTGCTGTGTTGGGGAGGAGGAAAGGAAGGGAAAAAGAGAAAACTCTGGAACTCAAAATCTCACAAAAATTGATGTTGAAAACTATCTTTACATGTAATTGAAAAAAAATAAAATACTGTTAAGTGTAAAAAAAAAAGTTCCCCCTGTTTCAAGGTAATCTATGATTCTGTATCCCTTCAAAACCACAGTTCACAGTAATTAAATGTATATTTTTGTTAGTCAGCCAGAGCAATGGTGTCGAACTTAAACATTAATGGGGGCCACTAAACCATATATAAGGATCCCTCATGGCTGCACAAAATAACATTTACCTCACATGGTTGTTATGAGAATAAAATGAGATTTTTTTTTGAAGCATCTTGCTTCAAAAGTTGCTTAAAGTGCTATATAAATGTACAGTACATTTTTTTCTGTCTGTCTAGTTTTTCTGCCCATTCAAACTCTGCTCCCAACACACTCAGAAATCTAAACAGTCAGGCCATACTGGTTGCCAGCTTCATAGAAAATATATAAGTGAATAAAAATGCATCTATTAACTGCTTACTATGTGCCAGGCACTGTGCTAAGTGCTGCCCTCAAGAAGCCTACATTTTAATAGAAGACAACATATATACTAAACATATATGGTAAAGTAATGGTAAAGAAGGGCTGAAGTCACAAGTGAATGGAGGCGATCTAATGGCATCCTCTCTTCAGAAGTTGGACTGTTCGTATTAATATGATTGTTTCCAGAGCAAGAGATAGATGGGGGAAAGAGGGCAGAGTAGTGGGCATGGTCAGCATGGGAATAAGAGGCATGGTGAGTGGCTAGGGCAAACTGAATGTAATCTCAGCCCCAAGGCTGGAGCTGGAGGTCTGATTGGGAGGGGACAGCACAGGAGAACAGTGGTTGAATGGATGATGTGGTCTAGGTGTAAAAAGGCCTCACTGATCAGAACATCCTGCCCACCCTTTTATTGTTGGGGGGAAAGGGAGGAAGGGGGGAATATTTCACAACTATGGTCAGCTGCACACAGCTGCTCCCTCTTCAAAGCCCATCATCTCTGGGATCTTAGTCTCCTTGTCTTTAAAATATGGAGACTGAACAAGATGATTGCTAAAGGGCCAGCCCACTATAACCCTGTAATCTCCATCCTGCTGTAAAACCTAATGAATTATGTTGGGATAAATAAGTATTCTAACTAAAATAGTAACTATAACAAACTACATTGATTCTCTACATCTCTAGGTCACCGACTCTCCACCATCAGCCACAGAAAGGGTTGGTTAAAATTGGATGAGCTCTTTAACATGCTTGCATTTCTACATGTCAAAAGAATTCCCAAGCCTCTCATCATTGCTTTAGCCCTCATTAAAAGTTCAATGAGATCCATACTATGTGTCTCTCCCTCACCTTGTACAGGTAAAATTATACTATAACAAGCCTTTCCAGTACTTCTGATTAGATTAGATTAGATTTATATTATTATATATTACATTATGTTATATTGTATTATATTATATATTGTGTTACATTTGATTAACATATTATTTCAACTCATATTACATATATTATATAACTCATATCATATCAGGTAGAAAGGGGAAGTAGTATACATAATATAATGGAAAGAACATCAGACTTAGGGTCAGAGGAGCCACTGTACCACTATTTGAGTTTTGATTCTGTCATTAATTAGCAGTGTCATCCCCTATGAGCCACTTCACCTCTGGGATCCTCAGTTTCCATGGAAAGAAAATGGCTATAATTATATTTGCATTATCTGTTGGTCTAGGCTGGGCCTGACTCGGAGCACTCTTATGGTAGTTTACATTCAATTGGAACAAAAATGAGACATTTATGAGTGATTCAACTGTTAACAAAAAGAAATTTACTTAGCCATAGTGGGAGGATAGTCAACAAAGATGAGTATTGACAACCCCTCGATTTGATTCAGTTGAGGGAAGCTCTCATCTTGCTCCGACTGCCAAGTATCAGAGATGCTCTCCAACTCCTTATGTCTGCTTTGTAACCCACTGATGAGTGAGTAAGTGATAGCAGCAGTCTGAGCTCTCAATAGTCAATCCCCTAGGTCAACCAAGGCTCTAGGAATGTTTAAAAGGCATTGGCCTTTTAAGGAAAACTTATTCTAATAACTATAAACAAACTATAAACAGGAGAAATTGAAAATAATCAATAGAAAGAAGGCACCAGCATTAAGGGGGACTGTGAAAGGCTTTCTGTAGAAAGTGGAATTTTGTCTGGGACTTAAAGGATTATGGAGAATCCAGGAAGCAGAGACGAGGAAGAAAAGAGTTCCAGGCAAGGGAGGACAGTTAGTAAAAATGCCTGGGGTCAGGAAATGTCTTATATGAGTAACAGCAAAGAAGTCAGTGTCATGGGATCAAAGAGTATGTGGGAGTAAGATAAGAAGACTCAAAAATTAGGAAGGGCCCAGGTTACATAAAGCTTTAAAATCAGAGGATTTTATTTTTGATCCTGACCTTTGGGAGTGGGGGTGGGGTGCTGTAGATAGAAAGGGAGAAAGAAACCAGGTTATGAAGGGCTTTAAAATTCAAACAAAACTCCAACCCAATAACAATGGCTATAACCCAAGGCTCTGTCCTCTTCTCCCTCCATACTATTTTTCTTGGTGATCTCACTAGCTCTCATGGATTCAATTATCATCTCTATACTGATGAATCAGATCTACTTCTCAAACCCTAACCTTTCTCCTAACTTCCAATCTCACATCTCTGGCTGGATATCTCAAACTGGATGACCCACAGACACCTTAAATACAACATGTCCAAAACTGAAAGCCCATCCTCTTCTTAACTTTCCTATTAGATCCAGGCACCATCATCCTCCCAGTTACCTGGGTTCTCAAGCTAGATGTCATCCTTGATTCAACTCTCTCTTTGTTATTCAGTCGTACCCAACTCTTCATGACCCCATCATGGCATTTTCTTGGCAAAGATACTGGAATGGCTTGCCATTCCATTGTGTCCCCATTTTTACATATGAGGAACTGAGGCAAATAAGAGTTAAGTGACTTGCCCAGGATCACAAAGCTAGTAAACCTCTAAGACCAGATTGAAGTCAGGTCTTCCTGACTCTAGGCTAGGTGCTCTATTCACTGCACCAACTAGCTGCCCTCACTATCTCTTCTCCCTCCACCATCACTATATCCAATTGCCAAGTACTGCCAATTTTACCATCATAACCTCTCTTGTATATGTCCCCTTCTCTTCTCTGACATAGCCGCACATTTGTATAGCCCTAGTCCCTCATTATCTCATGCTGGAGCATTGCTTTGTGGTTGATCTCCCTGACTCAAGTCTCTCCCCACTCCAATCCATTCTCTGTTCAACTGTCAGACTGATCTTTCTAACATGCAGATGATAGGGGACCACCACTAAATAGAAAGTTAACATGAAGAAAGAAAAGGGGATCAATAAGTTAAATAAAGCTCCAAAAATAAAAAAAGAAGTGATAAATGGTAGGGAGGTATGGGTGGATGGAGGGAGGTTGTGAGGGTGAAAAAAAGAGAGACTGTGGGAATAAGATTGCTTTCAGGTAAACTAAACAAAAATAGCTGAAAAGAAGAAATGCTGTCTTTACAGAGGAAAAGCAAAAATAAAAATCCTAATTTAGAAAAAAAAAAAAGCAATATTAGAGACACAAATGGAGGAAATTTTAAACAAAATAGAAAAGGAAATGATTAATGAACTGAATGTATATATTTTTTAAAAATTAGAAACCCAACAAATAAGCACAAATAAGAAATTTGAAATTAGATGGAAAAATAGAAAAAATGGAAAAGACCATAGAAAATAATAAAATTAAAAGCTAGTACTTTGAAAGAACCTAACAAAATTGATAAACTTTTATCCAACTTGATTAAAAAGGGCAGAAAATCAAATCAACAAAATATTAATTGAATGAGGTCAAATAACAGCAAAACTAGAATTGAAAAGAATCCTTAAAACCTAATGTACATAGTTATATGCAACCAAGGCTAAGAACACAAAGAATTAGAGGATTATCTTCAAAAATATAAAAAATTCTCCAATAATATCAGAAGGATTATGAGAAGATAAGCGCACTAGTGTATTGTCAGCGGAGCTCTGAATTACTACAACCATTTTGGAAAACAGTTAGTAATTATGGAAATAAGATGACTAAAATGTCCATATCATTGATTCAGAGATTCTAATACTTAGATTATAACCCCAAGGAGGCCAGTGTTAAGAAGAAATTCTCCATATACACCTATTTATTTATAGCAGTGCTACATGGTAGCAAAGAACTAGAAACAATTTGGATGCCCATTGATTGGGAGATGACTAAATAAACTGTGATACATGAATGTAATGGAATAGTATTGTGCCATAAGAAATGACAAATATGATGACTACAGAGAAGCTTGGAAAAATTTGTACCAACTGATATAAAGTGAATTAGAGCTAAGATAATGATGTCCATGATGACTTCAACAAGGCAAATAGAAATCACAACCGTGACAATCGAAAGCCAATGTTATAAAATGACAGAGAACAAGTATGGCCCCAAAGAAGAGATTTGAGAAGACATCTTTACCCACCCCTTTTGAAGAGGTGGGAGGTCCACAAACATAAAGCGCTGCACATATTTTTAGATATTTTCATTGTATTGATATGTTTTTCTGGGTGTTTTTCCTTTTCTCTTAAAAAAAAAAGTCCATGTTACAAGTTAAAATCCAGCCTCAGACCCTTATAATATGTAAATAATGTGTAAATAACTACTAACTAGGCAAATACAGAACAAATGGGAGGGGATTTCATAGGGGAAGGCACTAGCAGCTGGGGAGTCAGAAAGGCTTCCTGCAAAAGTTGTAATCTGAGTTGATATTTGGAGTAAGCAAGGGAAACCAAGATGTAAAAATAAAGAGGAATAGCATTTTTAGCATGAGAGACAGATATGGACCCCAAAAATTTCCTGTCCACAGCAAAGTACCACTGAGGCAGAGCTCTAAAGAGTAATCAGTTTGTTAGAGAGCTAGGCAGTCCTTAAGCAATTAGGTCCAAGACCTTCCTCAGGATTATGGATCCCAATGTTCAGGGGCTGAATGGTTTTATAGACCTTGGGAAGTCTTTGAGAGGCCCCTTCAGAAGAATGGAAAGTCCTGTGATTAGTTAAAGGAAATATCCTTCAACCATAACCATTTAGTCGTAAGGGCTCTAACAGGTCATTAGCTACAGACCATCTTAGCAGGGGCTTTCCATGACTTTCCACATGTCATCTCAGCATGAACTTTCCATGGCCATCAAACACCTCTGTTTGATCATCAGTGTTCTAGGGAACCAAGGAGAGTTTTGCAGGAAAAGTCATTAAATTGTGATTCATAAGGGTATGGCGATATTGCTGTGGCAAGCAAACCTTATTTCAAGCTTAAGATACTTGAGGTAGGGGGGAAGTAATCCTTATAATATGCCCAACCATTACAATATGAATCTATCTAAAAAATCAAATGCAATTAATACAATCATCAATACATGATAGATTAATTATAACTCTCATCCTAATGGCATTAAGTAATATAATTAATTCAAACTTAATTCTATTCTTCTTGATTCACTAATACTTCTAAGTGAATGGAGTAGGGGGTGTCAAAATTATCTTCACATAGACAATGCAAAGGCACAGAGACAGGAATGCTTGGGAGAAAATGCAAATAGAACAGTGTATCTGGATTTAAAGTCAAGTGTAAGAAGGCTGGAAAAGTAGGAGGGGCTGGTTTATGGCATGCAAATAGAGGACTTTATTTTTTATCATGGAGACAACTGGAAGCCACTAGAGTTTATCAAATTGGGAGGGGAGGGCAGTGACAAAGTCAAACCTGCACTTTAGGAAGATTATTTTGGAAGTTGGGTGCGAAATGGATTGGAATGGAGAGAGACTTAAGACTTGGAGCCCAATCTTTGCAATACTATTGTAAAGCTTTCCAATGCCATTGCAATAGTCCAAGCATAAGGGTCTGAACTACAGTGGTGGCAAAGTAAGGAGAAAGGGGTCTATAGGAGAGATGTTGTGAAGGTAAAAACAATAGTATTGGGCAATAGATTGGATTTTTAGAGTAAGGAACAGTGAGGAGTCGGTGATGATATCAAAGTTGAGAGCCTAGGTGATTGGGAGTGTCAAATATTTTGAAAATACCCTGTTTCCCAGAGCTAAGATCTAGCAAACAGGCTGTGCCCTGAGCTTGGCATAACAATAATCCTTTGTGCTCTGGATGATCTCACCCTCTGGCAAAGTGAATTGCACCAGGTGGTCACTCCCTCTATTTCTCAGGGACCTGAGAGCCAACATTCATCATGTTTCTGACATGCTCACAATCCGTGTTCTTTGTACTGTACTCCTGTTCCCATCTGGTTCTGCACCCCATAGAGTAATCATGACCCCCAACACTTGAAACAATTCTGTTCCCACAGGACCCATGGGAACAGTAGCTTGGAACCTAAAAATGATTATGTCATAGTCCAGCCCAATATGTATACAAGCACTTCCTGTACCCCCGATATGTTAAGTTCTCCTACTCAGGAGGTCTTCCTGAAACTAATTAAACTGCTACTTAGTTCCTGACACACCTGCCTCTGGCCTGCTCTGTTTCCCCAGGTTAGAGATTGGTCCAGTCTGGACTGCATTCAAAATTCTCTTGACATTAATTGGCGGCAGCAGTCTTAAGGGGCAGACATGGAGGTGAAACCTTGAGCTCTCCAGTATTAGAGGGATGGACTAGGCACCACTAGAGTTTCTCCAGAGTCTGCCCCTGCCTTGTCTGGCAAGTTCATTGCTCCCATTTTCAGCTCCATTTTCAGCTCACCCTTGATTGAGCCTGTATTTCTTTGTGAGGAAAAACTCCAGGGCCCTTTTTTCCTGACCTGGTTCATCCAGGAGCACTCTGGTAAGGTATTTTGGGTTTTTTTGTTTGTTGGTTGGTTTTGTTTTGTTTTGTTTTGTTTTTTCACATGGGTTAATTGGCTTAATTTCATGACTTTGAATTTTGTTTTGGTTTTTTCTTTTCTTTTCTTTTCTTTTGCACGTCTGGTAAATTTGTATCTGTGACTTATACAGACAAGCATCTTGTCTGTATAATTGCTTATGTGTCTGGTTTGTGTGTGTGTGCCTGGCTATGAACTGCACACTTTTTTTTTTGCATTTGTATCTGTCTTGTCTGTGTCTGTGTCTCCATGTTTGCCAAAGGTCTGTGTCGTGTTTGTGTTGTGAGCTAGATTCTATTACCCTGAAAGATTTAAAAATGCAGCCAGACAGAAAAACTCCTAAGGGCTGTACCTAGAGAACACTGAGAAAGATTAATGAATTTTCAGTTGTCCCAGCAAGCAGGGCTAACTTTTACCTTAGGCTTTCTATGGGAGACTAGGTTATAAGAAAAGGAAAAGAGAGGAAAAGACCTTAAGACACTTTTTTTTCTGTCGTTACAATACTGGACAAGTTAAGGCTACAGAAATAAAGTTAGATAACTGAAGTTGTAGAAGCAAGATTAATAGTTTCATTGTTCTAGGGCAATGAAGGCAACTAATTTGTCAGAAGGCTCAAACTGAAGAAAGTGAAGGGGGAAAAAAAGGTAAATGGTATAGCAACCTCCTGTTAACCCTTCCTTGACTTTTCAGTTTTTATCCTATTTTTGTCCCCAGGTCCCTTTTGCACCATTAGACAAAGGAAAGTATGGCCCCTTTAAAGGCTAGAGTAGATGCTAAACAAGGAAAGAACACCCCAGAAAGTATTGAGGGTCCCCCCCTACAACCCCAATCACTCAACATGATGGGGCTCAGGGATGGATGGCAAGAGAAGAGGAATATTCAGTAAACCCCTCTGCTTTCCCCAATCCCCTCCCACAGAGTCAAGTGTGGGGATCACTAAAAGAACCATTATAGCTCAAGTCTGTCTGTTAACTCTTCCCATCCCAGATCAGATTCCCAAATGCAGGTGTTAGGGACAGAGAATGCTGGAGAATTGTAGGGCAACTTGAATTACAGTCTGTCCCACCTGGTGGAAGAGGGGCAGCAGCTGCAGGGGGGCCCCAAACACCCTATTACTGCAGGCCCCATGGCCAGCATTCCCTGAGCCCTCCCCACCAATGGGGAGATCCTGGCTCCAGCCAGTCTAGCCAGTAACCCCTGCTGCACCACTCTCAGAGCCCAGTCAGGCAGCACCTCCAGAATAGAGCCAGCCCTCAGCAGGTCCCATCCAGCTGCTGCTTGAGAGAGTCCAGGCATCCCTGTCAGCATCTAGAATGGCAATACGATGTGGGGGAACCAGCCAGCCTCTGCCCTTGGTGAGCTCAGCCTTCTCTGTTCCAGTTGCAGAAACTTATTACTTGTGTAATTTTAGGCAAGTTATTTTATCCCTGTTTGCCCCAGTTTCCTGATTTGTAAAGAAAAAAATAATTATGGTTGTTGTTGTGAGACCAAAATGATGTAATTATTGTAAAACGCTTAACATGGTGACTGGCAAATGCTAGGCACTACATTCCAAAGTGGTTTTAAAATGCCAAAGGTAATAAAATAAATGATTTTTATATGGGATAATTTAAAACTTCAATTGATGTCATCTGAAGTTTATTGTTTGTGTTATTACTAAATTTCTAAATTATATTGTATTTCTAAATCCTCTTATGTTGTAAAATTTAGAGACCATTGTAAAACAGAAATGCTATTAGACAAAGCAATTTTTTAAAATCTGGATTTTGTTACATATGAATTGGGCTTTTAAAAGGATATGATAAAAAATTAGATATTTGAAAACTGTTAAATATTTATTGAGGTATATTTAATTATAAAAGAGGTAATAATTACACTAATACTAATAATAATAATATTTACTATGATAGCAGATTTTCATTTGAAAATCTTGACTATTATGGAAGTCTGTATGGTGGTTTAAATACGTAGCTTCAACATGTTAATGATGAGTCAACTACTAGGTATTTCTGTATGTCTAAAGCCCCAGAATATGGGTACTTTTAATTTCTAAGTAAAAGATTAATGAAATGTTAATGGTTAGGGAAACATCAGGAAAGATATTCAAGCTCTAAGTTGTGGTTAGTGAAATTTTGCTACTTAAGGCAAAAATTCCTGGGATTGTAATTTGTTTTGAGCTTTGATTACCAGAAGAGTTATCTGAATTGCCATAAAGCCAATAGTAGAAAATGGCATGTGCAGCAGTCTAGGGACTGCTAATGTGGATGTCTATGCCTGGGAAAGGCTATGGGGATGACCTAGGACATGGTCTAGGTAGGACCCTCCTGACTCTATTTCCCCATTTTTGTTTCCTTGCTTAAAGGAAAATTCTCCATCTGGTTAATCCTAAGCCTTGCCTTTAACAGTCTTTGGCTACATGTTTGGCTATCAAATGTGACTCATACCTGGAATCAAACAGAGCTAAGGGAGTTTTCCCATCTATTAAGATATATAATATCCCTCTTTTTCCTTTTATAGCAAATTTCTATAATCAAGTTTTGTAGGTATAATACTAAATCTATTGAATAAGAGATTGATACTAGAACATCTCTAAGTTACTATAATAGGACACAAGTATGAACATCTTATAACGTATATTTGTGGTCAAATTATAATATAGAGATGATATCCTCCGAAGGGGGAAATGATTAAACAAAGTAATAAGACAAATCTGTAATGTAAAAGCTTTCTAATTAAATGGGATAGCAAATTTTGAAAACAGCAACAGGATTAGACTGTTTTCTCTAAAGAACAATATACAGATGTATATGGTTGGCTCCCAAAGTTTATCTATCATGGAAATTCAAGCTTTGGGTTTTAGTTTTAAGTTTAGTAATAAGTTCTCAAAATTGGATAAAGGATTTGGTAATTAATGATTAATTGGATTTTACACAAAAATTATATTGATAATGGTGCAGAAAGTTAAATTATTTTCCCATTTTTAAATTATCTGTCTGATAATTTTAAAGGCCAAAAGAGTTGATTTTCAGTTAGGCCCTCACAAATTTTCAAAAGATTCTTATATCAGGTATAGGATTCTAGGTAAAAATAGAACAACAAATGATACATAAACTGAAATTCCCTGAAGTTTCAAAATTGGAGAACAAAACTTAAGGGACTATCTAAACTATATTAAGAATTATCTAAGAACCTCTAGATTGGAACCAGAGAAGCTCCTTTTAGAATTGTTCTGAGAATGAAGATGTTAATGTTTAAGTTTGGTTACCTTGATGACATGTAAATCTCCTTTCTCAGAACTAGTTCATTGTGAGCCCTTTAAGTAATTTGATCTATATCTGACTTAATGTAATTATGCAATTATGAGAATTGTGAGAAAAACTTTATTGCATTGTTTAAACTCTTCCGAAAAAAGCCTCTGCTCCTGAGTGGAGCAAAAGCCAATTGTTATGTGAAAATGTAGTTCAGGAGAGCATGTAGGGCTAGGTATATAGGTCTGGGAATCATTTACATGGAGATCAGAATTGTGTCTATGGGAACTGATGAAATCACCAGCAAGACAGAATAGAATAAAAAGAGAAGGGAAGCAGAAGACAGAGTTTTGAGGGATTACCCATTGGTGGTGGGCACAGCCTGAATGAATACTAAGGAGGGCAAACACATAGGAGGAGATAGGAGAGAACAGTGTCATAAAAACCAAGGGAGGGGACAGTATCCAGGAAAAGATCAGCAGTGTCAAAAGTTGCATAGAAGTCAAGAAGGATGAGGACTGAGAAAAGGTCATTAGATTTGGCAGTTACTAGATCACTGTAACTGCACAGAGCAGTTTCAGCTGAATGATGAGATCAGAAGACAAGTCATAGATGATCTAGAAAAGAGTGAGAAGGAAGTGGAGACACCTCGCACATGTTGCTTTCTTGAGTTTAACTAAGAAGAGGATGAGAAATAGAATGACAGGGAATAGTAGGATCTAGTGAGATTTTTTTTAAGGTTAAGGGAAGACACAGGCATGTTTGTAAGTAGCAGGTAAGGAACAATAAATAGAGATTGAAGTTAAAAGGAAAGCAAAAATGATAGTTGGGGTAGTCTGATGGAAAAGATGGCAGGGAGGAAATCAGCAGTATAAGTAGAGGGGTTGGCCTTGACAAAGAAAAGTCAGATCTTTATCTGAGACTGAAGTGAAGGAACAGATAGTGGGAGATGTCTGAGTGAAGTAAATTAGTCTTGGGGAGGAGGGATAGCTCTAGGCAAATGATCTTAATTGTTTTGGTGAAGTATGAGTTAAGAGAGACTTGAGAAAAGAGGTTTGGAACAGGCTATGGAGAACGGGATAGTGAATTCAATTAAGGAGGAGTAGAATGATTACGTTGCTGCAGTGATGGCCCAGATGAGATTAGATGGCAAATTTGTGGTGCACCCAAGCAGCACAGCTTTGAGATTTCCTCCAGCTCCATTTAGCAGCATATGAATAGGAGCAAATGAAGGGGATGGTAGGAGCTATCCAAAGTTGGGGGTTGGAAACATGTCATCAGTGATAGGACATGGGAGTAAGAGATACAATAGTAGACAGTGTGGAGTTAAATTGGTTCACCAAGGAGTCAAGACAGGTTGGGAGGAGAAGAAAGCCAGAACAGGGGTGATAATTTGGGAAAGTACTTAAAAGTGAAAGGATGAAAGATCATAGTGAGGATAAAGAACAAAGTTAAAGGTCATAAGAAATAGCAAAAGGTGCAAAGATAATAGAATGTGATCAGATGAAAGAATAAAGTTCATGAAAACGGAGCACCTGATGACATCAAGCATATGAACATCCCTGTGTGAAGCTGAGGTGCAGTGGTCATGGGAGTTGAGCAGATTGAGGAATTGGGAAGTTGGAATATTTGAGAAAACATAAATCTATATGTTGAAGTCCTTTAGTATGATGGCAGGAGTTGGAATGGAGAGGGAGACCATGAGGCAGGCACAAAACTCTTTGATGAAGGAGAAAGAATACTTCAAGGATTGGTAGATAATAGTCACAAGAATCTGGATTAAGGGATAAATCTGAATAGCATGAACCTCAATGGAGCTGAAGTTGCTGAGTTATGATTGCAAGCATAGTCTAGAAGTTATAACAGGGAGCAAGTAGTATTCCTACTGCCCTACCACCACCACTGAGTCAGGGGATATTAGAAAAAAAATGTAGCCAAGAAGTAGAAGGGTGGTGAGGAAAGTAGCAGCATCAGGAGGGAACCAAGTTTCAGTGAAGGCCAGAAGAAGCAAGTAACGAAAAAGGAAAAAGTTGAAGATAGAAGGAAGTTTGTTTATTATAGAACATATATTCCAAAGGTCATAGTAGGAGGTGCAATCATCTGGAGCGTAGCATTGTGGGGGTTTGCGTTGAGGTGGATGGGGGTAAGGAAGTAGGTGGATTTGTACATTGGTAGCTGGGGAATTAAACTCATGGGCACAGGGAGAATAAAAGGGTGTAGGATTTTGCTAATCATTGAGAAATGAATCCAAGAAGAATATCAGTGGTTGAAGAAAGGTTCATTGACCAAGATTAAACTGTCCAAAGTTCTTTCCCAAGTCCAACTTTGTGTCCTGTGAGGTCCCAGGAGGTCTGATTCACAAGTCTGGAGCAGAAGGAAGTATGGGAGGCCAGTGAGGGAGGGGTAGCCTGGAGAAGGCCCTGCAGAACAGGAAGTAGGGGTCTTGTCATGGAAAGTCTGAAGGTTGGACAATACCCTACAAGCCTCAGAAGTTAGGAGGCTGGTGATCAAGGCTGGCCTGGAGCTAGCCACCTGGGTGAGACGTTTAAGAAGGCTCTAAAGCATGGCCAATGGTTTCAGGGTCTTGTCCCAGATTGGATTAAATGGTCCCTAGGTCTTACAATAGACAAACAATTTCTTCCCTTCTCTTCTCCTCAAGTCAATCACGCAACAACACAATGTCCTCTGTGTCCCACCACATGGGTAGCCTTCTTTGATTGGCTCCCTGCATCTTTAAAACTGGTGAGACTGAGCCAATCACTCTCCCCCACCCCCATTCTTATCGACCTGGTCCAAAGGATAAAGATCACAGTTCACCCATAGCATGGGCAGCATAAATTTCACTGTTCAGAAAGGAAGGAATTTCTTCCCCTGCTCCCCTCTTTTATCCCAGCTCTAAGAAATGAGCCTAGGGGAGGATGTTTGTTTCTGTTTTATATTGCTTGTCTTAGTTTCAAGGTGATAGAGGTGAATCCCAGGAGACTGGGAGTTCCAGCCATAGTGACCTTAGAGCCAGAATTGCAAAGATGTTGAGGAAACCAGATAGCCCTGAATGGAAGCCCTAAGAAGCCAGGGTACCAGAAATCTAGCCTAAAGAGGGTGTTGGACTTGAAACTCTGTGTTCTACAGGAATTAAGCTAAGCTTTTGAAATTCATACTCTCCCCCTCCTCAGAGCATGAGATGGTGCAGAGTGACTGTGGAGGGGAGGCAGGAATTGTGCCTCCCATGCATTGGAGGAGTAAGTTTGTATTTTTGTGATTGTATCTTTTAAATAAAAAGAACAATAAAACAAAACTGAATATGGAACAATTATGATGACCAAATTTGACTACAGAGAAAAGTTGCAAAAATGCTCCTCCTCTTGAAAAAGTGGGGGACTATGGGCATGACATACTGTACAACCTGTCATATATGTTCAAGGCACTCGTTAGTTTTGCTAAAGAGGTTTTTTTTCTTTCTTTTTAAATCTCTGTTACAAAGATAGTTCACTTAGTAGGGGAGGAAAGAATTTTCATATTAGGAAATCAATGAACTATAAAAACAAAAAAAATCATTTTTTAAAAGATGGGGGTGGAGATTTTTCAGGGTATTCTCTAAAAAGCCAGGAATTTACAAAGGAAAGCTAATGTCATTACATCAGGATCGAGCCATTAGAAAAAAAAATTATCTGAAAGCTAGAAATATGCCTTTGTGCTAAAGAAAATAAAATGAAAGAAAATAAAAAGCTGATTTTCAATGAATAAGATCCTAGGAAAAGTTACATCCAATCAGAAATTTTAATTGCAGGGGCTTTTAAACTGTAAGAGAGAATTTAAGTCCACAAAGTTCCTAGACCCTGGAACAACTTTCTGAAAGTCTCAGAGGAAAGTGGCCCACAGGGATGTCCACATAAACAGACTGTGTGAGGCAGGCAAGCCAACTGCATTTTATAATTTTTGCTTCATTATCATATCACCATTATTGCTTTATTATTATATGATCCTGCTCCTGCAGCCTTATCCCCAAAATTTAGTTACTGATTGTAATTACTGATGGTAATTTTATTATTTTGATTGGCTTATCATTAGAACAAGGGAAAATATATATGTGTGATAGGGAATTTATGAAACGGGATGATGTGGTGAAAAGTAGCAGGGGGAAAATATTCCCTGGATATAGTGTTTGATGAAATCATATTGACTGCTGGTTTAGGTAACTAACATATGTATGGGATTATTTCTTCAAAATTAAGTCCCCATAGAATGGGCTATCACTTCTTTCCATGGTTTTCATCAGTCTTCCCCACTTTCAAAACAACTTGGAACTCAGGGGGGCAGAGGCTACTCAAAGATGACCTTTTGTCATTTTTTGGTTGTTTTTACAGCCCTTGGTCCTGAGTTTGTAGAGACACTCTTGTCTGCTCACAGACCCAGAATAGGAAGGAGTATTTTTTTAGGAATGTATATTATCTATGAGCTTATGTTCTTCTTGAAAATTGGGACTGGGAGGGGCAGCTAGGTGGCACAATGGAGAGAGCACCAGCACTGAAGTCAGGAGGACCTGAGTTCAAATTTGACCTCAGACCAAACACTTGACACTTACTAGCTGTGTGACCCTGAGCAAGTCACTTAACCCCAATTGCCTAAAAAGCAAAAAAGAAAAAAGAAAATTGGGACTGGTAGAAGCTGATCAGCCTTAGGAATTCAAGTAAAAAATGAATAAGAATCCACAAAAGCCTACCAAAAATGGATAGATATACACACATTTCTTATGTAATATACATTTTATGACTAAATTCATACAAATAAAATGTGCACATTTTATATTTATATATACATATATGTAATATATATAGCCCAGGGCTTAAACTCATTTGCATAAGATTCTCCTCATTTGTGGAGAATGATTATTCAATACATCATGCATGCATAGTGGGAAGAGTTACCAAGAGCTTGGGAGAGAAGAAATCCTAGTTCTGGCTTCTGGCTTCAAAAGAGACCTCTTCAGGAAATGATTCTTTGAGGAGAGAGACCTTGGGCAAGGCCAACACATAGAAAGCTTCAAGTATATTCCTGTTGCCAGTTTGCCTCCTTAGAGACTTTGGGAAATTTCCCCTTGAATAAGATTGGGGACAGGTAGTAACAGTGGATTGAGTGCTAGGCCTGGAGTCAGGCAGACTTGATTCAAAATTTGCCTTTGCTAGCCAAGTGACTTACTAGCTGTGTGACTCTTGGCAAGTCATTTAGCTCCTGTTGGCCTCAGTTTCCCATCTGTAAAATAGGGACAGTAGTAGCACCTACCTCCCAGGGCTGTTGGGAGGATCAAATGAGATATTATTTGTAAAAAGTGTTCGTAGTTCAATGCCTGGGACATAGTAGACACGATATAAATGTTATTTCCTTCCCTCCCCTTCTCTTTTCCTTTCAGTCTTTCTCTCCTGTGCTCGAGCTGAGATGTTTAGCTCCCAGAAGGACAGCACGTTGATTCTGTGTAGTGTCTGGCATATTCTAATCTGCGAAATCTCTCTGATTTCTCTTTTCTATTGACTTGGGTAGATGAGTTTATTATGTGTGGTAGTCTTTTCCTAATTGGCATTTGGTGGGAAGGGAGTTAAAGCATTAGGTACAGCTTAAGCCATTCTTTCCCTCTGAAGGAATAATGATCAGGAGAGTGGCTTGAACCCAAACTAACAAGTGAGACTGACAGACTAGACTAAGAATATTTAAGGGAGCAGATAGATAGAATTCTATCCTGCTACCCTCTCTTTGAGGAGAGCAGAAGCCAGCCCTGCAGCCCCAACCTCCTCCTCCCTGCCTGGCAAGAATCAAAGTCTACTTCAGTAAAGAGTGGGTGAAAGAGATGCTAGAGCATTTGTTCTGTGAAGTTTGGATTCAGTCAAAAGGCTACACTTGAGGACCTAGAGGGCTACATGTGGCCTCAAGGCCACAGGCTCTCCACCCCTGCTCTAGATATAACTATTCATACTTTCTGATGAGCTGCGTCTAGACAAAGCGGTGCAGACTCGCAGAATCTATGTGGACAACATGCACATGACCTATATAGACAAGGATCATACAAAAACAAGGTTTATACATAAACCAAATTATTAAACTATTTGGTAAAGAATCCGTTCTGTTTTCAAAAATGTCTTTGACCCAAGACTTTTCTACTTATAATTTGTAGAATCAAAGAGCAAAGACAAAATTCCACAGTAGTCAAGTCAAGTCAAAATTTAAGATACAGTTTTTGATTCATCAAACAGAACTTTCAGTGCTTTTTGGAGAATAATTTCCCTAAAATCTTCCGTCATGATTTCTTCTTTAACCACCTCGTCCCAGGAGTTGCCCTTCAACGTAGCCAAAGTGGAACTTGAGTTCTTTCTATTAATTGAACTCATCAAAAGACATTCTTGCCCTTAGCCTGATCCTGGCCCTATCCGTTTCAAGGAAGATGTCTTCCTGAGCTGATCAGACCTCTCCCTCTAGAAACTGGGGTGTTGGTGATGAGTTATTTTTCAGTCATGTCCAACTCTTTGAGACTCTGTTTTGATTTTCTTGGCAAAGATACTGGAGGATCTGCCATTTCTTTCTTCAGCTCATTTAAGGCTGAGAAAAAGCTCATATAAGGAACTGAGAAAGACAGGGGTAACTGACTTGACAAGGTCACACAGCTATTAAGTGCCTGAGGCCAGATTGAACTCATGAAGAACTGTCTTCCTAATTCCAAACCCAGTGCTCTATCCACTACACCACCTACATGTCCATATTAGAAACTGGTTAGGTATTCAAAAACAATGACATAAACAAAGTTCAGCGTAGGCCATTAGCACCTCACAACTGATTGTTGTTGTAGGTGTTGTTGCTGTTTGGCCTTCATTCTCGAAGGGGACCATGATAATCAGGGAGGCGATGCCATGACATGCAAGTAAACTGGATTTAAGGGAGGCAAGGGCTGTGCAAAGTCACCAGCCTCACTTTCTCCTCTGGAGCCATCTGGGTCCAGTGGCCAGATATAGATCAGGACAACTGGAGATAGCCCTCTTGGAAATGATAATCAAAGACTAGATAAGGTCTCCCATTCAGATTAGGGCAAAAATTTTCCAGCTAAAAGTACAAGGAGTTGGATACTGCTGAAATGACTCAACAACATTGTATCTTAATGTTTTCCTAAAGAGGGAATGCAGAGAGGGTCTTCTTATGTTTTCACATTCTAAGCAGTGAAGGGGACCAATAATCCCCTGAACTCCAATTCAGTAGCTAATTGTGTGCAATATTATATAGTTGAGATAATCACCAGTAACTATACTATATAAAAATTTATGTATATTCATAATGCATGTTTATGGATATCCCAGTGTGCCCCGAAATAATTCGCAGGTACTACAAATTCTTTCCTAGACAGGAAAAAAGGGATGGAGAGGATGCACCAATTTAAATGTAGCCCTAGATTTTCTGGCCTATTCCCTAAATCCTGCTTTAGTAGGGACACAGCCCAGACTGACTAAAGCACAGCTGGTAGGGAAACCCAGCCCAGAAATGTTAGAGTCCCATCCAAACTGATTGCAAGCCAAACTGTCCAACTAGGGCAAAAGAAGCCGCCATCTTGTTCCAAATTATTTCCTAGTGTAAAGATTACAATGAGGGCTTACTTCTAGAGCCAGGCTTCTTAACTTCTTTTGTGCCATGGTTCTCTTGAGTAATCTGGTGACACCTACAGATGCCTGCTGAAAATGTTTTTAACTGCGTAAGATAAAATGCAAAGAATCATAAAGGAAATCAATTACATTGAAATACAGCTGTCAAGTTATTAAAACAAAGTTCATGGGCCCTCCCGAGTTACTAACAGCCTGATTTTAATTCTAGATATCTAAAAGCTGTAGAATGAAGACAAAAAGGATTTCATTGTATTTTAAAGGGTATCTGGAAGCTTCTTAAGGACTTTACAAGGTAATTCTTGATCCACAGACACTGGTGCTTTTCAATCACATTTGATTCATGCAGAATGACATTCTGAGGGGCAGCTAGGTGCTCAGTGGATAGAGTACCAGCCCTGGAGTCAGAAGGATCTGAATTCAAATCCTACCTCCAGCACATAATAGCTGTGTGACCCTGGGCAAGTCATTTAACCCCAATTGCCTCCAAAAAAATTCAGTAATACCATGCTGAGACTTCAATTTTGTTTAACTTTTTGTGAGATGCTATTTAGTCTTCTAGTCTCTTTTTCTTTTCTTTGGTTTTTTTTTCCACTTTCACTTCCTCTTAACAAATGAGAGCTTGACTAGTATGGAAATTTGAGAGACAAGATAAGATTATTTTTCAGTCCCAATATTACTTTCTTAGAAAATAGCATGACCTCAACTATGATCCATCTACAAATGGTTCTCAAGTGGCTGTTGCTGCATTTGTCCTTCATTCTCAAAGAGGACCATGACATCAGGGAGATGATGTCATGACTTGCAATTGACTTTGATTTGAGTAAGGGAGGTCGTGCAGTCACCAGCCTCATTTTCTCCTCCAGAGCCAACTGGGTCCAGTGGCCTGAAATCCATCAGGACGACTAGAGATGGCCCAGGAAGCAATGGGAGACCCTGGCCCTTTTAAGCCGAGGTCTTTTCAGGTTCTCACTTTGAGTGAGGTAACATCCATTCAGCAAATAGGTCTCTTTAAGAAGTAAGTCAAGAGATTGCCCCTTTAATAATAATTTTAAAAAATCAAACTGGAAGGGGAAGACCTTTAGGGTTGCTAACCAAAAGAGAAACAGTTACTATTTACCCTCACTCTGAGCCAGAAGGGCCCCAAAAATAACCATTAAGTGGTGCTTGGGCAGGGACCTATGGCTGTCCAATCCATGAGCTCCAGAGTAAATTGGATTTGAGGCTTGATCTTTGAGAAAGAAGTCTAGCCAGTAATCCCCAGAGAAAGAGAAAAAAAGGGAGAGAGGGAGGGAGAGGGAGAGGGAGAGAGGGAGGGAGAGGGAGAAGGAGAGGGAGAGAGGGAGGGAGAGGGAGAGGGAGAGGGAGAGGAGAGGGAGAGGGAGAGGGAGGGAGAGGGAGAGGGAGAGGAGAGGGAGAGGGAGAGGAGAGGAGAGGGAGAGGGAGAGGGAGAGGGAGAGGGAGAGGGAGAGAACTTATTATGCACAAGATGCTGGTGAACATGCAGAGAGTTCCTACCTACTCTGTGCCTGCTGTGAAAAATTCACAATCCTTCCTTAGTGTCACAACTGCATAATTTGCATCAACAGCTAAAGCTAAGGCTCAGGCATCTATAGCAAATAATCTTAACATGTCAGGGATGTTCAAATAATACAAAGCCACATTTTCATCTCCCTCAATCCTGAAAGAACTACCGCAAATACATGCCCCAAGGCAGGTGAAGGTTCCCGATCGCCTTCTTTGTACTGCAACCACTATAATTTTCAAGTCAACAAAGCAATTTGTAAGCACTTATTCTGTGTCAGGTACAATGCAAGTACAAGCAGAAAGACATTCAGCTCTTCAGGAACTCACATTCTAATGGGAGAAGACCACGCATAAAAGGGAAGGGGGTAGGGAGGGTGGAGAGAGGGAAAAGCCACAAGGTGGAAAAAGTCTGAAGACTCAGGAGTAGAGACTGAAAGGGAATGAAGACATGGCCAGTCTGGGCACTTTCCTTACAATGGAGGTGCTGGGAAGAGCTGACTGATCAGAGGAAGGGGCAGAGTGAACTTCCAGGATGAAAAGTCAGCTATAGCAAGGTAGAGAAAAGCCAGTGAGTCAAGAGTAGACCCTAGAGAGGAATAATTCTCACCTGGTCCTCCTACCACTTGAGAATGAGACTTTGACCTTGGAACCATCTTGGACTTTGAAAAGACAGCTTTGGCCTTATCTTGCTCAGCTCCAGACCACCATCACTCTTCTTGTACATCTCCAGTCATGTCACCTAGTGTGTAGCCCTCTCTCCACTTTCCAATTCCCCTTTATGTGTTGTCTTCCTCGGTCAGAATGCAAGCTTCTTGAGGAGAAGAAGGATTACTTGCTTGAATTTGGGTCACTAGAACTTAGCCCGGGGCCTGGCACATAGTAAGCATTCGATAAACATTTTACCAATCTATCTAGCCAAATGGATTAGACTAATAAAATTTAGTCTACCCAGGTTGTCAAGGACATAATCACATGCCCTGAGAATGGGAAGGGACCCAAGAGTTAATCTGATGCGATCCTTTCATTTTGCAGATGAGGAAAATAAGGTCGAGAAGCCTTTAATGGTCAAAAAATCAGTCACTTATTCAGTGCATCTATTCATTCTCTTTGTCCACAATTCTGCAGAGCTGGTAGAGAACATGTTTGTTGGCCATCATTGAGCCCTCTTACTGCACCAAAGAGAATTTCTACAGAATTTACAGAATTTCTACCTAGCTCAGTAACCAGTGTGACTCTTTGGAATTAGCTCTCCACATTTCATTCATTCAATAGGACTGTGATTTCTTCAGCTCTCATCATAATCTCCCTGTTAATGACTGGTTGCCTGCTTCACAGTGATTAGCCACTTAGCCTTGATCCACATTTCTTGGAGGTTCCATCTGGTACTTCTTGACAGCTGCCTGTTCAGTGATCATAATAGCTAGCATCAATATAGCACTTTAAATTTTGCAAAATAATATCTCATTTGATCCTCACAACAAGCCTGGGAGGAAGGAACTGTCATCATTCCCCCATTTTGCAGATGAGAGAAGTTTTGCCCAGAGAGATTTAAATTTAAATGATTTATTCAGATTCACACAGCTAGTGAGCCACCCAAGTAAAATCTGAATTCAGATCTATCCCCACTACAAGTCCAGCACCATTGTGCCATCAACTGTCTCACTATTAAGTTGGTTGATGGATTCTCTTCTTTTATTGGGTGAGGATAATGCTGTGCCTTAATTAGAACATCCTAACTGGCTTCAGTGAGTTAAATACTCTATTTGCTTGAGAGATAGTATCCTGAGCTGCTAGGTTAGGACTAATGATTTTATGGCATAGACATCTTATACATGCTTTTGTAACTAACTATTCTGTAATGTCTTTTTGTACATTCTATTGCCCCCTTGCTGAAACTGAGTAGTTACATTTGGTGGTTAATATTTTTAAAATAAAATTGCTATCAAAAGACTTCCTTCCTTTCCTTTCCTTTCCTTTCTTCCTTTCTTCTTTTTCCTTCCTACTTTCCTTCTTCTCTTTCCTTCTCTTTCTTTCCTTACTTCCTTTTTTCCTTTCCTTCCTTTCTTCTTTCCTTCCTTCCCTCTTTCCTTCCTTCCTTCATTTTTTCTTCCCTTTCTTTCCTTCCTTATTTCCTCTTTTCTTTCTTTTTCCTTCTCTCTTTCTCATGCCTTCCTTCTTCCTTTTCTTCCTTCCTTCATTAACTTTTGTAAATGGATATTTACTTCAATACCATAGAAACAACAGAAGTATAAACATTGCCCCCTGACACCTTGAGGACACACTTTCTCCTAGACCCCCTCAGTCTCTAGGAAGAGTGGGCTTAGACTTAACGCAGTTTCTACATAACATTGGTCCCATCAAGTTCACTTTCACATGAGGCATTGCTTCCATATGGGTACTCATGTTAATTAGCCCTTGGCTGGGTCCCAAAGGTCCTCCTTCTTTGGGGCATCAATGCTGTATTGGCTGTAAAGCCCAACAAGAATTCTGATTCCCAGGCTTTATCTCCTGGAGGTTTTCCTTCCTGACATCTTGGGTCAGTGCCTCTATATTAATTTCCTTCATCTAAAACTAAAGAACAGACAGCGAGCCAGAGAACTGGGGCTTTAGTTTCTTGTTTCTCACTTAGAATTTTTTCTTCTGAATGCTTATCAAGTTTTGCTGGTTCACGCCCAAAGAGCCATCAAACCATGCATACCCTATGACCCAGTAATACCTCCACTAGATCTGTATCCCAAAGAGATCAAAGAAAAAGGGAAAGGACATATAGGTGCAAAAAATATTTACGACAATTCTAAAGGACACATGATGAAAAATACTGTCCAGCTCCAGGAAAATATTGATGAACTCTGAATGCAGATTAAAGCACATTTTTTCACTTTCTTTGTTTTTCTTGCTTTTTTTGCAACATGGCTAATATGGAATTATTTTTTGCATAATTTCACTTGTTTAAAGGATATTAAATTGCTTTCTCAAGGGGTGGGAGAGGGGCTGAAGGCAGGGAACTATTTTTTTTTTATTTTGGAGGAAATGAGGGTTAAGTGACTTGCCCAGAGTCACACAGCTAGCTAGTAAGTGTCTGAGGCTGGATTTGAACTCAGGTTCTCCTGACTCCAGGGCCAGTGCTCTATCCACTATGTACCACCTAGCTGCCCCAAAGCTAAATTTTTTTAAATGAATGAAAAAAAGAAAGTTTTTCTAGTTCTCTCTCTTACATCATCCCTCTAGCCCCAGAAATACTCTCTTCCTATGGATATATTCCCCTCTGTTTTCACAGGACTACATGCTGACCTTAGAGAGAGAGGGCCAAGGGCTTCTCCAGTGTCTCACGGCATTGTCTCTCATTAGATGTTGTGTCAGCAAAGGAACCAAGTCAAAACCAAAAGAAGAGAAAATCAAGGAGAAATCCATCCTTAGACTTTGGAAGACTTTCAGTACTTTTGGGCCGTGGAGGGTGAGGGGAGGGAGTGAGTATACAGCTCTTTCTGGCAATCCCTTAGGTTGTCTGAGTAGTTTCCTAGACCTTCTGTTGCAGTGGTCAGCAGGAACACTCATTGATTACATCGTCTAGGTGACACAGCCAGAATGAGTCACCTACTTTACTATTGTCATATCATTGACAATACACAGAATTTGCCAAGATTTACTGGTCAGATTTACCAAGTATAGAGGGTTGGAGAGAGAGTGACTGTGATGGGTCCCCACACACACACACAAGCTGAAAAAAAGGTCAAAGGCTTCTCTCAACCAAATTATTAACCAGAACAGGGTTTGAATAGCTTTCATAGCTTAAAACTGCACTAAGACTTATGTCTATATGAGCCTAAAGATTTTAATCTACTGGAGAGGAATGGAGCCATCCTGGGGTGAGAGGAAAGGTTTGCAGTCATATATAAAATACACTTTGCTAACATAGCAACCTTGAGACAGTGGATTAGAAAGAGATTGGGGGTAAAGCTGTGAGAAGCAGGAACACTGAAAAGTGTTTGCTAACAAAGACTAAGGAATTAGTATAAACAGAGAATGACCAAATCCAAGACTAACCCCATGTAGAATTCCATAGAATCCATTGCATTATAGCACAACATAACACTGGCTCCCTCTTTCCCCCATTGGAGGTCTTCAGGAAGAAGTCAGATGAATACCATCTGGGTATGATAGATGACATATTTCTTCCAGGTATAGGTTTCACCAGATGGCTACTGAGGTCCCTTCCAATTCTTAAATTCTATAATTCAATGAACAATGGATAGTCATAATGATGCCTCCAAGTCAACAAACAGAGGCCTAATTTTATCAGCATCCTCTATTTAAGAAGGCAGAGAAGCAAATAATATATTGGAGGAGGAGCTCCAAAAAGAATGCTTCCAAAATAAAAATCCCTTGCATCTATATAGTACCCTAAGCTTTGTAAAGTATTTTAATATGACATATTATTTGATGCTCACCACAACCTATGAGGTCAATGCTATTATCATCATCCTCGTTTATTGGATAAGCTGTTACTAGGCTATCATCTGAGGCATGATTCGAACTTAGATCTTGCTGATTCCACTCTGCCACCTAGATGCCTAGATGAGGTTTTTAGGAGAAAGAAACTTTAAATATCTAAAAATTTTAGTCATGATGAATATGTGTAATTCCATGGGGATTTAGAAAATGCTTTGGGGATAATATATTGGAAAGAATATTGGAACAGAAGGTGGGTGAAATCTTGGTTCAGATCCTCCCTCCAATAATTACTAGTTCTGTGACCCCAGGCAAGTTGTTTAACCTCTCTCTTAGTTCCCATTGAGGTAATACCTACCTCCCAGAGAAGCTGAGCCAATCAAATGATTCAGTGTCTGGCAAAGCACCTTGCAAATAAACCTGAAAGCCTTATGTAAATGGAAGCTATTATTATTCCAGGAAATGCAGAATTCAGATATCTTAAAAATAACATTTCTTTAGGCTCTCACCAAAATAAAGAAATTTTTGTTCTTTTATTATTGTTTTTGTTCCTTTTATTGTTTTTTTGTTCTTTTATTATTGCCAAAGCATTTGCTAAATATTTCTGTGGAACCACCATGACACAAGCATTCAATGGAATGGCTATAATAGCTAATATTTCTATGGTGCTTACTATGTGCCAGGCACTGTGCTAAGCACTTTACAATTATTATCTTATTGGATCCTCACAACAACCCTGAGAGGTAAATGCTATTGTTATCCCTACTTAACAGATGAGGAAACTGAGGCTAAGTGATTTGCCCACGGTCACGCAGTGTCTAAAGCCAGATGTTAATTCAGTTCTGCCTGACTCCAGGCCCAGTGTTCTATCCACTGTCCCATATACATAGAAATGGAGAAGCTCCGAGCTGGGGAGGGACCTCTGAAGCAATAGGATCATAGGAATAGAGCTAAAAAGGATTTTAGAGATCAAAGAGACTGACTCACTCATTTGACAGATAAGATAACTGAGGCAAAGTGAAGTTAAATGATTTGCGCAGGGTCATTCATCTAGTGTTTGAGATAGAATTTGAACCCAGGGTTCCTGACTCCAAGTCTAGAGCTCTATTCACTATACCATACAAATATATCCCATCCATACCTGAAACAGAAGGAGAAAGTCCTTCAATTCAATGTAACTATTAGTTTTTGGGTAGATAGTGGTGGTTGTCCTTCATTCTCAAAGAGGACCAAAATGACATCACTATGTTGGAGTCAAGGTACGGTGTGTCTGACTGTGATTGATCAGACCAATATGAACTTGAAAGGTTCTGCCTCTGGTCAGGCACAGATAGTCGATATGAATACTTGGAGTGGAAATGTCTTTAAATGTGTGCATCTCACATTTCTTTTGAGCTATTGTAATTCTACTTGCTCACGGAGCAGTACAGCACCTTCCGTGATGCAGGCATGCCCTCTTGGGTGTTCCGGTGTCAGCATCTCCCATGTCTCACAATCAATTCCAAAGTTCTTCAGGGAGACCTTGAGAGTGTCCTTGTATTACTTCTTCTGACCTCCATGTCAGTGCTTGCCTTGTGTGTGTTTTCCATAAAATAGTCTTTTAGGTAAATGTACATTTGGTATTTGAACAATGTGGTCAGCCCATCAGAGTTGCACTCTCTGCAGTAGATTTTGAATGCTTGGCAGTTCAGTTTGAGAGAGGACCACGATGTCTGGTACCTTATCTTCCCAGGTGATCTTCAGAATCTTCCTAAGAAAATTCAAATGGAAGGGATCCAGTTTCCTGACACTGGTAGACTATTCAGGTTTCACAGGCATACATCAATGAGGTCAGCACAATGGCTCTGTTGACCTTCAGTTTGGTAGGCAACCTAAAACCTCTTCTTTCCCACACTTTCCTTCAAAGTCTCCCAAACACTGAGCTAGCTCTGGCAGTGTGTGCATCAATCTCATTATCTATGTATACACCCCTGGAACATATACTGCCAAAGTAAGTGAATTTATCCATAGCATTCAAAATTTCTCCATTTGCTGTAACTGATGATTTCGTATATGGATGGTGTAGTGCTGGCTGGTAGAAAATCTTTTTTGTGTGTGTGTTAATTATTAGCCCAAAATTAACACAAGCAGCAGAGAACCAATCCATACATTATTGCATCTCAATCTCAGAGGCTGCATTGACTGTACAATCATCTGCAAACAGAAAGTCATGCACCAAACTCCCCTCCCTTTGACTTTTTTTTAAGGCAATTGGGGTTAAGTGACTTGCCCATGGTCACACAGCTAGTAAATGTCAAGTGTTTGGTCTGAGGTCAGATTTGAACTCAGGTCCTCCTAACTTCAGGGCCAGTGCTCTATCCACTATGCCACCTAGCCGCCCTTCCCTTTACTTTTCAAGTGAAATAATTTACCATCAGTGTGGTAGCTGACCGTGATGCTGTTTTTCTCCTTGTTGAAGGCATCCAGCAACATCATAGAAAACAACATGCTAAAAAGCACGGGAGCAAGCACAGAGCCCTGCTTCACTCTACTGGTAACTGGAAAAGCTCAAGAGCATTGTCCATTGTTCAGAACCCAGGCACGCTTGCCATCGTGATATTGCTGTACAACACTAATGAATTTCTCCTGGCAACCAATTGTGATAGAGTTTTCCACAAGCCCTCATGATTGACAGTATCAAATGTGTACAGACCTCTGTTCTGCGCATGGCTTTTCTCCTGGAGTTGTCAAGCAGCAGCAAACACCATATCTACCATTCCTCAGCCATTTCTAAAGCCACACTCGCTCTCAGGTAGATGACCATATTCCAGGTGAAGGATCCTTCTGTTAAGGAGGACTCTAGCAAGAATCTTGATGGCAATGACCAAGAGAAAGATTGTCCTTCTGATTGTCACAGGACAACCTATTTCTCTTTCCTTTTTAGAGATGAACAATGGAGGCATCCTTGAACTCCTGGTGGATAACCTCCTCTTGCCATATAACCTGGAAAATTTCAGTCAGCTTTTGTGTAAGCAGAGGATCCCCTGTCTTGTAAACCTCAATTGGAATAGAGCCAACACCATGTGCTTTGCCACAAGAGAGGAACCTAATGTCATTCAAAACCTCTTCTTCAGTTGTAACTTCATCTAGGAGGGATTGACTTCAATCTGAGATAAATGGTCAATGGCTTCAATTGATTGATAACAGTCTGTTGAGAACACTATGGAATTGTTCAGCTCATCTCTCCAGCATCATGTTTTTATCATTAATCAATGTGGTTCCATCACCACTGAGTAGTTGAGATTTTGATGCATTGGGTCTTTGGCCCATAAATAGCCTTCAGGGCATCATAAAAGCATTTTGGATTGTTACTATCAGCATAAAACTGAATTTCATCTGCCTTGTTCCTGAGCCAATAATCCTGCATCTCTCTAAGCTTCCCTTGCACCTTTTTTTTTTTATGGAAATAGACACTGTCTTCTTAGAGACACTAACTATCCTGCTGGCAAACCCTGTGGAGTTCTCATTTTCTATTTCACAGTTTCTGAATTTCCCCATCATTTTCATCAAACCAATCTAGATGTTTGCAAGTACTTTGGCCCAGATGAGTAAATTCAATGCTGTATAACAAATCTCTGAAAGCTGCCCACTCTTTTCTCTTCCACTATTGCCAGTTGTGTGTTGGCTCAGCTTTCCCTCCAAATTAGCAATGTACTCCATGCTCAGAGAAGCTTGCTAATCTGTTGACGTTGTCTTCTGGTAGTTGTCTTTCCTTGGGACCATTGTTTTTGTGGAATTCAAATGTTTAGCTTGGAGAGGATAAGTCTATGATTGGTCCAGCACTTTGCAACACACATTGTCTTCATCACTCTCACATCCTGTCTCTCTCTTATTTTTACAGTGACATAGTCTAGTAAATGCCAGTGCCTGCCGTAAGGGTGCATCCATGTAGTTTTATTGCATTGAGGTAAATGGAAGGCAGTGTTGCTGATGAGAGGGTCATGAGATGCACAAGTCTTCAGTAGTAAATTACCATTGATGTTCCTATTTCCAACTCTATTTCTCCCGAGGACTCTCTGCCATGTCTGCTAATCTGTGCTTACTCTGGCACTAAAATCACCCAGAATTATAAACTTGTCCTCTTTTGGCACACTGATGATGAGGATGTCTAAGTCTTCATGAAATTTTTCTTTGACTTCATCAGGTTCATCATGATGGGAGCATAGGCATTGATGATGGTGTCATAGTACTTTCCTGCAAGTGGAAATTGCATTGTCATGAATCTGTCATTTACTCCTTTTGGAAGGCATGCAAACCTGTTGACTATATTAGTTTTGATGACAAATGTGCACTAGTTTCCTGGTGTTCCCCATCCCTGCAGCTACTCCAGAAAAATGTGTATCAAACTCCAGCTTCAGTAAGCAGACCTTCATTTGGCAGCTTTGTTTCATTCAGGGCTGCTATTTGGATGCAATACCTGCTGAGTTCTCTCACAAGAACTGTTCATCTTTCATGTCTACTGGATTTCATGTTATCCATAAGTGTGCACACATGCTATGAACCCAGTGGTGAGTGGAATCTCTTCATGAAAGTTTTTTACATTCTTTTGTGTGTGTTTTGACCACAAGGTAGGATTCCCCACCTGCCATGACAAACAAGCCAAAGTTGGATGAAGTAGACAATTTAATACACCTTTTCTAGTCCCTTGCTGATGCCAGGAGATAAGTAGTGTTGTTCTTAAAACTGCTTAGACACCCAGGGAACTGCTGAATCCCACTGCTGCTTGAGTCCAGTGAGAAGATGACCACATGGCCTGGGCCACCTGTGTGCCTGTCACCACAGGACTCTGAGGTAGGGAAAAATTACAAAATTGTATGGATGATGCCTTTTAACTCGAGCACATATCACATTTAAGTGAGGCAGAGTTGCTCAAAGTAGTCAGTCTCATTGTCTCTTCCAGAATCATCAAAGTCCAGTGGCAAAACAAAAGTCAAGATGACTGGCAATGGCCCAGGATACAGTGGATGACCTTGGCATCTTCGATGTCTGACCAAGCTCTAAGTGCTCCACAGCACCTGCTTCAGTCACCTTCAAGGTCACTGGAACAAATTGCTCTCATCCACCCGTTCCACTGGCAGAAGTCTTCACATGCTTCACCCTAACTCACAGAGGGTTTAGGGCTTGTCAGTTACCCTCAACCTGGCTCAGCCTGTCTGCCACTATGGTTTACCAGGGTGTGGCCACTGCGCATGCTACAACTTCTTAGAGCCACAGATGAGTATTGGGTGAATCAAGTGGACACCACAAGTAGAAAGCAGCCCTGAAAAGAGCTTAGCAACCCTCACACCAGAGGTACTAGTCTTCCCTAAATACCCTATACCCCATCAGTTATCTGCTATCTGTACAGCAGACACTAAAGATACCAAGATAGCTATAGCACAAACAAGGAGGGCAGGGAGGGGAGGTTCTAGTTAGGTCAGTGACCCCAAGAAAGAAAATTCAGTAAATACAAGGGAGGGCAGCTAGGTGGTATAGTGAATAGAGTGCTAGGCCTGGAGGCAGCAAGACTCATCTTCCACAGTTCAAATTTGGCCTCAGATACTTACTAGCTGTGTGACCCTGCACAAGTCACTTAACCTTGTTTGCCTCAGTTTCCTTATTTGTAAAATGAGCAAGAGAAGGAAATGTCAAACTACTCCAGTGTTTCTGCCAAGAAACCCCCAAATGGGGTCCTGAAAAGTCAGGCATGATTGAGCAAAAATAACAAAGTCCAGGAAGAGGGTAGGAAGAGTTTTTGTGATGTCACAATTGGGTTCCCGGAGGGCTACAAGGCAGGCCATTTTTACTTTGGAATAATTGTCAGAAAATTGCGTCATTCAGCTAAAATCTTCCTCTCTGTACTTTTGGAGAATTATGGAGTCTCAGAGATCAAAAAAAACTCATTTCTGAAGAGTCCCTCTGCAACATTTCTGACAGGTGATCAACTCATCTTGTAGATGTTCAAGTGGCAAACTCACTTCTGCTGGAGGAAGCTCATTCCATTTTCCAAGTGTTAGGAAGGTATCCTTATATCGACTCAGAATCTGCCTCTTCCAACTTCCATCCATTGCTGCAGGTTCTCTGAAGCCAAGCAAAATAACTGTGCTGTGTAATACTCGTTCACCTAGTTAGAAGTAGCTATAATGTCCCCCAAGTCTTCCCTTCTCCTGATTAAACATCTCTTGTTTCATCAAGTTACATTTGTATAGCACAGTTTTGAATGCTTTTCTACTGAACTGATTTCACTGTCCTGGTCTCCCTCCTCTAGGTACATGTCAATGACCTTTCTAAAATGTAGTCCTCAAAACTGAGCAATAATATTCAAGATGAGGTCAGATCAGGGCAGAGTACAGTAAGACAATGACCTCCATCCTTCTCAACACCAAATTGTTATAAGTGAATTCTGAGATTTTATTGCCTTTTTTGCCTACCAAATTGCAAAAATCTCCAGGAATTTTAAAAATATACATTCTTTGGTAATCACACACAGCACACCTCAGGACACCAATCCTATGGCACTTCCTCATTCTCCATGAGTTTTCAAAAGTCACCAGTATTTCACTAGTCTCGCTTGGATTGTTGCAATGTGCTTCTAACTGGTCTCCTTGGACAGGGTCCTCCCCTCTCCAGTCTTCTCAACACTACTGCCAAAGGATAAAAGCTCCAATCTGACCATGTCAAGACCCTGTTCAATGAATACCTGTGGCCCCCTAATACTTCTAGGATTACATATAACTCCAGTTTAGCATTTAAAGTCTTTCCCAATCTATTTCCCATCTACCTTTCTGGGATTTTTATGCATTAACTCCCCTTCACATACCACAATATAAACTAACTTGCCTTCCTGCTGCTCCATACATACTACATTCCATCTCCTGTCCCATGCCTAGAATGCTCTCCCTCCTCATCTCTGCCTCTTAGAATCCTTATTTGCCTTGAAAGTTCAGCTGAAACACCATCCCCTTTAACATCTTGATTCCCCCATATCCCACTAGTTGAGTAGTACAGTGCATAGAGTGTTTGACCTACAATCAGGAAGAGCCAAGTTCAAATTTGGCCTCAGACATTTATTAGCTGGATAACCTTAAACAAGATTGCCTCTGTTTCCTTAACTGTAAAATAGGAATAACATTAGCACTTATTTCCCCAGGGTTGTTATGAGAATCAAATAAGATATTTGTAAAGTGCTTGGCTCTGGTATGTGCTTAATAAATGTTTGTTTCCTTCCTTTCTCACCCCACCCCCAACCTAAATTAGTTTGTATGTATTTTGCATATACTTAGATGTATACATGGTATTTCCCCCAAAGGAATGTAAACTCCTTCAGGATGGAGTCAGTTTCACTTTTACTTTTGTATTCCCAGGACAGCACGGGGCACATAATAAATATTTAATAAATGTCCTGGTTGATTGATTGGCAATTGGATAGCAGCAGCTCAGCGATCACATCCCCACGTTTTGTCACTGTACTGTGATGTAATTTCTTCAGGTAATTTAAGGTACTTGAAAACAATTGCATGAATTTATGTTCCCTACCAACTTATGGATTTAAATTCCTTTTAAATATTTTTGATTTATGTTTCCCAATCAGAAGGTCATTCTTCTTGGTAGACAAAAAAGAATTTTAATAAGAGTTGATTTAATTCTGCTTTCTCCCCATCATCCTTTATTATCATTATATCCACTCCAAGCAGAGTCCTATTCTTTCTTTAATATTCCTCCTCCTGTCAACATTGGCCGAAAAACTACATTGCACATCAGATGGGAAGGCAGCATCGAGACTGCATCTCAGCACATTAACTCGTGGGCCCTTAGTTTATTGTCAATTTATAACTACAGAATTAATCTCATTCTCTCAATAAAGTGCAAAGTGTGGTTATAAGCATTACATCTGCTTTGTAAACTGTACTTATAAAGGAAATTGTCCAAATAGCCAAGTGTTCCTTGAAATGCTGGTACTGAGTAAATTGTGAATACATGGCACTGACCTTGGAGGAGTTAGTGCCTTTTCACTTGAGATTATCTTCTGTACTTTATGGAAAATTGAGAGTAGAATTTAATTTCATTCTTTATGGCTGGTGAAAGAAAGCTAGGTGTTGTGATGTCATTGTTAATAAGCTAGAAGACAGGTCAATGGGTTATAAAAAGTGTTTACCCATTAAATTGTTTTTAAAGTACTCTACCTTTCCCTTTTGCACTTTTCCTTAGTGCTAAAAGAATCTGAGTTGTCTCTAATGGTTCACATAGCATCTTTCCATTCCAAACAATCCTAAGACCCAGCAGAGTCACAAAATATTTGTTGATCAACTAATTGATCTTTCTTCAAAAGGTTCAGTGGATTTCAAAGAATGAGATTTCCTGAATCATTCCATTCCTTCCCCTGTAAAAAAGATAACTTTAATCAGTATGTTGAAGAGTATGGTTGAAAGGAAAGAGACATCAAGTGGAAAACAATAATTATTTTTAAAATCATTGCGTGTACAAGAAGCATGAGTGCATTCAGCTCATATAAGCACCCATCCATTCATTCAATAGCTATTTCCTGAGCACCTGCTATGTACAAGGCACTGAAGAACAGTGAGGGAAGATGCTTGAGAGCATGGCCTCAGCTCTTCATCAGACTATGTAATCTGGAGCAGGCATAAAAAACATATGCAAATTACTATATTGCAAAGCTAGATATGCTAGGTACATGTAAATAAGAGATGCCTTCCTATCAGAGCAGTACATTGGCAAAAGGCTTTAGGAAAAGGTGGAAATACTAAGTAAGTACCCAAAAATGCATGTGGAATGAATGAATGAATGAATGAATGAGTGAGTGAATTACATACTGCACTTTTTTTCATTTAGAAAATATAAATACGTATTTCTTCCAATAAGAACTAGATATTACTTTCCTTTCTTTTTATTTTTGCAAAAAAGGAACTAGAGTGTTATATTGGGATCTCGAAATGTTTTCAGTTGGAAATTAAGGTGTGTCAGTAGTTGTCAGAAAACAACATTCTGTTATTAAATAACTGTTTCTTTTTCTTTTTTTTTTAGACAATTGGGGTTAAGTGACTTGCCCAGGGTCACACAGCAAGTAAGTGTCAAGTGTATGGTCTGAGATCAAATTTGAACTCAGGTCCTCCTGACTTCAGGGTCAGTGCTCTATCCACTGCGCCATCTAGCTGCCCCCCAGATAACAGGTTCTTTAGAACAGAGGTTCTTAACCTGAGATCTATTGTTCAACTATTGTTATTAACTACATTTCAATGTAATTGATTTATTTGTTTGTATATTGTTTTCCCCATTAGATTGTAAGCTTCTTGAAGGTAGGGACTGCCTTTTTGCCTTTTTTGTATCTCCAGTGCTTAGCACAGAGCCTGCCACATAACGGACATTTAATAAATGCTAATTGACTTGACTATATATTTTTATACTGTGTATTTTATTTTATGTACTTAAAAATATTATTCTGGGAAGGTATTCATGGGTTTTACTTGACTGCCAAAGGGGTCCATGACACAAAAAAGTTAAAAATCCCTGCTTTAGAAGGTAACTTTAGTCTTCCCTGATAGAATGTAACTTTCTTGAAGAGAAGAAACCTTTCTTTTTATCTTTGCATCCCTAGTCCCTAGCACAATGCCTGGTACATAATAGATTATTAATAAATGGCTGATAGATTGATTGGTAGTGCATCACCAAATTGTGTGGTCTGGACTCACCGACACACAGAAATGCTGCAAATTGTGTATGCGTATGTATGTGTGTGTGTGTGTGTATGTATGTTTACATGCATATATGTGTGTGTATGCATAGGGGAAAGGGGGCAAGAAGATAGTTACATAGATTCCTGCATTTTATTGACTTAAAGAAAATAAATGATAGAAAAGGAAAATATTTTCAATAAATTCCTATTCAAACTGAAAGGTGTGAATGGATTGATTTTTCCTATTAAACATGGAATGATCTGCTTTCTGGCCAAGAGCTTAGGGACTATCAGTTTGCTTGTTTTCCTTTTTGCCTTTTCATTCACTGATTCCACAAGAAATTCAGATAGACAGTGGGATTATAAATATAGTTAGATTAACAATCTCTTTAGAAAAGGATAACTTTTTTTTTAAGTACTCCCTGCTTTCTTGCCTTCTATACTCCATTTAGACACCAATGCAAGAAGGTAATTTATTCAGGAATAATAATTGGTATGATCCATCTTTTCAAAGAGCCCCATAAAAGGCTTAGTCCCTCTGTTTTCTGAATCAGCCCTAAAAACTACCAGTGTCTGTTACAGAGATCTCGCTCACTGAATAGGAACTATATTTGAGTAATAAGAAGCTTCGATGCATGTCTTTGAAATTTCAGCAGCTTCCAATTTGGGGCTCATTTTTTCCCCTACCTCCATACATTGATCCTGCGTGAGGACTGCCCAACTTCCAAATATATTATTGTTCCATTTCCACCCCGACCCCTTCTTAGAATTAGAGACAAACTTGCTGGTCAAGGACAGAGTTGGGTGTGATAAAACGGAAGTGGGTTTACAATAGGCATGTGCTCTCTGTGTGCCTTTCACTTTGTCTTTCTGTCTGTCTCTCTCTGTGTCCCAGTGTTGTCTCTCTATGTCTCTGACTCTCTTTCTCATATACACACCAAGAGAAAGAGAAAGAGAGAGGGGGGAAGGGAGAGATGGAGGGATGGAGGGAGAGAGAGAAAGAGAGAGAGAGAGAGTGACTTTTCAGATATCACAGAATTTTAATCACAAAAATAAAACCAGAAAAATCCAGGTTTGGCATTCATTAAGGAGTTTTTTGTTTTCATTTTTTCTCATGAACCCTGGTGGGATAGTGACATAGGTCTTTTTTTTTGTTGTTTTTAAGCTCCGATAGAGATATACTACTATGTGCTTCCTATCCATCTTTAAAAAAAAAAAATAATCACATAAACAGCATTTTTCCATGAAAATATACTGTCTTACAGTTATTTTTTTTCCCTCAGTGGAGTATTCATAAACAATTCACAAAGATTAAACACATAGTATGGGGTTCTCATTTGCCAGTTAGGTTTGTCTTAAATGGAAATATAGTTCTCTGAAAATGACACTACGGCAAATCACACCAACATGGACATTTGAAATTAAAAAAAAAAACAGAAAGTTGTAAGTTCCATGAGGATAGGGACCCTGTCTTATCTAAACTTTGTCTCCCCCAGTGTCCAGGTGATTTATGAATGTTTATTTAATTGAACTTAGATACCTGAGGCTCTATTTTGCTAAGATAGGATAGCTTCCTCAAAAATACTTCCTAGTCATAAAATTTTATCTGATTTTATATATTATAGAAAATTGTAGAAATTGTAGAAAACATTTCAGTTCACAAACTTTTTTAAACAATCTAGTTGAAAAGTCCAGTTGCCACATTTCATGACATTGAATCACTGATGTTTAGTTTCTGTGATCTTGGACAAGTCAAGGAAGGAAGGAAGGAAGGAAGGAAGGAAGGAAGGAAGGAAGGAAGGAAGGAAGGAAGGGAGGAGGGAGGAGGAGGAGGAGGGAGGAGGAGGAGGGAGGGAGGAAGGAAGGAAGGAAGAAGAAGGAGGAAGGAAGGAAGGAAGGAAGGAAGGAAGGAAGGAAGGAAGGAAGGAAGGAAGGAGGGAAGGAAGGAGGAAATGTATTAGGTACTACTTCCTATATTCCAGGCGCTGTGCTAAGCTGTGGTAATGCAAATGCAATAATGAGGTGGTCTCTGTATCATTCTAGCAGGGAGAAACAATAGAGAGAGAGAGCAGTAGTCAGAGAAAGACTTTTATTCTGGGCCGCATGGGTGGGGAAGCAGTGGCCTGAAGGCCGCATGTAGCCCTCTAGGTCCTCAAGTGGGACTCTTTGACTGAATCCAAACTTCAGGGGCAGCTAGGCGGCACAGTGGAGTCAGGAGGACTTGAGTTCAAATCCAGTTTCCAACCAGACACTTAACACTTATTAGCTGTGTGACTCTGGGCAAGTCAACTTAATCCCAATTGCCTTGCAAAAAAAAAAAAAAGGCCAAACTTCACAGAACAGATCTCCTTAATAAAAGGATTGGTTCTGTAAAACTTGGACTCAGTCAAAAGGCCACACCCAAGCACGTAGAAGGCCACATGTGGCCTCACGACCTCAGGATGCCCATCCTTGTAGGGAGTCACATAGCTTGTGAGTGGAGCCTAAGGGGTCAGTCCATTGTCATGATCATTCCATTAGCAACAATGGCTTTGATTTGAATACTAATAAAGAAAAGATAAAAAATAGGAGGTAGGAGAATAGTATACCCATGACAGCAGAAAATAATGGCAAGAGAGTCTGATGGTTGGATGGGATGTGAAACAGGGTCTAATCTAGGACCAGCAAGATACAGTGAGCTGGGTGAATTTTCTCATTTAGTAACCAAACATAGTTCAACCTTAGGGCAAGAATCCAAACCAAAGTCAAATGGATTAAGTATGTGACAAGACAGAAAATTAATTATCTAGCCAAAGGTACCATTAGTGAGGTAACAGAGAGTCTTTGCCCAGAGTAAGAAATATGTGCTTTTTTTTTCCCTCTCTCTAATTGCTTTATATAAGTAGAAATGGTTTCTGGAGGTTCTGGCCAAAGGATGTCATTCCAAGTGGGGAAAAGCAATGCAGCAAAAGGACAGTTGACAAGATGATCTGGGTGGACAGCTGGATGTATTAACTGTCCAATTATAGATTGGGAATCAATGGTGTTCTCAAGGATCTTTAAAGTTGTTAGTACAAATAATAGGGAAAAACGTTCATATAAAGCATGGTATCAATAGCTTTGTTTCCCATATGGCAATTTGATGATTATATTTTGTAAATGAAAAACTGAGATATCTCATTGTTTCAAGAAGCAATATTCAACTATAAACTATAAGTTGTTTTGAGCCTCAGTTCTATGAAGATCCATGAAGGTCTGCCTCACCTCCAAAATTCTATCCTTCTCTTTCATAATTCCACATTGAGGGGCAGCTAGGTGGCACAGTAAATAGAGCACTGGCCCTGAATTCAGGAGGACCTGAGTTCAAATCTGGCCTCAGATACATAACACTAACTAGCTGTGTGACCCTGGACAAGTCACTTACCCCTGTTGCCTAACCCCCCCCCAAAAAAAAATTCCACATTGAGCAAGCAGAGGACTGTAAATGGAATGACTATGTCAATTTGCAACAGAGCACCTACCCTGCTGGCAACCAAGCATTTCTATTTCTTAGCATCCTGTTACCAGAAGAACAGAAGTCATAAGGCCCTTTTCACTTAATATAAAATAAAATATACACAACCAATTTCCAACTAGGACCTTCCATACCAATAACATCAAAGTAATTCCAGCTCAACCCTTTTTTTCTCATTTAGACATACTGTTGCCCAAGGTTGTTATATTTTATCGTACCTTCCCATCCTGATACAACCTGACATTTTATGCACCCATTCATTCATTAGTTACAGAACACTTCTACATTCAAGGCACCATTCAAGTCTGCAAGTGATAAAAAAAGAATATCTTTCAAGGCCATTACTCTCTAGGGCCTTGTAATCCATTTTGGGGGAAAGCCATGACCACAAATAACTATACTACAAGACAGTATGTAAATGATACAGACTTATTACTGATATATAGGATTGGAAGAAGGGAGAAATCGCTACTAGCGAGGGTTATACAAGGCAAGATTTTAGGAAGAAGTATTTAAGTTGGATGAATAGAATTTTGATAAAAAATATGTTAAGAGAAAGGAATGGTATGTATCATGTTACAGAGGAAGAAACATTGAACTTGGAATCACAGGACCTAAGTTTGGATCTCAGCTCTGCCATTTATAACTTGTATGACCTTGGGTAAATTACTTAACCTCTTCAGGACTCAGTTTCTTCTCTTGTAAAATAAGGGCATTGGATTACATGACCTCAAAGTTTTCTTCCAGTTCTAGATCTATGATTCTGCAATCCTTTAAAAGGTGGCAGGCAGGAAGGCAGAAGACAAATTAGAAGAAGTTAGCTTAAAGTTGGAGTTTAAGGGCTGAATTTGGCAGCGTTGAACCCAGGGCAGTAAGAGGTGTTCTAGGAAGACCTACCTGGTCAGGATGTATAGAATGAATTGGAAGGAAAGTGAGTAAAGTCACTGAGCCCAATTAGAAGACTATTGCAATGGTAGAGAAATAGGAGGTAATAAAGACCTGAAGTGGGTGAATTATTTTTTCCATGCAATAATAAGTCTAATGACCAATGAAATATAAATAGGTGGATTCATTTTTCCCCACGACAATATCTCCAATGACCAATAAGAAATAAATGGGTGAATTCTTTTTTTTCCATCACATTCAGTCGAACGACCAATGAGAAGTAAATAGCTGAATTAATTATTTTCCCCCATGATAAAACATTATTAAAGAACAATGGGACATTTGGCACCTTCCAGTGCCATGTTTGGTCAGAAAAAAACTGCTTAACAATAATGGAATTGGTTTCTTCAAGGTTAAACTGCTAGTTGAATAGCATACAAAAGGATTCCTTCACAATATTTATGGGGGAACAATGAGAATACATAAGTAGCATTTAACTGCAACTAACAGTGGAAAACATATTCCCGGAACTAAATTGCCTTGAAGGAAAAGCTCTGACATCTTTAAGGTAATGTTCTACTTTTCTGTTATCCCCTTCTCCAAAATGGTTTCTGGCAGCAAAGTATATGACAAGACAGAAAATTAATTATCCAGCCAAAGGTACCATTAGTGAGGTAACAAAGAGTTTTTGCTTAGAGTAAGAAATACATGCTCTTCCCCCCCTCTCTCTGACTGCATATCAGGACATGAGTTAAGTCATTGTTGCTGTTCTTTTAATTTTGGTACAGCTGTGATTCAGGCAGAAAATTAAGGCAGGGAATGAACGTGAATAATTGGAAGGCTTCTGTAAGAGACTATGGCAGATTGGGAAGGTATGCTCACAAGACTGTCAAACTAACAGAAGAAAGTTCTACATTTGTGTAAATGTATACAAGGTCATCTTTAGAGAAAGATAAGCCAAGTATAAGCATCAGTCCAATTGGATTCGATTTTACTAATAAATAAAAAGCACTTATTAAATGCTTCCTATGTGCTAAATACCGTGGATACAAAAGCAAGACAGATCCTGGCCTCAAGGAGCTTACAGTCTGGTAGGGAGAGACAACACAAAGCAATTGGTAATAAATCAAGAAGAGTATTTTGGTTTAAGAAATCACAGGGATGATATGTAGAGCCATAGGGATTCAACCAACACTAAGAAATGGTAGTATTGACTATAGTCATAGAAGTAATAATAACTAGCATTTGTATAGTGCTTTAAGTTTTGTGAAGCAATTTATAAATGTCTCATTTTATCTTTACAACAAACACAGATGAGTAAATTAAAGCAGATAGAGGTCAAGTGACTTACCCAGGGTCACATAGCTAGTGAGTTAACAAGGCAAGATTTGAACTCAGGTCTTCCTGTCTTCAAATCTAGTGCTGTAGCCACTGAATCAGCTAACTGACTTGATTAATTTTCACAAAACAAGAGGTAGAGATCTGGGAGATAGGAAAATACATGAACTGTAGAATGACAAATGGCAAAAAGCTATCTAGGGTGCACTGTTAGATGGAATGTGAACTAGGATCTAGGGTCTAGGGCTTGCTAGATGTAATTGGCTATATGCCTTTGCACTAGCTGATTCCCAGACTGTATAGCATGGCCCCACAATGGTGGTTTCAGAGTTGAGTAGAAGGGGCAGCTAGGTGGCACAGTGGATAAAGCACCAGCCCTGAAGTCAGGAGGACCTGAGTTCAAATGTGACCTCAGACCAAGTACTTGACGCTTACTAGCTGTGTGACCCTGGGCAAGTCACTTAACCCCAATTGCCTAAAATGGGGGGAAAAAAAGTTGAGTAGGTTAAGTCCCACAAGACATAGTCTTAGCCTGCTAGTCCCAAGAGAATACTTGACAGGGTGCCTCAAATAATGCCATGACAAAGGGAAAGATACCCTACCATATTGAAAACTTTTGGTGGGGGAGCTATAATTCCTACAAACTTCCTTAAATACTCTTCAGATCACCATTGATTCCCATACCATGGTTTGAGTGGTAGTATATCCAGCTGTCCAAAGAGATGGCCAGAGTGAGTGGACACATGGGAAATGAACCATGAGACCAGCGAGCTGTTCTTCGTTCTGTGACCCGACTGTACCATGAGTGAGCTGAGTGGCAAAGTGAATAGAGTCTGAAAGACTCCTCCTCCTGATTTCAAATCTGGCATCAGACACTAGCTATGTGACCCTGGGCAAGTCACTTACCTCTGTTTGCCTCAGTTTCCTCATCTGTAAAATGAACTGGAAAAGAAAATAGCAAACCACTCCAGTATCTTTGCCAAGAAAACCCCAAATGGGATCATGAAGAGTCAGACACAACTGAAAAATGACTGAACAATATCATCCCTTGAGAGTAAGAGGGTGGTGAATGGATCACCTCAAGCCCACTATCAGAAGAACAATTCAAAGCACACACCTTCCTGTCAGGTCATCTTATTTGTGAATCCTGAGCATGAGAAACACATGTTAATTTTATGGTTCTCTCTGAGAACTTAACATTTGGGAAAAAAATAAACTACCTGGGGTTTTTCTTATGTTTCACATCTTTAAATGTCCTTTTTGTGTATTTCTCTGAGCCTCTTTCCTCTTTCACAGTATACATCTTAAAAATGAGGAGAGCCAAACTAGGCATTCTATAAATTTCAAAAAGTATTTATTGAGTGCTGACTCCGAAAAGCACTATGCTAACTGCTTAAAGGCGTAACACTTGTTTCCTACCTTCAAGAAACTTATGGTCTACTCTGTGACAAACTTTACCAATACTGAATACAGCGAAACACTTGCTTCTTATAATTCTTGGTTTTAGTCTCCTGACTTTGGACCCAAAAATATTTTGTATCTAATTTCAGCATTATGTTGTTGAAAAAATACTTAACAGAAATTTTTAATACCCTTACACCTATCAAACTTATAGGCAGGGTGTCCCTAAATTCTTAGAGCAGTTTTAAGTTATTGAAGATGTAAAACTGCCCCAAGACTTTTGGGACACCCTATATTTTTTTTCAGTTCTCCAAGTTATTGAAATTATTTTGTCCCTCATCTCCACGATGCCACCTAAATAAGCTGTCATCCGTAACTTTGTGATTTTTCAGTCTGCTTTCTTGCCTGTCATTCTAACTAGCAACCTAAAGACTTAGGAAATTATAAAGCCAAAGGTTGGCCCCAAAGAAGAGGCTTGAAAAGATACCATCCTCCACTCCTGTGCCGAATGTGAATGGGGAACATTGCATACATTTGCAGATTTTTTTCCACGTGTTGATCAGTTTTGCTGATTTGTTTTCTCTTTTTCTTTTAAAAATATTCCTTGTTATATGGGAATGACTCTCTGGAAGAAGAAAAGGGAGGGATGCATAGGAAGAATTTAGGCTATATAAAAAGAAAAGATAGATAGATAGATAGATAGATAGATAGATAGATAGATAGATAGATAGATAGATAGATGTATATCTATTTTAGTGCAAAAAGATCCCTGAAGAATGTATTTCATATGCCCCTACTACCTAAGTGAACATTGGCCTATTGATTTAATCATTAGCTCATGGGTTTGGTTTTTTGTTTATTTGTTTGTTAAGGGAAGGGCATTTTTTATTTTTCATTTTGCATCACTGCAACAATTACACCTTCAGTATTTTCTGTGGACTTGAGCAGGGTATTCAGGGCTAGATGTTAAACCTAACTAAAGTCTTTCATAGTCTCTTCTTCCTAGACATAAAGTCCATCACCTATTTATAAAAAGAGGCACAGATCTAGAAAACATTAATTTAAAAAAATTATGCTGGCTATTACACAGGATATGGCTAACCCCATGGGCATCATGAATTACTCTATAGAACCAAATTATAATTTGGTAGTAAGTACCCAAGACCATCTATGTCTATACTAGACAATTACTTTTGGTGGATTTGGTGGAAATTTGGTGGAAAGGGATAATTTACAAATCATGCCAGTCAGCTGCATTGCCATTTTGAAAGATGCATGGTTTAGTCATGTTTTCACATGTGGTCCCCATTTGATCTGGGTAGATGAAAAGTGATGCATGCATTTTTCTAATGTTTTTCCAGTTTTCAAAATTGGATAGGAAGGCTTCATACTACTGCTTTGTAACTCTACCTTATTCAAGGTGGACAGTACATTTCCCTCATTGAAAGCTTCCTTTGGGTAGCTTATCTACTAGCTGCTAATAGCTCTGGATAATGCAGTTACTAATTGCTCAAGTGCTCTAGAATTCATACAATCAAGCCTGCAACTAGAAAACATGTTCCTTCCCTCTGCTAGTTCAAAACCAATTTTTCCCTTATAAGTGATTCTTACTGATTATCTGATTGCAGTTGACCTTTTCTGAAAGACTCTGATGTAAAATTAGCACTTAAGTCTTACGCCTTTTTAATGTTACTTATTATTAGCTTCTACTTCAGTGGTAATGGAAGGAAAGTAATTTCTCTCTCCCTACCTAAGAGAAAGGAAAGTCAGATTTCTATTAAAATAAAGAAAATGTAAATTGGACCTGAAGGACCTAACTTTAGAATGTAAACTAAACAAAATTAAATTAAATGTTCCTCTAGGGCATACCTGCCGCATTTGAAGTGAAGTCATGAAATATCTTCCATGAACTCTTTTCTTTTTCCTACACATGATAAAGGAGGTGATCTGTTGAAGAAGATGGTATGAGATAGCAATAGCTTGAGCATGTAGAGGAGTTAGCCTTGACAAAGAGAAGGGCCATCTCTTTATATGAGACAGTGGTGAAGCTATATTGCTAGGAACTTTAGTGGTCAACAGTTTAACCCCCTCATTTTACAGATAAGCAAACTAGCTGAAGTTAGTTGTCACCCATGTAGCAGAGCTAATATTACTCTCCTGTACCACATTGCCTCTTTGCCACGTAATTATGTTACACAGATGAGTTCAACATATACTAAGATAAAATTAATTAAATAAGTTAAAGTTTAATTTCCCTCTAGTCTGTACTCAGAACTCTCTATTAGGTAGCATTTCAGGTAGCCACACATTATTAAAGGCTGCGGTAGTGCCCACTGCACACTAATGCCTTTAATGAAGCTTATTTTATTTGCACTTCATGTGGGTGATAAAGGATCTACAATAATTGGTGATTAAATCCCTTAGTAAGAATGATGCTGATTTCTTCTTGGAAGAGAAGTTCATTTCTCATTGAAAGATGAATTTGGACCATTCTTCTAGAGAGGAAAGTGGTGTCTATTGGATGAAGCAGCTTCAGATCCAAGAAAGAGAAGCTGTTCTCTGACCTCATCTCCCACTTACTGGCCAGGTCTGCGCTGCCAAAGCATAACAGAAAACCGTCTACTTGCATGTATGATTCACAATCACTATTTCCCGGCATTGTTAACTTGGAGTCCACAAACTTTGAAAAAAATATATCTTGTTTTTAGAATTGTAAAATGATCCAATCATTTTGGAGAATAATCTGGAACTATGTACAGTTGTTAAACTACCTATATTCTTTGGACATAATAAGAGAACATTGTATATAGTAACAGCAATATTGTTTTAAGAATGACTTTGAGTGAATAAATTATTTTGTCTATTATACATACCCAAATTAGCTATAAAAGACATATGAACAAAGATGCTACCTGCATCTAGAGAAGGAACTGATAAATACAGGTACATGGAAAAATGTTAAATATATATACATATTTGTGTCTAATGGTAGCCATCTCTACCATTGGGAGGGAAGAAAAAAGAAATTTACACGATAATTTTGTTGTATATTTGAAAGTAACAGCAGGTTGTGCACAGTAGATTTGAAACAATCATCTTTTTTATTATACTTATTGTACAATACTTTATTGTGTTTATGGAAATGCTTGTTTTATTCCATAAATTAAAAATAAATAAAAAAACAAAAATATATTGATAATTATTTCAATATAATTCTTTGTAAATATTATTTTATGCATTTTAAAATATTTATTTGAGAAGGGGTCCATGGGCTTTCCCAGACTGCCAAAGAGGTCCAGGACATACACAAAAAATTAAGAATACCTGATAGAGCAATCAGCCCAAATAGGAGAGATCCTTCTCATCTCCTCACCTTTGAATCTTCAAATGTTTCCGATCGATCTAGGTCCAGGGATAACTATTTCTCTGGAGAGTCACCTCAGTGCATGCACCTCAGAAGCATGATTTAGGCAGCCTGCCACCTGGGAATGCTAAAACAATGACAAGGTTTGTGACTAAGAGGCTAACATGTATAATGAGTACCTTAAAATTATGAGTGGTGGTGCTGGGTTACCAGTCACACCAATTTCTCTCGCGTGTTTCTGATATGAGAAAAAAGGACATGTGGGGAAAGAAGGAGAAAAAACTTTCAACAGATTTTTATTAAAGTTGAAAGGTGTACACTAAATCAGATGGATGCTCATTAACACAGAAACAATCTGTTTTATGATCAAGGGTTCAGAAACTGTCAGCTGTCTCATTTTACTTCTTTCCTGATGCATTTGGTGACTACCTAAGAAATTGGAGTAGACCGAAAAATAGCAGATACAGTTAGACAGACAGCTTGCTGATGCATTACAGAAGAGAATTAAAAAAAAAAAAGACCTCTGTCCTCTCTTATCTTAGAAACACTGTTTAGCTGTAGACGCAAAGAGATAACTGATTTATTCATGGAGTACTGATTTGGGTTTTCTTTTCAAAGACACTGAGAAGACCTAGTGCTTCCACTTTCTTATCCATTCCTAGTAGTGCATATTCTATAGATATCTATAAAGATTTGGGGAGGAATTATAGTTAAGCTCTCTTTACTGTCTCTGAAATTTTAGCAGCTAGTCAAAGGATCATAATACCCATAGAGGTAATACTGAAAAGGACTTCAGGGAGCATCTTGTATATCTTTATTCACCTTACAGAGGAAGACACTGAGGCCCAAGTCAAGTCAACAAACATTTCTTAAGCACTTAGTAAGCACCAAGCACTGTACAAAGAAAGGCAAATAGACAATCCCTACTCTCAAGAAGTTCATAGTCTAATGGGTAAGGTAACACGAAAACGACTATGTGCGAACAAGATTGATACAGGATAGACTGAAGATAATTTTAGGAGTCGGAAGATACTTAGTGACCCTCTAGTCCAAATACTTTGGTTTATAGATAAGAAAATCAAGGCCCACATAGAGGCAAGGCTTTGATAAAGACACATAACAAATCAGGAGCAGAGCTGAGATTTGAACCCAAGTCCACTAATTACAACAGCGGCTCTTGCCACAAAGATTTGCTGGTCACAGCAGGCCTGCCAAATCCACAGAGCCAGGATCTGAACAAAATTCTCCGGGTCTCTAAACCTAGTAAGCATTCTTCTTGGAGTTCTGACTTTTTTTTTTTACCTCCTCTTAAATATCTTGATTATACCTATGTAGAATTCCACTAAATGGCCATGGATAAGTCCTTCAACCTTTGTGTTCTTTTTCTTCCATATGTGAACAGAAGACATTGAGTGTATATTATAGCAACCTTCAAAGAATCCTGCTTAAGCTCAAAGGGACATACATGTGTGTATACATATATGTATAGGTGTACATTTATACAGATAGATGATAGGTAGATAGATAGATAGATAGATAGATAGATAGATAGATAGATAGATAAATAGATGATAGATGGATGGATGGATAGATGGATGGATGGAAAGATAGATAGGTAGGTTGGTAGGTCTACAAGTTGCTATGAGAAGGCTCTTGAGAAGGCGTCTGTGTAAATGTATCATTGAGAGTATGATGCACCAAATTCTAACCTGGGTTATATGGGATTAATTTATGTAAAGTTAATACATACCTCTGGGAACAGGAAGGGATGGGAACTCTGGGTAGAGGAAAGACAAAAAATCTGGTGTTTTTTGCAGCAACACTTGGAGGAATGATAGAAGAAAAGAGAATTACCCTAGGTTTCTCCAGCTTAGTAACTAAAGACAACTATGGCAATGGTATTAAGATTTAAGTAGAAACAGCTGGTTGAGAATTTAGCTCATTTCTAACTGAAATAGTATAGTGTGGAAAGCACTGGCTCAAATACTTGGGCTCTATTTCTGCCTCTGACACTTTAAGCTGTGGGACCTTGGGACTCAGTTTCCTCACCTATAAAATGAAATGGTTGTATTACCTCATCTATTGATGATTTTTACAACCCCCCCAAATTATATGGTAATGACTGTGATTTACCCTCTGAGATTGTCTGAATTTATCCAAAGGGAAGAAATTATACATAGGACAGCTTTCACTTTTCTCCTAGAATTCTAGACTTAGAAATTGGGCCAACTACTTACCCATTACAAAGGGAGGGGGGAATTGTTAACTGATTTATTTCCTGTTATGATGCTAGGAGTGATGAGCCATAGATTTTTCCCCTGGGGAGAGGCCTTTTTCCCTACTCCATCTTCTCCAGATCTCTCCCTCCAAAATTGGAGGTTACCATGCATCAAGAATGCTCTCAGAAATTCCTGCAGCAGAGAAGTATGGAACGTAGGAGAAAAGTGAAAAGCCCAAGCTTCCAACCCATGACAGATGAACTCAATGCACTACCTACTCTTAGCAGGGCCAACATCTCAATATTGCCCCCCAAGGAGAATGGGCTTGTGCTTGTTAATTTCATAAAATGATAGGTGACATTTAGTATGAAGACAGCACCCAGGAAGTAGATGTTCCTTGTGTGATCAGGCTAGTTGGGCCCAGACCCCTACATACGAATGTCATATAATACTTTGTCCCTCCCTACATTTTCCTTCATTATCCTCGGCTCACTTGCCAAAGGTTTCAAGTACAATGTAGTTATCTAGAAGGGCAATACAGTATTCCTAGGTCCAAAGGCCCACCAGCTGAATTATATTACCCAGGAATACTGCTCTCAGCTCTCCCCAACTCTCAGAAAATCTGGTGAACTACCTTACCCACTATCATCCCTTCTTCATTAGTTCCAGGAGTCAGGTCCTAAGAGCCTAAATATTGGCAGAAGCCTCAGTCCCCTACCTCTGTCCCTCAACTCCATCTGTGTCTGTGGTCCATTTATTTATTTTTGTGGAAGGTCTGGAGAAAACAAGAGTGTACTAATCCCAAATTCTTTCTCTTCCCATTTGAAGCCCCCTCTTCATTTATTATATAAAGAAAGATAAAGCATTATTTATTAAGTACTTACTATGTGTATTAGTTATGTGCTCTCTCTATATGAATAATCATTGAAGGGACTACAAAAGACACTGTCCCAGCCAATCAGAAGCCATCTGGAGAACTGGAACATGCAAGCATGAAATACCTAAGCAGCCACAGGAGATTAAGGGTCCAAATAAGTGATAAACAGTAAGAAAGTGTTACTACAGACAGGCAACATAACCTGGAGAGAACCATAAGGGGAAGGGAGCTCAGATATCATCTAGCCTACTCTAGACCTGACCCAGAGTCCTCTTTAAGCCATACCTGACAAGAGGGTTGTCTGACCTTGGCTTGAATACATCCAATGAGAAGAACTTTCAACAACTTCCTATGGTGGCCCATTCCACTTTTTTATAGTTGTTGGGGATGGAGAAAGATTGTTGGAAGAAGCAGAATTTAATCTAGAAAATGGAGAATAAAAGCATACACATGGAGGGGAAATGGAAGGACATTCTAACCAGAAGGGAGAATATAAGTAAAGTTTTGGAATTAAGAGAGAAAATGCCATATTTGGGAGGCAATGGGGACACCATATGAGCTGGCCCAGAGAGTTTATGTTTGGGAATGATGTGAGATAATACTGAGTGATTAGAAGTAGGTAACACCGCAGAAATTCTGTAATGTGGAGTTCTGAGTTTATGTGATAGGCAATGAGGAATCATTTCAGGTTTCAGCGTAGGGTGGTGACATGAAGGAACTGGTAGAAGATGGGTCTGGCCCAAGCTGGAGTGAAAGGAGTATGTTGAAGAGAGAGAGAGAGAGAGAGAGAGAGAAGAGAGAGAGAGAGAGGAGAGAGAGAGAGAGAGAGAGAGAGAGATGCAAGTTATATCTAATAGAGATTTTTAGTTTCACATGTAATACTCTTTTTTACTTCTACTTTGTATGAGGAAATTTTTCCTTTCTTTTTAAAATGTATACTAAATTTAAAATTTTAAAAAAATAATTTAAGGAAGGGAAAAATATTAGTTCAGCTGAGGTACAGTGGGGAAAACCAGCTAGAAGATGGTCCCAGTCACCCATGGTTGAAGTGGTAAACACCAAGACTGGAGTGGTGACCATGGGAATGCAGAGGAAGGGAAAGATTTAAGGCACACTTGGATAAGAGAATCAAGACTTGGTAACTAACTGGATGTAGAAAATAGCCAAAATGTTGATTCTGGATGAGTAGGAGAATGATGATATTTACTTCTACTTCCCTAAGTTCAAGACTTCATACAATATTTCAAAGCAACCTGACTTTCCCTGTAAATATAAGGCAAGAGGGCAGAGAGATAGTGCAATAGATAGAGAGTAGGGCCTGAAGCCAGGAAGACCTGAGTTTAAATCTGGCTTCAAACTTTACTAGCTGTCTAACCCTGGGCAAGTTACTTAACCCTCTTCACCTCAGTTTCTTCATCTGTAAAATGAGCTGGAGAAGGAAATGGCAGCCATTCCATACACAACTGAAACAACTCAAGAACAACCCAATTGTAGTACAGAGAAGCAGTGGGGTGTGGTAAATAGCCAGCCTCCAAGGGAGGACAGGGTTCAAATCCTACCTCTGACATGTATGGGCTCTCGGACCACGTACAAAGTCATAGGATCATTGTTCTAGGGTGGTGGTTCTCAAACATTTTGTTCTCAGTATACCTTAACATGCTGAAAAATTACTGAGAACCCCAAAGGACTGTGGTTTATGTGGGTTCTAGCTATCAATATTTACCATATTAGAAATTTAAAAGCCTCAATATTAGTATGAAAATAGTTTTGACTTCATGAACCCCGAAAGGGTTTCAGAGACTCCCAGGGGTCCACTCCACAATTTGAGAACTGTTGGCCTAAAGTTGAAAGGGACCTCAGATGCCATCTGGTGCTCATCTTTGCAAATGAGTCAAACTTATCTGCACCCTGGGAGGTTAAGACACTTTTCCAAACAGTAAGCATCAGAGGCAAGATTTGAATATAAATCCTTAGATGCCAGAGCCAGTTTTCTCCACACTGCTGCCTCAAGACCCCTCTAAGACTCTAAGTTGTACAATAAAGGCACCAACCTAAACTGGTAGAGGGAGTTTCCCCATCCAAGAGATCCATATGTCAATGAAATCACAGGTCTTGGTGCTGTCCCTACCTCATCATCATCATCGTCATCATCATCATCATCACCATCATCATCATCATCATCATTTTATTGTTGCTGTTCAGTCATTTTCGATTATGTCCAACTCTTTGTGACCCCATTTAGGGAGTGGTTTGCCATTTCCTTCTCCAGTTCATTCTACAGATAAGGAAACTGAGGCAAACAGGATTAAGTGTCATGTCCAGGGTCACACAGCTACTAAGTGTCAGAGGCTAGATTTGAATTTAGAAAGATAAGTTTTCTTAACTCCAGGCCTGGCACTCTATCAACTATGCCATGCAGCTGTCCATCACCATCATTAATAATTATTATCATTATATCAGGAAGTCTTAACCCTCAAACTTTAAAACAACAAAACCAAAGAACTAAAGAATAAGAAACAGAAATCCTGTGTTGTGTCCCCTTCTTCACCTACTTGGTATTCTATCACATTTCACTGTTTTTCTCCTTTTTGTTTTCCTTGTTTTTCCCCTTTCATGTTTATGCAGTTCTAAGTAAGGTGTATTCCATTATAGTTCTGATTTTGTTCTGCAGTACCTTGTACAGATCTTTCCTTATTTCCTCCAAAGCTTCACATTACCACTTTAATGGCACCATAACATTCCATGGAAATACAGTGTGGTGAAGTGGATAGAGGCTTGGACTTCAAATCAGAAAGATTGGGCACAAGTTGTGACTAACTCATCCTAGCTCTCTTATTGTGGGAAAATCCCCTAACCAATCAATTCCCCCAGAAAAATTTTTAAAACTCTGCACTACAAATAATTTGCTGATCTACATTTGTGGGGAGAATTTCCACAATGGAAATTCCTGCACTAATCAAATCATGGACACGTGCCAAAATGAACAAAAAACATTTCCCCTTATTAATATACTTCACTAATTTATTCAGCTGTTCTCCAACTTTTGGGCATTTTGTGAATGCAAGCAATGCATTCATGAATACTTTTCTACAGATAAGTCATTTTTTCTATTTTTTATGATGAAATCTTAGCAGTGGAATCACTAGGTTGTAAGGTATGATGAGTTTTCTAACACCTATTTAATCAACAAATACTTACCTAGTGTTACTCATGGTGCCAAACACTAGGGAGAAGAAAGCAAAAATAGATAAATAAATGAATGAATGAATGAATGAGTAATAAATGAATAGATGGATTAGTGAATGAATGAATAAGTAGTTAGATAAATGAATGAATAAATACACCCACAGTCCCTGCTCTCAAGGAGTATATATTCTAATGGAGAAGATGACATGTCAATATCTAGAAACACAAGCAATATTCAGAGCATTGGAAGGTAATCTGAAAGAGGAAGGCATTAGTAGCTGAATGGACCAGGAATAGTCTCCCGCAGAAGGTAAGATTTGATTTAAGTCTTGAAGGAAGTCAGGGAAGCTAAGTGGAGGTGAGGGGGCAAAGCATTCTGGTCATGGGGAACAGCCAATAGAAAGGCATGGAGGTAGGAGAGGGAGTGTCAAGTTGAAGGAATTGAAAATAGGCCTATGCGTAGGCATCGTAGAGTACATAGAAGGGAGTAAAGTATAAGAAAGGTGGAAAGGTAGTAAGGGGCAAGGTCTGAAGAGCTTTAAATGCCAGATGAGTTTAAATGTATTTGGTCCTGGAGGTAATAGGGAAATACTAGAGCTTTGAGCAGGGGATTTACATGATCAGACCTACAATTTAGAAAAATCACCCTAGGAGTGAAGAGACTTGAGGCAGGAAAACCAGCCTAAAGGCCATGTTGTTGTTCATCCTTCATTTTGAAGAGGACCATCATCACTGAATGATATCTTGACTTGCTCATGAATTGGGTTTAAATGAGATAGTCATACAAAGTCATCAACCTCACTCTCTTCCAAAGCCATCAATGTCCAGTAGCAGGACAAAAGTCAAGAAGACTGCCAGTGGCCCAGGCTGCAGTGGAAGACCTTGGCATCCTCGATGACTGACCAAGCTCTAAATGCTCCACAGCACCTGCCTCACCTGCCTTCGTGGCCATTGGAACAAATTGTTCTTATCCACGCATTCTACCATGGAGAATCTTCGCATGCTTGAGGTAGACACCCCTCTAATTCACCAACTGGTTTGAGGCCTGTCACTTACCCTCAACCTGGTTTAGTCCATCTTCCGAGACAGTTTTACCAGGGTATGGCTGCTTCTTAGAGCCACCGATAGAGTTGGATGACAGGTGGACACCAATGAGCTGTCTTGAAAGGAGCTCAGCAAGCCCTCACATCAGAGGTGCTAGTCCTCCCTGAGCATTCCTCACACACCGAAGGCCATTATAGCAATCCAGGCCTTTGTAGCAGTCCATGAAAGAGATGATAAGATCCTGAACTATGGTCATGGCTGTATTCGTGTAGAGAAGAGGACATATACAAGAGATGTTAGAGAGCAGGTGAAAAAGTCAAGATTTGGCAACAGACTGAAGAGTGAATGTGAGAGAAGAGTCAAGGATGACACAGAAGTTGCTGGCCTGGGTGGCCGAGATGATGGTGATGCCCTTGACAGTGAAAGGGTTTGGGGGAAATGAAAACTTCTTCTTTTTTGTGTATGTTGAATTTGAGCTTTCAATAGAACATCCAATGTGAGATGTCCAAAAGGCACTCAGTGATATGGGACTAAGGAAGGAGACTAAAGCTGGCTATAAAGACCTCAGAATCACCTGCACACAGTTGAGGTCCTTTGATATTCTTGTTGTCCTCTGAATGACATTCTATGCTCCAGTCATACTGGTTCATTGACTTCGCCTTACAGAGAATGTTCCATTCTCTCACCTCTGTTCCTTGGTACTGGCCATACCCCAAGCCTAGTATGCCCTCCCTGCTCACATCAGCCTCTTGGAATCTGAGGCTTCTTTCAAGGCTTGATTCAAGCACCACCTTCTGCAGGCAGCCTTTCCCAATGTCCCTAACTACCAGTGCCTTATTACCTTGTATCTACTCTGTATCTCATCCATACTCCCATATATGAATATGTTATGGCTCCATTATATTGTAATCCCTTTGAGCAAGGACTGTTTTTGTTTTCTTTTTTTTTTTTCCTATCTTCAGTGCTTAGCATAACACAGTGCCTGACACTTAGGAAGTACTTAACTGTTAGTGTCCCCCTCTTTCCTGCTCCTTTCCCATGTACATTTATGCCTAGATTAAGTTTTCAGTTCTAATCATTCCCCTTCTCCTGCTCTGCAACTCTCCAGTCACAGTCCTCTCCTTCTTAAGGAATTTCTCCCATAATTTTCTCCATCTCCTTCCCTGGTGGGAACCACCTCATGACTATTGCCACAAAATCCTTCCATCATCTCTATGCACCATATTGGATAGGATAGGGTCAAGGAATAGACCCGAGACTTCACTCATTTCAGGCACTCCTGTATGAAGCAACTACTTCTTCCAATGTGGGTTAGTATATTTCATTCAACTTTTAGTCTCAGAGTACTGAGAGGTTAGGTGATTTCTTCATTATGTAGAATTTGAACCCAGGTCTTCCTGAGCTTTTCTCCTACTCTCTTTCCACTATACACACTGTCTCTCCTATTGGAATAAGTACCTTTATCCTTATTTTACAGATGATGAAACCTTTGTAGAGACTGCTTAAGTAATTTTTCAGATTAACAATTACCCAGTAGTAAAGACAACGTTCAATTAAGGCTCTTGTCTCAGAGGCCAGTATTTTTGTTTTCAACTAGATTTTGCTAAATCTCAGATAATGGGCAACAAGGTCAGCAGCTTCCCGAAACAAAAACACTAAGCTTTATTCTGGTTTGCACTAGTTGCTAGCAAGCCTCAAGGATTAGATTCATTCAACCAAGTTTTATTAAAAAGTTATCTATCAGTAGAGACATATTCTGGAAATAAATGCACATTTGTTATGGAACCAGGGCTTCCTGTAGAGAAAATAATGAAGTCTTATCAACTCTTTACATAGGACTTAAAGAAAAATGTCTTCAAGGGAAAAATCTAATTGTTTTACAATATGACTGCCCGGTTAGATTAGAGGAGGTCAGGTTATTCTCAGGGAGGATGCCTTAATGTATTAACCACCTAATTTGACACCTGAATAAGGGCACGTTGCAATGAAAAAAAGGCACTTAGCTGGAATGTCCTACAGGCTATGTTGATAGATGGATAGGAAGTAGTCCACACATCTTCACACTGAGCAGCTGAGGCTATATAGATCTCATAAAATTGTAGAACAGGATAGGACTTTGGAAATCAAGCTATCACCATATTGAAGGTCAGTTCTTCCCTACCATCTCTCTATATATTGAAGGTCAGTCCTTCCCTACCATCTGTCCATAAAATTATCACTGATATTGATATGCCATACACGACAGTTCTAACAACCTTAACTGCCAAGCTGGGAATGAGCCTCTCCAAACTTAGCTTGGATAAAGGACATATTAGTATAATCCATCACTGGGCCCATACTCAAAGCCTTTCCAGATTTTTGGCTCCTTTGCCACTAACTCTCTTGTTAAGACAATTCCTTTTCCATTCTTTCACTTGTTACTACCTACTTACTCACTATCTTCTGTCGAATAAAATTCAGTCCAAGTGAAGTCAACAAATTAATCATTTATTATGTTGAATGGATTATGATAAATCCTGGGAAATAAATATAAAAATTAAATAATCCCTGCCATCAAAGAGCCAGTATTTTACTAGGGAATGCAATATGCACACCTCCGAGTAATAATAAGCATATACAGCCAGGCAGAGTGTCATATTTCTATAATCTCTGCTACCAGGGAGGGCAAAGCTGGTACATCACTTGAGTTCTAGATTTCCGAGCTAAGGGCAGCTGGGTGGGGCAGTGATAGAGCACCAACCCTGGAGTCAGGAGGACCAGAGTTCAAATCTGGCTTCAGACACATAATACTTCCTAGCTGTGTGACCCTGGGCCAGTCACCTAACCCCAATTGCCTAATAAAAAAAGGGAGGGGGATTAGATTTCTGAGCTACAGTGAGCTAAGCAGATTGAGTGTCCATGTTAAGTCCGGCCTAAATATGATGGGCACTTGGGAACAGGGAATCCACCTTTTACTAAGGAGGAGTATTCACAGAAGTCAAAGCTTCTGTGAGGATCAACATTGAGATCAGACACATGAGTGGCTGATACAATTCCAGCCTGGGCAATATGGGAAGAAGAAGGGCAAAATGAGAGGAAGGAAGGAAGGGAGAGAGGGAGGAAAGGGAAGAAAGGAAGGAAGGAAGGAAGGAAGGAAGGAAGGAAGGAAGGAAGGAAGGAAGGAAGGAAGGAAGGAAGGAAGGGAGGAAGAGAGGGAGGGAGGGAGGGAGGGAGGCAGGGAGGGAGCGAAGGAGGAAGGAAGGAAAGAGGGAAGGAAGGAAGGAAAGGAAGGAAGGAAGAAGGAAGGAAGGAAGGAAGGAAGAAGGAAGGAAGGAAGGAAGGAAGGAAGAAGGAAGGAAGGAAGGAAGAAAGGGGGGGGAGGAAAGGGAAGAAAGGAAGGAAGGAAGGAGCAAAGAAGGTAGGGAAGGGAAGAAGGAAGGGGAGAAGGAAGGAAGGAGGAGGAAGGAAGGAAGGAAGGAAGGAAGGGAGGAAGAGAGGGAGGGAGGGAGGGAGGCAGGGAGGGAGCGAAGGAGGAAGGAAGGAAAGAGGAAGGAAGGAAGGAAGGAAGGAAGGAAGGAAGGAAGGAAGGGAGGGAGGGAGGAAAGGGAAGAAAGGAAGGAAGGAAGGGAGCAAAGAAGGTAGGGAGGAAAGGGAAGAAAGGAAGGGAGGGAGGAAGGAAGGAAGGAAGGAAGGAAGGAAGGAAGGAAGGAAGGAAGGAAGGAGGAAGGAAGGAAGGAAGGAAGGGAGGAAGGGAGGGAGGGAGGGAGGGAGGAAAGGGAAGAAAGGAAGGAATTCCCTTTGTCAATTATTTCCTATTTATCCTATATATGTTTGTGCATGTTGTCCTCTACCCCCATAAGATTGTGAGTTCCTCAAGGGCAAGGATGGTCTTTTAGCTTTCTTTTTATCACTAGTGCTTAGCACAGTGCTGGGCTCACTGGTTCTTAATAAATGTTTATTGACTGACTATGATACATCAGGTATAGACATCCATAACTAAGGTAAAATAAGTAGTTTTTTGCACCAGGCCGCTGATAATCAGGTCATCCAATTTCTTCCCCCAAAAGTTCCAGTGTTTTGAAAGACTTACATGAACTGATGCTGAGTGAAGTGAGTAGAACCAGGAGAACATTGTACACGGTACAATGACAATGACCAATTTTGATAGACTTCACTCTTCTCAGCAATACAAAGATCTAAGACAATTCCAAGACTCATGATGGGAAATGCTATCCCCATCCAGAGAAAGAACTATAGAGTCTGAATGCACATCGAAGCATACTATTTGTTCTTTTTTTGTTGTTTTTTTTCTTTCTTCTGGTTTTTCCCTTTTGTTCTGATTCTTCTTTCACAACATGACTAATGGGAAATGTGTTTAATATGATTATACATGTATACTCTATATCTGATTGCATGCCATCTTGAGGAGGGGGAAAGGGAGGGAGGGGAAAAAAATTGGAACTCAAAATCTTATAAAAATGACTGCTGAAAAAAAGAAAAAGGAAAGTTCCAGTGTTTTGTAAAATTATATCTGTATAACCCTCGACAGGTGTCTTTTTTTAATATTTTACTACCCCCAATTACATGTAAAAACAGTTTTTAGCATTCATTTTTTTTTGTTTTGAGTTCTATGTTCTATTCCTCTCTCCCTCCTCCCCCTTTCTCCCTAAGATGGTAAGCATTCTGATAGAGTGCAATCATGTAAAACATTTCCATATTAGTCATTTTGTGCAAGAAGATTCAAACAAAAAAAAAAGCTAGTGAAAAATAGTATGCTTCAGTCTGTATTCAGGCAACATCAGTTCTTTCTCTGGAGACAGATAACATTTTTCATCATGAGTCCTTTGGGATTGTCTTGGATCATTGTATTGCTGAGAATAGTCAAGTCATTCACAGTTCTTTATCATACAATATTGCTGTTACTATGTATACTGTTCTGGTTCTGATCACTTCACTTTATATCGGTTCACGTAAGTCTTTCCTGGACAAGTCTTTTAACATCTAAGCAGCTCTCTAAGACTTTTAACATTGCAAAAAGATGCTGTGCTGCACAGGTGCAGATAATTTCCTCAGCTAGGAGCTCCTCATATAAATCCAGTCCCTTTTCCTATTTCTATGGTACAGTGGGGGAAAGTTGATTCTGGTGCTAGAGGAGCTGGGTTCAAAGCTTTTTTCTGACACCTAGCTCAGTAAGTCACTTACCTCTCTGAGCCTCAGTTTTGACAATTGTAAAATAAAAATGTAGCAATAGCAGCCTCCAACGTCCTCTCTAGCTATAGAGAGATGGACAATAAAAATGATGAGGATCAAATGAATATTTTAACAAAATAGATACATGTTTTGGGAAATTTTCCTTTTAAAATTCTCGGATAAAATTTATCTTACAGCTCTGTGTTTGGGTGACTTCATACAGATATTTATCTTTGAATTCCATAGAGTAGCAGCAATACTAAGTTTCATAAAATCTGAAACACAATGTTTGCCAAGGTGGAAAATGCTTTATTTAAAGTCAACACAGCTAACCAATTCCATTACTCTGCCTCTCCAGAACAACTTAACCAAAGAGTATCATACCACAAGTTAACAGATATCCCAGAAACTCCTTTTTCCTGTTCTGTGAAGATATTTACAGGGGCATATGGCCCTTGGCCAGCTTGGTCCAGGTTTCAAGGCATGGTTAAAACCACCCCTGTGCATAATTAATGGTTATGGTTGTTGAAATTGTAGGTGTGCTTTTCTTGGAATAATTCAATAAGCTAGAGAGATAGAGACCAATAGTGGTACCCTGTCATTCCAGTCAGGCCGGTTTTCTATGAATGATGCTTGTAGGATATGGGTGATACAATTGGATTGCTAAACTTTCTCCAAAGTTATGTATGTTTGGCAAATAAACAATCTAGAAATAGATCCTTAGGCTGAAATGCCCAAGACAGCTTAAACGGCAACTAGTCAGGCTAGAGAGAATTTGGAAGGGAATTTCATTTTATGTATAACAGATTTTATCTCCAATATTCTACTTACAATAAAAGAATTCTTCAAGTACTAAGGTAAAGCAAATAGTTCCCTGAACAAATGTAAAGGAGATTTCAATAAAATAAATAAAACCAACAGGAAAGGAAATGACATAATATTTTTACTTTTACCAATGACATATTTGCACAGCAACTGAAATATTATGAGATGTATGAAATGGAATTGCAAGCTCCTATCAGAATACAGACAGAAAAAGCAAGAAAAAGAAAACGGCTTCTCTTACCCACCCACCCCCCATATCCATTTTCCTGATCCACTATATGCATGAAAATGTCCTAGCATTGTGAGAGATAATGGAGGGATCTGCCATAGAGGCCAAAAGACATAGCCAAGTCCCTAAAACTCTGAATACAAACTTGGCAAAGGTCACAGAGAATGTGTCAGAAGGAGGACTTGAATCCACATTTTCATGACTTTAAGGACACCTCCCTATCCACTATCCCACATATCATCTCAGCTAAGTGTTCCAGTACATACTGGGCCCAGAATCAAGAAAACCTGAGTTCAAATTGGGCCTCAGATATTTCTGGGATGTTTCAACCTGGGTAAGTCATTTGACCTCTGCCTCAGTTTCCTCAAATGTAATCAAATGTCCAAAGGTTGCAAAGCTTATTATAGAGCAGTAGAATTTGGTAAGTAACCAGCACAGGCACTGAGTGACCTTCCTGACCTTGTCCAGAAGCAACAGACCCTGGTGCCAGGTGAAAACCCAGCATTTCTTGTTGTCCAGACATTTCAGTTGTGTTCAACTCTTTGTGACTTCTTTTGGGGTTTTCCTGGCAAAGATAGTAGAATGGTTTACCATTTCCTTCTCTCACTCATTTTACAGATGAGGAAACTGAGGCCAACAGGATTGAGTAATTTGCCCAGGGTCACTCAGCTAGTAACTGAGGCTGGATTTGAATTCAGGTCTTCCTGATTCCGGGTCTGGCCTTCTATCTACTGGACACCTCACTGCTAGAGCCAGCATAGCCACTAAATAACCTATTCAACCCAACCCAGCAGCAGATTTCAGCCCATCCACCTGAAACACTTGAGCTTCAGAGTAGCAAACCCAGCCAAGTTGGTCGTCCAACAAAGCCACCAACCACGGTGTCCTGAAAAAATCCAGGCCAACTGAATGGTGAACTTACAGAGAACTTCAAGAAGATGCTCTGGAAAGAAAAGGTTATTGAGGCCCAGCAGTTCATGCCCACTCTTCCCTTCTTTACTCTGGGCATACTTGATGGAAAATATGCCCCTAGTTTTGGGAAATTTTCTTTGTAACTACTGTTCTTGCTATGCTAATTTAAATGAATGTCTTTCCATTTCTTTAGAATGATCTACTGACTGATTATCAAAAGGAGGCACATTGGTGGGGACTCATGAGCTAGCATTTAGGAGGATAACCACATGTAGGGTTATCCCCAGAACCATGATAGTGGTAGCAGCCACCCCTCTAAGAACTCAATCTACCAGTGGTGGTGTGAGGAGCCCCCAGGAGGTGTTACACACATTATGTATTAAATACATTTTCTAGAGAAGACATAGACATGTACATTTTGGGGAAACACTAGATACATACCATATCTAAACTTTGTTTTAGAGGTTTCCCTGGAATTTAATTCCAGGGGGAAGGCAGAGCAAGAAATAAACTTGACTCCACTCTTTGGGGTCAGAGACCCTCAAGATGAACTCAGGGCCCAGAACTCCTCTCTTATTAGGCCCTCTATGCCATGGGTATATAAATATTTTAACACATGAGAGAAGCTGGTTATTTAAAGTAAACCTATTATAAATCAGTTCATAAAGAACTGATCATCCCTTAATATATATGATTTGCAAGCTTGACTTTGTTCTTTTGAGTTTTTGTAGAGGGGAGCATGGCTGAATCATCCTACTCCCCCATTTCATGGGAAAATACCCTGCACTGAAACAGAAAGCTGGAGCAGTAGTAGTTACTTCTACTTTGGGAAATAGCTACGTACAAGTAGAACGTGAATATCGCAACTTTCTCTTTCACTGTTCTGAATGATCCATGAGGAAAAAACCCTTGGAGGTTTTAACACTAAGTTGTTTCATAATCAGAAATCTTTAAGTGAAGAGGAAAAAATTAAGAGAATAAATCTATTTTAGCAGGAGGGCTTAATCTAACCAAATTTATTGGTAAAGAAACATTTAGTTACCAGGAAGCAAATTAATAGCAGAAATTTGAACAATGAAATAGTTCTGAATTCTTCACTGGGAGGAACTGCCCCTATTCTGTAACACTTCTGTTGGACCTGCAATTGCATCAGAGTGGGTACAAATCCACCCTTCCTAGGAGATTCTTGCCCACGTTCTCCTAAAGAACCTCCAGATGATGGAATGGAACAGAATGGAAAAATATTGATTATGCATTATGTGCCACTCACTGCACTAAACACTAGGTATTCAAATATAAGTAGACTAAAAGATAGCCCCTGCTCCCAAGGGGGACACAACACACCCACATGTACATTGATACATATACATATATAGACAAACACATTCTCTACCATGTCCCCATACTGGGTGCTTTGTCTGTTCCCTGCCTTCCTCCCTTATTCAGCTCTCTTTTATATGTTGTCTTTCCCCCATTAGAATGTAAGCTCAGGAGCTGTCTTTCTGTCTACTTATATCTATATTCCAAGATATAGTAAGTCCTTAATAAATGATAATTGACCGACTGACACACATGTATACCTACATTCACATATGTGAATGCCTATATGTGCCCACATAGGTATACATTATATCAGGACCCTCATGCCAAGACCACCGCTCTCTTTTCCCTGCTCTCTTTTTACTATCAGGAGACACCCTGTTTTCCAGAGGTAAGGCCCAGCAAGCAAGCTGTGCCCTGAGCTTGGCATACTAACAATCCTTTGTGCTCACCCTCTGGATTAACTCTGCTCAGCAAAATCCCAGAATTGTTTCAAATCAGTCCCAGGTGGTCCCTGAGTTCAGGCAAGGACCCGCAGGACCGTGTTCTGGTCATGAAGCCCTGCTATGAATCAAATTCATCTCATGGTTGCTGTTACCCTATCATTGCCATGGCTACAGCTCACTTCAGTTTGTTTTTTTTTTTTTGTCTAGCCATTGCCTTACATAGTAAGGCTTGGCCTCAATAAAGTGAGACTCCTCGGTATCAGAGCAGACACAGGCATGTGTATCTAGTTTCCTTTCTCCAATGGAATAAAAAAATGTTCTTTGCCTTTATTTTTGGTTTTATTTTTATTTTATTTTCTATTTCAGAGTTAATAGTTGGGGTATTACCTCTGTGAGCTCTTTGGTATTTTTGAGAGTTAACAGTGGTTGGATAACCTCTGTGACTCTTTGGTCATTTATTTTGAGAATTTGACAATTAGAGGTATATAACGTAGGCACATATAAATATATTCATCTGTGTGTACAATATATGTGTTTACATGTATGATGGTATATGTGTGTTCACATATGCACACATGCATGTGTGTGTATATATATACACACATATATATTGTGTGTATGTATGTTTCTATACATACAATATTCTAGAGGCTGCTCTCAAGGTCTTTTCCCATTTCAGAGTGTATGGTGCAGCTCTCAAGATGTCTACACCTCTCACTCGTACCACATGAGTATCCTTCCTTCTTGCAATTCAAAGGCCAATCTACCCATGAATATATTTAGGACAGAAACTGTATGTAGTCAATCAGTTGGGCCCAGGATTAAATAGAAGGAAGAGAAAGCAATAGACCACATTTAGAAAACCGTGGAGTCCTGCTAATTATTCCAAGTTTCTCTCCAACACAAAAATCCATCTTTTTAAGCCAAATATTCTTCCAGTACTCTCACAAATTTTAGAGTACCATAATCTCTGAAGAATCAAATTTGCTAGTGACCTATACATCAGTAGTGATAAGCGTGTTAAATTCCAGACTAACAGGAGGCACTAGGTGCTGCAGCCCAGAGAGTGAAAGTAGGGGGGTGTGGATTTTGTTTTGGTTTTCCCTCCACAGAGTACCTACTGCTCTCTAGGCCCCATTGCCTCTCCAAGTACTGCCAAGCCTTAGGCCCTCGTTCCCCACCAGAATCCCACAACCTTCAAATCCCTGTCCTGGGGCTGCCTTCTGAAACTCCAGAAACCATAGCCTGACTTATAGGCCTAGGTCACAGAACTGAAGGGATCAGGGAGGGATGGAGCATTAGTAAGAGGGGAGCGAGGAAAGCTACTTTTAAGAATAGCTGGGAGGAAAGTATAAACATTGAACTCCAAAGCTGGATATAAGTATGAGCTGAAGTGTCCCATTCCCCAAGCGGGTCCTTAAAGCACCACTATAGCCTTAAGGAACAGCATAGGTAGGGGAAGTGTGCTATCAGTTATTTACTAGAAAAGGGTTTCCCAGTTCCATGAGTGATAAGAGATGTCATTGCAGGATCTTAGAGATCACCTACCTAACCCATTCCTTTGGGAAATAAGGAAAATGAGGCCCTCAGTCATGACCTGATGTCCAATATTACACAGCTACAATCATAGATGACAGGCAGAGCTTGGAAGGGACCTTGGAAGGCCATTTAATCCCACTCCCTTCATTTTACGAATGAAGGAATTGAGGCTCGGAGCGAGTAAATGATTTGACCAAAGTATAAATGATGAACTTGGAATTCATCATTTGAATCCAGATCACTACACCACTATTTAAACTATTAGATGTAAACTCAAAACACTTCAGTTCTAGTACTGGCTTTGCCACTCTTAGTACTTCTAGCTCTAAATATGTGACACCTATCATAGTCTAACTCCTATCTGGCCGGTTCTGCACCTATCATCTCCTGTACAGAATTTTAAGCAGGAGCAAGGACTCTGCACATAAGAGTTGGTCAATAAATATTTGATGAATGAAAATGGACAACTGATCAAATATTGTACAAGCAGATAGCCATTTCTTACAATGTTTGTGAAGGGTCTGCAGTAAAGATTCTCATCCTGTTATTACGGGGAGAGATTTTTGAGGTGGATGGAAAAGTGACAAATCTTAACCCCACATTTCGATAGATCGGAGAATACAACTGGAGACCCTTACTGCATCCCTTGTACAGATCAGCCATAAATCTCTCATTGAGGGGAAGAGGCAACTTCTCCTTTAGCATTAAAGTTGGCTAGACTTTCCTTTGAGCTACTCTATTTCCTTCTTTTTTCATTATTTCAATTAAAATTAAAATTGTGTTCATCTCCAAGACAATAGGACAACAGCTAGAACATTAATGTTTCTGTCAGTGAATGATAGAATTACGATGAGCATGTGAAAGGGAATGTTGCTTTAATGCTTCATGGATCAATCATTTTATTGATGAAGGTAAAACTACTGACTCTGGTCATACCTTTCTCCAGCTTACTACATGGTCTTTGGAAAGTCATCATGGCTAAACAATTTATCATCCCATGGCTAACCCAATGTTTCTTCAAACTTAGTTATTCTCATCCTCAGATGGCAGATATTCAGTCTACCTCTGGACTGCTAACAATAAAGCTCTCCTTTGATGCCTCATCCTCTGAGGCCTTGAGTGGAAGGGACCCTAGACTCCTGAAAGCTTTGCCAGAAGAATTCCAGCTCAGATAGGTTCAGTCCCACTGGAAACACTTCAAATATGGGACCAATGATGATGGGAAAGAATAATTGGTCAAAAATTCCAGTTTTCCAGGGGCAGCTAGGTGGCACAGTGGATAGAACACCAGCCCTGGAGTTAGGAAGACCTGAGTTCAAATCCAGCCTCAGACACCTAATACTTCCTAGCTGTGTGACTCTGGGCAAGTCACTTAACCCCAGCTGCCTCACTGGAAAAAAAAAAGCCAGTATCCCTAGGTTGTATAAAACCTTAAAAATTAATTAATTCCCAAAGTGGGGCTCAAGTTAATCTTACCTCATTCAGGAAGTATCTCTCTTGTATGTCCAGAGAAAGAGATGTATATTCTCTCATGGCAACTTCTTACCATTGTTAACACAATCAACTCCACTCCAAAGCAGCTAAGTGGAATAGCGGATAGAGGGTTGGAGTTGGAGTCTGGAAGACCTGAGTGTGAATCCTACCTGAGATTTACTAGCTGTGTGACCCTGAGCAAGTCACTTAATTTCTCAACTCCAGTTTCCTCATATATAAAATGAAAAGGGGTGGACTCAATGGCCTGTGAGGTCCTGTCCAACTCTAAATCTATGATTCTATGTTTTAAACTGAAGTAGTGTGTGATATTACTCTAGTGGTGTAGAGGGCGCAATTCTGTGTCTGTTAGCTAAGGGAAGAATAAAACTGAGAGAAGAAGGAAAGTGTAGCACTGAGAGAGGAGTGTAGATTTAATATAATAAGGTTGTTGTGTGATAGTAAGGTGATATGGTGGGGAGAGGGGCAGCTAGATGACAAGGTGGATAGAGAGGCAGCGAGGTGGCACAGTGCATAGAGTACTAGACCTAGAATCAGAAAGACCTGAGTTCAAGTCCTGCCCCAGCCACTGGCTAGCTGTGCGATCCCGAGCAAGTCACTTAACTTGCCTAGGTCTCAGTGTTCTCTGTAAAATGAGGATAACATAACACCTACCTCACAGTGTTATTGTGAGGATCAAATGAGATAATATATGCTAAGTCCTTTGCAAACCTTAAACCAATACAGAAATGATGGTGTAACAAGATGAAAAGAACAATCTGATAGGTTTTCCACCTAACACCTAGGAGCGTCAGCTCCTCTCCTCCCTCCCCCACTGTTTCTCTCGTATTTGGCTCACTCTCTCCAACATACTCTCACACTCTCAGATCTAAATTCCCAAAAATAGAATTTACTACATGCTAGCATTAAAACCCTCGCAGGATCCTAAGGGCAACTTTGTCGAGAGGAACCATAATTCTCCTACTCACCACTCTGGCTCTTGAGTGCCCATCCAATGAGTTTTCTATCTATATAACCAGCCACTCACAACAATGACACTCGTAGATATTAAATATAACCATTCACTTAATAATGTCAAAAGAAATGCTATTATAAATACCAATATATTAAAGGAATTACATAAGTAATAAAATGCAGCACAATATACATGTAAATCCAGATCACACCAAACCACGCAATAGCTATAGTGAAGAGCAAGGACACTATTAAAGGAACCTGGAATGAAAACATATAAAGAAGGAAAGCTCATGTGCTTAGGGTGCTTACAACTCTAGACTTCAGGCTGTAATGTTATTGGTTCATTCAGGAACATTTGAGCCCCATTAAATTGCTTTTCTGCTTACTGGTTGACTCTTGATCAGCACTCTTCAGTTAAGGAAAGCTTCTTCCCCCTATAGAATATAGCCTTTACAAACTCTTTTAATTAACCATCACCCTTAAGAGGTCGTTTAGAAAGTGTTAGCTCAATGTGAATAACATTGAGTTACAGAGCAATTGATACTATTGAGTAATAGCATCTCTTTAAGCTAGAGAACTGCAGAGCTTATCAACCTGACTCTCTCTGGGCTCTTCAGACCAGCCATTCATTCACCCAGATGTTGAGCTGTTCAATTAGAAGGCAGCTCAAAGCCCCTCAACTCGTGGCTGACCCTTAAGTCAACCAACTCACCAAGATACCAAAGCCTTCTCTGCTTTTCCTTCAAAAGCCAGAGGTGGCAGCAGAGAGAGACAAGGCTTTATGAAAAGTTTCCCCTTTTTCCAACTCTAGATGGCGTTGAAGGGCAATAGCTATCCCTGGAAACCTTAGTCATTAAAATCAATTACTTTTCCAATCAATTAGAAGTTGCTCAGCTGAAGCAGGTCTATCAAGTGACTGCTTCCGACTTCTACCCTTCCAGCTCCCAAAAAGAGCAGCTTTTTCAGTCCCCCCCTCCTGTGTCTTCCATTCTTCTCCTAAGCTTCCTTATTCAATGCTGCTGACTCTGTGGTCAAGGGCTTCTGTCAGTAATTAAAATTAGAGCCTCCTGACTTTCCAGGATTCACTCTTCACTAAAATGTCACAGCTCCCCAAATTTCCCCTTTCAAATAGATAGTCCTTTTTTTTCAATCATACCCTAGCCTCCAAATGTTTATGCAATTTTATTTCTTAGTTTTTCCCTCTTTATGAAAATTAAAGGTGGCATCCACGAAGCTTTAGCTCTGGAGTCTCCAACAAGGTCCTCTGTCTTTGGTGCCTTTGAAACTGTTTCATTATATGACATTTTAAAATTTTTAATAAATAAGAGATCTTTCTCACAAGCAAGGCATCACTCCACCTTGCTAAGAGATCCAAAAATTCTCAGATCTATAGCTCTCATCATTCGCTCTCCAAAATTATCCAAATCTCATGTGAAAACTATTATTTTCATATACATATTTTAGCAGTGTATATTTTTTAAAGTTCTTTTCATATTCATATTAGGTGCCAAAATGTTCATCTATAATAGCAGCAATTCCCTACATCCATTGACAATTAAAAAAAAACTTCTTCCTTAACTCCACCCTGTTAAGAGATCTAAAAATCCTCAGATCTATCAAACATCATTTACTCTTCAAAATTGTCCAAATCCCACATGAAAACTGTGTTTCTTCCTACACATATTTTAGCAGTGTTTATTAAAACAAAGTTCTTTTTCTACTCATATTAGGTAACAAAATGTTCATCCAGAATAACAGCAATTTCCTACTTTAAATGATAATATAAATTTCTTCCTTTATATAAAAAAGCATTTTTCTGCCACTTTTATCATTAACTAACTTAACTATCCCTTTTGAAAGGGGCCTTTTTAAGAGACAATATACCTCATATTAGCTATCATTATTGTTAAAGTTCAGTCTATATGTTGATCTCCTTATAGCTGTTATCTATGAACCTCCAGGTGATTCTTCCCCCTACATAATACTTCTGGTACCTAGTTTACTATCTTTCTTCAATACTCCAACACCTGCCCTCTTCAAATACCTTGGCCTCCCAGTTCTTCAACATCCTCAAACTCCACATCTATCTCTAATTTATCTCAACTATAAGAGTGATCAGACTCTAGATTCTAATATCCCTAACCTTTCCCACCACTGGGCTCCAACTCAAGGTACAAAATTCCAAGTTTCAGCTCCAGTGGTTGAGAATTGGCTTTAGTATATTTCCAGTGTAGACCTACTCTCAAGATTTAGTATAAGGGTTGTCAATTAAGATACTTATGTTTCTGTAATAGCTAGAGGAAGTTAGTTAGGATTAGAGGAGGTGCTTCTATAACTTATTTCTAAAACACCGGTATACTAATGCTATTGGTGTTACGAGGTAATCAGAGTAGTAGATGGAACATTAGATTGGGAATCTACAAAACCTAAGTTCAAACCATGCCTTAGCTGCTAACTAGCTATATGCCCCTGGGCAAGTCACCCTGTGCCTCAGTTTCCTTATCTGTACAATGAGGGAGTAGGACCAGATGCCCTGAGCCTCCTTCTATCTCTGCATTCCTAAGTATGGCCACAATGTCATTAAATCAACTGTCATTTCTCTAAACAGATTGGTGCTAATATGAACATGAGTTTCACCAAAACTTGTTTGGTACTATTTAGGAAGAAGTTATGGAATGTTTGAAAGAATGTGATATTTATAGCAAGTTTAAAGTCGAGCCCCGGAGAAAAACATTTTCCAGAACATTACAGATGTTCTTAGCTAACACGGCATAAATAAAGTGAGTAGGAAACCAGCCAAAGGAAAGGACAAATCAGTGACTCCACATGTTTTTTTTAAATCACAACCAACTTTATATGTGCTATTATTCACATTTTTAAAAATCCTGAAATACTAAATACAAAAGGATTATGAAAAGACCTATTTGTTCATTTTCTTGGAAAATAAAAAGTAATAACTTGAAAAAATAGCTTTGAGAAAAGTGGGATAAAGACAAATGACAAGTCATCTCATTATTAATTTATTTCAGCTCAACTCAATAATCACCATAGCACATTAGAAAGTGAAGTGTAATGACGACTTCTCCTGCTAGGCCCTCATCCTGAACTTCACACGCCAGCCTCCAGCCATCCATATAGGCACCATTCCCCAACTTGGCATTCTCACCCTGCTGCTCAGGGCTGCTAGCACCATAACTGAGTCAATCTGTGAGACAAAAGTGATGGACCTTAGGGATCTGTGTGAAACCCCATGCTTCTCTAGGGCCCTCCCTGTCAGATGAAAGGATGAAGAAGGGACCCTTCTGGAGCAAAAACCTGATGATTTTGAACTGTTGGATGCTGAAGCCACAGAAGAAACAGCCCTATGAGACATTCTGACTTAATTCAATCTTTGCTACACCCTTCCTTAAGGCTGTGAAGCCTTCAAGCCAGGACTCTGAAGAACCAGAAGAGAATGACATCACAAGCAAGAGGGGCTTTTCCTTGAAGGGAGAATAAGTAGACAACAAAGTGTCAATGTCTAGCACTACCCAAGGCACCATCTTTGAGAAGTCTACGCAGCTTACTGCTGGTGGGGCCGTGGACCTCTTGTTTATAGTATACCTATTCCACAGCTGCTATGCTGAATAAAACAGAAGGATGAAAGTAACCATAATCTGGGAAAGAAGTCTTATGTAGAAGAAAGCACCTACCAATGAGTTTTCTACATATGAAGCCCTTCAATGGGCAGCAGTTTACTTGGGTGCTGGAGTGGGCGTGAGGGGCATGGCATCTCTAGGTGGTAATGGGAAATAGTGGGCAGGCAGTGATCTCCACTGTTTCTTTCAACTTATTTCTCCTTCTTCTCCCAAGATGAGTGTTTTTTTTTCTTTTAATTGGGGGAAGAGGGTGGAAATGTATTTTTTAAAAGATATACAAGAAAAGAAATTTCCCTCTTTCTCATCCATCCCTTGTCTCTGACCAGCTCCTATCATCTCTCTCTGAGCATCAGTTGCTTCATTTGAAAAATGTTGATAATGGGGCAGCTAGGTGGCCCAGTGAATAGAGCACTGGCCCTGAAATCAGGAGTACCTGAGTTCAAATCTGGTCTCAGACCAAACACTTGACACTTACTAGCTGTGTGACCCTGGGCAAGTCACTTAACTCCAACTGCCTTAAAAAAAAAAGAAAAGAAAAGAAAAATGTTGATAATTCACCAGCCTGAAAGTAGAGCTGGATAAGGAAATCTCTTGGAATGTCTTCCAACTCTGATCTTGGGGTTTTATGATACTTGACCTAATATTCAGCATTGTGGAGTCTAATGACTTGGAAGGATACTAGTCAGATCCAATCATTTCTCTGGGAAAATAGAGGCAAAGAAATGAGTTGTACCCTAAAGATCTCCAATTCCTGTCCAGGACAACCTGTGTTGAGTTGACAACCTGTTGTGAGTCAGAGCTACCATATGGGGGAGGGGTAGAATCTTCAAGGCATTGCAATTAATGGAGAGGAGGGGGAGGGAGATAGAGGTATTAGCAAATGAAGATGTTTAAGACTAACCCCATAGCATCAGAAAGAAGAGAAAGTGGAAAAGAACTGGGGGTGTGCTGGTAAATGCTTAACAACCAGCTCTCTGAAAAACCGTATGCAAATCACACTTTTAAATTTAATCTGCATTGTTAATGTTTTCTCAGTCACTTTCTTAAGTCTAGAAATCAACAAAATAATAAAACTCTAATTTATAGTATTTGCTGATTTCTGAGGTATAAATGCTCACATTGAAAATTTGACAAACAACTTCCTTATGAGCTGACTCCAGGAAGGTTGTGAACACTGCTCTTGTATAAAAACCAGGAGGAAATAGGGAACAAGTTGTACTACATGCCTTTAGGGAAAAGAGAGTAGGCAGAGAGAGGGTAGAGAAAAGTATGTTTATATAGAAAGATTTTGTAGTTTTCTTTTTTAAGAAAAATGTAATAACTTTCCTTTAAGCTTTCCAATTTTTGAAGAATTTATTCCTTGAAGTGGAGATTGCCTCCAACATCTTCCCAGCACCTTCAGTGGTCGATTTATGTGTCTTTTGTTTTTATTTTGGTTTGTTTTGAAATAAAGGGAGAGCTAGGGTGTGATTTTTATGCAAAAGAATTACTAGTAGATAACCTTACCTCTCTCACCCCTTCCTTACCTTTTGATACTTCAGAAAGTGTCCTCAACCTCAAGTCCATCCAAGGCCCACCCCATATCAAGAAAATAGGTTCTTGCAGATCCCAAGGTGCATTGTAGGCAATGATGGGACTTTGTTTATGCTAGCATGTAATGTATTATTCCTTCTCCTCAGTTCTACATAGAGAGATGGTATTTCCAAAAAAGTAAATGGCAACAGAAGAATTTAAATGGGCTAAATGGGTGAATGGGAGTCCCTGAATGGTTGAGTTCAACTCTCCCTTCTCTGTCTGGTCTCTGCCTCTGGTGCCTTCTCCAATTTGAATGGGCATGGCTATGATGTTGGAAACCTGTTGGCCCTAGTCTGGGATTCCAGAAAGAGGGTGTTTTCTTGGGACTGTTGAGTGAGGCACAGTCTTGAATTGTCTCCTGTTCTCTGAGATCAGAGGCACCCCAGGAAGCTAGTGCCAAGGACCCCCTGATGAAAAGAGAGGCTTTGGAGGTTTTCCCTTCTCATCACCAACTTGATAAGCAGGATGGACAGCTTTCTTTACCAACCTGCCCTTACCCTTCCTCCCTGGGGATGGCTTCCCCCTCATCTGAGTAGCTAGCTCCCCAAACCACTGACTTTATCTTCCTACCTCTATGTTGTACAATGGATAGAGTGCCAGGCCTGGAGTCAGGAAGACTCATCTTCCTGAGTTCAAATACAGCCTCAGACACTTGCTAGCTGATCAAGTCATTTAAACCTGTTTGCCTGAGTTTCCTCATCTGTAAAATGAGCTAAAGAAGGAAATGGCAAACCACTCCACTATCTTTGCCAAGAAAACCCCAAATGGGGTCATGAAGAGCCAGACACAACTGAAAACGATTGAACAACAACGAAAACATACCTCAGGCCTCCAGCTGGTTGGGTCTCTGCGCTCTCCCTCTCTTGCCAACTTCTTCTCCCATCCTTGTTTTCTAAGACTGTGATTAAGCAATGACAGTGGACATCTCCTGCCTTTTTCTAGTTACCTTTCGTTGTATTTATTATTGATTTTTTTAAATAAAAATAAAATCTTTCTCCCCCTCCCAAAAAAAAAGTATACTGACCCAAAAGACTTAGGTTCAAATTCTGCCTCTGGCCCTTACTCCCTGAGTGACTTTGGGAAAATCATTTCATCAGTCCGGGCCTCTGTTCCTCATCTGTACTTTTTTAATGGAATAGGACTAGAGGGCCTTTCAGTTTCCTCCCAACTCTCTATAGGATCCTACATGCAAAATTACAGACTCCGTGTTGGAGATAGAAAACTAAATCGAGAAGCAAACCTCGTCCTTTATGGGCTTACATTCCACACTCAACATTTACACAAATAAACAAATACAACATCACTCAAGAATGAAGAGAGCATGAACAACCAGAGGGACAGTGAAAATTATTATTATTTTAGTAGTCAAAATTGATAAAGCACTTTAAGGTTTGTGAAGCACTTTTCATATATTACCTCCTTTGATCCTCAAAAACCCCACGAGGAGCCTGAGGCAGAATGAGGTTACACAGCCACGCTAGAATCACACAGCTAGTAAACATTGGAGACACGATCCATACTCAGTTCTTTCTGACTCTGGGTCCAGTGCTGGGTCCGTGCATCACCCAGAAATTTCTCTTCATCCGTTTCCAAAGAGGACCAATGACAGTACAATGTGTTGGGTGATGTCTTGACTTGTGAATGCTTTAAGCAAGGCAGAGTCGTGCAAAGTAGTCAGCCTCACTCTGTCTTCCAGAGTCACTGAAGTTCAGTGGCAGGACATAGGTCAGGATGACTGGTGATGGTGTGGGGGGCAGTGAATGACCTTGGCATCTCCGATGCCTGACTGAGCTCTGAAAGTTCCACAGAGCTGCTTCAGCCACCTTCATGGTAGGTGGAACAAATTGTTCTCACGTGTCCATTCCACAAGGGGAAGTCTTCCCATGCTTGGGTAGACATCCCCCCAACTCATTGATGGGTTCGAGGCCCATAGGTTACCCTCAAACTTGTTTAGCCCATCTTCCAAAATGGTTTACCAGGGTGTGGCAACTGCATATATTGCAGCTTCCTGGAGCCACAGGTGACAGTTGGAAGACTGGTGGACCCCAAAGGTGGATAAGCAGCCCTGAAAAATGTTCAGCAAACTCCCACAGCAGAGGACCTAGTCCTCCTTGAATGCCCCACACACCCCTACGTACCAATAAAGAGTAAGGGGCTTCATGTAAATAACTAGACAAGTCATAAATGTTATAGGAGAATGTATCTTTAGATAAGGATGACAAAACATATAACACAAAGGCTTGAAACTATTATTCAGTTACTTCTGCAATCGTTTTTATATCAACTAGACCTCTTGCAAAGGATCAGCATGACACAATTGAAAGTGTGCTAGGCTTGGCATCAGGAGGCTTAGATTGGAATCCTGCATCAAACATTTACTAGCTATATGACCTTAGGCAGTCCAGTTAACCATTCCTAGCCTCAGTCTCCTCATATGTAAAAATGGGCGTAATATCACTGGCGCTTACTTTATAGGGATGTTGTAAGGAAGGTGCTTTGAAAACCCTGTTGCGTTATATAAACGTAATTGCTATTATCATTTATTACGAAAGGTCATAAATCTTACAAAGATAGGGAATGCTTTCAGAAGCAACTCAAACCTTACATAAAGAAATGAGAAGTTTTAGAGATCACAATTGAAGAAGCATGGGGCATCATTTTAGAAGAAATTAAAAACACACTAGTTTATTGCTATGGTCAATGAACTGCATCCTAGAAAAGTCCCTTAAGTACATTTCAGCTTCAGAGGAGAAATGTGGATTAAAAAATGATTCAAGGAGCAACCTACAATATCTAGGAAAACTTTAGAATAAGTGAATGTTTCCAAGGCATTATAACTGGTAAACTTATTCAACACTTAAAACATATAAAAGACATTAGCATTTTTGTTGAAATATAATTTTCATGGCAACTGAATTTTTTTTTTACGTACAGAGTAATCGGTATAATCGAATCTTAAAGAATTCTGCCTTTGAGACCTAATGTACAAGCAAGATAAGGAAACAAATGCAATTTGAAAGATTTTGTGAGAGATGAAAGTGATTGGAATAAATTGTTATTGAAAGAGATACTTCAATGCATTTACTGCACCTCCATCCAATGGTACCTTCTCTCCTAATGTGATTGTTATCCTTGTTCTCCCATTAATCATCCACAGGGGCTCTAACCAGCCTACTAAGACCTTCCCCTCTTAACACGTTGTAGGTGCCAGTGTAGTTCTCAGGCGGTTCTGTTCATCATTTATCTCCTACCTGTGTCAGGACCACCTCCTTTTTTCAGTCATATGTACCCTAGATTATAACTTGTAGACCTATTTCAAGCATAGGATCTGACTAATTTTAAAGGATGAATTAGAAGTTGTTATTCACAGATTAATGAATATAGAAAGATGGTCAGGTATTTTAAAGTCTTTTTTTTTTAGGTAATTGGGGTTAAGTGACTTGCCCAGGGTCACACAGCTAGTAAGTGTCAAGTGTCTGAGGCTGGATTTGAACTCAGGTCCTCCTGACTCTAAGGTCAGAGTTCTATTCACTGTGCTACCTAGCTGCCCCTTTAAGCAACTTTCTGATACTATAAATGGCAGAGAAAGGATACCCATCTTCATTAATTGGTAAAGGCGTCCCCTTTAAATCACAGGTCCAGTCACTATCCCTATTCTGTGGGCTACCTCTTACTCAAAAGTTCGGACTCTTAAAACTCCCAGCTCCCTTCAAGGCTCAACTCATGTGTTGCCTCTTCTCTGAGACCTTTCTTGATTCCCATAGATGTCAAGGTCCTACTCCCTTCCCTGTGTGTTTATCTTGTATATACCATGTATTTAATCATCTATAAACATATTGTATCCTCACAATAAAATGTAAGATTCTTGAAGTCAGGGATTGCCTCACTTTTGTATTTTTATCCAAACTACTTGTTCTGGTGTCTGATATAACCAAGGTTTAATAAATGCTCAGTGATCGGTCAATTATTGTGACAATTAACACACTTATGTCCACCACACACCTCTCCATCCCCTTTGGGTCACCTTCAATTCTGATTTTCTGAAGACTAGAGTTTCCCATGATTTATAGCCATATTACATCATCAAGAAACTGTTGGTCTTAAAAGGATAGATTCTCCTGTCCAAAAGCAGCTTGGAATTGCTAAAAGTTCTGGATGATTTTTCCCTTTACAATCCTGCCCACTCTCTTCCACCTGTTCAATTCTGGACCCAACTTACTGCCCACCTTCAGTGACTGTCCAAAATAAATGGGCCGTCGGAGTAACCAAATGGATGTTAATTATCTGTTTTACAAGGGGCAGCTAGGTGATGCAGCGAATACAGCACTGGCCGTGGAGTCAGGAGGACCAGAGTTCAAATACAACGTCAGACACTTGATACTTACTAGCTGTGTGACTCCGGGCAAGTCACTTAACCCCAATTGCCTCACCAACAACAAAAAAAAAGATTTGATTATCTGTTTTGCAGACCATAAAATGCAATTTGATGAGTGCTCAAAGAGAATGAGATGTATATTCCTTTTCCGTGTCCTTCCATAAACTCTCCATGGAGGTTTGAACTAATGCATTACAAACCTGCCATAGAGTATTCAATATTTCATGAATAGCAGTGCCACACTTGGGCTGCCCATCTGCTATCTCTTACTCTTACCACATGAACAGTGTTTCTAAACACATCTATTCTTGCATAATAATCAGTCTGGGGTTGATCTGCATGTTGGGTATCGTGCCAAGTTTTCTACATACTCATTTTCCCCTTCATTGCTTTTTGCTGTTTGTTAAGCAATACTGCTCATAATTTTTCATCCTTCTCCATAGTGTTTTCTTAAATCCCATGATATTCTAAACCACTCATAGCCTTTGACTGTCATATCTCTCTCACTGATGATGAAATTGAGTGCTGGTTGGCAAAGGTGGTTTCTGAGTTCTGTGGGCCTCCACATTGTAGAAATGATGTACATCCATTAAAATTCTCTAAGAAATAGCCATTTACCAAAGATGAAAATAAGACAGAAAAGACAGAGGCATTAACAAAATACATGTTATGTAGAAATACCACAAATGCCACAAAATTAAAAGGAATAATATTTATTACCATTCAGTACTTTAGAAACTTTACTAGCTTTAAAACCAGGGTTATAAGAATACTTCTTTGGCTCAGTATCTCCTTTATATCTTATTGTATCACAGTTGCCTAGAAAGCAAGTATTAGTACCTACATGAATCTCAAAAATGAAACTGTCCCAACAGTATTTTTAAAATTCTATGCTGAGAAAGTAAAAATGTGACCCTTTGAAATGCATGAACTATGAAAAAAAAAAAATTATTGAGGTCGATAGAGGGAAAACTTTTGAGAGGCTACAATTCAGCACTTATAATTTATGTGTATGTTATATATTTGCATTTAATTATTTATAAATGTGTTATTTTCTCCCAATATAAAATAAGCTCCTTGAAAGCAGGGACCATTCCATTTTTGGTTTTGTATCTCCAGCATTTGCACAATGTTTGGTACATAGAAGTCACTTAATAAAAGTTTGTTGGGGCTACTAGTTATCCCAGTGCATAGACTTGGAGTCAAGAAGACTTGAGTTCAAATCCAGCCTTAGCCACTTACTAGCTGTGTGATACAAGGCAAGTCTCTCAAACTATCAGCCTCAGATTCCTCATGTATAAAATGAGGACAATAACAGTACCTGCCTTACAGGGCTGTTGTGAGGATCAAATGAGGTAAACACTGTGAAGTACTTAGCACAGTACCTTGGAAATCTTAAAGTGCTCGATAAATGCTAACTATTAAATGAATGAAGATAAATGTTAATGTGCTCTCCAAAGAGCACAAGGGGTAGTCATCATGATTAATGTAGGAGATCAAACCTAGAGAAAAAATGCATACCTTATATGCACTGTGTTTCCCTATTAGAATCTAAGCTCCTTGAGGGCAGGGGACTATCTTACTTTCTTGTATTTTTCATTTCATTGCTTAACACAGTGCCTAGCACACAGTAAAAGCGTAATAAATGACATTTTCAATCTTTCATTCATTCTTTTAGTTAGGATTCAAGTGAAATTAACTCAAATGAGCAAATTAAACATCTAGGTTTCTGGTGAGTTTTTGGTTCAGACCAGGCTCAACTGCTGGTGGAATAGCCCAGATTGGGAACGAGCAGGAAATTAGATGGAGCTACTCAATGGTACGCTCTGTACAATAGAAGCAGATCTCAACATTGTGTGACTGTAACTAAGAAGTTAAAAAACTCTGTCGCAGCAGTCCAACCTTGAGCAATAATAAGCTGATAACCTAGCAAGTGGCCAAACAGTCAGGCAGCAGATGGAGATAGTGGTGACATAGGCAGTTCAGGCCTTCCTCACCTCTCACCCGGACTAACAGCCACTAATCCAATCTTTCCCCTCTACACATTTGCCAAAATAATCTTTCAAAGGCACAGATCAGACCGTGCCACTCTCTTCCTCATATTTTTTCAATGATTCCCCATGGCCTCTAAGATAAAAAACAAATTTCTCAGCCCAGCATTTAAGAGCCTCTATACTCTGATGCCTACTTAACTTTCCTCCTTAATTTAATTTCTGTTTCATATTGCTTCCCTTCATGAGTTTTGAATTCCAGCCAAACTGACTCACTACTGTTCCCCCAAATTCAAGACCCTATGTTCTGCCTCTGTGCATTTGCAAATGGCATCAGGAACCTCCATCCTCACTCCTCTCATCCCTACCCCGTGTCTGGAATGTGTTAATTTATTGCATAATTATTTTCTTCTTCCTCTTGGTGCTGCCTCTTCCAGGAAGATTATTCTGCTCTTTCCCATTGTCATCTCTCTCTCTCATAACTCAATTTACTCCATAAATTCTTTGATGGCAAAGATAGTTTCATTTTTTCCTTTGTAACCCCAGGGCTTTGAATAAGTGCATAGGTGCTTAATAAATGTTTTTAATTAGCTAATAAAAATTCATAGACAGGCAGTCAGTTTCAGGAAGGTCTGGCAACAAATGTAACAGAAACACAACCATAAGGACTAGAGCTTAACATAAGCACTCCAATCCCTGAAAGAACTTCAGAAATCAGAAAAGTGTGAGAGCAAAGAGCCAGATCAGTCAGAGGTTTCCATCAAACACAGACAGGTAAAGGACTTTCATAAAGATAATGTTTCATTGTGGTATCCTAGATCATTTTGCCAAGGCTTTCTAGCTATCAGTTGGGCTGAGCTCAAAAATAATCAAAAGTATATTTCATTTGACAGTAGACTATGAGCTTTCATTTTTGAAGAAGACTCTGTGAGTGGTCTTTTCCTGTGTGTGCAGTTGAAAAGATGGAAACCTCAACATCAAGCTTTTGATACAACACACGGCGAGAACTCCATCTGCAGCTGGAAGAACTATTCAACCCTGGATCTCCTTGCTTCCTCCATCTTCTGTGCTTTGCATCGTAGAGGCCCCTCCATCTCCAGCTTCAGTGTGAAAAGCTGCTATGTCTAATTGTCACTGTCCGATCCCCAAAGATGGCTCACAACCTTTGGAACCGAGCATCGGCATTTCTGCCCTGCTTTGGCTCACAATGAAGCTATTGCTTTTGCACACGGCCATCCACATTCTCCATAAACTTTTAGTCAAGCCCAGAAAAGCTGGATTTTGTAAAGCATCATAGCACCCCTAAGAAGATGATGGCACAAGTAGGTACATAATAAATGCTTGTTAACTTGTGTTGGCTTAACAGTGAAATGTTTTCAAGGGTTAAAGTCATTGCTATAAATGTTTGCTCTTAGGGGCAGCTAGGTGGCGCAGTGGGTAGAGCACCGGCCCTGAAGTCAGGAGGGCCTGAGTTCAAATCCGACCTCAGACCAAACACTTGACACTCACTAGCTGTATGACTCTGGGCAAGCCACTTAACTCACGTTGCCTAAAAAAAAATTAATGTTTACTCTTTAAAATGGAAATGGATTAAGGAAGATAAGGTAAATCCAGTGAAGTGATTAGTGATGGAAAAGACAGGTAAAAGTGGAAACTAACTAGCCAGACCTTTGAAGAGTGTAACTCCTCTTTCCTAACTTCACTTATTCAGGAAATACTGTGTGGCTGGTGCCACAGATAATCAGTTTGTTCTATACAGTTATCCCTTCCACTTTGCGGGAGCCAGGGGTCCAGGGGTGCAGTGTCCGCATAATCTGAAAAATTCACATACATTTTTGGCCCTCCCTTCATACCAGAGAAGAAGTCTGAAGTATTATGGTATTAAAAAATTAAAATATGTTTATGTTATACAATACAATACATATATTTTATGAATTTCTGAGTTTCTAAACTTTTCTTATATCATCTACTGGCCTTCCTGTGCCATCTGTGGCTTCCACAAAATTTCCAAAAAATTCCCATTTAATTTCTTATGCCAACCCACAATATATTGAAACCTTGATGGGGGAAGTTGTGATGTAGAAGGGATAACTATAGTCTAATCCAACTGAATCCAATCCAAAAATATTTATTAAATGCCTACTGTGTGATAGGCAATGTGGTAGGTTTGAGGAATACAAATACAAAATGAAAAATAGTTCCTGCCCTCAGGGAACTTGCTCTCTACTTAGGGGGAGAAAATGTGCAAACCAATATTCATACATATGGTTGAAAGGAAGAGAGCATGGATAGCTAGGAGAATCGGGAAAGGCTTAGCCAGTACATGAGCTAAGCCAGTGATTCTTAAAAACAAAAGGTAAGAAAGGAGGACATACCAAGTATGAGGGGAGTAGAGATTGTGAAGGGAAGAGATAGTTTATAGTCTGAATAAAGGTCAAGAGATAAGAAATAAAATGTTGAATTAGAGGAGTATCAAGAAGACTGAAATATAGAATGCATAAAGAGAAATCACGTGAAATAATCCTGGGACTATAAAGGACTTTCTTTAAATGCCAAACAGAGAGGAGTAAGGAGCCTGAGGGTTCTTAAGCAAAAGAGTACCAAGGTCAGACCTGTGCTTTAGGAAAGATACTTTGGCAGCTATGTGGAGGAAGGTTTGGATGGGGCACTCTAGGCCAGGCATTACTTAGACCAATCTTGCGGGTGAGGAAGGGGCAGAGCCAGTATAACTACAACTTGAGGAACAATTCCTTATTGTAAAGTACACAAACACAAGGATATCAAGCTAAAAAGACAGAGAAGCAGCCTCAGTCTACAGACTTCAGGGTTCAATTTAGTCACTTCCCAAGAGCCTTTGGAGGCACATCCTGTAAGGCAGGGTCCACTACGTGGTCTACGTAGTCTGTAACTGGTCTAGATAGCAAGGACATTTTGCTGACTCCAAGGAGCAATGTGCTATGGATCAGATGTGGCTTTTATGTGTTTCAGAGAAAAGCATGTGGACCTGGAGCAAAACTATCTCTTCCCCATGCCAACCAGATATCTCAGAACTCATTCACTAATATGGCCATCTAGGCACTATTTGCTTCATTACAGGCTTCATTAAGGGTAAGTGAAAAGTTATCCCTTACAGACAGTTTCAAAGAAGCCTGAGAAGATTTGTACAAACTGATGAAAAGTGAAGTGAGCAGAACCAGAAGACCAATTTATACAATGACTACAATACTTTAAAGAAAAACAACTTTGAAAGATTTGAAAACTCTGATCAATGCAATGACCAATCACGATTCCAGATGACTCATGATAAAACATGTGACCCATCTCCTGACAGAGAGGAGACATACTGAGTGAAGATTGAGATTTTTTTTTTTACATGGCCGAGGAGGGAACATGTTTTACTTGACTACATTTGTAACAGGAGTTTTGTTTTTCTTTCTTTCTCAATAGGGTGTGAGGTGGCTTTGTTGATTGAAAAAATTTAAATTTAAATTAAAAAAGAAAAATCACTCCTTTATCTGGCCTGTCACATGAGAGAAATTGGAAGCTAGGGGTACAATTAACTCCAATTAGTCATGGTGATAAAGAGCTGAACTTTGAGTTATGGTGACCCGAGTTCAAATACATTCTCAGAAAACATCTTGTGACCATGGACAAGTCACTTAGCCATCTCAGTCTCTCACTTTTCTCCTCTGGAAATGTAGATAATAATAGCACCTACTTCACTCACAGGATTGTTGTGAGGATCAGGTGAGATAATGCGTCTAAGACTTTGTAAACCTTAATATGCCACATAATTAATAGCTGCTGCTACTACCACTACTATCACTACTACTACCACTACTACTAGGTTGTTGTAATAGCCTGTGTGAGAAATGATGAAGGCCTGAACTACAAAGGTAGATGTATGAATAAAGAGAAGAGGATAGGTGAGAGAAATGTTTGGGGAATAGAGTAAACAAGGCTTGACAACTGATTATGTACGATAGTTGAGGAGAAGGGTTAAGGTACCTTGAAGGATGGTGGTACCCATGATTGAGTTAGGGAAGTTAGGAAGAAGGACATTGGAAGTTGAAGGGTGAGGAGAGAATGAGTTATTTTAGATATCTTCAGTGTGAGCTGCCTTGAGAATATCAATTTGGAGATATCTGGTAAATAGTTGGTGATGTTAGGATGAAACTCAAGAGAGATTAGGACTAGATATACAGATCTGTGAAATATCTACACAGATCTACATACAATATTACAATTTAAAAACAAATTAAGATCTGTTGATACAAAATACACCCTTGGGAATTGGCAAGATTCTTAAGAAAAAAAAAGAACAGAGAGAGAAGAGCAACCAGGTCATAGTGAGGGAGAACACTCAGGTCAGAGGGATGGCTAACTCCCATGTTCAAGGGCAGGAGATGGAGGATGATCCAGCAAAAGAGAATGAGGAATGGTCAGATATATAGGAGTACCAGCAAAGGGCACCATTACAAAAACCTAGAAATGAAAGTGTGCACTGGAGATGTTGCTTAGCAGTTATCAGATGCTTCAGAGCAGTTAAGAAAAATGAGAACTTATAAAAAAAAAAAGGATATCAGATTTATCTGTTAAAAGTTTATTGATAACTAGGAAGAGAAAAATTTCATCATGGAGGTAATACAGTCTGGACACAGGGAATATCATGAGAAAAGGTATGGTTCAGTTTAATTTAACAAGCATGTATTAAATGCCTACTGTATATCAGACACTGTGCTAGGCGGTGGACCAAAATAACAAACAATCAAGCCTTGCCCTCAAAGAGCTTATATTCTCTTAAGGGGACACAACATATACACAGATATGTAAACACACACACACACACAAAGTAAATGGGGGAAAGTATGCACACCAACTCCTGGAAAAAATCAAGAAAGGCCTGTGATAAGAAGTTCTCGACTTGGTATAGGACATACTCAGTGAGAAAACTTCCTCTACCAGTGTAGCTAGGCACTTGCTCTAAAACATATAGTCTTGGAAAGTTACCTGGGGCATGGAAAAATTTAAATGACTTGCCCAGGGTCAAACAGCCAAGCTGTGTCAGAGACATGACCTGAATCCATGGGTTGACTCCAAAGTCAATTCTGTCAAATACATCGTGTCCTTTTCCAAGAGCCTAAACAAAAAACCACTCAACAACATTTCCAATAAGTAGTCATCTAGACTTTTCATGAAGACTCTAGTGAGGGAGAACCCCTCTACATGGAAAGCCATGCCAATCCACTTATGAATAATGAGAGAAAATGAACCACCAAGAAAGAGGTAGAAGAAAGAAAAAAAAACCCAGTGTGTGTTGTCTCTGAAGCCAAGGGAAGACAAAGTGCTTAGTAGGAGGGGGTGATCAAGAAAGTCAAATGCTGAGGTTCTCAAATTTTTTGATCTCAGGACTCCCCATATGCTCTTTAAAAAAGGCTTTTGTTTATGTGGGTTATATCTATCAATATTTACCATATTAGGAATTAAATTGATAAATTTTAAAACTAAAAATTCATTTTAATATAGCAATAATAAACCATTCACTACATGTTCACGTAAAGGACATTTTATGGGAAAATAACTATATTTTCCAAAGCAAAACAAAAAATGAATGAGAAGAGAGACATTATTTTGAATATTTTTGCAAATTTCTTTAACGTCTGGTTTAATAGAAGACAGCTAGATTTTCGTATCGGTTTCTGCATTCAGTCAGGTGTGGTATGGTGTTTTGGTTGAAGCAAATCCAGCCTCACATAGCTATATAGCTGGAAAAGGAAAGAGTATTTTAATAAGCAAATAACGTCTTTGTATTACTATGAAAGTGATTTGGACCTCACAGACCCCCAAAAGGGTCTAGGTACCCCCTTCCTCAGAGGTATCTGAGCATCCATGTAGCTAGACTCTAGTTGATTCTGGATCTGCTGGCAAGGAAGAACTGTACAAAGAGCAAGCAAGTTAGTTGAACCCAATTTGGAGCAACTGCTCTCTATTTGAAGCTACCAAAGCACGGTTAGCTGGTGGTTCAGCTTTCGTATTAAGTACACGAACAAAGTTTGTGTGACTGATACCAACCTAGTGCTGAAGCTAGCTAGAGACTGCTCTGCTAAGGCCGCAAGGACTGGTGACCTTCTCTCTTCTCTGTCCTTTTCTTGCTCTCATTTTTTTTTTTGGCATTGGGATGGTTACTTTGGGGTTACCCTGTTTCTTCAATTAGGAAACTAAGGCCCAACAGCTTAAATTCCACCATCACCTAAGGTTCCTGAAGAATTGTTCTGTTTAGAGCTCTATTTAAGGGGTCCTCCCAGGAAAGGAAGACGGGTAGAGTTAAAAAAAAAAAACACAGGGGTAGGGGTAGTACCCAGAGTACAAATATGAATCAGCTATGGAAAAAACGGTTTTATTCCCACACATAAAAGGGGAGTGCTAAGCAATAAAGAAACGGAGAGGGGCAGCTAGGTGGCACAGATGATAAAGCACTGGCCCTCCAGTCAGGAGGACCTGAGTTCCAACTGTCTGTGTGACTTTGGGCAAGTCACTTAACCCCAATTGCCTCACTAAATAAATAAATAAATAAATAAATAAATAAATAAAAAAAGAAAGAAACATAGGGGGAAAAAAAAGAAAAAAATCACAGAATGATTACAATCAGGTGACAGGCTAGTAAATGAGTCTCCTTGGGATGTTGGCAATGGAGACTGTTCATTAGTTATTTTAAATTTGCCCTCCACTAAATATAGCCTAGGGGCAGGTAAGTATCAGTGAATAGAGTGCTGGGCCTGAAGTCAGGAAGACTCTTCTTCCTGAGTTCAAATCTGGCCTCAGACATTTACTAGCAATGTGACCCTGGACAAGTCACTCAACCCTGTTTGCCTCAGTTTCCTCATCTGTAAAATAAGCTGGAGAGGGAAATGGAGAACCACTCTTTGCCAAGAAAACCCCAAATAGGGTCATGAAGAGTTGGACCTGACCAAACAATGACAAAGTACAGCCTGAACAATACCAAGTAGTCTTTTTTTTTCCCCCAGTGGTCTCCCTCTTTCCTTTCCTCCCTTTATGTGTCTTTTTCCTCTTTTTTCTCTTGAGTAGCTAATACCTGGTTACTTGGGTGCTCAAGCAGGAGGGAAGATATCAGAAGAAGTCCCCCCAAGAAGCAGGGGACTCACAATGCCATATACCCAAAGACAGAAGATACAAATAGGAGGCAGGCCCAACCTAGACACAAATTCACAGGTCTTGTAGGGGGTAAGGGTATTCCCCTTGCATACACACAAACCCTCAGCAGCTCATACAGTCATCCTAATACCTCTCAGCAGGCAGGAAGGAGAAACCTGAGGGGCAGGGATTGCCCCTTTAGTACATACGTGGAGTATAAATTCAGCAACCAAATAAAAATGTCCTCGAGGCAAATAGAAAGCAGTCCAAGGATATCTGTACCTGTGTGTTATACCAAGGTATGTTCATACTTCTCCATGCTTGATTCTACTTAACCAATCATCTATAGTTACTTTTGCACCATCTTATGGAATGCCTTCTCTTCATTTGAAGGGAGGTTGGGACCACAAGATGCCAGGACACTAGTGAGGAGCAAGGAAAAAACTGCTGGGTACCTTCCTGTGTTAACCAATTATTGTTGCTAGCTAGCTGCTCAACTCAGTTGTTCCTATGCTCTATCAGCATCCTTTAAATTTCAGCATCCTTCACCCAAAGCTAGTTACAACCTGAGCCTGACAACTGGTTGAAGGATAAGGAAGTACAAGATAATTTGATAGGCTGGTGATCATTAACAATTAAGCGGTTGGAGAGGGTCAGAAAAGACTTTCTATAGCTAGCAGAAATACTGCTTCTGTTGATGGAACATATTCCAGGCATAAAGGACAACTTAGGCAAAGATAGGAGGTGAAATCTGTACTTCTTGAAACACTTTGTAGGCCAGTTCGGTTAGAACATATAGATTAAGGAAACAGGCATAATGTGAATAAGACGAAAAGATAGGTGGAAGACAGAGATTTCCGTGACAGAAAGAGGAGTCTGTTTTGCCCTAACCCAAGAGGCAATAGGTAATACTGAGGATTTTTTTTTTACTTGAAACACCATAATTTAACATTATCTTTATTGTTGTGTTTTTACTAATTTTGTAAATTCCCAATTACATTTTAATCTGATTCAGATTATGACACTCAGGAGTTTTGTGAACTGGTGTTTTTCACTTAAGGTGTGTTGGCGTGCATGTGTAGAGGGACACAGAAAGACTTTTCATTTTGCTTTTTATTCTTTTACATTCATGAACCACAATTTGTTTAATTATTTCCACAAATGATGGGCACCTACTTTTGTTTCCAGTTTTCTGCTACCACAAAAAAGTGCCATGAATATGTATATGGAACCTTGAGAAAGATTGCTTGCTCCCTACTAATACTCATTAAGGATAACCTTGATCCACCTACAAAGATTTTGTGTACATGAGAGAGTAGGCAGATTGATCAGTAGATGAAGTATCTTTAGTTTCTGATATTAGCAAGGTCTGAGATTTTTTTTTGCACTTTCTGTATCTTCCATTTCTTTAAATACTTACATATCAGTCTTTTATAACCCTCACAATTATCTTACCTCTAGTACAGATCATACACACTTGGCCCAATCTGGCTGCTCTTCCCATGTTTGGAAAGTTTTCTTCCCCTCATGTCTATCTTCTTAGCATAGGGCTGTGATGGGTGGATCAAAGCATGGTGCTTCAATCGTTCTTGAGGTGAAAAGTTTGTCGTAATCAACTTCACATTTTTCTTGTTTGTTGTTCTTTTGCTTTTCATACCTAGATGCCCTTGGGATCATTTTACTTAGCTGGATCTCCTCCAAAACTTTTATAATACTGAAGATTTTTGGACAAGAGAACGACATTTCATTTTTCTTTGTAGAAGACTTTTTATTTCAGCAGTGTATGGAGTGGGGTATGGGGAGTTATTGCTCTCAGGTGGGAGGGAATAACTCTTTATAACAATATAGATCAACACCTGCTCTAAAAACTTAGGGCACTAAGAGGTTAAGTGACCTAACCAAAGTCACACACTTGGTATGTGTCAAAATCAGGCTCTGAACCCAGATCTTCTTAACCTTGTCTGACTCCACATCTCTATCCACTATTCCATATTGTTTCACCTACTTTTTGGAAATATTAATTTAGCAGCCTTGTGGAGGATAAAATTGGTGGGGGAAAAGACAGAGAGCAGAGACTAAGTAGAAGGCTGCTGCAATAGCACAGGTGACAGAGCTTGAGGGAATGAACTAGGGTGGTAACTTTGACTGAAAAATAGGAGACAGATGTAGAGGAAGTAAAATAGGTAAGAGTCGGCAACTGATTGGGTAGGAATAGGAGAGAAAAAAGGAGGGAGAAGCTTATGAAGCTGGGCAACTGGAAGAATACTGAAACCCAGATAGCACAGGGGTGGATCTGGGGTCAGGAAGACCTAAGTTCAAATCTTGCTTCAGATATCTTTTTATCTTACTTTTGTTCATCTGTAGCATGGAGATAATAAAGGCACCCACTTCCTAAGAGTGTTGTGAGGATCAAATGTGATATCTATAAAGCACTTTGCAAACCTTAAAGTGCTATATGAATGCTATGTTGTTGTTGTTGTTGTTAACAAATATTAGAAAGTTTGGAAGAGGGGAGAAATTCTACTTGATATGTAAATTCAAAGGTATCTATGCAGAAATGGTACTTGAAATCATTGGAGCTGAGCTTGCCAAGAGAGTGTAGACAGAAACAAGGAAATATTATAAAGGCGTCATTTAGAAGTGGGGAGAGAAGGTAGTAACCTCTGGGTCACTGACACTAACAAAATATTAACACTAAAAGCTTCTGGCCTGAGAATACTTACTAGATAGATAGATTGATTGATTGATTTTCATCTAAGCCATGTTTTGCTATTTGGTTTCATCCTTAGCCCAGGATCTTTTCTTTTCTTTTCTCTTTCTTTTTTGGAAAATTGATCCTCACAACAACCCCATTAGGTAGGTACTATTATTATGCTCATTTTAAAGTTGAGGAAACTGAGGCAAACTAAAGTTAAGTAACTTGCCCAGGGTCACACAGCTAGTGAGTGTCTGAGGCTGGATTTGAACTCAGGTCTTCCTGACTACAAGTTCGGCTAAACTTCCTAACTACAAGCACCACCTAGCTTCCTAGATGGTCCCTTCTTTTCAATTTGCTATCTCCTATCCTGAAAGTCATGTGATACAGTAGAAGGGGAGGGCAGGCTCTAGAGCCAAAGATGCTGAGTTCAAATGACATCTCTATTACTTATAACCTGTGTGACCTTGGGCAATTTGCTTAACCTCTCTAGATTCTGTAAAATGAGTGAATTGGACTTGTTAATGTTGCTTCAACTCAAATCCATCTATGAGTGTGATTAAAATTTCTGATAGATTTTTGTACACCTTGCCAAGTAATGTGTCAGCCCCTCTCCATCTCCCAATATTTATTGATTGAAGCCTCTTCATCAGTGGAGCATGCATTGTATTCCCCTACTAACCCTCATCCCTATCTACCAAAATACAGAATTCCTGCCCACCTCCAAGAAGCACAGATTAAACCAGTGAAACAGAAAGAAGTTTCCAGCTGGCAGCAGGGGATGAGTGAGATTTTCCTACTGATAAATTCACAGACTTGACTGAGTACTGAAATTGTCTGGGAAAGCCATAATCCTCATGAAGAAGGAACAATGAAGGCTGTATCTCGTATACTTCGAGAAGCAAGCAGGACTACATATAACTGGTGACCCATAATTAATCAAATAGCAATCACTGGTCCAAAGAGAATGAGAACAGTGCAATGAAATATGCTCATCAAATTACTTCTATAAGGATATAGTCCTGTTAGGTTCAGATGAAAAGAGTAGACATATTTCAGAAAATGTCTGTGGCCTCTGGTCCACCAAGAATGATTTACACAGATAAACTTTCAACTTGCACATTCATTCATTCAACAAACAGTGAGCATCTACTACTTTTTCCCCCTTGCCCCTCGCTTGTAGAAAGGTCCAAGGTTTCAAGTTTTCTTTCCCTTTCCTCTGGGATAGAGATACAGGCTGTAGAATCCTAATCTCTTCATTTGCTTTGCATTCTATCTCAGGTTCTTCCACTCATAACATCATATGTTAGGATGAGACCTGACCTTCATGGATCAAGATAGCTGAAATTGTCTTCATACTGCTAAGAGGCAGGAAGGTAGTGACCAATACAGACAAATGTACAACTCAACAAAACAAGTACATTTAATATCTGCTACAGGGACCTTTCATATTGAAATCAATTCTTCTGATATGACTTCATTCATGCAACATCAGTGCAATTGTCATCCACCCCCAACTAACCAGAAAGGACGACAAGAGACTAGGAATAGACAATGCCTATTTTTAAATGATTTTTTATCAATCAATGAATATGCTTTCTCTCCTTCTCACTCCACCTCTGCCATTAAGGAATAAAGAAAAACAAAACCCCTGTTACAAACATACATGGTCAGGCAAAACAAATCCTCACGTTGGCCTTGTCCAAAAAGTCTTAATCTACACTCTCACTCCATCACTTCTCTGTCACAGCAGATGTGCCGCACATTTCATCATAGTACTGTGGTATCGTCGTTGGTCATTGGAATTAGGATCCCAATTCCTAAGTCTTTCAAAGTATTTGTCTTCATAATGTTGTTGCTATTGGATAAATTGTTTACCAGGTTCTGCTCAGTTTACTCTGCATCAATTCAAACAATTCTTCCCAGATTTTTTGAAACTATACCCTTCATAATTTCTTAGAGCACAACAGTAGTGCATCACATACATATACCTTAACTTATGCAACTGTTCCCTAGTTGATGGACACCCCCCTCAGTTTCCAATCCTTGTCACTGCAAAAAGAGTTGTCATAAATATTTTTTGTACATATAGGTCCTTTTCATTTTTTTTTTGGATTATAGAACTCATAGAGGTATCTTTGAGTCAAAGGGTTTGCATGTTTAAATAACTTTTGTGGCATCATTAAAAATTACTTTTCAGAATGGCTTGACCAGTTCACAGCTCTACTAACAGTGCATTAATATGCCTGTCTTTCCAAAGCCCCTCCAGCATTTGTCATTTTCTCTTTTTTTAATCGTATCTATAGATTTTATTGGAAAGGCTTTTTTTCTTTTTTAAATATGTTTTATTTTCCCTCAATTACATGTTAAGACGATTTTTAACATTTGTTTTTAAGTTTTGAGTTCCAATTTCTATCCTCCTACTTCCTTCCCTTCCCTGCTCCCTAAGATGGCAAGCAATTAGATATGTTATACATGTGCAATCATGTAAAATATTTCCATATTAGTTACTTTGTACAAGAAAACTCAAATAAAAGGAAAGGAATGAAAGAAAGAAAGTGAAAAACAGCACGCTTCAATCCATATTCAGTCAATATCAGTTCTTTGGAGGCAGATAGCATGCTTCATAATTAGTTCTTTGGGATTGTCTTGGATCATTGTATTGCTGAGAATAGCTAAAGTCATTCACAATTGATCATCTTACAACATTGCTATTACTGTTTACAAAGTTCTCCTAGGTCTATTCATTTCATTTTTGCATCAGTTCATATTAGTCTTTCCAGGTTTTTCTGAAATCATCCTGCTTGTCATTTCTTATAGCACAATAATATTCCATCATAATCATACAACACAGCTTGGTTAGCCATTCCCCATTTGATGGGCACCCCTTCAATTTCCAATTCTTAGCCACCACAAAAAGAGCTGCTGTAAATATTTTTGAACAAGTAGGAGCTTTTCTCTTTTTTTGACCTCTTTGAGATACAGACCTAGTAGTGGTATTACTGAATCAAAGGGTATATACAGTTTTATAGCCTTTTGGGCATAGTTCCAAATTGGAACTATGTTCGTAGCTATTAGAAATTTTTACAAACGTTCTATGTTTATGAAAATATTCCTGGGGAAGCTGGACACAGAAGACAAACTTGAAAGACTTCAAAATTTTGCCTGCATATTTAACTCTCTTTGTCTGCAGTTGGGTCAGAACAAATTGGGATTGGGCCTGGAGGTGTTTTTGACATTCAACAGGCAACTGTTTCACAAGGTGTATAAAGTTGGAGGGTTTGGGGTTTTGGGGGGAAGTGAAACTATTTTGGAAAATATCATTTTAGCTGAGACTTGAAGAGAAGGTACAATATCAACAAGTGGTGATTGAGGGAAGCAAGGAATTTCAGGCATAAGGAAAGGCACAGAGTTGTGTGTGCTTGAGCGTGGTAGGCAGCTAGATGGTGTAGCAGACAGAGATGGACTTGGAATCAGGAAGAACTATATTCAAATCCCACCTCAAATGCTTAATAGCTGTGTGCCCCTGGGCAAGTCCCTTAACGTCTGCCTGCCTCAGTTTCCTTATCTGTAAAATGGTACTAATACTAGCACGTAGGTTTCTCGTATTTAATTTTTAATTTGTGGACTAAAACAAGCATTGACATAATATAGTACAATAAAAAGATGATTGTTCATGAAACTACAAATCTACTATGTACAACTTGCTATTCCTTTCAAATATACAATATTATCACATAGATTTCTTTCTTTTTCTTCCCTCCCCCTGCCATAATGATGGCTATCATTAGATATATATATGTAGATACATGATGTATATGTGTATATATATACATACACATACAGTTATACATATATATGTAAAGTTATTCTACACATACTTCATCAGTTCTTTCTCTGGATGCAGATAGAGTCTTAACATATCCTTTATAATTAATTAAGATATGTATACTAGACAAAATAACTTATTCACTCGGTCATTCTTAAAACAATATTGCTGTTACCATGTGCAGTGTTCTCTTGATTCTGCTCACTTCACTCTTCATTATTTCATGCAAGTCTTTCCACGTTTTTTTAAAATCATTGAGCTTATAATTTCTTATAGCACAGTAGTATTCCAACACAATCATTTACCACAATTTATTCAGCCATTCCCCAATTGATGGGCATCCTTGCAATTTCCAGTTCTTTGCCACCACAAAGAGAGCTGCTATAAACATTTTAGAACATATAGGTTTTTTATCCTTTTTCCCTAATCATCCTAGGAAATATACCTAGTAGTGGTATTGCTGGGTCAAAAGGAATACAGGCAGTTTAATAACTCTTTGGGCATAATTCCATACCATTCTTCAAAATGGTTGGATCAGTTCACAATTTCATCTACAATGAATTATTGTCCCAATTTTTCACATCTCCTCCAACATTTGTTGCTTTCCTCTTCAATCATTTTAGCCAATCTGGTAAGTGTAAAATGATATCTCAAGGTTGTTTTAATTTGCATTTCTCTAATCAATAAGGATTTAAAGTATTTTTTCATATGACTATAAATTATTTTGGAAAACTGCCTGTTCATATCCTTTGACCATTTATCAATTGGGGAATAGCTGTATTCTTATAGATTTGACAAGGTTCTTTATATTTTTGATATGAGACCTTTATCTTAGAAACTGTCTACAAAAATTTTTCCCAATTTTCTGCTTTCCTTCTGATCTTGGCTATATTTGTTTTATTTGTACAAAAACTTTTTAGTTTAGTGTAATCAGATTTATTCATTTATACTTAACTTTGCTTTCTATTGTTTCTTCATAAATTTTTCACCTATCCATATGTCTGATAAGTAATATCTTCCATGTTCTAATTTTCTTGTAAAACCCCTTTTTATATCTAGGTCATGTATCCATTTTGACCTTATCTTGGTAAATGGTATAAGATATTGGTCTATGCCATTTCTGCCACACTGCTTTCCAGTTTTCCCAAGAATTTTTAGCAAATAATGAATTCTTATCTGAAAATCTTAAGTCTTTATTCTTGTCAAACATGGAAAGAATCTTAAAGATTGTCATCCAACCCAACCAACTTCAATATGGATGGGAAATTCAGCATACATACTGGCTCCTTAAAAGACCTGGCTTCTCAGTTCATCGTCACCTTACCTTCCACGACCTGCACCTTCATTATATCTCAGCCACATGCAAGGATAGTCCAGGTATCACATACAAGATATGACTATCCTACCCTGGATGTCACAATCACTTCACCCGTTATTGTCCTATACCCATGATCCAGAATTCAGTGACTGCTCTCAGACAGCATCATCTCCTTTGGTCTCTCCCTCTTCAGTAGTCTGCATCATGACCTCTAGTCACTCTACCTGCTCTCTCAATCCTTTATCCCTTCTTTGGCCTCATCTTCATCTCTTTGCAGTTTTGAACCTGTAATTAACCTTTCTGCCTCTATACATTGTCCCCACCTTTAGATCCCCTGTCCCCTAGACCTATCGCTTCTCATGCTTTGTCAAACCCTAGCCCTAGATTATCCCCACCATATGTTAATTATACTTCTATTGCTGTCAAAAGTCATATAACCATAGCATTTGGGCCTACTTCAGATTTATGTCATCTAATTTCAACAGTGCCCTCCTTCATATGTGGTCATCATTTTATTCTATTACGTTCTCCATAACAGTTGTTTCAAACCTTTTCTTTTCTCAAGACCCCTGTACTCCCCAATTATCCTCCTTTTTATCAAAAAGACCTTTCCTCCCATTTGATTAAGAAAACCAAGGCCATCCATTGTAAATTTCTCTCTTCTCTCTATTCAACAAATACCTCAGCATTATCCCCCATTCTCCCTTGTTTTGCTTCAGTTTCTGAAAAAGAGGTACTCTGCGTGTCACATCCATCCAAACCATAGCTTACAAACCATCATCAATATATTTACCTTTACTCAGCCATGGGACACAACTAGTTCAAAGCAAAAGCATTTTATGAAGTTATATAGTAAGAAAAGTAGCAACAAAATGTGTTCCCATGGGGCACACTCTTCCACAGATACATACTCCAACAGGAAAAGAATGAACACAGTTAGGAATACAGGCAAAACGGTCTAGACATAGAGAATGTGCGTCCAAGGAATCCATGTGAGAAGTCACACATAGGGAACACGTATGTCCAGTGGTGAAAAGGTACACAAGGAATGTGTGTGGCTAGAACACATTCATGGCAGGGCAACTCATGCTACAGAGCAGGCCTGCACAACCTGCGGCCCACCAAAGAATCTCAAGGTGGTCTACAAAAAATGTGGAGGAAAATATCCTCCAAATTTTTGCGGTCCAACCAAAATCGTTTGGTGTGCCCACAGGCCATAAGCAGCCTACCAGCCGCAGGTTATGCAGGCCTGTCATAGAGCTACAAACAAATCATACTCTCATGGCGCTACTCCCACCAGGCCTACTGCTTTCTATTCTGTCAGGAGCAGCTGTGCACTCATGTCTGAAGGTGTTGTTTCACCCAGATAGACAGACTGTCAAGCATGGAAACTCTGCCAGACACTCCTCTGCCGTGATGTTTCATTTTTCAATTCTGTCCAACCCTTCATGACCCTTTTTGGGGGTTTTATTGGCAAAAATACTGGAATGATTTGCCATTTCTTTCTTCAGCTCATTTTGCAGATGAGGAAACTGAGGAAAACAGGATTGAGTGGCTTGCCCAGGGTCACTCAGCTACTAAGTGCCTGAGACCAGATTTGAACAGGAAGAGATGAATCTTCCTGACTCTAGCCCCAGCACTCTATCTGCTGGCACCTAGCTGCCCGCTCTGATATTCCTAAGGTTAATTCTGGTTACTGCCAAGTGTCATTCTTCTGGCCACATGATTATAGAATTTTCTCTCTGCCTCCAGCTTCCAGCTACAATCAGAGTCATTGGCTAAAATGGATTTTTTTTTTACTGTACAAAAAGAGTGAATCTTACCATACAGTTTTAATATAAAGTCCCAAGCTTTTCATACAGCCTTTCTGAATATTTTTTTTGGGGTGGGGTAGTGACGGGATAGGGTGAGGGTCAAGTGAGGGTCAAGGGACAGCCTATATGATTCTTCAGAATCTTGGCCAGAAGCTTCTGGTCTCTATAAGAGATTTTTTTTGCCCCAGATGTCAGGTTCTTTTTAATTTTTTTTTAAGTAAAAATATCTTTGTTTTGACTGGGTTTCTCAATGTATAGTTCAACCAGATGACAGTTTGTAACTGGAAGAGTCTAGTTCCCTTAAATTCCGTAATGCTACAAAGGGCGACCCCTTTTCCTAGAAGTGAGTCAATAGCTGTAAAAAATTAAAAGCATGTAATGCTCTTTAAAGCACAGAGAAGAGCTACTCCTAGCTAATAATTAGTACCTTCTGTCATAATCTCTTTTGGAACCAAATTTCCTGATTGTGTGGTCTGTATCTTTGCCCAAAACTCCACTCTATCTTGAGGACCATCAATCAATTAGCAAGAATTTGCTAATTAACAACCATTAAGTGCCTACTACACAGCTAGGCAGCACAGTGGATAGAGTGCTAAGGCTAGAGTCAGGAAGACTCATATTCTTGAGTTCAAATCTGGCCTCAGGCACTTTCTAGCTTTGTGACCCTGGGCAAGTCACTTGTCCCCTTTACCTCAGTTTCCTCATCTGTAAAATGGACTGGAGAAGGAAATGGCAAACCACTCCAGTATCTTTGCCAAGAAAACCCCAAATGGGGTCACCAAGACTCAAATACAATTGAAAACAGCTGAATGAAGTGCTTACTATGTACCAGGTATTATTTTAATCACTAAGGATACTAAAAATGAATAAATATATAAATAACCCCTTCTCTCAAGGAGCTTATCAGGGGATACAAGTTGTATGTATATAAATATATTCAGAATATAAATAAAAAGAATAAACAAATAAATACAAAGTGATTAAATACAATGTAGTTAGTCAGGAAAGGCACTAGCTATTGGTGGGGAGTGAGGAAAAAAGCTTTCTGTAGAAAGCGATGCTTGGCTGAGTCTTCAAGGAAGTAGGGGATTCTCTGAGGTAGAAGTGAGATGAGAGATGTGGGGGCGAGTGAGTACAAATGCACAGAGAGAGAATATGGAGTGCCATGTGAAGACCAGGTTGGCTGGATCATAGAGTATAGGAAGGGTAGTAAAGAGTGATGAATCTGGAAAGACAGGCTAGGGCCAGGTTGCGAAAAGCTTGGAAGCTAGACAGAGGAGGCAATGGGAAGCCACTGGAGTTATTGAGTAGAAGAGTGGTGTGGGCAGGGCTTCACTAAAGGAAAATCGCTTTGGCAACTGTGAAGACTAGGATGGACTGGGGAGGTTAGAGATCAGAGGCAGGGAAATAAATAAGAGGCCATGACAGTAACCTAGGTGAGAGGTGATTGTGACTTAAACTAAAATTAATAGTTTCATCGAGTAGAAGAAAGTTAAGATAAAAGAGATGTAGTAGAGATAGAAATGGCAAGATTTTTGCAACTGGTTATACACGTGGTATGGATGAGTGAGGAGTTGAGATAACGTCAAGGGTTCAAGTCTGGTAGAATATAACAGTGGTACCTCTGACAGAAGCAGGAAAATTTAGAAGAGGAGTGGGTTTAGTTGAGTTTGGCATCCAGTTTGAAATATCTAAAAGATGGATATGCCTTCCAGTTTTTATTGTTTATGTCTACACTACTCATTTGTTTGAAGGGTGGTATGCTTCCTCTTCTACTATTTTCTATCTTCACTCTTTGTTTATACAGGGGCCTACAAAGTTTTATGGTGTTTGCATTTCTAGGCAGTAATTAGCCAGCAATATACTTAAGCATAAATACCCTGTAAATTTATTCTAGGCAATAATCATCTTGTGATATACTTAAAAATCATAAATTTTTAATATTTAGTGATTTATTATGTTAAATACAATTATTGCTCAGAAAGAACATTTTGATGTTACCAGGAATAAATATGCTGGATTCATGGATGTAATTCCATTTTACTTTGGGACATTTCATATATGTATATATATAGACACACATGCATACATATATATATATATATGTGGTGTGTGTGTATCAGGACACATATATTATAATTATATATTATATTTCTATCATATTCTATTCATTGTAGATCGGACTAAAAAGGTAAAATTGAGCATCATTATCCTCATTCAGGACCACGTTCTTCTTTAAGATCATCCTGCGACTGCCTCCCTTTCCCCCCCCCAAGAATAGTCAACTTCCTATTCTTTGCACATAGACTGCCAGATACCATCACACACACACACACACACACACACACACACACACACACTCTAGGAGTCTCAGTATGAGTCACCACTCTGAAGTTGGGCTTTACTGATTAGTTAATGAGTGAGCGAAAACTCCTCTCCGCCCTTCATACATGGCACTCTCCGTACCATGCTTCACATCTCATGCAGCTATCTAATGGGACATCAAGATATACCCCACCCAGACATCTTGTCATCTGCCCTGCTGCCTGGGCACATACTTCCTTCACCCCTGCTTTCTAACTCTTGAACTCGTTCTAAGGACAAAAATCAAATTAAATATTGCCATTGAGAGGGGCATGAAAATCTCTCTGGCTTCCCGTTCAAACCCCTGTGACTGTCTAAACTAAAACTCTCTTTCCTGGCTACCGTTCCTCTGTAAGTGTCCTGTCCCCTCTTAGAATACAGGCTCCCTGAGGGGAGAGACTAATTCCTTGTTCTACTTGAAAATGCTGGCCTTTATGGATTCTACAAGGCTCCCTCCTTCTCCCTAGGCTCTCTGCCCACCTAGCCCAGGCTTCTATGCAAAGTCTTTCCAAGGTCAAAAGCCTATTGCGTGGGGAACTCTGGACAAAACCTCCTCAACCCCTAGAAACTTCCAGTCCCCAAAGCCTCCATGGGCAGGTAAAATAAGGACTACCTTTGTATTCCCCAGTACCTGGCACCTAGTAGGTGCTTAATAAGTACTTGCTGATCTGTAGACAAATGATTCCTACCACTATTAACCTGACTCTGACTAGAAATTTATCCTTATTTTTTTCCCCCGTGGCAGTGCCTTAGTTTCCTATTTAGGATATATTTCAATTTATAACAGCTTTTTGCTAAACAGCCATCTTCCTTGCTTTCAGAAATCATTTAGTACTTAATAACTCACATTTATATAGCACTTTAAAGTCTGCAAAATGTTTTCCACCGAACAGCTGTGTGAGGTCAAACTAGTGTTCAGTGCACTGTTTGCTGAATAGGAAACACAATATACTCTTGTAGTTTGGCTCTGAATGAATAAAGATTTCCCTGGAACTCCAAGTCTGATGTATTTTTTCATTTTTATTAAAACCTTAGCTACACATCATGTGATACCTATCACTACTTTTGCTATGGAGAATACATTTAGATTTAATGATTTAATAATAGTTTTCTAAATTTCTTTAAATATACAATGAATATGGGATGAAATGTTCATTTTGAACTTTTATTCCAGTTCCTGTCTCCTTATTGCCTCTAGATTAAAATGCCAAGTTTTGGGTTTGCATTTAAAAACCTTCCCAGTAAGGCTCAAGCCTGCTTTTCCAGGTTTATTTCTACATTATTTATTTTTTTTTTTGAATGCAATTGGGGTTAAGTGATTTGCCCAGAGTCACACAGCTAGTGAGTGTTATGTGTCTGAGGTTGGACTTAAACTCAGGTCCTTCTGACTCCAGAATCTGGTGCTCTATCCACTGTGCCACCTAGCTGCTGCTCTACATTATTTTTGTGGGTTGCTTCTGTGTGTTTGTGTGTATATGCGTGTGTATGTTGCCCATGTAGGTTATGTGTGTACTTGGGTCTGTCTAAATGTGGCTCCCAGGAAGGCATGAATATAAATCTCTAGTACCTCCTCTATCTACCCTTCTCCAAGGAGGATGTTGGTTCCTGCCAGATAGGGAGCAGGGAATTGGAGCCATAAGACTGGCTACTGTGTTCTCCTCATAGAAGGGATATTAGAGTAGAATTTTATCTGTCCCTGGAAATACTGTTAGTCTAGGGGAAATAATTTTTAGGCTCCATTTGTACTCCTGCTTATGAGGAGTGTAATAAATGCTTGCTAAATGAAACATAATAGTAGTTAGCATTTGAATAATGCCTTAAGGTCTACCAAGTACTTTGCATATATTATCTCATTTAATCCTCATACAGTCCTATCAGGATGCTATTATTATCCCTCCTCCCTTAAAGATGCAGAAACTGAGGCCAAGAGAGGCAAGCGACTTTCCCAGGGATACACAGTAAGTAAATGTCTGAGAAAGGATTTGAACGAAGGTCTTCCTGACTCTAAGTCAACAAACTACTAAGCCACCTAGCTATGTAATTAATTAGTGTTTGTTGAATTAATTTGAAGGATTTAATATGTTTTAATATTTAACAGATAAGGACAGAGACCAGAGCTGTAATTTCATTGGCATAAGGAACTCCTGAGTGAGGAAAATTATCACATAATCAGAGTGTACAAGTAGACATCTATACAAATGAGGAAGAGGAGAGAAAAGGAAACAGCAAATGCATCCACTTTACCCTCATCTGAACTGGTCAGAGGAAGCAAAATGCAGACACGACACATACACACATTTGGATACCAAAATACATCTCACTCAATAGGGAAATAGAAGGGAAAGGGCAGATAGGAGGAGGTAAGAATACAGGGAGACTAGGTTAAGGGAAAGATTAGTCCCAAGCAAAACAAACTCAAACATACAAACATGTGTCTAGCTCCTTTTGAGATGGCAAAGAGTGGGAATCTGAAGAAGTGCCCATCAATTGTGGAATCATTAAACAAGTTATACTATACAAATGCGATGGAATACAATTGCGCTGTAAGAAATGATGACAGGAATGGTTTGGAGAAATCTGGGAAGACTTGTATGAAATGATGAAGAGAAAAGGGAGCAGAACCAGGAGAACAATTTATACAGTAAAAATAATATAGTGAAGACAACTTTGAAAGAATTAAGAAATATGTGTGCATATATTTGGACATGGCCAATGCAAAAATTTGGTTTGCTTGGCTATACATGGTTGTAACAAATTTTTTAATGTTCTCAATGTGAGAGAGCAGTATTGAAGGAAGAGAAGGTGGATTGTTTGCTGATTTTTTTTTAATTAAATCTAATTAGAAAGTTTAAAAATTCCTAGTAGCTCCTCACTTTGTTCTATTCAGTTTAACAAAATGTGTATTAAATTCCTGCTTTGTGCAAGGCACTGCACCAGACACTAGTGTAATACAGATGAACAAGATACTCCCTACTTTCAAGGAATTATTACTTTTATAGGAAGAATGATACAAATATATGAAATAATTTTCATTTAAGTAAATAAGGTATGGCTATGGTATATGGTTATGGTAAATAAGGAATGGATATTTGGGCAGAGCAGGGAAGGAGACTTCAAACAAAGCTATGCAGAAGTGAAAAGTCTTGGGAGATCACTAGTTCTCTCACACTTGATGTCTTAAAAGGAAAACCTCAAAGCTGGTTGTATTGCTGAAGGACATCTTGTTTAGATAAGAGTTTGATCAGTTGACCTCTGAGGTCCCTTCCATTTCTCAGATTCAGTGAAAATGGGTTGGGGGTGGTATTTACAAACCAAGTTCTGTAGATGAACTGATGAAGAAAAGATCACATACAATGCCTTGATGAGACTTTGAACACGTGTAGGCATTTTATAACTTGATCTAGCTTACTAACCACATGGTGAATGGCAGCCTCTTTGACTACAGTCATGGAACTAAAACTAGAGGTGTCTTTATAAGGCTGTAATTGGCCTTGGCTTTTCTCTCTTGCTTAGATCTACTCTCTTCCGCTGATATCTTCCTGTTCTACAGTATCTTCTGAGAGACAATACTGTAAAGAGAAAAGCCTTAGGACTTCTCCCCAGCTGAGGCCAACAGGTAGCCCCATGAACAACAGGCAAGCCCTGGTTCTTTGTCTTCCTCACCATTCGATCATTTGTTTTAAGTGAAGAAAATTGGAGTTGGGGCAGCTAGGTGGTGCAGTGAACCTGAGTTCAAATCTGGCCTCAGACACTTGACACTTACTAGCTGTGTGACCCTGGGCAAGTCACTTAACCCCAATTGCCTAACCAAAAAGGCAGAATGAAAGAAAGGAAGGAAGGAAGGAAGGAAGGAAGGAAGGAAGGAAGGAAGGAAGGAAGGAAGGAAGGAAGAAGAAAGAAAGAGAGAGAGAGAGAGAGAGAGAGAGAAAGAAAGAAAGAAAAAAGAAAGAAAGAAAGAAAGAAAGAAAGAAAGAAAGAAAGAAAGAAAGAAAGAAAGAAAGAAAGAAAGAAAGAAAGAAAGAAAGAAAGCTGGAGTCTATGATTGTGAATATTAAAAGGTCAGGAGAGTGAGCCATCTGGGAGTCTGGAAAGAAGTCAATCCTAGATTTTGCAGCCCACCCAGTAGTAACTGAGATGAGAACTCAACCAAACTAAATGTCACACTTGGTAGAACCAATGCTATGTAGAAATTACATGAAGTCTGAGCTTCTTGTCCCCAGAGCAAAGGTCACATGGGGATAGCATGCCCCCCAAAGTATTAGGGGAGAAAATGTTTGTGCTTCTATTCTTGATATCTCTTCAAAGTAAATATTCCATTTGTAAAAGATAATTGATATTAATTTGTTAAATGAAACTAGGGTGATAGTGACTGAGAAATTTGTGAAGGCTTTTGCATTAGTTGATTCCTTGAATGTGTAAGTACAGATATTTGCTATGTTACTGAATTGTATATGAGTATTGATGGAAGTTAATAAGAAATATGGAGTTGGCATCACTAAAATGCTAGTGCCTAGTTGGGAAATATTCACATTTCTCTTTTTGAATTAAAACTGCCAGTTGATAGAGTTCATTTGCTTTCATACCTAGAAACCCTAAGTAATCAATCCCCAGGGCTTAGTTCCTTTTCTTGGGAGCTGTCCCTTCTTTAGAACGTATTTTTACCTTGTTTTTTGTTTTCTCTGAACCTACTTGTTCCATTATTGGGCATCTGGATTTCCTTTAGGAGTACCCTTTTAGTGGCCAAGGTTCATTGGAAAAATTTTAAGGGATCCTTTGAAGTAAGGACCTAGAGGAATTTTATCTGGACCTTGAAGAGAATCTTCTATCATACAGGACTCCCAAGAGAAATGTTGATGTGTCCTACATAGAAAGAGATGCTTTTCGTGGTAGTAAAGAATTGGAATTGAGAGATGCCCATCAATTGAAGAATGGCTAAACAAGTTGTGGTATATGAATGTAATGGAATATCATTGTGCTGTAAGAAATGATGAGCAGGCAAGACTTCAGAAAAACCTGGAAAGACTTGTATGGACTGATATTGAGTGAAGTGAGCAGAACCAGGAGAATGTTGTACACAGTAACGGCCAACTAACTTTGGTAGATTTGTCCCTTCTCAGCAGTGCAAAGATCTAAGACATCTCACGATGGAAAATGCTGTCCACATCCAAAGAAAGTACTACGGAATTTGAATGCAGATTGAAGCATGCTATTTGCTATTTTTTTTCTTCTGTTTTGTTTTGTTTCCTCTTTCTGGTGGATCCTTTTATTGGTTCTAATTCTTCCTTACAACATCACTAATGTGAAAATATGATTAATAGGAATGTATATGTATAGCCTATGTCAGATTGTGCACCATCTTGGGGAGGGACAGGGGAATGAGGGGGAGAAAAAATTTTAAACTCAAAAGCTTTTGGAAGTGATTGTTGATAAATCAAAATTAATTAATAAAAAAAAATTTAAAGAAAGAAAGAAAGAGATGCTTTGGAAAAAAAATTGCCAGACTTCAGTTGGATGGCTATATGCCTGAGGAAATCATGGCAAAATTTTCACCCAGGACATTTTGATTTCTTACCTGAGGGTGAGGAGATAATTTTCAACAGACTCCAGGTCCCAAATCCCTTCAGGGAGATCTGCACTGGTCTAGGAAGTTCCGTAGATAAGACATATGAGTTGCTTTTGATATACAATTGTGAGAAAACTCCTTTCATCAGTCTTCAGATCTGACTGGGTTTTTGGTCAGCATAACCTAGGTTCTTAGTTAAGGGTCTCTAAGCATTAGGTAGAGGTGGTCCAGCTCCCCAGCCATGCAGGGCTAGTTTCAAATAGTGCAATAGTGTTCTCACAATTTTCATAAATGAATAACATTTTCTCATGAAAAAGAAATTTTACTAGACCTATAATTGAATAGAAAGAGAACTCAGCTGGCTCCAGAATTGAGTCACAAGATGAAATCAGTGTGGTTTCTTCAATTCCTACAGAACTCATGGAAAACCCGGGCTCTGATCCCCCTCCCAAGCATTAGCTGTGTCACTTCATTTACCTGAGGTTCATTTTCCTCACTTGTAAAGTGAGGGAATTGGAACTCATAGCCTTTGACATTTCTTTTAACTCTAACATTCCAAAGGAAGAAAACTGTATTCCTTTATTACTTATAAACACCATTTATTTATAAATTATTTCCTCGGATGGATAAATGCAGTGTAATAGGAAGCTGCTAATGAAATACACTGTCTTTTGTTGTCTCAGGCTGACATTGTGAAAATTGTGCTTTGTACTCCAAATCACACACACATTGATAGAAGGGGAGGGGACAAGGAAAAATACTGGGAAAGCTCCTTTTAACTTAGATACTGATTATTCCCATTACTACTACTAAGGAAACCATCTGCAGGGCCAACTCTTTGATCATGAATAATGAAGCACAGGCTTTCAGTGTGATTGTGAGGTGTTACTATAAAACAATGAGGACATTTTTAACAAGTCTTCCTGACTACCAGTCCAGTGCTCCATCCACAATGCCACCTAGTTCAAGTCTTCCTAATTCATACTCAGATCCAAAATTAAAAGGAGGTCATGTTTGTTAAAAGATTGTCATTAAAGGATATAAAGTATAGAAAATTAACTTTTCTTTAACATCAGTAAGCTAAACTAGGAAAAGAGCTCGTCTTCTCTTTCTGTTCATACAATTCTAGTGGCAACATGATCCCTTCAGCTCATCCATCAATAGTTCATTATATATTCACAGCATATTATTCACTTCCACTACTACTGTCAACAACAAGGTTGAAGTTGTTTGGTAATTTAGTGTGGATAAAACAGAAAGAATTAAGGTTGCCTTAGAGACTCTAATTTTTCCCATTTTTTAAACTTTGTTTTAGATTTGTCATTGAATCATCATATTATTACAAATCTTTCCAAGATTTATTGTCCTCCCTTTCTTCATAAAGCTGTAAGAGATGAGTTAGTTATTATACAAGCTAATAAGAGTGAAACTCCCAACTCCCCATGCATCCTTCCAAATAATGCAAAACACTAGCTTTTCACAGAAAACAGCTGCTACTGGGCATTGTTCAATCAGAACAAGAGTCAGGAAAAGTACCCTTACCAGGAAAGGTAAAAAGAAGAGAGAAAGAGTATAGGACACTAGCAAAATGAGGGAAGGTCTTGTTCCTGGGGTTAATCTGGTAGCTTCTATTTCAATTAGAAAGATATTGTGGAGGTAGAATCAATAATAGTTGGCAACTGGTTGACTATGGCAGCTGAAAAAGGGGGGAGTGTCAAGGATTTCACCAAGGTAGAAAACATAGGCAGCTATCAACATGTAGTGCCCTCAACAGAGAAAGGGAAGTGTAGAGGATGGGCAACTGGAGTGAGGAGGGAGTCTCTATAATGAGTTCAGTTTTGGACACCTTGAGTCCAAGATCCATGTGGAGATGTTTGGCATAAAACTTGTGAACTGGGCCTGGAGCTCAGAAAAGGACTGAAGAGGAGTCATATTAAAAGAGATACTAATTAAACCTACAACAGCTGGTTGAATACTATTATAGAGAGTATAAAGAAATAAAAGAGTGTCCAGAACAGATCATTGGGGAACAACCATAATTAGGGCCCAGAACATATATGAGGATTCACTTGAAGTAATTACACAAGAGGGGATGAGCTGTCTGAGAAATCATTATCCAAAAAATAGAGAAGAAAGAATACCCAGGAGGACTAGAGGCTGGTCAATAGTGCCAAAAACTGCATAGAGGTCAAAAAGACTGCCAGATTTGGCAATAATGAACTCTTTGGTAATGCTGGAGGAAAAATGTTTCAGGTGAACAGTAAGGTCTGGTGCCAAATTACAAAGAATTGAAAAGTAAGTGGGAAGAGATGAAATAGAGACAAGAATTATAGGAGTTTTGGCAATGAAAGAAAAGACAAAACATACTAATATAGGCTAATAGCACCAATCTCATGACTCCAGCATTGAGCCATGCCTAATGTTCTGAACTAAGTCTGACTCAGACCACTTCCCCGGTGTTTTATGTTCAGTATTGCAACAAAATGAAACACTCATATCTTATTCAACAATTAATAAAAGGAAATCAATTTAGTCATAGAAGAAGAAGGATATTGAAAAAAGATATGCACCTCTAGTTGATTCATCTGAATGAAGCTTCCTTGCCTGAATTGCCCATCATGGTCCACCAAACATCAAAGAGAATATTTGAATTTCATCATAACTCTTTTATTCTCATGCAATCAGAAAGTCATGTTAGCACCCTCAGACTTTAAATCCCCTGAGCCCCAAGTCCTTATACTTTTTGTTTTTGTTTTTTTGGCTAGGCAATGAGGCTAAGTGACTTGCCCAGGGTCACATAGCTAGTAAATGTCAAGTGTCTGAGGCTGGATTTGAACTCAGGTCCTCCTGACTCCAGGGCCAGTGCTCTATCCACTGTGCCACCTAGCTGCCCAATCCTTATATTTTTTAAGGAAAAATTAGCCTAGCTTGCATGGAGGCAGGAGTTAGGATATTATTATTACCACCTTCTTCCCCCAGTAGTAAGGTCCTTCAATTCTTCTAGAGGACCTACCACCATTTAAGTGATGTTAGGGGCTGTTATTGGTCAACCCTGTACTCAAATATTCAAGAAGTCTAAAAAAGACAATAGTAACTGAGAAAGAAAAAAAACTAAAACAGAAACTTATCCTCCCCCCAAAAAATGTAATAGGTTCTTGAAGGAATAACTGAATCTGGGAAAGTCCCAGGAATGGCCAAGTCCTGGTCTAATTAATCAAGCCCAAGTGGTGGGTGATGGCAAATATGTGCAGTTCACAGTGGGGCTACCACCCACTCAATAGGCCAACTGTTTAGCATTCTCTGACCCACCAGCCAGGATCTCTGCCTTATCTAGGAGCCCTATTAGAAGCCTTCAACTACTACTGCCTTGTAATATGATAAGACAACTGCCATTACTAAGGCCTGAGTTTTTCTGCCCTATGTTGGAACAAAATACTCCTTTATACCTAGCTGGTTTGTGCTGCCACTGCCAGGGCCTGAATCCAACCCCCTCCCCACTTGTAATCTGCATAGAGATTTGGCCTCAGGATCAGAAAAATCTGAGTTTTCCCACTCACAAACAAAAACAAATTTTTTTTTGGTTAGGCAATGGGGTTCAGCAACTTGCCCAGGGTCACACAGCTAGTAAGTGTGATGTGTCTGCGGCTGGATTTGAACTCAGGTCCTCCTGAATCCAGGGCCGGTGCTCTATCCACTGTACCACCTAGCTGCCCCCAAAAAACAACTTTTTTAAATTACCTCAAAATATTATTATTGAGAAAGTGCTTTTCAATCTGTAAAGTACTGTATTAATATGAACTTTTTACTTTTAAGTTCAATAAAATATCTTGAGTGCCTACTACGTGTAAAGTACAGCATGTGTTGCCTCCATCCTTGTTCCCTATTGACTAGTCTTCACTTCATAAAACCAGAGATTTAGAGCTTAGAGATCATCTAGTCCAGTACCTTTATTTTATGGATAAGAGAGCTAGCCCTAAGGAGGATAAGTGACTTTCCCAAGGTCACACAAGTAGTAAGTAGCAGAAATGGGATTCCAGTTGTTCCATACTATCACTTGACCAAGCACAACCAGAGTATCCCTTGGAATGTGGTTGAGGCAGTAATATCTGTCAGAGAGTTAGGAAAGAAGTAAGGTTAGTGAAATTCAGAGTTGGAATGAGAGGAGTTTTATTTGAGCATCTCTTCATGCAAAGTTGAACATTTAGATGTGAGATTAGACAACAGGACATCAAGTTCTAGCCAGTTACTATGTAATGAAAATTCTGTACGAGGAAGATTATGTCAGAAGCTGTACATAAGATGAATCACAGTAGGAAGACAACGGAGACAGCAAATCAGAAACAACTGAAGAGAAAGAACCAGCAGTAGGATTTGACAAACTAAATTCTGAGCATTTGAGTCTGGGAGGTGGGGGGAAATGGAGATTGAAAGTACCATGGACAGTGACTGTGAGCACTGCTGTTAGGGAGGAAAAGCTATAGAATTCTATATTGATATATTAAGTTTCTCATTCAAATGACATATACATTTTTTTCTGACACATTGGTCTGGACTTCCTTGCTTTTAGGGTTGTTGTTGTTTTTTGTTGTTGGTTTTTTCTTTTCTTTTTTTTTTTACTTCATCCTGGCTTTTAGCTTTTAGGAAAGCTGTTTTTTTATATTACTCCTCATCCATCATATGTGAAGCCAAATTCACATCATGTCACTGATTATATGGTGTACTTTCATAATTATAAGTCAATGATGTAATATAATACATTTAATAAAAGTAATGAAAGATAATATTCAAAGAACTTCATTAAATAAGAAGTTTCCTCAGAAGGAGCATTGTTTTGACTACTCTCATTTTCTCCATGATGAAATCATGTCCAAGTTGCATTTTTTTAAACATTTGAGTCTGTGACTTGATAATACTTTTGGCAATGGGAGATGCTCAATGATAATCTTTTAAAAATTCACATGACATAACAATTCACATTAGGATGAAGGTCAGATAGTTGTAAAATAATAATAATAAATAGCCATGATTTCAAATTAATGTAGTTTTTTTTTTAAATTCGGGGTTAGTCTCTTCATTTGCTTCTGGGGCTCACTTGTCTATTCCATTCCATTCATTTATTTTATTTTGGTTTCAATTAATACTGCTTTATAATATGGTTTGAGATCTGATTGTTAAATTCTTACTTTTTTTTCATTATTTACCTTGAAATTCTTGACTTTTTGTTCCTTCAAATGAATTGGTACTGTATTTCATTTAGTTAAATAATCACTTGGTAGTTTGAATGGTAGAGCACTGTATATGTAATTAATTTAGGTAGTAGCATCATTTCTTTATATAGACCTACTCCAATGATAGATAAGAAATAGCTCTCTAATTTTTGCCTCCCTTTATTTCCATAGGTGTTTTGTAGTTAAATTTATATGTTCTAAGTATATCATTTATGTGTTTTGTAATTGTTTTGAAAAAAGGTTATTTCTATCTCTTCCTCCTTGCCTCTGTTCATAATATACAGACATGCTCTGTTTTTATGGATCTATTTGTATCCTACTTTATTGAAGCTATTAATTATTGTACCAATTTTAAGCAAACCATCATATCATCTGGAAATAGAGATTATTTTTAGTCCTCTTTGCCTATGCTCATCTCTTCAATTATTTCCTATCTAATTTTTAAAATCTAATTGCTATACCTAGCATTTCTGGGGACAATACTTGATAGTAGTAGAAATAATGGGCACTCTTTCTTACCCCGATCTTTTGGGAAAAGCTTTACCTGCTTGACCTAGCCATACCTACAGTGGCTGGTGGCGGGGCGGGGGAGCGGGAGGTAGCATGAGGTCAGCAGCAGGGGTAGGGCTACTGCAGAAGAGCAAAAGTGAAAGAGTGTCACTTACCTTTCACAGATGAGGTAGAGTAGCTTGCATTCGTTGGTGGCCATTCTTATTCATCATGTTGCTAAGCTGTACTCTCCTATATGTGTTGTCTCCCCTTATTAGAATATGAGCTCCTTGAGAGGAGGAATTATCCCAGTTTTCTTTTTCTAAATTGTATCCCCAGTTCTTGGCAGGAGCCAGCTTGAATTATTAAATTTTCAGGGTGAGCATTCATTACTTGGAAATGAGCATTCATTCCTCAATTTATGGTTTTGCTGACTGTCTCGACTTAAGAAAAAGATAAAGAAGATGTTAATGCACATTAATGTTAAAGCATCTTGCACACATTTGTTTTCAGACAGCTGGGCATTAAGCATTTATAAGTACACCCCTGGATGGGCTCATCACGCCTCATCATATCCCTAACTTCAATGGGCTAGTCCTTTTACCCTTCTGAGCATCCATTTCCTTCTTGACAAGATAAGAAAAATAACTATGTGTATATAGAGCTAAAATATTTTCTTCAAAATAACCCTGAGGATACAAGTATTATAATACCCACTTTAAAGATAGAGTAAAGGCTCCAGAAGTAAAGACACCCACAGTTACACAAATAGCATCAGAGCTAAGAATCCAATGCAGGTCTTTTTATTCTAAGACCAGACCTTTTATCCTGACACCATACTTGAATCCCAACATGCCAGAATCTCAGGATAGAAAGGATAGCAGAGACTATTTAGTCTAAACCTATTCTTCTACATGAATACCTTCTACCCACCAGCCCCAGCAAATGACCATCCAGCCTTCTCATTAAACACCTCTAGTAAAGGATTGGTTTTTTTTCCCTTTTGTTGAACCAACTCTGCAACTTCTGCCCTCAAAGTTCAAAGCCCTACTGCCTACTCTGAGGGGCAATTATCTGGGTCTCCTGTAAGAATAACAGGAATACTGACAACTGCACTAGCAAGATCTATTATGAGACGTGATGAAAGATTGAAAGACTGAAGCTGAAAGATTGCCTCATTATTGGTAGAAGAAAGAAATGTTCTAGGAATTCAGAAGAACCAGTTCAGTTTTCTTAAGTTTATTTTAGAGTCCTAAGTCAGACTCTCTTTAGATCTCTGGCTACCTGTGTGAGTCAAATTTGATAATGTGTGTAAACCACTTTGTAACTGGAAAGTACTATAAAAAATATTTTCCCAGAGCTCAATCTAGACTTGACTGAGACTAAGACAAATGAATGAGCTGCTAGAAAGAAGAATAAGTTTTTTGCAAGTAGGATGGAATGAGGCCAAAGAGAAAGCATGGAAGACTTGGAGCTGGGAAAAACTGGGTTCAAATCCCCACCTCCAGAGTTGTTATTGTTGGAGCCAAGTTTCCAGTATGAACATTTACATCTCAGTAATTTGCACACACAACAAATTGTTTGCTTAATTTATTGTTTTGTTGATTGCCTAGGCATAAGTGATGGATAAAATGTTAATATTGCAGGTTAAATTTAAAAGTATATTGTAAGGAGATATAGATATATAGATATATAGATACATATATACACACATATTTGTGTGCATGTGTGAGTGTGTGTGTGTGTGTGTGTGTGTGTGTGTGTAGCTGGTTGTTAAACATCTACCAGCACATTCCTGCCCACCTCTGGCCCCCAGCTGTATCAATCTCTCTGAGCCTCATTTCTCAAATGAAATAATATTTGTCAAGCACTTAGCACAGTGCCTGGCCTATAGTAGAAGCCTGAGAAATGCTTATTCCCTTGCCTTTCCTGATTTTAAAATAGGGGTAACAATTCTTGTTGTATCTATGTCACTAATTTATGAGGAAAATCAACTGAGATGAGGTGTATAGTGATATTCTGCCAACTGTAAAACCCCATATAAACATCAGCTTTCTTTTTCTTTTTTTATTAAATCACTCCGAAGTCTAACTGAGTCTTTTATTCCCTCTTCCATTCCTCAAATTGTAAAGGTTTGCAGAAGAGATGTTGCCTGTAATTTGCCTCCATTTTCTTCTCCTCCCTCTCCCTTTTCCTCCCACCCCTCCACAGAACCTACAAGCATTTAAACCAAGAACAAGGAGGTAAGCAATCTCAGGAACAAAATTTGATAGCTCAATAAATCCTGAAGCTACAGAAATTTTTTTTTAAAAATCCATACTTTTCTTACCCTCTTGGGGAGGCAGGTTTTCTCTCTTGCTGTGGTATGTTCCACAACATAGGTAAGGTCTAGGCAGGGAATAACTATGGGTTTTGCTTTTTCCCTTGGAATTATAAGCCAAGGGAAATCATTGGTTTCCAACAAAGTTAATTCTCATGCCTTAGAGCCCAGTTTGTGATGAGTGATTAAACATTTCCATTCCCCGCCCTTTGTAGCAGTGAGGGAGGGGAAAATTAGTTGGGCCATCAAAGAGAAAGGGGAAAGAAAAGCCCAAAGTGGAGGGGTAACAACCGGGTGCTGGACAGGGTGAGAGGACATTACCAGAAATCTGCTGTCTGGAAGACTTCAATTGGACATAAATAACAGAAGGATAGAAGTAGATAAGAGAATTCTGTTCTCCCAATTTATTCCCATTATTTTTTACCTCGTCATAACCCACAACTGACAAAGAAATGATAAAGTCTCAAAACAATGTCAACAAACATGTATTAAATGCCTTCTATTTGCCATGTGCTATGTTTAACATTAGGCTTATAAAGAAAGGCAAAGACAGTCCCTGATCTCAAGGAGCTCACAGGAAACAGCAGAGAACTACATACAGACAAGATATATACAAGACAAACTGGAGTTAAATCAACAGAAGGAAAGCACTAGCATTCAGAAGGATCACGGCAAAGCTTCTTGCAAATAGGATTTGAAGGAAGTTAAGGAGGCCAGGAGGTGGAGATGAGGAGGGAGAGAAATAATAGCATTCATCTAGTGCTTTAAGGTCTGCAAAGCTCTTTATATATATGGGATGGATGTCCCAAAAGTCTTAATGCAGTTCTAAACTTTAATAGCTTAAATAAACCTGCATTAAGACTTTTGGGATACCTCGTATATTATTCCATTTGATCCTTACCACAATCCTGAGAGGTAGATGCTCTTCCTATCATCTCCATTTTACAGATGGGGAAACTGAGGTTGAGAGACATTAAGTGACCTGCCCAGGGCCAAGCATACACACACACACACACACACACACACACACACACACACACACACACACACACACACACACATCCCTAAATAAGTGTCTCAGACAAGATTTGAACATGGGTCTTCTGACTCTAAATTCAGCTCTCTCTGCTAAGCCAAGGCCTCACAAAGGTGTGACCTAATATATGGAAATAAGTCAATTTGCTCCTCAGAAAACATGGCTGAGGAGTTGAGAAACCTTATTCTGGAAGGACAATGAAGAAAAAAGGGATGTTAAGGAAAGAAATTGAAAGTATCATCTATATGGTTTGGGAAGAGAGAAGAAATAGGGACAAGAAGAAATGTGAAACATGGATACCATGGCCTATGGACTTCCTTTTTTTTTAAAATACAATTTTATTGATTTCTTTTTTAAATCACCAGAATTTCTCCTAGTATCCTTTCTCTTCCCAACTCTCAAATGGCAATTCCAAATGACAAAGAATGTTTCAAAGAAAAAAATCCGCAAAACTAATAAACCCATCTAAAAAATATAAAAACATGTGCAGTGTTCTACACCATGGACGTCCCACCTCTGCAAAGGAGGAGGGGTATAGGTATCTTTGCATATTTTTTCCTCTGGGCTATGCTTCATTCTTTGTATTTTTGCAGCATTCATTTTTTTATTCTTTCATAGTTATTCTTTCCATTCATATTGTTGCATTCACTGCACAGGTCATTTTCTTGGCCCAGCTTACTTTACTCTGCATTAGATAATGTAAGTCTGTCTGTTTGTCTGTATTCATCATATTGTTTCTTACAGCATAATAGTGTTCCTGTACACTCACATGCCACAATTTGTTTAGCCTTGCCCCACTCTGTGGGAATCTACTTTATTTCCAGTCCTTTGCTACCACCAAAAAAAAACTGCTCCTATAAATATATTGATGAATATGGGGACTTTCTTCTTATCAATGATCTCCTTGGGGTATATACCTAGTAGTGGATTCTCTGGGTCAAAGAGTAATGGACATTTCATCATCTTACTTTTGTAATTACAGATTACCTCCAAAAAGGTTGTGCTGATTCACAGTAATGCTCATGGGTCACGTGGACTTTCAAGGTGCAATTGAGAGAAAACTTGTGGGAGGTGGAGTCATGGTAGCAGCAGGTATTGTTACCTTATCCTTGTAACCCGCGGAGCAAAAAAATTTCCCTGTCCATTAGTAGTACAAGCCAGCTGATGTGAGCTGTGAAAGTATGCAGAGTACTGGTGAATGCGAAGAAATGAATATGTTTCCACCCAACAGAGCTCATGAACAAAAAAAAGAAAAGCATAGAAGAGGTTAAGGTGTTGAACAAAAAAGTCTAGTACACAGACAAAGCAGACAAGGTGGTAAAAAACTAAAATCACCCCTTCCTTGTGCCATGTGGACAACAGAAGCTTTCCATTATGCCCACTCTTCCATGTTTTTCACCCAAAGGTAGAAGGTAGGAATTGGTATGATTGAGGTTCTGCCACAAGGGAGATTCGGGGGGAAATCTAAATAGTTGCTGCTTCTTTTCTAGATGTGTCTGTTGCTAATGGTTTTTTTTATCCATTTAAACTTCTTAGTAAGATAATAATGTTGACATAGAGTATTGATTAACATTGTATGCTGAGAAGAAAGAAAAGGCTATGGCAAAGTAGGGGCAGAGCTAGAAAGACTGAAAAATCATACTGCTAGAGTGGATCAGACGAAGGAAGAAAAAAGGAAGGAGGGAGGGAAGGAAGGAAAGAAGGAAGGATTGACATTAAGTATCTTCTATGTGCCAGCTGCTGTGTGACACCAAAAGTATATAAAATTTAATTTTCCTAAGTCTGTTCAGCCATATCTTTTGCTGTTCTTTTTTTTGTGGTTGTTGGATTTATCAAGGTCTGAGAAGAGACATTAAGCCTTTTATTATCAGGAATTATCATTTCTTCTATGGATTTTTATGCTGTGGTATTTGATACATGTCTAATCATAATCTTTTTCACTCACTTCACCAAATAACACCTGGAAAGATTTTTGTCAAAAAAAAAAATTACCATTAAGAATAGTAGAGCCACCATGCTTGGACTATAGTCTGAGATGTGTTTATTGAGAAAGTAGAAACATCATTAAAGACTATATGGATGGGAAACATTGTTAGATTAGACCAAGTGTACGTAGAGAAGAGCAACACTAGAAACAATTGTGAGGTTAAAGAAAATTACTTTCTATAATGCCATAATTCACAATGGCAAATTTTGGTTCATCAGTATTGTATGCCAGTTCCATGACAGCATGTTTGTATGGATTCTGGATAATGGATGATGCTCTCTTACTTTCCCAGTCACCAACGATGTGAAATAGGGCTGTGTGCTTGCATCCATGATTTTTAACATGTTTTCAGCAATATTGGCAGAGGCCTTTCAGGACAAAAATACATCAAGGTCAGCTACCACTCTGCAGTAAATTATTTGATTTTTAAAAGTTTATAAGCCAAGACTAAAGTGGAAGGAGAGCTGGTGTGCGACTTTTTGTTTGCAGATGATTGTGTGCTCAGTGCAGCCTCTAAGGCTGAAACGCAGCAAAATGTAGATCAGTTCTCTGCGCTGCTTGTGCTAATTTTGGCCTGACAATTACAACAAGAAAATAGAGGTTTTCCACCAGTCAGCACCACACCATCCATATGTGGAACCATTGGTTACATGAAATGGAGAGATTCTGAATGCTATGGATAAATTCATTTACCTTGGCAGGATGCCTCTCCAAAGGTGTACAAATAGATGATGAAGCATTCCCAGAGCTAGCTCAGAGTCTGCTCAGCTCTAAAATAAAAGTGTGGGAGAGAAGAGGTATTGGGCTGCCTACCATACTGAAGGTCTGCAGAGCCATAGGGCTGACCTCATTGGTGTATGCCTGTAAAACCTGGACAGTCTACCAGCACCACACCAGGAAACTGAATCATTTCCATTTGAATTGTCTTGGGAAGATTCTGAAGATCATTTGGCAAAATCAGGTACCAGACACTGAGGTCCTTTCTTGAACTGAACTGCCAAGCATTCGAGCTCTACTACAGAGAGTGTGACTCTGATGAGCTGGCCACATTGTTCAAATGCCAAACATATGTTTACCTAAGAGACTATTTTCCACATAACGCACACAAGGCAAGTGCTTACATAGAGGTCAGAGGAAGATACAAAAGGACACACTCAAAATCTGTCTAAAGAACTTTGAAATCAGGGGTAGCTAGGTGGCACAGTGGGTACAGCCCTGGCCCTGGAGTCAGGAGGACCTGAGTTCAGATCTGTCCTCAGACACTAACACTCACTAGCTGTGTGACTCTGGGCAAGTCACTTAACCCCAATTGCCTCACCAAAAAAAAAAAACACTTTGTGAGACAGGGGAGACACTGGCACAGGACCAACCAGCATGGTGTCCCTGCATCAAAGATGGTACTGTGTTCTGTGAGCAAACCTGAATTACAGTAACTCAAAAAAACCCCAAAATGAGATGTGCACATTTAGAAACATTTCCACTCCAAATGTTCATGTGGACTCTTTGTTCCCAAGCCTTCCAAGCCCATATTGGGCCAATCAGCCACAGCCAGCCACACTGTACCTTGACCCCAACATAGTGAGGTCATTTTGGCCCTCTTTGAGCACAAAGGCTAACAGCCACCAATTCATTCTGTTATGTCTTTTTCTAATTTGTTATTCATTTCTCCTTTCTAAGTCTTCCTGGTGGCTTTATTTTTTAGGAAGTAGACTTAATTATCCCCATCCTTTCTATTTTGGCCTTTTTATCAATCAGCATTACATGGTCTCCATGGTTTGGTCTTCCTTTAACAACTTCTGTGTGTTTCTGCCTAGGACTGATTGACCTTTCTCGGGAGAGTGAAGGTATATAGTTGGATCTTTGGCAAATAGAAATTCCATGGGAAAAGGACCACAGCTGGGTTTATAATGCCCTTGTTTCAACATAGAGTACCAGTGGTGACTGTTGGGTCTGTCCTCACACACAGTTGCTTACCCTTACCATTTCAAGGCTGGTAAAACTCAGTACTCTCTATAGAGAAATGTCAGACTAAGTCACTTTCAAAAAAGAAGAAATAGAAATCATTGCAACCATAGCTTAAAATGAAAGCCTGTCTAGCTAGTAACATGAGGTAGAATTGGCTAAGGGCTGGAGGGAGTTTTATGTCTGGTGCATATCTTATCACTTCAAAGCTGTGTGGTTTGGGAATTATGCTGCAAACCACTAGCTGCAATTTTGTTTATCACATTTCTGACAGGATCTTTTTTGCTGAAAAGAAGTTTCTGACTGCTGCCATCCCTCTCCCAAACTTACCCAAGTGTTTTTCTTTTCTTAAGTCTTGACCTAAGAAGATTGCTACCTAATTAAAATGGCATTGACATTCACATTATTCCTGGTCACCTATACTTAATGGAAGGGACCTATTTGACTACAAATATTTTAGAAATTTTTACAAGAGTCTGCAGAACCCTGGAGAGGAGAAAATGCTTCCCCTAGGGGTGATACAAGTGAGTGCAACTGATTCTTCTCTCCCCATCTGAAAAGAAATCTTTTCTCTATTAACTTTTCTTCATCTGACCTTTGACGGCCCAGTCTCAGAACCACACAGCATAAAACCAACCTCAATAATATAGGCAACAGAGTAAACACTGGGGTTAGAGTTCCCTTAATCTTTCGTATACTATGTTTTTTGGTACTGGGTCACATTTTTGTCCCCAAACTTTCATGGGGATTCCTCAGCAATAGAATCTCTAAAACCCCTGGAATTAACTAAAGGGATGCTGACTGCAGCTGAATTTCTTACAGCCTAAATTTCAATATGGTCCTTTTCACTGAATGAGGAATTGAGGGACACTATTTTCATTAGGAATTTTGCACATTTTCTACTTTTTTTCTCTAGGCATTAGAGATAAATAATGTGACTTTCCAGAAACCAGATTCCCAAGATGTAGTTGTCCTAGATATTCTCTAAGTGACAAAGCATAGAGGGATATTCCTCAGTTCCAGGGTGGGGTTATTTTTTTCCAGTGGAAAAAATCATGGCTGTAGAGTTGTAGGAATGAAAGCCTTTCAGACAGGGAAAATTAGGAGTTCCAAACTTACATTCCTTTTGAAAAATTATAATAATAATGATGGCAACATTCGCTTAATGCTTGAAGGTTTGCAAAGCACTTTGCTAATGGTAACTAATTTGACCTTCACAACAACCCTGTGAGATAGGTACTATCATTGACCCCATTTTACAAATGAGGCAAACAGAGGTTATATGACTCGCTTATGTCTGATGCAGTGTTTGAACTCACATCTTCCTGACTCCATGTCCACCACGCCACCTAGCCATCAGAGTCTTTGGAAATATATTTGGAAGACTCGGAAGAAAGACACCCTTGGAAGAAAAGCCCCTTCTGACTCAACATTGGTTCATCAGTGTTTCCCTTTTCCACTTCATTTCCATCAGTTGCACTACCACGGCTCTTGGTGTCACCCTCACTAGGCACAGGATTGTAACTCTAACAGAGTGTCACTTTGGGAAGGGAATGATGATGTGTTAAGTAAGAACTAGCAGCCTGGCTCATTTTCTGCACTTGTTCAATTACTAGCTCGGCTATGTTTGCCAGGAGCAGGCAATGGTTGCCAGCCTAGATCTGGCAATACTTGGACTTTAATCTAAGTGCCAGTGTAGAAGAGAAGTTCACTGAGGGGCTAGCAGGGCAGCCTTTGGGGTAGACTGGAGAGTTGTTATGGTGCCTCCTATAGCAGCCTGCTATTAAAACACCAGCTTGAACTTGCCTCCTGGGTTCCATCATATGTCCTACATTTTATCTCATTCTAGGGGAGTTGAAGTCTGATTTCCACCTGCTCTCCTTCACATATATCCTTCAGCAGCCCCTGCTGGCCTTTCCAGATCTGGTATTTTTAAGATAACCCCTTAATTGGTGAATGACTGAAGAGAGAAAAATGACTGGAAATGAGGGCAGGCACTTTTAAGAGGTTTGATTTCCCAAGCTCACAACAACTGAATTTAGTTCAAATCTACTCTGTTGCATTTAATTCTATACAACTCAGTAGAACAAATCTTTACTAAAAACATATTCTGTGTAGTAGCGATAATAAAGATGTAAATTATAGCCCCTGACCTCCAGAGACTTGCCTTCTACTAAAGGGAAGATGTGAATGGAGTGTGAGGGCAACAGTCAAAATCCAGGCAAAGTGCTTCAGAAAAATGGAGGGAGAAGAGAGCTCTTTCATGTGGGGAAGGGGGAGAGATGGAAATCAGAGAAGTTTTCATGGGTGGGTAGGTGATACAGTAGAGACAGCACTGGGCCTGGAGTCAGGAAGACCTGTGTTCAAATCTGACTTTGGACACTTATTAACTCTATGACCCTGGGCAAGTCACTTCACTTGTTTGCCTCAGTTTCCTCATCTGAAAAATGAAGTTAATAATAGCACCCACCTCCCAGGGCTGTTTTGAGAGTCAAATGAGATAATAATTATAAAGTACCTAGCACAGTGCCTGGTGCATAGTAAGTTCTATATAAATGTTAGTTGTTGTTTTTATTATTGTTATAGAGACAAAATCTGAGCTGAGCCTTGAAGGCAAAGAAGAAAAATTTTTTTTTGCTTTTAGGCAATTGGGGTTAAGTTACTTGCCCAGGGTCACACAGCTAGTAAGCGTCAAGCATTTGGTCTGAGACCGGATTTGAACTCAGGTCCTCATGACTTCAGGGCTGGTGCTCTATTGACTGCAGTACCTTTGCCCCTGGCAAAGAAGAATCTTGAGAGGAAAAAGTAAGGAGAGAGTACACTCCAATCTATCGAACTATCAGCCCAGATGCATTTATCAAGTTCCTTCTATATGCTGGGCACTGAAGATACAAAGACAAAAACGAAACTGTCCTTGCCCTCAAAAAGTTTATAGACATGAGACATTCGTGAAGGTAGAGGATGGAAAGTCAAGTTCTGAAATGTCAGTAGTTCAGTTTGGTGGGAGCATAGTCTGTGAAGGGGAGTAATGAAGATCAGTGGAGATTATTGGACAAAGTGAGAAAGCTGCCCACAAATCCTGGCCTATACAGGGCAATAGTTACGCAACAATCTTACTCTGTCAAGTGGAGCCAAGTTGTCCATTAAGAACCAAAACCAAGAAATGGGCTCTGGGCTGGTTTACCTTAATACTAGGTGGTACAATGGGTACAATGATAAATTTGAAGTCAAGAAGCTCTCATTTCCTAAGGCATTTACAAACTAAATGACCCTGAAAAAGTCACTTAACCTCTCTCAGACTCAGTGTCCTCATCTGTAAAGTGAGGATTACAGTGGTAATTAGTCCTCAGGGTTGTTGTGACTACCAGATGAGGTAAAACATGTGAAGCAGCTTAGTGACCTTAAAGCACTAAATAAATGTTACCAATAACTATTGGCCATTCCCACTTCTTAGAGCTAAGGCACTACTCTCTTTTCAGTCATGGTGAATGTTCTCAAGTGTCTACTTCTGACCATAAGTGACTCAGAGGCTCAGAAAAGGAAATAATGAAGAATTTCCTAATTGGCTACTGAGTTGTAAGAGATGATGACTCAATAAATGTAGAAAAGGAGCTACAACCACCTCCTCTTCATGTTCTTTCTTTCTGGCTTTGAAGTGGAAGGACTGTAGAGCTATATTAAGGGAGTTGGACATGGGAAAGAGAAATTGTCCTGTCTCACATTCAGCTTCCATGTGGCTACAAGCACATAGATACCTTTGCCTTTTTGTGTTTGTGTATTTCTAATCTTGAGCAAATGAGCACCCCACAGTGGACATGTTCAGAACTGATGACTTTGTGAGTTCTGAAAGGTCTGAAGGTACCAGGTTCTACTGAGGAGCTGGATGGCAGAAGTGGCTAATAGAACAGGAAGTTCATCCATTGGAAAAAAATCGCTACTGGAAAGAGGGCTAGCCCTTTTGGGCTATTTTGCTGACAGACTTCCACCAACAAAGTGTTCAGATAGTGTAGGTGAAACAAAAAAGATCTAATGAGTCACATAACAAAACTGTTTTATGTCTAATGAGCCTAATTATTAGCCTCCTCACCAATTACAGCCATAGTTTTAAGCCGTTACTGAATTCTGTTTAAATGGTTCTGTTAACGCACATTGTGATTCCATATGTAACATTTTTTTCCTGTCTAAAATTTGTCCCATACCTGCATCATGTTTGTGCATTGCCTACCTTTTTATTTCCCCATTTTCAGTAGCCCCTGGACTTGTGATGTAAAACTTTTACAAAAATTAGCAGTTTTTCTCCTAGGACATCAGGATGGGTGACTCAATCAGCTAGCTTAAGAGTGGGTTCCTAAACTCCCTAATTAGAAGTGAGGCTTCCTTAACACTGACCCCCAAACTAGCACAAACTGCAAATGCTGGGTATAGAACAGGAAATAGTATGTGGCTCCAACCCCAGACAAAAGATGCATTTATGGAAACTTATTTATCTGTATACATGCTGATGATTATCAAATCTATTTTTCCTACCCCACCTTCTCTACTAGTCTCCAATCTTCTATCTTCAACTGCCTTTCAGATTTCTCAAACTGTTATGTTCAGTAGACATCTTAAACTAAACATGTACATAACAGAACCCATTATCTTTCCCTCTAAACCCTTCCCCAGTCCCATCTTCCATATTACTGTAGAGGGTAACATCACCCTCCCAGGCCCTCAGGCTCACAATCTAGGAATTAGCCTTGACTCTTCACTGTCTCTTAACCCCCATATCTGAGCTGTTACCAAGGCCTCTTGATTTCGTCTTTGCAGTATCTCTCACATATACCCCCTTCTCTCTTCTGACACTACCACTACTTTAGCGAAGGCCCTCATCACCTCAAGCTTGGATTATTGAATTAGCCTGCAGATGAGTCTGCCTGCCTCAAATCTCTCCCTAATCCAATTATTCTCCATTCAGCCGCCAAAGTGATTTTCCTAAAGCTCAGGTCCAAACATGTGATTTCCCTATTCAATAAACTCTAGTGGCTTCCTATAGCTTCCAAGATCACATACAAAATGCTCTGTTTGGCATTCAAAGACATTCCTAGCCTAGACCCCTCCTACCTTTCCAGTATTCTTACACCTTACTCCCCACCATGTTGGACTCCTGGCTCTTTCATGAACAAGACACTACTTTCAGCTCTGGGCATTCTCTCCAAATATTCTCCATGCCTGGAACTCTCTCCCTCCTTAATTCTACCTACTGACTTCCCTGATTTCCTTTAAGTCCCAACTGAAATGTCATCTTTTACAGGAAGCCCTTCATAGACCCTCTTAATTCTAGCTCCTTCTCTCTGTTAATTATTTCATATTTATCCTGAATATAGCTTGCTTTGTGTATATTTCTTTGTGTGTTGTATCCCCCATTAGATTGTAAACTCTTTGAGGGTAGGGACTGTCTTTTATCTCTTTTTGTAGCCCCAGCATTAGCACAGCCCTCCCTCACTTAAATCCAATTCACTTGCTATCACGGCTTCACCTCCCTGATGTCAAGGTCCTCTTCAAGAATGAAGGACAAACAGCAACAATGCAACAAACCATGGGTGTAGATTATCTCTCTCTCTCTCTCTCTCTCTCTCTCTCTCTCTCTCTCACACACACACACACACACACACACACACACACACACACACACACACACACGAGCGCACATACATGCACACGTGCATATGGGTGTACATGATGGGGTTGGGATCTAGATGCCCGAAAGGGAAAACCCTGGACTTTCCCACTTGGCCAAATCTCTGGCATTCACCTGAGGCTATAATCCCATCAACTGGCCTTTCATTGTGGCTACACCCAATCTCCCAATTCTCTGTTGCCCTTAACCTAGCCTAGCCCTCCATTGTCTTACCTCCCTAAGGCCCCTGGCCACTTCCCACCCTTAATCCTAGCTAGGCTCCATTCTCCTTTGGCCACTTGGTCCAGGTCCCTGGAGTTCCATTACCGCATAGACTACTTGGCCACTCCTAGATCCCTCCCATACTCTTTCTGTATATAAAGTCCATCTTGTCTCCATTAAGATGCTCTGATTCTTATAATCTAGTCACTGCTCAGATTTTCACAACCTAGCCAATAGCTCACAGGTGTTCAGATTCCTTAAGAGTCTGGCCAATATGGCAGATCTTTAATAATCCTGTCTTTGGCTGAAAGAAGGCTTGGGTTGAATTCTTTTGGGCAGGATCTACATATTGTGATTTTGGGGTCCCAGCACCCCTAAAGTGCATCATACACACACATTATACAGATTTTTATACACACAATTTGACACTCTTGCTTGATTACCCTATTCCTGAATTTTATACTGGATATCATGATAAAAGAAGCCACCCCCTGCTCTTTAACTTTGCAGCTCAGGTTGGAGCACAGAGCTGGGTTCAAAGACTAATAGATGATTGGTACTTGGAAAGCTAGTACAAATACACAGTGAAGCAAATAGTCATAAACAAAGACATCAGAATCATTGACATAAGGAAGATGCGTACATTGACAAGTTTCAGTGAGAGCGCACACTCAGAATGCGGTCTGAGTAGGAAGGCTTTATACTTTAAAGATGGGATTGATTGAGAATAGATAATCAATGCCAGATACAGGAAGAGGCATTCTTAATCAGACCCAGATGTGGTAGGGAAATTCCTTGGGTTGCTTATCAATACCAGACTCAGGTGGGGAGTTTCCTAATCAGGACCAGAAATTGGATGAGGGTCTAAGTCAATAACCAGGGATCCTAGAAATGGGTATTGGTGCTCAGTAGCAGTTAGCTGGGAGTGATCATTTACAAGTTTGACAGAGGTTTGGAGTGAGTCAGGACAGTGGCTACCATTGCTTATATGTCTATGGTCATTAAGGACTGCTTAGCCTAAGTAATAAAGTGAACTCTGAATTTGTTCAGAACACAAATGGATGGATTTAGAATCGGCAATGTTGCATCAACAAATCATGATAATGATGGGGATGGGATCTGAACTCCTAAAAAGAAAAGACCATGTCTTTGGGATCTGGACCCTTTCCCACCAGGCCAAATCTGTGGCTTTCACAGAGGCTCTAATCCTATCAACTGGCCTTTCATTGTGGCTACACCCAATCTCCTGATTGTATTCTATTACCTCCCAATCACCCCTAGCCACTTCCCACCCTTAATCCTATCTAGATTCCATTCTCCCTTGGTCACCTGGATGGGGACACTTGGTGGCACAGAAGCTAGAGCACAAGCCCTGGAGTCAGGAGGACCTGAGTTCAAATCCAGTCTCAGACATTTGACATTTACGAGCTGTGTGACCCTGGGCAAGTCACTTAACTCCATTGCCTAGCCAGGGGAAAAAAAAGAAAAAGAGCAGCTTCCAGCCCAAAGGCTTGTCATAGACTCTTCTACTTCATAAATTCTGTCTTTTAGCCAAACTGAACTATTCTCTGTCCTTCATTCTTATCTTTGTCTCTCTATACTGTATCCAAAGCCTAGAATGAAATCCCAGCCTACCCTCTGTTATATCCATCCCATAAAGTTCCTCTCTTCCATAAAGTTTCAACTCAGGGGCCACTTCTTCCATGAAGGTTTCCCTGATACTATTTCCCTCTCCCTAGGCTGAAAGTGACTTCTTCTTTCTCATAGTACTTCTTGTACAATTATCAAACCATCCTTTTTTATTATAATTATTTAAATGCAGAGGTTCCACCCTACTGTACTTTTTGAAATCTGGGTCTATGTCCTATCCATCTTGGTGCCCTCCCCAATGCCTTGCCCATTAGGTGTTTAATAAACGTTTCATTGAATTGAGTTGACATGTTTAAGGCAGTCGGGGATCAGAAGAGCTTTCATGAGGAAGACGGATTATGCTTGGTTTACTAGGCCCCAGAGGACAACCTTAGGTATGATGGGTGAAAGTTACAGGGTATATTTCAGTTCAAAATAAGGAAAAACTTGCTGACAATTAGAGCCATGGAACAGGCTGCTGTGGGAGGTGGTGAGTTACCCAGCTCTGTAAATGTTCAGGTAGAGGCTGGATAGAGGACCATTTATTGTGGATGTTGTAAGAGAGATTTATGTTAGATTGAAATGGAAGTGCTCTTTCTTTTGGACTCTCCTTCAGATTCTTTGTCTGACTCCATAAGGGAATCTGATCCATTTCACTGGGATTCAAAAATCTCCTTCCCAATCATTGATTGAGATCAAATACAAGCATTTATTTATTTAGTGTCTTTTTTGTACAAGGCACTATTTAAAGTGCTAAGGATGTGACAAATATAAAGTAGCTCCTGCCTTTAATTAATTTACGTTCTACTGGGGAGACAGGATGATATATGGTGCTTTAAGGTTTGCAAAGTGCTTCATAAATATTATCTCATTTGATCTTCACAACAAACCCTGCGAGGTCAGTGTTATTTTTATCTCCGTTTTATATAAGAGAGAACTGAGGTAGACTTAAGACTAAGTGACCTGCCCAGGGTCACACAACTAGTAAGTATCTGAATCCAGATTTGAACTCAGGTCCTGCTAATTCCAGGTCCAGTACTCTAGCCACTATGTCACCTAGCAGATGAAAATATTATCTCATTTGATCTCCACAATAGCCCTATAACATTGGTACTATTATTATCTGCATTTTGCAGATGAGGAAACTGAGGCAAACAAAGGTTAAGTGACATAAGTTTCTGAGGCAGAGTTTGAACTCACATCTTTCTGACACCATGTCCACTCCATACTTTACTGTGCCACTTAGCATAAATAAATATACAGGCATAGTTATCAATCAGTTAACAAGCATTCACCAAGTATTTACTATGTGGCAGGCACTATTGACTTCTTGTTTTAAAATATGATTCAATGTACACAAAACAAGTTAGGAATACAAAAAGTATACTAAGAAAGATACACCATTATTTCACATAGTGTTCATCCTTTTAAGTCTACTGTGGGCTTTCCTTTTCATTCATATCCTCAGCTCCTGACTTAATACTGCACACATACTAAGCACTTACATATTTGTCAAATTGAATTGAATTGAAATCAATTATACTTGCTCTGCTAAGAAGTCACCAGAGGGTCTTGGGAATTTTGTGAAATATTACTGTCACATAAATATACTGTTGAGTCAATTCCTCTATCTCATAATTACTTAAAATACATCTACAAGAAAAGGAAATGGGACAAAATCCTAGCAACCCACTCTGATTGTAGGATGAGGTCATTACGTCCCCGAATCAAGCAATCAACTTCCCTGACTCTTTCATCCTAACAATTTATGCAGAGGTATTTTCTGACAACAATTGCATTATTAGTGGTGGATTGCTTCTGTGCCAGAGATTTACATGAGATGAATTAAAAAACAGAGGCCTAGAACAGTGCTGTGAGCACCCAGACCTTCAATAAATAATATTTAATAAAGGTGTGATGGCTTTAGACAGCACTGCTACAGTCACGATTACCTGTGACATTTCTAAGTATCACAGTCATTCCATATTCCTTAATAACAATGACTTTAAGTCTGCCAGAAAGAAAGCAATTACAGAGTCATGTCTAAACTCAAAGAGTCATGTCTAAACTCAAGGGGGCATAGCCTCTTTTGTTCAATCATCACGCCTGAGAAAAACAAAGCTCTGTGTATTTTGGACGTGCTACTAAAATGCTGAGAGTCAATTAATGATTTCAGAACACCCACAGGGCACTAAATACAGAATGTCTAGGGGTGGTTAGTTCAGCTGATTAGATCCTGAGGCTAATGAATCTAATTTACTGTATCCTATTCCAGGCTGTACCTGTAATCTGGCCATCTGTCTCACAAATTTGTAGGGTTGGCCACAAGGGGGATGAGTGGGATTCCATCACCCCACCCTGAGGGAAAAGTGAAGCCCATACCATGGCCTCACTGAGTTTTATAGTTAATATAGTTAACATACACTAAAGCAAGTATATTTGCTGGACATATAAAGGACATAATTTCTGTCATTCAGGAGTTTTCCATAAGGATGATGTACTTTGTATTGTCCATATCTAAGGTTTCATCAGTGTAGAAAGTAACAGTGAAGAAACTCCCTCTACCAGCTTAGAGTCCTAGAAAGTTCCATGTGAGTTTCCTAGGTCACACAGCCAGTAAAGTGTCAGAGATAGAGCTTGGCCCAAGGTTATCTTGACTCTGAGGCCAATCCTCTGGCTACTACTCCATGCTGCCTTTCATGTTAAACTATGTACTTAACAAAAATATATGCTCAAGGGAGAAGAGTAACATTACCATCTTTTTCCTAAAAGGGAGAACTGACTTTCACTGATGCCATCCACCTAACCCTGAATAAAGGAAATACAGAAGATTGCAAGAAAAGCTTCACCAAATATTTCCAACCAAAACAAAGAGTGAAGAACAGAACTATGGGAGTGTCTAGTTTCTGGATGAGTCACAGCCATTTGGGGATTAAGCATATCTCCTTCTCTTCTACTCCTTGTCTAAAGGACAGAGATGTTGGCTCATTACTTATTTCTCTATTGTTATACATGTGCTGACTTTCCTTCTTGTTTTAAAATCATAGGATTCTATCCTAATCAAATAATCATGGGCTCTTAATTTGGGATGCTATATTTGTTGTTGTTGTTTTGTTGCCTAGGCAATGGGGTTAAGTGGCTTGCCCAAGGTCACACAGCTAGTAAGTGTTAAGTGTCTGAGGCCAGGTTTGAACTCAGGTCCTCCTGATTCCAGGGCCAATGTTCTATCCACTGTGCCACCTAGTTGCCCCATTATTATTGTTTTAACCAAGGGTGGGGAACTGTGGTCTTGAGGTCACATGTGGCCCTCTAGGTCCTCAAATGCAGCTCTTTGACTGAATCCAAACTTCACAGAACAAATCCCCTTAATAAAAGGATTTGTTCGGTAAAATTATGTAAAATATGTAAAAAAAAAAAGAAAGAAAGAAAGAAAAAAGAAAGTTATTTTAAATAAGGTGTGTTTTACCATCTCTTCTTTCAGAGTTTTGTTTGTAACATATAGGAATGCTGATGATTTATACTGATTTAATTTATATCTATTTTGCTAAAATTATTCATATTTTCAAATAACTTTTTAGTTGAGTCTTTGGGATTTTCCAAATATATCATTATATTGTCTGCAAAAAGAGAGACTTTTATTACCTCATTCCCTATTCTGATTCCTTCTATTTCTTTTCCTACTCATTGCTATTACTAGGATTTGCAATACAATATTGAATAACCGTGATGACAGTGGGCATCCTTGTTTTGCACCTGATCTTACTGGGAAGGCTTCTAGTTTACTCCCATTACAAATAACTCTTGCTATCAGGTAAATCTGAAGACAAGAACAGGTTTGCTACACAACTAGTAGGAAAATACAACACAGAAAATCCATGCACATACTCATTCTCCTTTCTCCCAGAAACAGATCCTCAGCATCTCCCATTTGGGTAAAGCCACTTTTTTTCTTTTTTTTTTCTTTTTTTTTGGCTAGGCAATAGGGTTCAGTGACTTGCCCAGGGTCATACAGCTAGGGAGCATTATGTGTCTGAGGTCAGATTTGAACTCAGGTCTTCCTGATTCCAGGGCTGGTGCTCTATCCACTGCACCACCTAGCTGCCCCTTTGGGTAAAGCCATTTTCAATGGTCTGGACATATACCAAACACTTGTTAAACTTGTCAGTTGTTTAATTCTGTCTTCTTATAGGTTAAGGAGTTGGTAAGATTTTGTTCCTTGTATTCTACGTTTATTTAATCATTTTGTTGATGATTGTTAAGTTTATGATAAGAACCTATTTGTTTGGAAACATATGTAGTCTAGAATTGGAGATAGGGACTGACCTGAAACTGAGGAACAATGAATGATAAACCATGCTCCTGAGTATGTTATTGTGGGTCCAGAGACTGAACAGAACAGGAGCAAATGGTCATCACCTCAATAGGAGTAAATCTTCAGCCTGGGCAGGGTATCATGAAGACTATTTTTCCTCACATTGGTTGAAAAAGTAGCACCCACAAGCACAGAAAGTTTTGCCTTGCCCAGAAGGACTTTTTCTTTTTTTACAACAACAAAAACCAGCTGACTGTGCAGTGAGTGAGAGACAGACATGGGGTCACCTGTCAAGAGCAACAAAAACTGCAAAAGGAACTGTGGCAAAGAAAAATGCCTAGTGACCCTTGTCAGGAGGAAAAAGGAACTTTGGGAAGAGCCACATCACTGGAGCTAACTAACACAGAGACCAGTCACTGGGCAGCATAGAATAGCTAAAAACAACACCCAAATCCATCTACTGCAAACTGTATCAGGAAAGAAACCCGCAGGTTGGGGACCACATGTGTCTCTAGGGATTTATTCCAATCGTTAAAATGAAGCTACAGATCTGAATTTTATTTTCTTTGCCATTAAATAAAATTTCCTTTCATAATATTGTGTTGTATAGCTGCAAATACTTGTAAGTAGGGTTTGAGTATCAGAATGCTTGGAATAGCCTGCGCAAATTTCCCTAAATTTCCTCGATGATGACTGTAAGTCAAAGACATGAAAAATTGCCCTACGTACACATGGGCACAGTCTTATAGGAATTCCTGACACAAGTTAACCATAATAAAAGGTAAAGACACCGAAGGGGAAGAATAGCATCCACCTCTGCTTTACTCAGCTTGTCCTATGTACAGTTAAACCACTCTGATATCTAGAGTAATATACCACATTAAGAAAGCTTTACCCTGTACAGTGAGTAGTTAAGAGTGGATAAGATTCTTGATAAGATTTGGGCATCAAGTTTAGAAAGTCAGCTAAATAAAAGTACCTCAAAAAATAGTTAAGGAACTACTCACACTGGAAAAGTAGCATCATGTGACTTTTCTTTTTTTGGGGGGGGAGATGCAGCGAAAGCAGGGGTTTTTTAAATTATTTTTTTAAATATAAATTTATTTATTTTTAGTTTTCAACATTCCCTTCCACAAGTTTTTGAGTTCCAAATTTTCACCCCATCTCCCTCCTCCCCCCACCCCAAGATGTCATGCATTCTGAATATCCCTTCCCCTACTCTGTCCTCCCTTCTATCTCTCTCCCCTTCTCTTATCCCCTTCCCCTTCTATTTTCCTGTAGGGCAGGATAGACTTCTGTACCCCATTTCCTATATTTACTTCCCAGTAGCATGTGAAAACATTTTTTAAACATATGTTTTTAAAACTTTAGGTTTCAAATTTTCTCTCTTCCTCCCTCCCCACCCACACCCTCATTGAAAAGGCAAGCGACTCAATATAAGTTGTACACATCATGTGACTTTTCAACTTCTAAATGTCCAATACATATTCCAAATATAAATTTCCAATTTCCCTTTACTCTTTTCATCTCCCCAAAATAAAAAATACAGCTCTTAGGAGAATAGTGGCATATGTACATGTTTCTTAGTATTCAATGAGAAAAGTTGACTCCACCAGAGAAATTTATAGCACTGAGTAATAGTTAAATGATGACCCAATGCAGAATAATTGTCAGCCATGAGGATTTTTTTGAAGTTCAGAAGTAAACCAATGTGCAGGAAGAGTTAAATGAAGCAAATACAGTTGCTGCCTTTCTAGTTTTAATCACACCAATTCTTTTTAACTTGTAAAGGCAAAATATGAATGGCTCACATGGTTTTGGCAGCCACTCTTTCAGGCAATCAAAGTACCCACTGAACATTCAGGATTATCACTTAACCAATTTTGCAAAGGTCAAGACATTTTAAGGTCTGTTATGTGGAGGGATAGAGGGGAAAATTCTCTGGACTTCAACGAAATAGATTCAATAATTACAAAAGACCTTTGAAAGGAGAACACTATAGAAGGAGAATTTGATTTCTTCTTTCTAGCAAATACCAAAGTACCAAATTTTTCTAATTTCAGGTACTTTGTATCTATATTTACATAAGAGTTACATAGAAAGTAACCTTCTAGTAGAAGGAATGGGAACATTGAATTTTGAGACTGAATTCCTTTCCTTGAAGACATTTAAGGATGGAATGGCGGTTACCACTGTAACCAACATCATCATTACCATCATCAATTCCATTTATATTGTACTATACTGCTTACAAAGCACTTTTACTATATTGTCTCATTTCTCATTAATTTCATAAAAGTTCTACCTGGAAGAAGAAAATAGACTGGACCAACAGTTTTCTAGGTTAACTCTATAGAGCTTCCTAAGGAGCTCTTGGGAGGGGGGGAGGGAAGTGTGGTCCTAATAATAGCTAACATTTTTAATTTATTTCTCCACAATCACCTCTAGTCTCTACCCCATTATTTCACTAGGGTCTAGGATTCTGGGATGTGAAAAAAAAATGTAGAATGGGTTTGATAAAAGTCTGACAGTCACCAACTACTATTATTTCTTGAAATTCTTTTCCAATGGGATGATTCCATATTGTCATATATGTTTTAATTCAATGCCAAAAAGTTGCTGGATCCAACAATGCTTTATCACTTCTTCAGCAAATTTATTTCATACTCATTTAATATGTAATCTCTGTGTTCCAGAATACAGCAGTACCATTTAACAGAAAGTCCCTATACTCCTATGCAAGGTGATCATTTCTGATAAGTACCTACTGCAAAATAAAGGTTGGAGAAGTTAATTGAATAAGATCAGATTAATGTGCAAAAAGGGTGCTGAGCAATTTCCCATAAAATTCCATCAGGTGAAGTTTTATGTGGAGTCCATTGTTATTACGTTCTTCTAACATCTTCCTACTTAAGTACCAGAAATGGGGCTGGGCAATATCTTCTATTTAGAAAATGTTCTGAAGTTGTAGTGGGCTGCCAGCTTAACATGAGTCCATAGCAAAGGGAAAAAAAGCTACAGTATTCTTGGGTGGCAGTAAGTGTTCAAAATGAGAGAAATTATCATCAATTCAATTCCACAAACTTTTATTAAGCACCTACTGTGTGCAGAGAAGGCAGCATGGCATAAAGTCTTTGACACAGAGAGAAGAAGACTTAAGTTTAGAACTCTTCTCTGATACTTTACAAGTTCTATCTCAGTCACTGGAACTTTGATTTATAGTTGGTAACCAACCTATAAATTAAAGATGAGGTTTTGTCTTAGTAGAAGAGATTCTACCAGATCACAGATCCTTCACTTATTGACTATTGACATATAGGCAAGGTGACAGGGATATAAATGAAAATTTGGAAAATATGCCTGCCTTACAGATGTGTAAGTTCTCTGACTAGAACAAATCTGGGTCATTATGTTTAGTACTGGATGCATATTTCAAGAACATTGAGAAATTTTGAAGTGGCCAGAATGATGTAGAACCTTGACCCCAAAGATCTATTCAAGGAGCTGGAGATGGTTATATTTGATAAAATAAGACTTGGAGGAGGGAAAGACCTATCATATAAAAAATAATTCATCTACCCCTTGGTAAGCAATGGGTGAAAAAAGACAGATTTGCAGAGACAGATTTCATTTTGATGTAATGAAAAATTGCAATTTTCAAATACAGTTACAAAACTTCACAATTAGAACTTTCCAAAATTATTCTGACTTAGAAGGAGATGGATAACCCTTCAATACATCCCTCATTTGAGGGAGGCAGATACTATAAAAGAAAATCTCCATTAAGTACAGGTTGGACAAGATAGCCCAAGATCTTTGCTGACTCTAATTCTACAAAGTGTTTAATCACCATCAGAAGGTACTGAACAAATACCAGACTGTCCTCTAAGTAGCCCAGCTAATGGCCTGATAGTCTGACCTTGAGATGTACTTTCCTACATAGCATAACATTCTAGATTAGGGAGAAAAATTCCCAGACTGGTATATTATCAAGTTGACACTTACTGATTTCACATGAAGATTAAATTATTTCCACAGTCTATTTTTCCTCTTTGGTTTTGAATCAGTAAATGAATTTTCTGGCTGTTAAAATAAAATCTTTTATTAAATGTATCATATTTTCCCAAGTATTGGCCTTAACTACAGAATAACTCTCTACCAAATGATAGTTTTGCTAAAAAAAAAATTAAATTAAATTTCAAAAAAGGTTTACTGCCATGTAATTGCACCAGCGATTCAGGGTGCACTTCTATCCTGTTAAAATATGGTGAGAGGGCAGAAGCAAGAGGAAAGAGTAGCAGGAAACAGAACAGCCTCGCTTCCCCTACAAAACTCCTCCAAACAGATATAGAAAACTCACCAGACCAGATCCTGATGAAGAAATTCAAGAGAAAGTTGCATGTCATTTTTCCACTTCAGATGAGCACTGGAGTCAAGGTCTGGCTGGGAGTACACCTTGCCCTATGCACAGAGCACTTCAGTGCCTAGGGAGAGGCTGTGTACCAGGGCAAGAGGAGGTCCCAGACCCAGACCCAGGCACTGGGACAGAAACAAATGACAGACAGAAGCTTCATCATCCACTATCCAATTTTGGGTCACAGATTCCAGGCAGATTGAACAAGAAGCTAATGCATAGAGGTGACATTCCAGGGTGAGGAGCAGTTCTGGTATCAAGGAGAAAAAAAAATAGATGAAGGAGGAAAAATTTAAGAATCATTGGACAACCTGAGCACCATGACTAAGAAAAAGAGTGTAGACATCATATTCCAAGAAAAATATAAAGTGCCCAGACTTCTTAGAACTGAAGTACAAATTGTTATGGTTCATAACACTTCATAACCTCATTTCACATCAATACTGTTGAAGAGATTTTCTTAGCAAAGATACTAGAGTGGTTTACCATTTCCTTCTCCAATGGATTAAGGCAAATAGAGGTTAAGTGACTTGCCCAGGGTCACACAGCTAGTAAGTGTCTGAGGCTGGATTTGAACTTAGATCTCCTGACTCTAGGCCTGGTGCTCTCTCCACTGAGCCACCTAGCTGCCTCCAAAGTGAAAATAGAATGCATCAATCCCTTCCTAAAAGAAACCCCAAAATGGAAACTCAAAAATCATACTGAAAATCCAGAGTTGCTAGGTCAAAGAAAACAATCTTTAAACAACCAGAAAGAAAGAAATCAAGCATCAAAGAAACCAGTCAGGATCACACATGATTAAACAGCTCCACTATGAAGGAACAGAGAGCTTAGAATACAATATTGCACGAGGCAAAAGAATGGCAGCCAAGAATAATTTACACAGTAAAAGAGAGTATAATCCTAAAGGGGATGGGAGTGGAGGGGAATGGATCTTCAATGAAGAAGGAATTTCAAGCATTCCTGATGCAAAAGAGCAGATCTGTGCAGAAACTATGAAGTTCAACCAGTTGCAACTAGGTGGTGCCATGGACAGAGGCTAGCCCTGACTTTAGGAAGACCTGAGTTCAAATTTGACCTCAGAGACTCATTACCTTTGTAATCCTGGGGAAGTCACTTAACCTCTCTCTTTGCCTCAGCGCCCTCAACCATAAAGTGAGGATAGTAACAGCGCCTTCCTTGCCTTTTCGCATGAAGATAAAATGAGATAATATTGGTATTTAGCACAGTGCCTGACACATAGTGATGCTGTGTAAATGCTTTTTTTCTTCTCCTCCCCAACCCCAACCACAAGAGTTAAAGGAAAGCTAAAAGGTAAAGAATAATGAATGATAATAAGGGACTAAACAAGGATAAACTATTTACATTGTAATATGGGGTAATGATATATGGCCCCTCTGAAGCTTATCATTAGGGTTCATAGAGGTGGCTAATTAGAGAAAAAAGCAGAAAGTGGTTTTATTATGTCTTCATGGTCTTAAGGGAAGAACAGAAAGAGGTGGGAAGAGGAATACGCTTGGAGGTGGAGTGGAGAAGGGAAAAAAAGGCTAGGGAAAATTATCTCATAATCAGGGAAAGCAAGTAGAAGTCTTCACATACAAGAAGGAGAGGGTGTGACAGAATGGCTGACACTTGAATACCACTCACTTGAACTGGTCAAAAAAGGGAAGAACGCACATACATAGATGCATACACACTTGCATACTTGGATACAGAAATATATTTCCCTCAAAGGAGGGAAAGGGGAGAAGAGGGGTACACTAAAGAAGTGATTATTTTTTTTTGTTTTTAATGGTGTTTTCCCCAATTACATGTCAAGACAATTTTTAGCATTCATTTTTATAAAATCTTGAGTTCCAAATTTTTCTCCCTCCCTCCTCTCCTCTCTTCTTAAAATGGCAGGCAATTTGATATAGGTTATGCATGTAAAACATGTTTCCATATTAGTTACAGTTGAGAAAGAAGAAATAGATCAAAAGGATTAAAAACCATGAAAAAGAATAAAGTGAAAAAAGTATGCTTCAATCTGCATTCAGAGTCCATCAGTTCTTTATCCGGATGTGGATAGCATTTTCCTTCATGAGTCCTTTGTAGTTTTCTTGGATCATTGTGTTGCTGAGAAGAGCTGAATCATTCATAATTGATCATAACATAATGTTGCTGATACTGTGTTCTGCTCAGGAGTGATTATTTCTAAGAAAAACAAACTCTCAGAATGTACAAAAATACAACTCTTTTTGAGGTGTCAAAGAATTGAAATCTGATGAGTGCCCACCACTTGGAGAGGGCTGAACAAGTTACGCTATTTATAAATGTGATGTAACACTGATGTTCTGGAAGAAATTATGAAGATGATGGTTTCAGAGAAACCTGAGAAGACTTATGTGAATTGTTGCCCAGTGAACAAAACCAGAATGATTTATACAATTATAATATGGTAAAAACAAACAACCTTGAAAGAGGAGCTCTGATCAGTATAATTATCAACCATGATTCCAGAGGACTGATGATGAAACATGCTAAACACCTACAGATAAGAGGTGAAAGACTGGCAGTATAGAATGAGATTTTTTTTTGGACATGACTAATACAAAAATTTGTTTTGTTTCACTATGCAAAAAATTGTTTTTGTTTATAATTTTTGCTTTTGTTTTTCTTTTGTTCTCAGTTGTTGGGAGGGTTTTATAGGAGAGAAGAGGTCAGAATTTTGTTGATCAAAAAATTATACACACACACGCACACACACATACATGTGGTTATTTAAAGACTCCAGTTATTTTGAACTAATTGCTCTTTAAATATGGCTGATATCAGATGAGATAATAATTTAAAAAGTACTTAGCACAGTGACTGGCACACAGTAAGCACTGAATATTTTTTTTTCCTTCCTTCCTTTCTAAATGTGTAGTTAGTATATACTGAGAGCTTTATAGTCCATAAATACAAACTAAACCATATTGAGCAGCAATGTTTTGAAACCTGATTTAATAGAGTCAATGCCCACAGCTGTCATTTTGGTCAGCAAGTCATTCATCAAAACACAGCACCTGTAGGGAGGAGGGATCCTTTCTGTTATTTTAGTATCCCTAATTTCAAGAATCACTATTTGCTCTTTTATTTTAAAGCAACAACTACTTTAGGTCACTTTACATCAAGAAAGTTGACTGTCAAATCAGTTTATTGTTGCAAACGTGGAATGGTCTAGGCACATTTCATTGATAAAATTTTCCAATAAATGTTAGCACCATCTGTGGCATTCTGGAAAATCATGTTGCCTGTCATTCACATCCATTTAAATTCATTTTTTCTAGCTTGGTAGAAAAGCCAAGTTTGAACAAGAAAACAATCAATTCAAAGAATTTATTACATTCACATGTTGCATACAATTCCAAATTTATACTGTATAATTAAAGCTAAATATATAGCTCACTCCCAACTACTCCAGAGGTGATTATTCATTCTGAATAAATATGGTACAGAAAGAAAAAAAAAACCCAGCCTGAGTGTCAAGAGACCTAGGGAAATCATTTAACGTCTCTGAGATGCAGTTTTGTCTTCTATGTAATGAGGGAGTCAGACTAGATGATTTCTAAGAGTCCTTTCAGTCCACATTCTATGAGCCTGTGATCACACTGAGATTAAGCAGACTCCTTTGCCAAGTTCCCTTTCCTGTCTCATGTCCATTTCATTGCTGATTTCCACATCCACTGGTGAATAGGAATGAGCAGAGAGGAAAGGTAAAATGAAAATCAACTGATTTTCTGTTGATTGTCTAGTAAGGGATTATATGAGGGAAGAGGTTGAAACTATTCATTACAAACAGCTATTTTTCTATCTATTTAAACTTCTGATAACTTTCTTCCAGGCCATTAATGCAAAGAGTTGCCTATGTTTAAATGTCTCTCCGTTATTAAAGTGATTAAAAATTAAGAATTTAGCATTGGCCTTTCATCAGAATCCCTCAAGATTCAGTATAAAATCAGTGGAATAAAATTTGTGTGCATGAATTTCAACACTCAAAAGACAAATATATCATCAAGGTACATTGTTCTACCATGCTCTTCGTCCATTATACTGAGAAGCTGAATCCACTTAGCATGACCTGGGTATATTATTCAAGTGGTACAGTGGGAAAAGCACTGGATTTGAAGGCGAGAATACTGAATTTGAAATCTAGTTCTGCTTTTTGTTACCTATGTGACCTTGGGCAAGTCAATTTACCTGCATAAGCCTCTATTTCTTCACTTGCAAAATGAGTATTGGACTAGATGACTTCTAAAATACTGTCTAGATTCAAATTTAAGTTTCTGTGAACTCTAATGGAAGGTGGAGAGGGATCTTCTTCACCCAATCAACATTGATCTGAAAAAGCAATAGAAAATATGAAGAACATGTAAAGCCTAGTGAACAAGAGTCAGCTCTTATACTTGGAACTTTGAAAAATGGAATACTTAATTTCCGTTAAATTTATGATAAGTCCCCTGAACTTCTCGAATTTTAAAGAAAAAAAATTTCTATGGCTTATATTAATTTTGACTTTCCATCAATCACAGTCGCTTAAATTGTGGATATAAACCATGCCATGTTTCAGCAGAAATAAATATGGTACAGAATTCTCTGGCTTCCCCTTATTCAATAGAATTCATGAATCAGACAACAAAATCATAATATTTAGAACTGGAAGAGAATTTGGCAACTATTTAGGCCAAGTCTTTCATTGTATAGACAAGGACAAATACTGATTTTTCAAATTGCTTGCAACTAATTTTTCTCTGATAATTGAATTTCAGTCACCTGTCAGGTTCATTCTAAGGTCAAATTCAAAAGCTTATGAACATTTATACTGCAGAAGCATGATAATAACTGCTATATTTGACCCAGAACTACAAACTTCAGTTCTGTTTATTAAAAGTATTACCTGAAGGAAAGTAGAAAACTGGTGAAAATTTTTTACAACAAATATCTCTGATAAAGGCCTCATTTCTTAAATATAGAGAGAACTGAGTCAAATTTACAAAAAATTCAAGTCATTCCCCAACTGGTAAGTGGTCAAAGGATATGAATAGGCAGTTTTCAGACAAGGAAACCAAAGTTATCTATAGTCCTATAAAAAGTATTAGAGAATTGCAAAAGAAAACAATTCTGAGGTACCACCCCTCACCTACCAGATTGGCTAACATGACAAAAAAGGAAAACATTGCATGTTGGAGGGGATGTGGGAAAACTGGGACGCTAATGCACTGTTAGTGGAGTTGTGAACTAATCCAACCATTTTAGAGAGCAATTTGGCCCAAAAGACTATAAAACTGTGCATATTCACAGTAGCTAGGTGGTGCAGTGGATAGAGCACTGTCCCTGGAGTCAGGAGGACCTGAGTTTAAATCCAGCCTCAGACGCTTGATACTTACTAGCTGAGTGACTCTGGACAAGTCACTTAATGTGATTGCTTCACCAAGCAAAAACAAACAAAAAATAATTGTGCATATTCTTTGATCTAGCAATACCACTGCTACATCTATATCCCAAAGACAACAAAAAAAAAGGGGGGGGAAGAAGGACCTACTTGCATAAAAATATTTATAGCAGTTCTTTTTGTGGTGGCTAAGAATTGGAAATTGAAGGGATGGCCATCAGTTGGGGAATGGCTGGCCAAGCTGTGGTATATGATTGCATACCAAGATGTGGTATATGATGTTAAGTATCATGTATATATGATATGGTGTATCATGCTATAAGAAATGACAAGCAGGATGATTTCGGGAAAACCTGGAAAGATTTACATGAACTGATGCATAGTGAAGTGAAGAGAACCAGGAAAACATTGTACATAGTAACAGCAATATCATCTGATGAAGAGCTGTGAATAACTTGGCTATTCTCAACAATACAATGATCCAAAACAATCCCAAAGGACCCATGATGAAGCATACTATCCACCTCCAGAGAAAGAACTGGTATTGTTTGAATAAAAACTGAACCATGCTATTTTTTTACTTTCTTTCATTTTTTTTCTTTTATTCAAGTCTTTTGTACAAAATGACTGACGTGGAAATGTTTTACATGACTGCCCATGTATAACCTATGCCTGATTCCTTACTGTCTTAGGGAGGGAGCTAGGGAGGGATAGAATTTGGAACTCAAAACCTTAAATAAAAATGTTTTTTTTAAATAATTACCTGGTTTTGTTTATTTTTTTAATGAGTCTTTTGGAATTAGGATGCTTTGAGTCATAAATAATATGCTAAAATCAAAGTTGCCCACTGAAACTGTTTCTGTTCACTTGAAATTTGATCTTCTGCTTTTCAGTTTGGTAACTCTTCAATAGGACAGACTTTGGAGAGAGTGAACCAAATAAAAAGCAAGCTATAAGAACCCATGAGAGTGGACAAGAGGTCTAGAGAAGAACCTACTTTTCTACCCTGATTCTCAGAATTTCAAGTTTTAAGAGACCTCTGAGGCCATCTAGTCCAACCTGTATCTGAAAAAGAATTCTCTTCATAAAATACTCAAGAAGTAGTCCTCTGGTCTTGACTTAAAGTCTTTGACTAGGGGAGAGCTCACTGCCTCCAAGGCAGCCCTTTCCATTGGTGGACTGCCTTGATCATTAGAACATTTCCCTTGACAGCAAATCTAATTTTACTTCTTAACACCTTCCAACAATTCCTCCATGATCTGCCCTCTGGAGTCATTCAAAGCAAGTCTAATTCCCTATTCCACATAGCCCTTCAAATACTTGCTTCCTGTCCCCATGTCGTCTCATCTCCAAACAAATCATTTTCAATTCCTTCAACCAATCTTTATAATGCATAATTTCAAGGTCCTTTGACATCCTTTAACCATTTCATGGTCTTATCAATGTTGTTCCTAAAACATAGTGCCCAAAACTGAGCCCCCACCACTATTTGTGTGAGGTTTCAAATGGAGTCACTGATTTCAAGGCAGAATGGAACCAGGGCATGACAATCAAAATCCTGGACATTGAATTCTGGTACAATTTTCACTACTATAAGAAATGGGAAGCAAATGGATAGACCCTAGAAGCCTGGCTTAGAGTTACTTTTCAGTATCATTAGGTTCCTATTAAGGATTGTATTCTCAATTTGTAAAATTCATTTTTAATGTTTATTTGTTATTGAGCTAGGAATTGCCCCCTTACTTGTCCTCATCAAATATCTCTTCTCTCTTCAGCAAAATTGTCTATTTATTCTTCTGATAATATTCATATGAAACTGCTCTCTCCTATATTAGTCAATATCTCTTAATCACCAAATCACCTTTCTTCAGGGTTTATCCTTCTAGACCCCTTTAAAGCTTATGTCACTGATGACCACACTCCTTCCCAACACCCTTTCCCTACTTTTCAAGACACTGCTGTCCCCTGGCTTTCTCATATATCTAGCTGGTTTCTTTGTTTCCTTATTTTTCCATATCCCACCTCCTAGGCAGGAGTATACCCCAGGTTAGGTGGTCAAGTTTCAAAGAACTACTCCACAATTCTGGTGGGGAAAATGTGTCTATAAAACTAAAGCCCTTGAGAAAGTTTTTGTCTTGCACAATTTGGACTGTGGTGACTCTCTAGGGCACATGGCATGCTAGATAGAACACCTGATTTCAAATCTGGCCTCAGGTACTTTCTGGCTGTATGACCCTGGGCAAGGCACTTAACCCTGTTTGCCTCAGTTTCCTTATATGTAAAATGAACTGGAGAAGGAAATGGCAAACCATTCCAGTATCTTTGCCAAGAAACCCTAAATGGGGTCACGAAGAGTTAGATATGACTGAAATAAATGAACAACAACAATGACTCTCTAGTGATACTCCAAAAAGAGGTATAAGTTATATTTCTGGAAAGATGAACTAGTTTGAAATGAAAGCTATCTTTAAACAAATAATCATTTGCACATTGATTCCTGCATTTCTTCTGCTTTTTAGAGTCTTTCTCATTATTCAACATATGAAATGTGTTCAAGAAATGTACTTACCCACCGAAGAATGAATGAATTAAAAAGTCATACTGTTCTCCCATTCACAGGGAAAACAGAGAAAGTATTAGAAAAACCTAATTTCATTTTAAAAATAATAGTAATCCAGAAGAGCATATCCTATTTAAAGTTAGTGGAGTAAAGTGATATGAAAATGATAGTTATGTCTGGAGAATAATATTAATAGCTCATATTTTTATAGCCCTAAATTTTTATAGAGAACATTCCTTGTATCAGCCCTGTGAGGTGGGTTGATACCTGAGCAAATGAATTCTTGGATTGTTTTCTTCTTTATTTTGTTTCTCTTATCAATAGCTATTTAGTCAAGGAGCATTTTCAAACCCAAATATGAGAGTGCAATTATATTACAGCCTCTGTCTTCAGGTCAAAATATCAGGGTTAACAAATAAAGAGGAAACCTGGTTCACATACAAACAAATGCTGGCCAGATGGAAATCTTTTTCTAGCCATAGATTACTCTATAATAATGAGTTGTGACCTACATTACCACAAATCATTTTATTCTAATTAAAAATGAAATATGATGAAAAATTTTCCTGTGTTTTCTGACAAGATGAGAAACTTCCCATGCTTTTTCTCTATGTCATTCTCCCTGTGGACAGAACTAATCTCTTACTTTTAAATCAATTTGCCCTTCATTGGATAAATCCATTTCTTTCCTTCATTTCATCACCATTGAAAGTATTGCTAAGGCATAATATTTTCTTGTTAACCTTGAAAAACTATTTTCTGGTCAAAACAGTCCCATAGCTTGACTCGGAAGCTCATGGCTTTTCTGCACCAGATACTGATTTGTTGGCAGAATCAGCTGCAGAATTTAATGTGATCCTTCTGAAGTAGCCTTCTGAATAACTAGCTATGACGTCTTTTCTAGGTCCTTCGTGTCCCAAGGAAATCTGACAACATTGTGTGGAGTGCTTCCTGTTTTAGAGTCCTTCTAAATTAGGCCTTGTTCATGAACTAAAAGGGGAGGGGCCCATGTCCTCCAAGATCACTCTTTTCTCAACATATTCAACACTCAAATCAAGTCAGAAAAAGAAACAGGTGCATCCCCTCCTTGTTATTTCTCCCTCCCCACAACTGTTAAATTACAAATCAGTGTCTAGTCAAATAGGGCCAATGTGGATAAAGACAGCCAGCCTGCCAACAGCTATGATTTTGACTTTATGTTTGTGCCTAAAGCACGTCTTTTTTCTATGGTCTGTTACTTTTGTGCAAGGGACTGTACTTCAGAAGATTTTCCAACTGTTCCTTGCAGATTCCACAGACATGTCAGCCTGACAGAACCCAACCAAGGTGGTCATTGGTAATTGTGTCTGTCATTTAATTGTGACAATTTTCTTTATCTTCCTTTCCATGGACCTCATGCCAGTAGTGCCTGCCTGTACATATATAAACAAGCCAACTGGAAGCCAGGAGGTAAATGAATCTTTTTAGAGAGTTACAGCAGCCAGGGCTGTTCATAATTGTTCATCTACAAACAAATAATAGCCTTTCAAAGGACATAGTGGCTTTGAGGCCCACCCCTCACAGAGATGAATAAAGTCCACCCATTACCATTAGCGCTTCCTTCCATAAGCCACCTCCTGAAACAAAAACCAGATTTGTGCAGCATTTTCTTGTGTATTTATTTGCATTTTGGTGTTCTCAAGTTCCCTCTGCCTTTTGTGCTAAGTTACCTAGGTCTGAACAGTAGTCCACAAACTCAAAAAGATAGAACAAAATTTCTTCAGTACCCTGCCCTTTGGGGACAAAGGACAATACCAGAATGACAGTTGAAGTAATTAATGGAAAAATCCGGGCCAAAAGTTGTCTGTCACTAAAGGAAACAAGATAAGTAGTTGGTCTGGCCCGATTTGTCTTCATTGGTTTTCTACATTAATAATGCTTAATGGATAATTGACCAACCTATATTTCAGTTTTTCTGGATAGACATTGTGTGTATGGATATATCAGTGTTTTCCAATATGTAATTTAATTTTTTCACATATCACTCTGCAGTTATAAAACTAGCATTGTATATTAATATTTAGTATTTAATTAAATATTAAACTCATGCAAGAGTTCTTAGGCTAAGGGTGTGACCTTGGGGGGTGTTTTTGTTTATATTTTGACAACTATATCAATATAAGTGAGATCTTTTATAAATATATTTTAATTTATTCATTTAACATCATTCTGAGAAGAGATCTATAGGCTTCACCAAACTGCCAAAGGGGTCTGTGACACCCATCCAAAAGAAGATTAACAACTTCAATTAATTAGTTAAAGATTAATCTTAATTAAAAGTATTGGAGGAATGGCATTTATGGTATCATAACATGCCCTCGAATTGTCTAAGAATGAAGATTGTTATAGCATACATGCTGTCTTCTGAAAACCATCATTCCATGTAACAATCATACAACTATTTTCCTAACATTTCTTAACACTTTTTCCATTGATGTAGAATGCTAGCCTAGAAGTCAAGAGAACTAAGACCCAATTCTGCCCCTAACCTAATGTGACCTTTGGCAAGTCCACTTATAATTCTGATATTCAATTTCATCATCTGTAAATTGAGGATACTATCAAAAGCATTAACTCAGTGGGTTGTGGTAGAGATAGAATAGAATCATGGATATGAAAAAAATGGAAAAAGTGCTATGCAAGTAGAATGTGATATATGAATGCAAAGTTATGACAATAGTAATGAGAATAGTTCCATGGGACAATTATTTTGAAAGTTAAACATAGAAATTTTCAAGTGGCTTGGAAAAATTTCTTCAAATTCATCCTACAGTCTTCTCTAAAACTGTCTTCAGATTTTCTGTCTATAGATTATACCTGTTGATAAAAGATTCCAAAGACTATCAACTTAACCCCATTCTATTAGGCCACAGAATAAAACTTGGTGGGGAAGGGTATGGGAAGGGTCTGGATACATAGCTATCGTTATGGCTACTTGTAATTAGTGTCATGCTTCATAAAGCAATTTCAACACGTGAAACCACTGTATATTAGTAACATTCAAGTGTCCAAAACAGGATCTCAAGATTGCAAAGGATTTCAGAGCAAATTATCTAATCACAATCAGTGGTATTCTCTTTAAGTGTGAAAGATAACAATAGTCATTGCTTATCTGAGTTGTAAACCTAAATTCTATTATTTCTCAGTCCCAGAATGACATCTCAATGTTCCCTTTAAGACATCTAAACCACACAATAAAGAGGAAAGTATTTTAGTTCTTGTAAAAGCAGTAGTTTCCAACGTGAACAGTAATTGATGCCTACAGTATAATTAATAGTATCTTAAGAAAAGTAATAGGTTTCTCTAATTTGGTTTTCAGGCAGTCTCTTTATCACATGCCTATAGTCTTGAGGCTAGGGAGGCTGGCTGGCTCTTAAGCTGAGGACTCTGAGCTATAGTGGGCTAAGTGATGGGGTGTCCACATTAAGTTCACCATTAATATGGTGAGCTGAGGGAAGAGGAGCTACCAGGTTGCTTAAGGTGAGGTGACCAGCTCAGGTCACAAACCAAGACAGGTCAAAGATCCTGTGCTGATCAGAGTGTAATGAGGCCTGTGAGTATCATCTGAACTTCCAGTCTGGGGAAGAAACCTACTCTTAAAAACTTCTTTTTTAATTTTTTAATTCTTTTTAATTAAAGTAAAAGACACTATCCTGGAAGCAAGGATACATGGGCTTGAAGTGAGGAAAACCTGGATTCAAATCCCACCTCAAAGACTTTTTGTGTGACCTTTGGCAAGTAAGTCATTTGACCTCTCTGTGTCTCAGTCACCTGATTTGTGAAATGAGGAGGTTGCCTTTGATGGCCCCTGGGGTCCCTTCCAGCTTTAACTCTATGATTCTACATTCTTACCATCCCAACTCTGCAACCATGTGAAAGACACTTCGACACTGCTAGTTTGAGTATCAGTAAAATGAGTGAGTTTGAAGTAGGTAATGTCTAAGAAGGTCCCTCTTACAGCTAAAAATGTATGATCACTCACGAAACTGCTTTTCAAAAGAATAGAAAAGCATCAGCCCAGGAGTTGTTAAATATTAAAAGACTGGTGTCCTGTGGCTACACCTAACCTTGATCTCCCAGGAAACAAGAACATCTTCTTTGAAAAACTAAACGCATTGAACAGAAAATCTCTCTCCACTTATCTTCCTAATTAAACTATGAGACCCAACCTCAGTGTTCAAACTTATTTTTCATTCCAGATCTCTTCTCTACCTTTGGTGCTACTTTCTGTATCTCCCTTGGTGACACATAAAGTTCCATTTTTCTGATTCTGTCTCCTTTTCTTTTTTTGTATTTAATTTGTTCTATTTAAAATTTAACAACAATAAACAAAAACATTCAAATAAACAAAATTTTTTAAAATTAATATCCAATACTTTTATTTGAATCTGCACTCTCATTCCCTATGTGGCCATGGACAAATCACTTTATTTCTCTGGGCCTCAGTTTCTTCAACTGTAAAATGAGAGAAGGGGATAAATTATGCCTCTAAAATCTTATGATTCTAAACTATTAAGAAAATAACAGCAATGATGCCCTGTTTGCTTCGAGGTTCTATTCATTCGAACCTCTTTTTCTTCTTTGGATTTTTATTGAATTTTTTGCTATCACCATAATCATCATCATCATCATCATTATTAAATGTTTTACAAAGTCATGAATGGACATATTGTTCCTCTGGTTCTACTTTCTTCACTCTTCATTACTTCATATAAATCTCCCCCATTTCTTGATGTTTTTCCTGTGTGGTCTAATAGAGAGGTAGTATGCCCTGGTGATTAGAAGCTTGGTTGTGGACAAGCATTTGTTGAAGGCCTACCACGTACAAGGCACATGACATCTTGGATTCTTAGTTAAAGTGATGGAGAAACATTAAATAGCCTCCTAATCATTCTTGCTCCCAGACTCTCCCCTTCTCCAACCCATCCTGCCACACAGCTGCCACAAAAAAAAAAAAATCAGCTTTGCTACTCTGCTTTTCTGCTTCTTTCCCGTAAATGGACTATTACTATTTTTTAGGTTTGCACCCAGAGACTTAAGCATCCATTCCTTTAGGAAAGCAGAGCTTTCACAAACCTGGTATCAGACTGGAAGAAAAAAGAAAACCTTAATTACTTTTTCTCCTCATAAGAAAAGTCTATCAGTCCTCAGAATATGGACTATGATAGGCTTTTCTTATCCAAAAGGAGAATGTTACTTTCAGAGATCAAAGAGAATGGCTGAATAAATTATGGTAAATAGAATTACCTTATTGCATTGGAAGAAATAAATGATCCAGATTCAGAGAAACCTGGGAAGATTTGTATGAACTGATGTCATGTTCTTTTAGAACATAGAACAACAGCCAGACAGTTAAATAGCAAAAGAAAGAATTAAGCCTATCTTTTTAGTCCTTTTATTTTTTAATTCACCAGGGATAAAGACTGTCCCAAGTCTCAATCTGACTAGAAAACCCTTTATTATTATTATCTTTCCAATTGCCAAGCTTTGTCCCCTTCAGAATCATTTTAATGGATTCCTTCTCAACAAATCATTGAATGATTCTGGTACAACCTAGTGTTATCAGTCCTGATGTTCTTTTTGGTCTCTCATTCAAACAAAAAAGAGTGAAAATGATAAGAACTAAATATAGCCAAAGTGGAACTGGTCCCAGTGGTCTAACTCACCACTTCTTAAACCCCCCACATGGGGTCGCAACCCACAGTTTAAGAAGTACTGAAGGGATCAAGAGTGGAAAAAGTTAGAGGTGAGAAATGTATACATATAACATAATTCCTTATTTACAGAAACAAATCATCCTACAATAGAATCTTATAGCTGAAGATACTAAGTCCTGTAATGTGGAAATGTGTTTAATATACATGTATTGTACATGTATAACCTAAATCAGATTGCTTGCTGTCTTGGGGAGGAAGAAAGAGAGGAAGGGAGGGAGAAAAAAATTGGAATTCAAAATGTTATAAAAGTGAATGTTGAAAACTATCTTTATGTGTAATTGGAAAAAAATAAAACATTATTAAGTGAATAAAAAAAAAAGATACTGAGTCCTAGAAAGGTGCCTTCCCCAAGACCTTAAAGCTAGTTAATGGTGGAACCTTAGAATCAAGTTTTCCTGACTTCCATTACTATGAATTCTCTACAATGTCATGTAAGCCCACTAGATTAGCCATTCCCTTCTTTAAAAAATGATGACCTCCTTCCCCCAAAAAAAGTCAATGGCTTCCATTAAGACAAAGTCGAAATTCTTTTTGACTCTCCGTGATCTGATCCCAAGCTACCTTTGCAAACTTATTCTCTTTATCAGAATATGTCAGAGATTGTTCATTATCCTTTAATACCCAGTGTTTATTATTGTTTCTGTGCCTCTGTTCAAACTCAGGCTATACCTCCTACGTGGGATGCTATGCTCTGCCCATGTACAAATCCTACTTAGACATCAAGGTCCCATATCAAGTATAATTTCTTCCATGAAGACTTATCTGGTTACTCAGTCTACATTGATCTCCCTCTTCTGTGAATTCCTGGTATGTAAGTGCCTTAGAGAGGCAGCCGGGTACAAAGGAAGAACACTGGCTCTGGAACAGAGAAGACCCAGATCCAATCCCACCTCTAACACTTACTACCTGTGTGGTATTGAACAAGTCACAATCTTTTGGGCCTCAATTTCTTTATCTGTAAAATAAGGGTTCTCTGAGATCCCTCTGGGATCTTGTTTTATGTCTCTGCTCCTATTTTTGTACTTGATTTATAATTTGCTTTTACGGTTTTTAAATAGTTCATATGTGTACATCTTTTAACCCCACCTAGACTGTAAGTTCATTAAGAGTAAGAGCTATGGCTTATCAATCAAGCAATCAGCAAGCATTTATTTACTGCTTATAGTGTACTAAGAACTATGCTAATCACTGGAGGCACAATGAAAAAAGCAAAAACCATCCCTGTCCTCAAGGAGCTTACATTCTAGTGTGTGAAATGGCATATAAATCAGAATATTCAAGATAAATACAGAATAGATAGAAAGTAACTTCAGAGGGAATGGCACTAGCATTTGGCAGGAGAGGGCTTGAGATGAGTCTTAAAGGAAGCCTAAGCCCAAGAGCTGGAAGCTGGGAACTTTCCTTAGCACAGTGCTATGCACATGGTAGATATTCAACAAATGATGGATAAATGAATGAGGGAAATCACAGCAATGTGGATAATTCAAGCCCCCAAATACTTTAATCTCAAGTAGCCATGTAATGGGCATAATTATCTCAATTATCCAATTCACTTTGCTAGTATGAAGATAGCCTAATGTCCATGTTTATATGTCTAGGAATATCCTGAAATAAAAAGTTGTTTTTGTCAATATCAGCCCTTAGAACAAATAAATTATTGAGCAATGGGCTGAGCAAAACTTCTCACCCACTGCCTCGGTGATACCTGGGCTACAAAGCAGAAAGCATCCCAGTGACCAAAAAACACATTTCCAATTGTTTGTGTTACTTCTCGTCAGGGACTAGCATAAACAAGAATGATGTAAAAGACTTGAGATAGAGACAAAGAAAGACAGAGAGAGACAGAGACAGAGAGGAGAGGAGAGGGAGAGAGAGAGAGAGAGAGAGAGAGAGAGAGAGAGAGAGAGAGAGAGAATATTCTTTGCCATGAAGAAGTTAAGGGCATTAGAGGAGTCTACTAAGATGAAAATAAAGCTGTGTATATGCTTATTGTTGACAGGATGCCTTGTATTCCTTAGAGCTATGGATACCCAGATTTAGAAATAGGAGAAGTTCTAGTTTATTTGGTGGTTTGCTTTTTTATTTTTAATTTTGCTTTGTGAGCAAAGCCAGTCGTAATAACTATTCAATAGGAAGCCAAATGATATCCTTGAAATTTAAAAAAAAACTGCTTCTGCAATCAAATTGCTATTAGAGGAAATTTTAACTTTACACAAGTCAAGGGAGCATCAGCTATGCAGTGGCTGCTCTTATTAAAAAACAAAATGTCTGTTAAATATTTTTTTCTTTATCATAGTGCCTAATGGATCTTCGTTGACATGCAGGAAAAAAAAACTCTTCACAATATAAGGGAGTCATCCACCAGTACACAAAAGATGAATAATTATAAGACATTTTCAAATAAAATTGAATGCAGTTTCAGAACTGAATATAATATGTAGCATAAAAAGACATATCTTCTAAAAACAAGCATTATTCCTGGTTCTGGCCAAAGCTATTCAATCTCATTTGTTGAGTGTGTATGCATATTCTCTCTGTCTGTCTGTCTGTCTGTCTGTCTGTCTCTCTCTCTCTCTCTCTCTCTCTCTCACACACACACACACACACACATACACACACACTGTGTGATGAATAATGAAAAAATTATTTATTAAGCTCTTATTATGTACAGAGAAGTATGCTAAGTGCTAGAGATACAGATAGACCTATAAGACAGTCCCAACTTTCCAGGAACTCAGATTCAAAGAGGGGAGATAATACATAAGGCAAGTTTCAGTTGCAAGTCAGATGGAAAGGTCCCATGGTCCTTCTGATGCAGCAGCAAAGCAGATGGTAATAAACCTTCTATAATGCCAATTTCACTTATAAAATCATATCCATTTCTGATGCAAATCCATTTGACAGTGATAAGGATTGTGGGGGTGAGAAATGTATTTTCCAGGTCTTCAGTAGCTGTAGCCACAATTACCAGAAAGTTACCACGTCTCTATCGAAGTTGCTTCCTGGGATGTTGGCTGCAGGGGCTGGGATTTTTTTACCTCAGTCTGAAAGAAAATGGTGGTCAAAGTGGTGACAAAGTTTGACTTGCCTGGTACTTATTGCCTATTGTCTCTCAGAGTGACTTGATACACTAACTAGGCTCACTTTCCCCATATGTGGCTATTGTTTGGCAATTAGAAAGGATGACTGTCCCCTCTGCCACATTTGGGAAAGGAGTTGCTTCTCCATATGTAAATATAATCCTTTTCCAACTTATTATGGCTTGTGTTTCTCTCCTATTCATTCTTATAGTGTTTTATAAGCCTCCATCTAAACAGCCTTCTCAAGTTCCCTATACTTTCTTCTCTATTGATTTTGAGTTCCCTCTTCCAACATATTCTCTCTATATTCTTCTTCAAAATTTTCCTCTCACCTTCAATAAGGTCAGAAAACCTTTCCGGCATCTTGTTAATTCTGTACAAAAACTGCCTTCTACCTACTGTTCTATGCTCTGTCTTCATTTCATTTTGATTTGAGTTGGATTTCCCCCCAAAGGGATTCTGCAAAATTCAGAAAAAAAAAAAGGCCTTAGAACAGCAGTTCTCAATCTTTCTGGTCTCCGGATACCTTGTACTCTTAAGAATTATTGAAAACCCCAAAGAACTTTTGTTTATGTGTTATGTCTATTGATATTTACTGTATTTGAAATTTAAAAATCACAGTATTATTATGAAAATAGTTTTGATCTTACAGACTTGGTGAAAGGGTCTTGAAGACCCCTGAGGTCCCTGGACCGTACTTTGAAAACTGATACCTTGGAAGAATGTAACTAAAGCACTCACTTAATCACTCCACATTTGATTGGCCAAAATATACAGAAGAAAAAGATTCTGACATAAGGAAAAAAACCCTTTAATTGTGACAAAATTTTTACGTCATTTTACGTTTTCAGATAGGTAGTCTACATATAACATGTACTTAGGATATTATTCACCTCATAAAGAAGTTTCCTTTCAATTCACGTACACTTACCACCATGTGGGGGTAGGGTGTCTTAGTCCACGACGTCAACTACAGTATTCTTGCATTGCCTGATGTTCACATGGTTGCTCTCCTGAGGCATGTTCGACTAATGACCATGAATTTACATAACTTATTTAATGATGTCTCTCTCTATTAAACAAGTCTCTATTAAATGAAATTCAATCAATCATTAAACATTGAACATGCCTCTTTTAAATTAAACTTAATCAATCATTTTCAAAGTCAAAGTAAATACTTTTAGATGACACTTTTGAAGCAGCCAAACTTCTAGACCTAAATACAATTGGTTACCTTCGGAAATCTCTCTTTCCTACTACCATTCCTACTCCTTTCCTTCTTTTGTCTCTGCCCCTGTCTTTAAAGAGAAATATTATATAAACTCCTTATCTTAATATCTGGAACAACTATTTCAAACCTTTTCTTCTCTCTAATTTCACTCAGCCATATCCCTAGCCTCCTTCCTAAAATGTGACTGTCAAAATGGCATCCAATATGGTCTGACCAGGACAGAGTATAGTTAACCTGTCACCTACCCCATTCCAGAGACTATACTTCTATTAATACAGTCAAGATTTCAGCTCAACTGCTGGGTCCTAACTTTGCCTCATATTCAGTTTAAAAGCACACTAAAATCCCAAAGATCTTTTCTCACATGTCTAGGCAAATCTGTCCAATGTGCACTTCTGGAGCTAATTTGTTTTAGCCCTGTTGTAGAATGTTAGCTTTCTCCCTACTAAATTTCATCTTCCTAGCATCATGCTTCAGATCATTTTTTGATTCTGACTTTGTCATTCGTTGTGTCTGTTGTTATCCTTCCTAGCCTTGTATCATCTGAACTTTGGATAAAGCTCACCATCTAAGCCTTCATTCAGGTCATGGATAAGCATGATAAAGAGCCCATGACAAAGGGCAGATGCTTGGGTCATGACCTTTCTCCAAGATGACATTGATCCATTAATCTGCTTTTCAGGTCCAGTTATTGAATCTCTGATTCAACATGTCCAAAACAAAGCTTATTACCTTATCCCCTAAATCTGTTGCTCTTATCACTTTCATCAGTAGAACTCCTATTCACCCTGTTCAAAACTTTAGGATTATCTCTGAATTTTTCCTCTCCCTCATCTCTTACAAACACTTTTCATTACCTATACGTATTGATTCTACCACTATCACATCTCTCAGGATTTTATTCCTGGAATGGAATTCTCTTTCTCCTTTCACCTCTTGTATTCTGACCAATCCTATAAAATCCAGCTCAAATACCATTTCTTCCAAGAAGCCTTCCTCCCTTGGACTTCATATAATGTTTTACTTCCTAGTTCCCTAATGAACTGCTCATGGAATAATTTGTATTATAATTATCTTTGCATTTTGTCCTCCTCTAGATTATAAGCCACATGAAAGCTGTTTGGTTTTACCTGAGCTTTATCTCCCCTAGAATCCAGCACAGCTCTCAATATGCAGAAGGTCAGAGGGGTTCTTAACCTTTTTCATATCACAGACACAAAAGACTTCCCCTTGACAGTCAGGAAACCTATGGACTCTCAGAATCATGCTTTTAAATGCATAAAATAAAAAAATAGAATTACAAAAGAAATTATATAATATTGAAATCTAATCAACTAGCATAATAGATTGTTAAGAGATACTAAAAGTATTATAGAAATGAATAATCAGTTTTCAGAAAGCCTTTGTTTTCAGAACCAGATCCAGTTTGTGTGTCAAAATTACTGTTCAAGCACTGGCCCTGAAGTCAGGAGGACCTGAGTTCAAATCTGGCCTCAGACCAAACACTTGAAACTTACTGGCTGTGTGACCCCTGGGCAAGTCACTTAACCCCAATTGCCTAAAAAAAAATGTACTGTTCATAGTTAATAATGCTATTATTCCTAATCAAGTTCATGGACCCTACTTTAAGAAGCTCCCCCATTAGATCATAAGCTCTTTGAGGACAGGGACTGTCTTTTACCTCTTTTTGTATCCCTGGCACTTAGCACAGTGCCTGGCACATAGTAGCACTTAATCAATGTTTATTGATTAATTTATTAATAAATGTTGACTGAATAAAACAAATGCATACTCCGCTCCTTTGAATTATCTCCAACTATGGATACGGGGAGCCTGGGAATGACTTTTGTACCCTCCTCTTCTTGGGAATAATTTATGTAATGTGGATTCATCTTCCAAGGTTATTGTTCATTGGATTTCAGCTCCATTTAATGATCTTTGCTAATCTTCTTCATTATAAGCTGAAAGCAAAGAAAAGGATGAATGTGTTACCATTGGGAGTCATAAAGGTTCTCTCACCTCCTTCTCCTACTACCTACTTACTATTAGATTTATATTCCTAAAACATTGCTTTTATTATATCATTCCCTGCTAAAAAAAAATTTAATTTTAATTTTTTTTAAAAAGCTTCTCGTGACTCTTCAGCATCTGTAATGAAAAGATGAAATTATTTGATGCGGCATTGAACTCTTCACAACTGGGCCCAGCCTAACTTTTCAGCCTCATTTCCAATTATTCTCCTACCTGCCCCCTCTATGCTAGCCAAATTTAATCACTGCTTCCCACATGCTGTGTAGTTTTCCATCTCTGCTCCTTAGAGTGCTGCCCCCCTGCCCTGGTTAATCTTTACTGAGAAGTGGATAATTATAAGGAAATGTGAAATTGTTTAAGCTAATGAGTGTGGTAGATTTTGAGGTACAAATCCCTAATTACCTTTAAGGCTCAGTTCATGTATTAACCTCTACATGAGGTCTTTATTTCCCCTACCCCCAGCTACTAGTCCCCTCCCTAAAAATGCAAAAAAAGAAAATTATTTTGTCTATATTTTTTATGTTTTTAAATATGTAGGTGTTGTTGCCCTTGGTAGAGTGTAAGTTCCTTAAGGGAAGACATTTTCACTTTTTACTTCCTATACACCTAACAGAATGCCTAGCATCTGCATAATAGTTCCTTAGTAAATGATTATTGATTGATTAATACCTCAAATCTCTCTGACCAATATTTCTACTTTTACCACTCTGGTACTCTGAAACTTTGAGTGGTCTGATTTCATCAGTGTGAATTTCCCTCCGGTATAGGTCAGCTATACCTCATTCTGTATAGTTTTTTCCTATGTCTATTCTTATGCCTATATATGTGTGTGTGTGAATGTATATATACATATGTGTGTGAGTGTGTGTGTATGTGTGTATATATATACACATACACACACACATACACATATATTTCTATGTGTGTGTGTATGTGTGGATATGCATATATATAAAAAATACATATATATATATATATATATATATATATATATGCACACATACAGATTGTGTTTTACCTAAGTGAACCATTCAGCAGACCTTATGTAAACTAATTTTTACATAATGCAAATATGCCCCTATCCTCCCACTTCATTAGCCTACATAACAAAGGCATACACAAAATAATTACTTTATGTAAGTCATAAAATGTAGTAAAATACAGATATTGAATATCATATGATAATAATTATGAAATGAAAGGTAAAGTTAATGATAAAGTATGCTAAGTACCATCCCATAAATGTACAATATGTTGCCCTTTCCTGTCCACTGCACCTAGCCTTTATCACTGGTGGTTGGCTGCATAAAATTTTTATAAAGCTATCAAGAGATATTTGGACAGTGGGTCTCTTTTTTTCTATCATACAACTGATGATAACAAGCAATGTTATTCTCGACTGGTCTTTGAACTTTTAAAAATCTTGAAATATGTGGATCTATCTTTTCAATACCAAAACAAAAAATTCATTTTATGTGATGAAATGCTTGTGCCAATTGTTTTGTTGTAAATCTTCTTGGTTCGACCATGGGTTCCAAAGCTTCCCTTTCTTCTTCTGCAATCTTTGCAGCCAGCAGCTCAATCAGATCCTCCTTTGACATTTCTTGTCCATGAGACTCAGTCATTAACTCCACATCATTCTCATCCACTTCTAGCTCCAATTCTTGTGCTAATTTTACAATCATGTTACTTCTTCTAATGTTTCATCTCTTTTTTTTTTCAAATTTTTTCAAATTTTTCAAATCCATGAAAATCAGGAATGAACTACAGGCACTCTTTTTTTTCCAAACTCTCTTCGTACATGTTTCTGTTACATCTTCTCATGCCTTAGCAATATTCTTAATTGCAAGGTAAATATGATAGGACTTCCAGAAATCTCTCAATTTCTAATGCTTATCTGCATCCAAAGCTTTAATTGTCTGAGCAAATGTAGGGCATAAATAATATGCATTGAAATTTCCAATCACTCCCTGATCCACAGGTTGTCATAATGAGGTAGTGTTAGCGAGAAGGTAGACCACTTTTACATTTTTATTAAAATCATCCAGATCGGGAGGGGATTTATTTGTATTATCCAAAGTAAGTAGAATCTTGAAAGAAATGCCATTATTATCACAAAACTTCTCTCAATGAAGCAGTGCATAAATCATTGTTCAAAGGTGAACATGTTATTGAAATAATGCACAGGTAGTGGAGCCTTGCTAATTCCTTTCAATGCTTTGGGATTTTCTGAGTGGTGCACAGGTTTTAACTTGCAAGTCCCAGATACATTCCCTCCAAGCAGAAGAGTAACTATTTTTTGAATCTTTGTGTCCCAACATAGTTTTTCCCTCCCACCAAGATGTAGTTTCAAGATGGCATTCTTTGATAAAATAAGCCAGTTTTGTCTACATTAAAATTTTGCTCCAGCAAATAGGGACTTTCATCTATTATTTTTTCAGGAACGCTGGGAAGTTCTTGCTCCTTCAACTTCACTAGCAACTTCTCCTGACACTTGCACAATAAGAAATCCTCTGCTATTTTTAAATCATGCAAACCAACCACTTCTTGTTGTAAATACCTGTGTTCCTTCAGGGTACTTTACTTTTAAATATTCAAAGAGGTTTCCGGCCTTGGCTTGAATTGTCATCAAGTCTAAAGGAATATTCTGCTAGTCTGATCTTCTATACATATAGTTAATAGTTGCTCCATCTCTAGAATAACACCTTCTCTTTGTTTAGACAGAGAAGTGGACTTCATGTAAGCACTGCCTTTTGCATATGGCAGCATCCTTCACTATGGTGTTCACAGCTGACACTACAAGACAAGTTCACGTGCTATGAGACAATAATTTTTGTTTTCTTCCATATTTTCTAATTATTTTCATTTTCATTTCCAAGCTTATGCTTAGGAGATAGTTTACTTTTCCCCTCAAGAGCATATTTGCCACAAGCCCTGGTGAATATATAAGGATCACTGATGACCACAGAGAGAGGCAAAGTATCACTCACTGTCTGCGAACATATAGGAACTGATTTAGAGATGCTTCTCAGCTTGCCACCACAGGTTATGCTACCAGCATCATACACCATCTCATTATATAGTGTCTGCTTTGCATGAGGAATTTTTGTAATTTTTTAATGTGGATTTCTTTCAAAATTCCTTACATAAAATCAAATTTGCCTAATGTGAATTTATGTAAACCAAGAATTCTCTCTCTCTCTCTCTCTCTCTCTCTCTCTCTCTCTCTCTCTCTCTCTCTCTCTCTCTCTCTCTCTCTCCTCTCTCTCTCTCTCCCTCTCTCTCTCTCATTGACCATTGACTAACTATTCTATCATTTCAGGATCATTTATATCCCTGAAAAATATCTGAAATGCCCTCCAACCCAGTCTTGTTTTCCTGCTGAATTCCAGGTCACAACAACTCTGTCCTATTTTGCTAACTTTCCTTCACAGCCGCTCTGGCATCTGGCATCTATTGCAAACTTTTGTCTGAGATGAAATAAATCAAATCCATTGTTGTGAAACAGAACATAACAAAAAAAAATTTAAACATTAAATAGTGTCATGACAACTCCAGTTATCAAGTGGTAAAGATCTAGTTTATTTGGTGGTGGTGGTGGTGACTGTTTTAATAATACAGGATGCACTAAAATTGGCAAGTAATTTATGAAAAAATATCTAAGATAGTGACACACCAGAAGTTGTAAGGCAAAGGGTCAAGGGAAGATCAGACAAACAGTAAACAACAAGGAATCAGACAGAGGAGGAAGGGTTTTAACGCTGATAAAATATTTAATTATTCTGCTTTTGTCCTCCCATGCTTTATCTGATTCAGCACCAGGACCATGGTTTTTCACTAAGTTATCCCATTAAAGGGCACCTCTAAGCTTTCCAAACAAAAAAACATAAAATAGAATAAAAGTAATTGTTTGTGGGACCTGAGTTTCACAGTTCTAAGCAGCCATCAGGGAAGAAACAACTATTAAAAAAAAAGAAAGAAAAGAAAATGTTTCATCTTTCCTTACTCAGAAGGTGTAGCAGAATATAATTAATTTCAATAAATGATTTTTAATGTCATCTATGAGCAAGACACCATGTGAGGTACTGGCCTCAAAACCAGGAAGACCTAGGTTCAAGTTTCACTTTCAACACATATTGACTGTGTGATCCTGGGCAAGCCATTTGAACGCTCATTGATTTACACATCTCTCTATGACTATTTTTTTTATTTCTTCTCTTTCATTTCATTTTTTTCTCAACTACATAAAAATTTTCTCTAACTTCTCTAACTCATCCTTGAGAAGGCAAGGATTTTGACATGGATTATACATATACAGTCATATAAAATGTATTTCCATATCAGCCATGTTGCAAAAGAAAGCACAAACCAAAAAAACAAGAAAAATAGAAAAAGTTTTAAAAAGTATGCTCCAATCTGCATTCAGACTCCAGCAGTTGTGTCTCTGGAGGTGGATAACATCGTAAGTCCTTTGGAATTCTCCTGAATCATTATATTGCCAGGAATATCTAAGACATTCATAGTTGATCATGACAAAAATATTGCTGTTACTATGTACCATGTTCTCCTAGTTCTACTCACTTCACTTTGCATCAGTTCATAAGTTATTACTCTACTTTGAAGAGAAGATGAGGACCTACATTGGTAATGGCAGTTTCTTCTTTGAGGGAATTCCCTATACTAATGAAATCACTATGTTTAAAATGATGGCACTACCTAAATTAGTTTATAGATTTGGTGTCATACAAATCAAACAAGAGCTAAACAAAATAGAAATAATTATTTGTAGGAATAAAAATGCTAGAATCATAAGGAAATAATGAAAAAAGTAAGAATGAAAAAGGAATAGCATTTCCTCTCTCTCTCTTCACCTATTTATATATGTATGTGTGAATTATATGAGATATATGATATATTATAAATATGACTATACACATAAATTATGCTAATAAACATTAAACTATTAAGGACTATTTTTCTTTTTAAAAGAATAGCAAAGTAACTAAGTAGGATAGACTAAATAAGAATCAGTAGATCTAAATATCCCAGGGTTCAATAAACCTGAGAAAATAAATTAGAACTACTAGAAAGCAGTTTAGCAGAAAGTGTGTTAAGATCAGTCTCTTACAACATATAACTCAAAATGGATACTCCATTTAAGCATTACAGGTCACACATACAAAATTAGAACAGAGCCAGAGCTGATAATTTTCACAACTATGGCTAGGGGGAAAGTTCTTAAGCAAACAAGCTAATGGAATAACCACAAAAGATTAAATTAATCATGTTGATTACACAAAATTTAAAAGCTTTTTTTTAATAAACAAAATCAATGCAGCTAGCATAACAAGGAATGCTCTCAGTCAGGGAAAATCTTTGCAACAAATAACTCTGATAAGAGACCAGTATCCAAGATACAGAGGGAACAAATATTAGGCCAAAAGCCAATCCCCAATAGATAAATAGTCAAAGGATACAAACAGTTCTCAAACTAAGAATTGTAAACTCTTAACAACATGAAAGAATGCTCCAAATCAACAGTAATAAAAGAAGTACAAATGAAAACAACATTGAGGTTTAACTTCATACCCTGCATATTGGCAGAAATTATAAAAGGTAGAAATAATCAATATCTGAAGAGTCATGAGGAGATAAACATTCTAGTTCATTATTAGTGAAGCTATGATTTAGTATAACCATTTTGAAAAACAAGTTGGAATTCTGCAAATAACTAAAATGTCCATAATCTTTAACCTAGAGGTTCCACTACTAGACATGGACTCCCAAGGAGGTCATTGATGAAAAAAGAAATTATATCAGCATTTTTGGTAGCAACAAAAACTGAAAAGTAGAAAACTTTCTTCTAACAAAAAACTGGAAAGAAAGTAGAAAGAAAAAAACACACACAATGAATACAACAATGTAAATGGAAATTGCCCAAAAAAAACCACTGTGTAATTAAAATTGTCCTTAGAGAAGAGTTGATAAAATGTACTTCCCTCCATTTTTTACTGAGGTGAGGGGGCCATAGTCTTGCAATACTATAGATGCTATCAGATTTGACTGATATATTGATGTTGATTGATTTTACTGAACTGCTTTTTTTCTCTTTTTAAAATTCTTTGTTATAATGAATTGGGTGAGAGAGGTGAGGACTATATTTGAAAATAAAGATGGTATAAAAGCAAAACAACAATACCATGTTCTAAAATTTTTAAGAGGTAATGAGGAACTGAACTAGGATTGTGCTCATCAGGAGGGAGAAAAGATAGATATGAAAGATATCATAAAAACAAAATTGACTGGCATTGGCAATTGATTAGACAAAAGAGGTTGATTATATAAAAGACAATCACCTAGGATGATTCCAAGGTTATGAACTAAGTAATTAGGAAGATGTTGGTGCCCTCAACAGAAATGTTGGAATGTGAAGGAGGTATGGGTTTGAAGCAAAAGGAGGAAATGTTACATTTGAGACACAAAGCACTTGCGTTGTCAGTAGTACATTCTAACAGAAATATCCAGCAGGCAATTGGTGCTAGAGAACTAGAGTTTTGGAGAGAGATTGGGACTGAATATATAGCTTTGTGACTCATCACATATAGATGATAATTGAACCCAAGGAAACAGACCACCAAGGAGTAAAGGAACAAAAGAAGATGATTCAAGGTAAAGGAGAATACTCTTAAAAAGAAATCACCACTGGTTGATAAGCCAGCAAAGGAGACAGAGAAGTAGTCTGATAGATAAGAGGAAGACCAATAGTGAATAGGAGTCAAAGGAGGACAGATGACCCCAGAAAATCCTCTCCTGGAGGAGAGGGTGTAGGCAACAATGTCTATGTACTCCTGGCAGAACAAATGGGAAAAGGACCACTTGTTTTAGCACTTAAAAGATCTGAGAAATTGTGTTCAATAGCATAGTGGAGCACAATGCCTGATTACAAGGGGTTAAGACATGAATGGGTGATGATAAAGTAAAGGCAACAAAAGTAGATTTGTTTTCTCTGCTTCTAGCACTGAAGAAGATGAGAGATACTGTATTGTATCTTGAGGGGATGGAAGAATCTAGTGAAGGCTTTTAAAAATGAATGAGACCTGAGTATGTGTGTAGTCTTGGAGAAAGATTACGAATGAAAGGATTAGAATGAATAATGGGCTAAGTCCCCAGAAGAGACAGAATGGATGAGACAAAGACTATACATAAGTCATGCTGTCCACAATTAACTGACACGGAAAAGGGATAATTCTAAAGAGATTGGAGAAAAGGAAGAAAGAATAGGAGAAGAAAAAAGATGGGTTTTGAATTGTGGAGTAGGGAGACAAGAAACTGAGCTCACTATTGATGGCTTTTCTCAGTAAGGTAAGAGGTATTAACGGTCATCTGCTTGAGAGAATGGGTGGGTGAGTATGGTGCCTGTAAGCTTAATGGAAAATGGAATATTTGGAACAAAAGCAGTTGAGACTTTGATAAAAAGTCAGTCAACAAGTATTTTGCACATGCTTACCAAGTTCCAGACACTGTACTAAACACTAGGAAAAAAAAGAAAAGGGTAAAAAAGCTTCTCTGCCTTTATGGAGCTCACATTCTAATGAGGGAGACAACATGCATACATACAGGATAGGTGGAAAGTGATAGCAGAGGAGATGACACTAGGAGTAGGGAAGAGAGAGGAGATAGGGGTTAGAGATGGGGGAGGTAGAGCAGAAAAGGCTCTACAGCAGGTGGAATTTGAGCTGAGTCCCAAAGGAAATCAGAGAGGTTAAGAGGTGAAGGTAAAGAGGGAGCGCATTCCAGGAATGCAGAACCAGTACGAAGGTAGAGAAAAGGAAGCTGTGGTGTTGTGTTCAACATAGCCAACAGGCCGGAGAAGCAGGATTATAAAATACACAAGAGGGGAACAAAATATTAGTAGGCTGGAAAGGTAGGAAGAAGTCAGGTTATGAAGAACCTTAAGTTTCAAACTGAGGAGCTTATACCTGATCTTTTAGGTAATAATGGGGCACAGGAACTCCTTGAGCATAAATGGGCAGACCTGCATTTCAGGAAAATCATTTGGGCAGCTAAGTTGATGATCATTTGGAGTGCAGAGAGACTTAAGCAAAAGGAGATAAATTAGAAGGCTTTCGCAATGCAGATAGATCCCAATTAGTGTGAATAATAAATTATTATTATTTGGATTCGTACTACATTTTTTCCATTGGGCTGAAACCAGTTGCCATATTTTACATAATTACAATTTCAATAGCACCTTCACATACATGACCACTTTAGGGGATTCATTACTGACATTAATAGGGTCTGGCTGTGATTAAAGGCAGAAATGTTGAGGACCTTAACCAGGAGGGTCACCATGTAAATAGAAAGAAGGGGATACAGAGGAGAAATGTTGTGAAGGTAGAAACAAGACTTAACAATGGGTTGACTATGGGATGGATGAAAGAGTCAAGAACGATCCCAAAGTTGATTGGATGACTTGAGGATGGTGATGCCCTCAACAGCGAAGGGAAAGTTGGGAAGAATGAAAAGTTCCAGTGAGAAAGAAAATGAGTTAATCAGTGAAGAAGACATTGTCCCTCTCTTCAATGACCAGTAATCCAATCCTAACCTAATCTAGTCTGATCTAATCTAGTAAATTGTAAACACTGAAGAAAATAAGATTCAGGGGCAGCTAGGTGACACTTACTAGCTGTGTGACCCTGGGCAAGTCACTTAATCCCAATTTCCTAAAAAAAATAAAATAAAATAAAATAAAATTCAGATTGGAAAATTCTGTGCTGGCTACAGTGTAACTGTCTTAATGAGAAAAATGGAAGAAGCACCATATCTTTTATAACAATATGTACACTACTTTGGGGACAAATAAAGGTATTAAGGCTTCATGGGCAGAGCAAAAAAAAAGAGATTTGGGACTGGGTCTTTGCCAGTCTCATTTCTATGGTTTGACAGAAAAAATTATATAAGTGTACTCTAAACACTCCATATTGCTATTCCAGTGGCTGTTGCTATGGTTTATGAAACTGCCTCCAACAGAGAGAGTTCTAAAACAGGAGCTCTGTTCCTTAGAGCTTTAGGAAAATTACTTTGACAGCTGAATAAAGGGATAGATTGGCATAGGGAGCAATGTGAGGCAAAGAATCAGATTAGAAGGCTATTAAAACAATCTAGGCAAAAAATGATGACAGCATGAACTGAGGTAATAGTGGATCAGGTTAATATTCTGAATAGCAAATCTTTCAAAACTGTGATGGGATGGGACAAATAGCTACTTTAACCATTTTAATGTCATGATAGTACCATCATATTTTGTGTTCAATTATGTGGATACTACAATATCCAACATACACTGCATAACATATAAAGAATTACAAAAGACAAGCAAAGAATGAGAAAACTATATGAGAATGAAATGTCAAAGAAATGTATGATAAGAAAAAAAATGAGACAATACTCTACCAAGGTAAGGGATAACAATGGATACAGTATTCCATTGTCCTCCGTGAAATGTCTATAGAACTCAAAAAAGGTCTCCAGGATGTGTGGTAGACTCCTTGTGGAAGATTTATAAAAGAGTATGGTAAGAGATGTAGGCATGGATGGGCTGAAATTTACATATATGGAAAAAGTACCTTCAGATACATTGTAGTACAATAGTGTTCATAAGATCCCCTGAAGAAAAATGTGTTTCCTTAATATCAGATTTGCTAAAGGATACAGCTTTCCCAAAATGTAAATCTATGTAGTTTTTACAGGATAAGTAACCAAGATATAAAGCATTGCTACTAAAATAAGATTATGCTGGCATGGCTCCTAAGTGCTAACTGTGGCAGGGAAGAATTAGAAGAAATGGAGTTGATTGTCCCCAGCTCTCAAAATTATCTGACAATGCTCCTTAAATATTTGACTTCTAAAAATATTTGGCTTGCTCTTTTGTTTAAAATATATATGTATGTTATGAATGATTAAACTGTGGTGTGTGTGTGTGTGTGTGTGTGTGTGTGTGTGTGTGTGTGTGTTTTCCTTTGGTGCATGAAGCTGCTGCTACTAATTCACCACCAGAAGTCGATTTTAGGATTTAGAATCAGGACACCTGGGTTTGAGTCCAAGCTCCTATACTTACTAGCTATGTGACCATAGGGAAGGCATTTTATGTTCTTGAGCCTCAGTTTCCCCATCCATACAATGAGTTATAATAAGATTTCCACCTCTCAACCCAGAGATGTTATACTCTGTAGATGTCTGGAGAAGCAGACAGTTATGTATGGAAGGTGAACTGAGTTCACAATATCCATGTTCATTACTTCCTGAGCTATATAAGGGTATCATGAGACATACTTTTGACACTGGTGATTGTGGCTTAATGTAGCAATGAGATCCAAACCCTGGATTTGATTGTGACAAAATACAGACTAGAGTTTAGACTGGATGGGTCAATTTTATGAAAACAAGGGCAATAGTTGTGAATCAGTACACACGTAAAGGAAGGAGTGACTTGATTTAATTAGCTAACTAATTAAATAGGGTGGGAAGCTGTAAAGTAAGAGGCTCTTGGCCAGATCTATAGCAGTATAAGAATCCAAGTGGGCTCCTGAGCCAGATACAAGTCCTGGTTTTTAATATCCTCTCATGAAATAATTCAGTTCAAGAGTGTGGTAGAAGCACCATTTCCTAGGACCCTGACACATATGTAGAACTAACTTGTCATATCCTTTCACCAATACAGGCGAGGCCAGCTTTTCCTTAAAAGGTCTGAAAATGTCCTTGAGACATTTTTGATGAGGATGGAATCTGGACACCAGAAAGGAAAAACCCTGGACTTTCCCACATGGCCAAATCTCTGGCTTTTGCCTGAGGCTATAATCCTATCAACTGGCCTTTCATTATGGCTACACCCAGTCTCCCAGTTCTGTTACCCTTCACCCAACCTCCATTGTCTTACCTCCCTATGCCACCCCCTCCCCACTTCCCACCCTTAATCCTAGCTAGGTTCCATTCTTCCTTGGCCACGTGGACCAGGTCCCTAACTTTCTATTACCTCACAGTCCCATCCCCTCTCCCCTCCCTTGCAGACTACTTGGCCACTCCTAGATCCCTCCCACAGTTTTGCTGTATATAAGATCCATCTTTTCTCCATGAAGGTGCTCAGATTTTTATAATCTAACCAATAGCTCATAGATGCTCAGGTTCTTAAGAGTCTGGCTAATATGGCAGATCTTTAATAAACCTTATTTTTGGCAGAAAGAAGGCTTGAGTCAAATTCTTTTGGATAGGACCTGCATGTCATGATCTCAGGGTCCCAGCACCCCTAAACCTCTAGCCTCATCATTTTGATCCAGGAAAATGAGGTTTATACCACTGACTCATCTTAGTCACCTAAAAGCATAAAAGAGGCCAGACCATGAAAAGTCAGTGCCCCTTAGACTTGGTAGATGTCTCACTGCTATTCAGGTTGTCATATTCTGTTGACCAGATATGTTTCTACCAGGCTCACTGCTGCATACTCAATGAGTGTCCTTTCCATGCTAAGTAAACTTTTTTTATTTTTAGCCTATTAGATTGTCTGCCTGTGAGTGTTTCATTACATTCCAACCTTGAACTTGAATTACTAGACGAACTTGAATTACTAGACTGGCAGGTAGAAAAAGTTCTAAATCCCATTCTGGGATAACTGTTAAGTTATTAAAGGCCCTACCATATATATGTCAGTGTTCAATCCCATGGTTAAAGGTAATCCTCAACTTTACAGAAAACATTTGATGCCCACATAATTAATGATCACAGAAAGTAAACAGTACTGCAAAGCAACATTTTATATTCCCTACATCATACTTTTTTTTTTTTGGCTACGTAATGGGTTAAGTGACTTGCCCAGGGTCACACAACTAATAAGTGTCAGGTGTTTGGTCTGAGGCTGAATTTGAATTCAGGTACTCCTGACTTCAGGGCCGGTGCTCTATCCACTGTGCCACCTAGCTGCCCCATACCTTTCTGACTGACAGCAAATTCTACAACTGTTCTCAATTCTGGATAGATCAGTTAAAAAGCTGTCTAAGCACATACCACTTACTAGGTGTGTGACCCTGGGCAAGTCACTTAACCCCATTACGTAGCCAAAAAAAAAAAGCTGTCTAGGGAGCCAAATGATTTCCTAAGGGGATTGCAATCCTTCCACTAGCAATGAAATGAATCACAGTTGCTTACAGACCAAGTCACAGGTCAGAAAAATGATAGAAAATAAAGAGGGGGGAGGTGTGGGAGATTATTGGGTTTTTTGAGGTGAAGAGAAAAAAGGGACTATAAGAGTGTTTTGTTTATATTATAAAATATAATCTTTTTTAAAGATACCTTAAATAACTTTATCATGATCATTCAAAAACAAAATCCTCACCATTAAAAGAAAATGGAGGAAGGAAGTAGAAGTAAGGAGTTTTTATGAATCATATTAATTGCTCTATATAAATATTTACATTTATCTACAATTTATGCCTTTACAACCTCCCATAACACCCACTCTCTTTTTAACCCTTGGCAATATGGCTTTCATTTTTACCATTCTGCCAAAACTGCTTCTCAAAAGTTTCCAGTAACCTAAAAAAGAGGAAGAAGTCAAAATAACTCCAATGATTCAAGCCTACTTAACTGAGAAGATGGTGGTATCATCAACAGAAGTAGAGAAATTGGAGGAAGTCAAGTTTTAATGAGATATATAAGTTCATTTTGGGACACATTAAGTTTAAGATGCTAGATCTGTATTTTCAGCCCTAACCCACCTCCCCAATTATACTGACCCCTAAAATGAATCCTCCTACCTCTCTTATCCTTCACATTACTACTACATTAATCTTCCTCAAGTACAGATCTAGTTATGCCATTCTTCTGTTCATCAGTCATCTCTGATTGCTTCCTATTGGAACGCCAGGTTCAAGCTTCTTTCCTTTGCATTCAAAGTCCTCCCAAACTTAGCAACCTTCTATCTTCCTAGTTTTATCTTATTGATGTCCTTGTACTGCACAATCTAAGGAGATTACTTTTTTCTGTCCCTTGAATATGTCCCATTTTCACATCCTTATTCCCACTCTCCTTTTTTCCTGAAATGTTCTTCTCCATATTTGCCAGTTGAATTTCTACCCATTCTTTTGTGAGTGATCCTTTAAGAAAATGACCCTTGGCTATCACTTGTCTGGGACCTGCCTGCTTCCAAGAAAAGCAATTGCTGAGTTAAGTCTTTCTTGACAGTTCATGTATCTGGCAGAAAGATTTGGCCAGAGCAGGTGTGTTCTGGAGCCAACTCAGGCAGGTTCAAGAAAGCCCACTGTTAAATTTTCAGTGTGAGCGTTTACACCTTGGAAATCAGCAAACACTACAAATCAAGACTAGATTTATTGCCTAGACAAAAAATGTTAATAATGATAATAAATGAATAAATAAGTAAATGTTAATAAAAAAAGATGAAACTTAAAAGTGTGTCATGCATACTTTTTTTAAAATTTTATTCATTTTAAACTTAAATACAAAATAGGGAGTGGGGGGAGAACATTTCCATGTATACAGCGGAACATGAGGGAATTCAATATAAAACCACGAATTTCCATTTCATACTGTTTACTTTAAAAAAAAACTTTGTAACAAATACTACAAATTGTTTTCAAAGCTACCCATCTTTTCTGCACTTCCTTTTAAGTTTTCTTTTGTTCTGTGCTGTGTATTCTTAATTTTGTTTTCTCCCTGCCTCTCTCTCTCACCTTAGAGAAGGCTACAATTACATATATACACACATACATACATGTATATTATACCCACATGCATACATATAAATATATATACACACAAATATATATGTATTTTTTTAAATAAACCGTACTTTACATACTTCTAATAATGAGTTCTTTCTCTAGAGGTGTATAGCATCTTCCTTCATAGGTCCAAGTCTTTCCATATTTTTCTGAAATCAACCAGCTCATTATTTCTTGTGGAACAGCAGTGTTTGTTTCATCACAATCATATGACACTACTTGTTTAGCCATTCCCCAATTAAAGGGCATCTATCATTTTAACCAATCTGGTAGATGTAAGATGATATCTCAACATAGTATTAATTTGCATTTCTCTCATCAATAATAACAGAGCATTTTTTCATATGACTACATGTAAAAACTGCCTGTTCATATCCTTTGACCATTTATCAGTTGGAGAATGACTCATTCTTATAAATTTGACATAGTTCTTAATATATTTGAGAAATTAGACTTTTATCTGAAAGATTATCAATAAAAAATTTTCCCAACTTTCTGTTTTCCTTATAATCTTGCCTACATTGGTTTTATTTACATAAGAAATTTTTAAGTTAATATAATCTAAATTACCCATTTCATACTTCATGATATTCTTTTCCTCTCATTTATGCATAAATTGTTTTCCTATCCATGAGTCTGACAGGTAATATAGTCCATGTTCTTCTAATTTTTTTGTGATATCTCTCTTCATATCTAGGTCATGTATCCATTTTTACCTTATCTTGGTACATGGTTTAAGATATTGGTCTATGCCCAATTTCTGCCAAGCTGTTTTCCAACTTTCCCCACAAATTTTTTTTTTTTACCAAACACTGAATTCTTATCCTAAAAATCTAAATCTTTACATTTGTCAGAAATAAGGTTACTATGATCCTTAACTACTATGTATTGCATGTCAACTCTGTTCCGCCAATCTACCTTCCTATTTCTTAGCCAGTACCAGATAGTTTTAATATTTACTGCCTTATAATATAGTTTGAGACACAGTATTACTAAGGCTCCTTCCTTTATATTTTTTTAGCTCTTTTTAAATTCTTGACTTTTTGTCTTCCAGATGAATTGTGTTATTATTTTTTTCTAGCTCAGTAAAATAATTTTTAATAATTTAATTAGGATGGTATTGAATAAATACATAAGTTAAGTAAAATTTTCATTTTATTATATTGGCTTTGCCTACCCGTGAACAGTTAATATTTCTCCAACAGTTTAAATCTGACTTTATTTGTGTAAAGAGTGTTTTATAATTACGTTCATGTAGTTCCTGGGTCTGTTTTGGCAGCTATACTCTCAGATATTTCATACTGTCTACAGTTATTTTAAATGGAATATCTCTCACTATTTCTTCTTGCAAGATTTTGTTGGTGATATATAAAAATGCTTATGATTTATGTAGGTTTATTTTATATCCTACTGCTTTGGTAAAATTATTGTTTCAACTAATTTCTTAGTTGAATCTTTAGGATTTTCCAAATATATTATCTTGTCATCTGCAAAAAGAGATAGTTTATTACTTCATTTCCCAGTCTGATTAATTCCATTTCTTTTTCATATTGCTATTGCTGGCATTTCTAAAATAATATTGAATAACATTGGTGATACAATGTAGTTTCCCCATTTATCTCTTTTAACTAAATCTATTTTAGCTTTGACTTTGTCTGAGATCATGATTGCTACCCCTGCTTTTTTTATACCAGCTGAAGCATAATAAATTCTACTCTAGCCCTTCATTTTAACACTGTATCTATGTCTCATTTTTAATGGTATTTCTTGTAAATGATAAATTGTCAGATGCTGATTTTTAATCCATTCTGCTATCCATTTCCCTTTTATGGGTAAATTTATCCTATTCACGTTCAAAATTATAATTACTAGTTGTGTATTTCCCTCTCTCCTATTTTTCCTCACTATTTATCCTTCTTTCCCTGTTTATGCTATCCCTTTTTATATGTCTGATTTACTTCTAATCACTACCTTGATCTTATTCCTTGATCTATCCTTTACCCCCAACCTCCACCTTAATCTACCTACCCCTCCACCCTCCTAATTCTCAAACACACCTTTCCAAAAGTCCCTCACCTTCTTATTTCTTTATAAACTTAGAAGACCTCCTCAATATATATGTTGTTCCTTCTTCAACCCAGTTTCAATGAGAGTAAGATTCTAGCACTATCAGCCGTAAACCCCTACTTGCTTCTTCTCTATCAGTTTTTCCTTTCATGCCTCATTTATATGGAGCAGTTGTTCTTTTTCACTTCTCCCTGCCTAGTTTGTTTTTTAGAATCAACACACATTACTCAGCTCAGTCCAAGCCTTTCTTTTAAACTACCCAAGTAATGATGATAGTCTTAAGACTACTGGTGACATTTTTGCATATAAGAAGTAAACGATTTGACCTTATTAAGTCCCCTATAATGTTTACTTTGTGTTTCTCCTGAATCTTATATGTCCTATTTTCCATTGAGTTCTGGTCTTTCTATCACAAATACCTGAAAGTCCTTCCATTCACTGAATGCTCTCCTTTTTTTTTCTTTCAGGATTACATTTAACTTTGTTGGGTAAGTTATTTTTGGTCACAACCCCAGATCTTTTGCTCTTCAAAATATTATGTTCCAAAACTTAATCTTTTAACATAGAAGTTCCTTGGTCTTGTGTGATCCTGATTGTAGCTCCACAGTATTCAATTTTTTTTTCTTGTTCCTTGCAGTATTTTCTCCTTAACCTGGGAGCTTTGAAACTTGACTGTGATATTCCTATAAGTTTTCATCCTGAGATCTCTTTCAGGTGGTGATCAATAGACTTTTTTCTATTTCTACTTTACTGTCTCATTATACAATTTCTGGCCAATTTTCCTTAATAATTTCTTGTGATATTGTAGTGACTCTTTTTTTTTTGGTCATAATTTTCAGGTAGTCCAGCAATTTTTATATTGCCTTTCTTCAATCTATTCTCCAGATCAGTTTTTTTTCCTAATAAGATGTTTCATATTCTCTTCTTTTTATTATTATTATTTTGATTTTGTTTTATTATTTTTTGGTGTCATTAGCTTCTGTTTGCCCAATTCTAGTTTTTAAGGAGTTATTCTCTTCCTTGAGTTTTTGGATCTCTTTTTTTAATTGACTGACTTTCTTCTCACAATTTTCTCGATTTTCTTGTATTGCTCTTATTTTTTTTTCCTAATTTTTCCTCATTCTCTCTTATTTGATTTTTTAAGTCCTTTAAGTTCTTCCAAGAACGCTTGGGCTTGTGACCATTTGACATTTCTCTTTGAGTTAGGAGTGCCTTTTTTTAACTTTGCTGTCTTCCCCTGACTATGAACCCAGACCATCTCTACCCCCACAGTAGCTGTCTATGGCTGAGTTCTTTCTCCTTTGCTTACTCATTTTTATTTCTATTTTGTTTTATATTTTAAGTAGCTTATTAGCTGAGGTGTGGGGAATGACTTAACTGTTTTCTGAACACTGTCCGGGGCCCTAGCCTCAGACACTGCTCGCTACGCCTAAGCCACAGCTAGGGCTTCCCAGTCATGCTGTCCCAGAAATGCTTTTGTTTTCTGAGGTCCCTCTCACAGCTGAAAACTTTGTCTCTCCCCCTCTGCCCTAGAAATGAAACCAGGAACTCCACTCTCCTGCAAGGGCTCATAGTCAGCAAAGTCCCCACCCTCCTGCTACTGGACTCAAGGATGGGATGAGGGGCTTGCTCCTTCTCACCCTCAGCTGCAGCCCAGACCACATCTGGTCAGCATAGCTGGGCCTGCTGTGCTGTGACAGTGGAGGATCCTTCAATCTGCCCCTGCTCAGCTGTACAACCTCACTGTCTTTGAGATGAAAGTTCCTGAGGCCCACCCTGCTGTCCCCAGGCTTGTTATATCAGCTCCAAGCATATTTGCTCTTCACTCTGGCAGAACCTCCACCCCCTGAAAGTAGGGTCTTTTCCTGAGGTCCTCTCAAATTGTCTTGGGAAAACAACTGCTTTGCCCCAAGTTTTATTTATTTCTGCTGCTCTACATTCACTTTGAGGTGATGTTCTGTCTTTTTTTGTGGGGAAAATTTGAAGAGCTCTGACAACTTGGATTCAAATCTCTGACACTTCCTTCTTCTGTGACCTTGCAAAGTCATAATCTCCTTAGGTGAGCCTCTTTTCTCATTTGTAAAATGAAAGGCGGGATTAGATGGCCAATGAGGCACCTCCTGCCTCTGGAGCTGTAATCCTGTGGGCATGTCACTGACAGAAAACTGACTCATTTGTGCCTGCTCTCCAGTGAAAGGAGTAGGGCATAGGCAGTGAAGGCTTTTTGAAACAAGATCAAGGAAAAGAGAATGTTTGTCTGAACTCAAGTTCAATGTGTCTGTTGAGACAAGTTTTCCTCATCTTTACTTTATGGTCAGTTTTATCCTCAAAGTCAAAACACACATACAATACATTAAGAGATATGTGACCTTGGACAATTTTGCTGGTTTGCATCAATTGTTTACAGAGTTGTATACCCAGCTAGAAAAAAAAATCACTCAATATTGCCAAATCTTTAACATAGATCAAATTTTCCAGCTCTGTAGCCAATTTTGTCTCTCAGATATATTTGTTACTCTCTGGTCCTTTCTAATATTAGTGCCTTCTCTCTGAGTTTATCTCCAAATTATCCTGCATATATATTGTTTGTATATAGTTTTTTGCATGTTGTTTCTCCCATTAGATTACGAGATTCTTAAAAGCAGAGACTGGTTTTTGTCTTTCTTTGTATCCCCAGCACTTAGTAGGTGCTTAATCAGTACTTGTTGATTTGACTTAAATCGGTTTTTTTAAAAAAAGTTACTCTCTACAAACTTTCACTAAGGTTCCACATGCCATCAGTTTAGGAGCACAAAATTTCTAGGTGGAATTATCTAGAAAATAGCAGACTCATGCTGTCTCATATTTAAAGGACCTCTTAGACTTCAGTTCCCTCATTCTTTTCAGTGAAGATTTCCTAGGGACGATCTAACTCTAAAATTCCTTTCTGGTTGAAAAGTCTATGATTCTTAAGCCATGATACTCTCATAGACTCTACATATTAAATATATGCAGGCAGCTAGGTGGTGCAATGATAGAGCACTGGACCTAGAGTCAGAAAGAGCTGATTTCAAATCTGGTCTCAGATTCTCACTCTGGATAACTCACCTAACCTCTATTTTCTTCAGTTTCCTGTTCTGTAAGAAGGGCATAAAAATAGCACATATGTCCCAGGGTTTTCGTGAGGATCAAATGAGAAAATATTTGTCAAGTGTTTAATAGAGTGCAAGCACATAGTAAGTGCTATATAAATTATTATATTATATTGAAGTACTGAACTCCATGTGCTGAACTCCATTTTGTTTTCTGACCTTCACCTTGCATGCCGTTCTTCAGGAAGTAGGAGTTCCCGCCTTAGAAAACCCTCAAAGAAAGATACCCGCCCCAATCTTATTCCATGATCCTTATATGGTTCCAAAGGCAGGATTAACCAATCACTTGTTTGGCTTCTGTAACTTCCTGCTTAAGCAACCCCTGACCATTTCTTCTGTGGCCTCTGCATTTATAAACTCAAGCTCTGCCCCTGATCAGGGCTGCTTGATTTGGGTATGTACCCCTTGCAGCCGAGTGCTGATAAATCCACATTTTAAATTACATCTGGGTCTCCCTCGCTGATTTCTCTGTACAACAATATAAATTATTTTATTATATGTTATAAATATTATAAAGTGTTATATAAATTATATTTAAAAGTATTACATAAATATTAGTCATTATTATTATTAGACATAGTCTTGTAGATAAACTTCTGAACCACAAATAAAGAGAACTGAGCTCCAAACTAACTAGGCATCCTTCATGTGTGTGCAGCAGATGTTGGTGGGAATCAATGCCTGCCCGTACTTTCTTTTTTAAATCAGATTTTTTGCTAATATCCTTTGTCTTTACATCAATTTCATTCCCAAAAATATCTCACCCCCTCTCTTACCAACAATTTTTGTAATAAAGATTAAAAAATAAAGCAAAAAAAATGTAGTTCAACAAAACCAACCAAGCCATCCACCATTTTAGACTGCACATGGAATGATCCTAGTCCCCTATCTCTGCTTGTTGTTGTTTGTCCTTCATTCTCAAAGTGGACCATGACATCAGGGAGGTGATACCATGACTTGCAAGTGAATTGGATTTAAGTAAGGAGGGCTGTGCAATCAAAGGCCTTTTTGAGGTCTCAGTTTGACTGAGACAACACTCATTCAATGATTAAGGCTAAATAAGGATGAGGCAGAGACTCAGAGAAAGACTTTTACCTAGTCAAAAAAAAAATCAATCTGGGAGGGGAAGACCCTCGGGATTTCTGACCAAAATAGAAACAATTGCTATTTACATTCCCTCTGAGCCAATCAGGGCCCAAATAATGACCAAGTAGGGCTTGGCCGGGGACTATGATGAGAGCGAGAGTGATTTGGGTTTAAAGCTGGTCTTTAAGAAAAAAAAAGGTTTCAGAGATCAAAATTTACATGCCTTTTGGGCAGAGCACCCACAGATGAGGGTATGATACCCAATGCAGATAGAGGAAAAGAAAGAGAGACAGAGACAGAGAAAGAGAGGGAAGGAAGGAGAGAAGGAGGGAGAGAGGAGGAGGGAGAGAGAGAGAGAGAGAGAGAGAGAGAGAGAGAGAGAGAGAGAGAAAGAAGAAAGAAAGAAAGAAAGAAAGAAAGAAAGAAAGAAAGAAAGAAAGAAAGAAAGAAAGAGAAAGAAAGCTGTATAGAAAGCTGTGTTGCCCAGCTGTCAGAGGGCAGCTCCTTTTCTACTCACAGAGGTTGTTTGTATTTAGTTCTCCACGAGGACCATGGCATCAAGGAGGTGATGCCATGACATGCAAGTGAATTGGATTTAAGTGAGAGAGGGCTGTGCAAAGTCACCAGCCTCACTTTCTCCTTCGGAGCCATCTGGGTCCAGTGCATGATATAGATCAGGATGACTGGAGTTGTTGGATACATTTGGTGACCCCCCCCACCTCTGCAAAAAGAGAAGGGAAGCATATTTTGTCTAGACTAGACTAATTAATTAATTATACTGCATTTCATTTCTTTTTTTTTTTGCTTATACAATGTTGCAGTCGTGTATATTCTCTTTCTGGTTCTGCTTATTTCGTTATCCATTAGTTCATGTAAATCTTCCCATGCCTCTCTGATTTCTTCATATCCATTTCTTCTTACAGCATATTACTATTCCATTTCATATCCTGATAAGTTTCCCCTATTTTCTTTCTCCACTGAAATACCCATCAGATCAATTAATCTGATACAGAGCATTTTTGAAGAAAGCACACTCCTTGCTCCTGAAGCCATCTAAAGGGTTTTTCAATCAATCAAAATATTCATTCGTCTATAAATGAGATCCCCCTAATCTGATGGCAAAAAGAATTAATGGTCAATCAAGTCAAACCTATTATTTATGTATTGCCTGAAAGCTAAAAAAATATATGAAATACAAATCTACTCCAGGATTTTTGTTATACATAGCTTTTGAAAAGCTGCAGGCAATATAACTCTATGATATAAAAGCTATTATGTGACAGATTTTCTTGGACCATTTTATGGATAATGGGGTTGATCCTTTGGAAAGGATGCTTTCTGAAGCTGAATTGTATGAACATGAAATCCTTTCATTCATTCACTCAACAAATTTTGTTAAACACTGACTTCTGCAAAGCAAGAAATAATTTGTGTGTTTGTTGCTGGATTAAAGAGCCTTCATAGAAAAATTAGGGGCAGCCAACACTAAAAGTGATAGGTCCATTTAACGGAATACCACTTGGCTTAACTAAAGATACTTGAGGGACCACATAAGTGGTTGCAGGAAAACATAAGGAAAAAATACCAGGGTAGGTAGAACTGAAACCACTATAGCAGATTTACCAAGAGCAGGGGCAGGGATACAGAAGATTAGGGATGTACTAAGGGACCCTCAGGCACAATAGTCTTCAGACCAAAGCAGGAGGAAGGAATCCATGGTTATCAAGCCAGAAGCTAACTCCAGCTCTGTTTGGAACTCCTGGGCTCATCTTCCCTCCTTCTTGAGTGTTCAGGGATTTGCTTATACAGTTCTGATTTATTTATGACTCCAGAGATCCAGTAGATGTCAATCAGATTGAAAAATGGCTGTTTCTCAGACAGTTCTCAGATGAAGAAATTAAAGCCATCTATAGTCATATGAAAAAATGCTCTAAATCATTATTGATTAGAGAAATGCAAATCAAAACAACTCTGAGGTACCACATCACACCTATCAGATTGGCCAACATGACAAAACAGGAAAATGATAAATGTTGGAGAAGATGTGGGAAAATTGGAACACTAATACATTGCTGGTGGAGTTATGAAATGATCCAACCATTTTGGAGAACAATTTGGAACTATGCCCAAAGGGCTACCAAAATGTACATACCCTTTGATCCAGCAATAGCGCTTCTAGGACTATATCCCAAGGAGATCAAACAAATGTGAAAAGGACCCACATGTACAAAAATATTCATAGCAGCTCCTTTTGTGGTGGCAAAGAATTGGAAATTGAGAGGATGCCCATCAATTGGGGAATGGCTGAGCAAGTCGTAGAATATGAATGTAATGGAATACTATTGTGCTATAAGAAATGATGAACAACCTGACTTCAGAAAAACCTGGAAAACTTATATGGTCTGATGCTGAGTGAAGTGAGCAGAACCAAGAGGACTTTGTACACAATAACAGCCACATTATGCAATAACTAATATTGTTAAACTGAACCCTTCTCAGCATTAGGAGGATCTAAGACATCTCCAGAGGCCTCAGGATGGAAAATGCTGTCCACATCCAAAGAAAGAACTATGGAAGTTGAATCGCTGTTACTTACTTTTAGCTTCTGTTGAGTTTTGTTTCATCTTTCTGATGGTTCCTCCTATTGGTTTTAATTTTTACTTACAACTTCACTAATGTGAAAATATGTTTAATGGGTATGTAAATGTAAAGCCTATATCAGATTATGCACCGTCTTGGGGAGGGTGGGGGAGAAGAAGGGGGAGAAAAAATTTCAACTCAAAAGCATATGGAAGTGATTGTTGATAAATCAAAATAAATTAATAAAATTTTAAAAAAAGAAAAAAGAAAAATGGTTGTTTCTAATCTGGAATCTTTGATAATGATGATAGCAGGTAGCATTTATATAATGCTTTAAGATTTACAAAGTGTTTTACATATGTTATTTCACTTAATCCTCACAAAAACCATGTGAGGTAGGTGTTATCCCATTTTACAGATGAAAAAATTGAGACTGAAGCTAAGAGAAGTTGTCACACAGCTAGTAAGTGTCTGAGGCATGTCTTCCTCACTCCAATTCCAACAGTCTAACCACAATGACACCCATCAGCTTTTTTTTCAGATCTAGATTTGGTTGGGGGCAGGGGAGGGGAGGGTATTATTCCAAAGAAGGGGTAAGGTGAATGGAAAGGGTATGACTAGGGCATAGAAAGTTTGTGAGACAAACTCTAAACCTGAAAAGCCAGAGGATTTTTCTATATGACAGAATTGCCTCTTTTAAATACCTAGATTTTTTTCTTCCTAAAGTTTAAGTCTGATTCTCCACTACAACCTACATTTCTTTTGTTTACATTAGTAACTATTCCAATGTGAACCTTGGGGTCTCAAAGAATAGCCTTCTAAAAGCCAAATCAAAAAGGAGGCATTGCCTAATAGTTCAGGGCCCAATTACTCAACTGACTTTTAAAATTGCTTCATTCTACTAGCCAAGTTAAAGGGCACAGCTCACCTGGAGGGCTGCATTTAAGCTTCAGGGCAGGATACATGTCACAGGATTAATGGATATACTCTGTTGTCTTGTTTTGAAAGCTCTGCAAAATACAACTATCCCACTGCTATCTGCTTTATCCTTCTGCTTTTACAACTTTTAATGAAATCCCATCACGCTCTCAGATGCAGAATAATACTGCCTGGTGCTTATAAAATGCTTTTCTTCCAAAGGGATAATTCAGGTGAAATATATTAAGCATGTATATACTAAAGTCAAGAAACTGGATGCTGATGATACAAAGACAGATAGGAAACAAATCCTGCCCTCATGGAGGTTACAATCAAAAGGAGGAGAGGTGTTGGGGGAAAAATACTTTATCCAATAATAATATAATTGTTATAACTTTTTATTTAAAATTTTATAATTTTATAAATTTTTACAATAATAATATAATTTTTTAATTTTTATAATGATAAAGACTGAAGTCCCTAGACTGGCATACAAAGTGCTCAGTAGTCTGACATCACCTTATTCACCATCCTTTGCACACATTATGAGAGTTTAGGTGGTAAAAATGACTGAACTTAAAGTTAAAAGATGGGTTTGAGGGCTGGCTATGACATTGAGTCACCATATAATCCTGGGCAAGCCACCTAACCTTTCCAACCATTTCCTCTAATTATGGAAGCCATCCAGTTGCAGAGAGGCCAAAAATGAATCAGTACCATTATTGTGACATAAATGATCTTCCCAGCACCTCTGACAGTTGGACATCAATTTCATTTGTCTTGGTTTGAGCCATCAGTGAATACAAAATGAGAGAGGGACAAGTGATATCAAAGGATAGAGACTTTTGAAGGCAAACAGAGGGAAAAAAAAGAAATGGTGATCAAGATGAAGACCACTTATTGGTGCTTTTTTTAGACTTTTACCTGGGCTAAGATTTTAATAGAAAATCAAGCCACTCCTTTGGACAGAAGCCAGATCCAATAGTGGGCAGTGATAATACATGGTGGTACATTTTTCGTGACTGTGACCTCTAAAGTAGCAGGTCTTCAGAGGACAATGTCACACTGCATTTAATAACTAAATAGATGTCACAAAAGGAGAAGGAAAATAGTCAATATGAAGGCATCAATTGCTTAGATCCCGTGGGTAGATCAATTCTACTGTAGCTAAGTAGCCTATTTTGAGGGAACAGTCCCCAGTCATCCACATGGTCAGTCAATAACACTAGAGAAAACATTACATTTCCTTGGCAAGAAATAACTCAAGTAAAAATGCCTCTGTCTCTGAAAACTTTAAATCACTATTTAAAATTAATTCAACATAATAAGATCAAGTCAGGTAAAAATTCTTAAAGATGGATTGGGAACTTAAGTCCAGTAGACTCTCCTGTCTTTATTCACTCACTCTACTACAATACATTTCCTTTAGCTGCCTTGTGATTCATGTTTTAGTTTCCATTCTGCTCAGAGTCATAAACTACAGCTGACAACCAACCACAGCTCAAAAGTAAGACAGTAATAACAACAGAATCCACAGCCAGCTCTGAATCAGAAGAAGGTTATTAGGGAGTGAGGCAGAGACAGCCATGAGAGGATTTGAACTGAGAAGTAACATTAAAGGAAAAGAAATTATGCACAAGAGGAGATGTGGGAAATTATAATAAGCCCATTTCACTAGCCATTAAAAGGGAAAACTCGGAATTGTACCACTGATACTGATCACTAAGGCCACTTGCTTTGGGACAAATTCTTTTGCAATACCTGCACAGGAAATTTACTATTTCATATTTTGTCAATCCAATTCTACAACAGATGCTTGTATTTCTACTTTGGGCATTACAGTGTGTTGGGTACAGGGCAAATGCACACAAAGAATCTGTGGCTTTGTTAGAACAGGAGATCCCAGTGATTGATGCAGTAAATAAATTCTGCTGAATGATTTGCCTGAGACATGTAGACGTTAAATGACTTATTCAGCGTCACAAAGCTATCAAGGATATGTGGAAGAAGAGGCAGGAGGATTTTGAATCAAGATCTTTCTGCCTCCAAGCTTATACAGTGTTACTATCGTGTTACTACATCAATACTTTATCATGGGATTATATCCAGTGACTATATCAAATGAGATGGGGGTAGATTAAATTCCTCCTTCCTTAATACTCAACTTCACACAGCTAAAGATTTGCTATCCCTAATAAATCAATGGGGGTGATTTTGAAAATTTTTTTTAAAAGCTGTGTTTCGTGGCATAGCCACAAAAATTAACATTCCTTCATAAAGGTCTAGGCCTACTATGGCTGGTAGACCTGGAAATTATATCACTCCCAAATTCATGGTTATACAATTTGATAAATAAAGTTTTACAACATTCTCAAAGTCTACTGCCTATTTTTGGTGCTATCAAAAGCTTCGTTCAAACTAAAGAAAGTGTTAAAAAAAAAAAGGAAGAGAAAATCAAGCTTCCTCTCCCCTCATAGGGGGAGTCTGGTGCCAACAGTGATAGAGGACTTGGGGCTGACTGAGAATCACCCCTCACTTTCATCTGAGAAAACAAACTATCTTGGGTGAAGATTCCTCTAAGTCCTTGCAACTCATAAGTCATACAAAATTTCACCAGTGATCCTTGTAACATTCTACACAGAGGTCCAAACTCATCCCTCATTTGGACAATCAAGCTAATTTTAAAAGAAATCAAACACAAAAAAAGACCCCATAGAATTGTCAGGCTCCCCAAAAGTAACCAAGCACTTACAACAAAGGTTTCTAGATCTGTCGTCAAGGAGTTTGTAATATAGTAAGGGGATAAGACATACACAAATAACTATAATGTAAGTTACAATATAGCTTGTCTAAAATGTCTATTAACAAGCATTTATTAAGGGCCTCCCATGGGCCAGGTGCTGAAGATTCAAGTACAAGAAGGGAACAGTTCCTGACTTCAAGGTTACATTCTGTTGGGGAAATAGCATGTACTCGTACAATAAATATTAAATATATACAAAGTCAGTTCTTGGTGATATTGTTACTAGTTGAGGAGAAGGTTAGAAGATCTGTATAAGCTATGGGGATCAGGAAAAGGTTCATGTGGGAGGTGGTGTTTGAATTGAGCTAAAGATTCTAAGAGAAACAAATGGGGAGGGAGTGCACTCAAGTCATTGGGGGGGGGGTTAAGGGGAGGAGGGAAAGCCTGAGTAAAGCAAGGAGATGAGATAAAAAGTTATATGTGAGAAACAGCAAGAAGGCAAGTGTGATTGGTTAGTAGGGTACTTAAAGAAAATTTTTTTTAAAAAGGAAGAATGACTATAGGAGGGCAGGATCATCTGTAATTAGAAGCTTCAAGAAAGGCTTTTCACACTAGACATCATGAGCAGAATCTTGAAAGAAGAAAAGCTTTTACCTTTGAAGATCATACTGTTCTCAGTAGTCTGGACCTTGAGTCTGGTGAAGCTGAAGACTACTGTTGTCCAAGATCCATAATGTAGCCTTATCCTATCCCAGAATGGAGAAGCAAGAGGAATAACAGAAAAAATTCTGGAGGAAACAGAGTTTTGGCCCACTAAGCTATGTAAACTCATCAATGGGTTGGAATGGGCCAGAGGAAGAAGGGGGTGTCAGAGGTAGAAGCCATGCCCATAAGTGAAATTCACAACAAGATCCAAGGTTACAGTCAAGGTTACAGTCAAGGTCTAGGTTTCCCAAAGTAATAGTTTAAGAGTCAGATAAGAGTCATGCACAAAGAACATGAATTCACCCTGTCACATTCAAGACTGTGTGGATGGGAACAAATTTGTAGCATTACTCCATATTGCCCTGCACCTTTTCACCCACTCCCTATCACTGTCCTCATTAGCCTCAAGAGAACTGAGACAACCCAGCAAAACTTAATATAATCCTTCAGGGGAAAAAATGGTAATTCAGTGAAATAAAGGACTTTCAAGCATTCTTGATGAAAAGACCAGAGCTGAATAGAAAATTTGACTTTCAAATACAAGACTCAAGTGGAACATGAAGAGGTAAACAGGAAAGAGAAATCATAGGAGATTTATTAAGGTTGAACTGTTTACATTCCTGCATGGAAAGATGATATTTATAACTCATGAGACCTTTGTCAGTATTAAGGTAGTTGGAGGGAAAAAATTATATGTATGTATGTATGTATGTAGATAGATAGATAGATAGATAGATAGATAGATAGATAGATAGATAGATAGATGGCACAGGGTGAGTTGAAGATGAAGGGGTCATATCTGGAGAATAAAATTAAGGGGTGAGAGAGGATTATACTGGGAGAAGGAGAAAGGGAGAGGTAAAATGGGGTAAATTATCTCACAAAAAAAAACAAAAGGCTTTACAGTGGAGGGGAAACAGGGAAAGATAAGAGGGAATAAGTGAATGTTATTCTCATAGGATTTGGCTTAAGGAGGGAATAACATACACATTCAATTGGGTATGGAAATGTGTCTTACCCTACAGGAAAATAGGGGAGAAAGGGGACAAGAAAGTGGGGGAATGATAGAGAAGACGGCAGTTTGAGAAAGGGAGTAATCAGAAGCAAACACTTCTGAGGAGGGACAGGATCAAAAGAAAGAATAGAAAAAATGGGGGGGCAGGATAGGATTAAGGGAAATATACTTAGTTTTTCAGAACATGACTACTATGGAAATGTTTTGCATAACTGCACATGTATAACCTATATTGAGTTGCTTGCATTTTCAATGAGGGTGGGTGGGAAGGGAGGAAGAGAGAAAATTTGGAACCCAAAGCTTTAAAAACACATGTCTAAAAAAAATGTTTCCACATACAACTGGGAAATAAGAAATACAGGAAATGAGGTACAGAAATCTATCCTGCCCTACAGGAAAATAGAAGGGGAAGGGGATAAGAGACGGGGAACAGAGATAGAAGGGAGGACAGACTAGGGGAAGGGATATTCGGAATGCATGCCATCTTGGGGTGGGGGAGGGCAAGATGTGGTGAAAATTTGGAACTCAAAATCTTGTGGAAGTAAATGTTGAAAACTAAAGATAAATAAATAATGGAAAAAATATCCGAGAGAGAGAGAGAGAGAGAGAGAGAGAGAGAGAGAGAGAGAGGAAGAGAGAGAGAACTGAGACAGCAGGCTCACTCACACCCCTGTCAGCTATAGCACTTTCCCTAGGGCCACCTTCATAAACCTCCATGCAGACAAATATATAGAAGTCTTTTCCAGGCATGACAGGACAGCCTAAGCAAATGTACTCAAGTGGGAGAGAGGACAAAATTATGTTTGTATGTAGAACATAAACCACAAGAACATAGCCAAGTCAACAAGCATTTACAAACTGCCTACTATGTTCCAGAGCTAGAAATACACTGTGAGCTCCTTATTCTGACAGAACTCGGTCTAGTGGGGGAGATAAAAAAGATGCAAACAACTATATGAAAACTCTCTCTCTCCCTCTCTCTCTCTCTCTCTCTCTCTCTCTCTCTCTCTCTCTCTCTCTCTCTCTCTCTCTCTCTCTCTCTCTGAAAAATGGTAAGTGGTATGAAGAAAGGTAGTTTAGGGCCAGATGATAATAGGCCTTGAATGCCAGGATAAAGATGTTGGAATTCTAAGGTCTCAAGAATGTGTAGCTTATCAGCTTCCTTCTTTCCTTCCTTTCTCTCACTTTGTCTCAGGAGATTGGAGTGGGGAAGGGAGGGAGGGAGAGAGAAGGAATTGTAGATAAAGAAGACCAATAATATCACAATGTTGAGGTAAGGTAGTGATGGGTGATGTGTTGACTTGTTCATGAATTAGATTTAAGTGAAGCAGAGTTGTGCAAAGTCATCAGACTCACTCTCTTTTCCAGAGCCATTGAAGTCCAGTGACGACAAAAGTCAGAACAATTTGTGATGGCCCAGGATGCACTGAATGACCTTGGCATCTTCAATGTCTGACCAAGCTCTATGTGCTCCACGGTGCCTGCTTCAGCTACCTTCATGGCCATTGGAACAAATTGTTCTCATCTGCCTGTTCTTTAGGGGGAAGTCTTCACATGCTTGGGGTAGACACACCCCTAGTTCACTGACAGGTTTGATGCCTGTTGGTTACCCTCAAACTGCTTTAGCCCATCTGCTGAGATGATTTTACCAGGGTGTGGCTGCTGCAAATGCTATAGCTTCTTGGAGCCACAGGTGAGAGTTGGCTGACAAATATAATAATCACAGGAGACATTAACTAAGGTAAAAGTAAAAAGGTGAAGAAGGTGAGATTGTAGTTGGGACTTAGAGGAAGTTAGGGAAGCCAAAAGAGGGACCCATGGGCGACTGTGAGTAAAAATGCCTAGAGCTGGCAAATGGAGTGTTGTATTCAATGAACAGTGAGGAGGCTGGTGTCACTGGATTGTAGAGTATTCAAGATGGCAAGTGGTATGAAATAAGACTAGAAAGATGGGCTCAGGCCATATGATATAAGGGTTTGAATGCTGGGATAAAGATGTTGGGACTCCAAGTTCTCAAGAATGTGTGCCTTATTGCCTTCCTTCCCTCCTTTTTCTTTCACTTTCCTTCCTTCCTTCTTTCTTTTTAAAAACTGGGTCTTCCCATCTCACCCATTCTGAAAGTGTGGCAGCTATTTACAAGCCCAATTCCACTATTGATTGGCATGAGGCATTTCACCTGTTCTGTGTCTGAACACACACACACACACACACACAGGGATTCACAATATTGATGCCAACCTTAGTGCAGAAACCTAATCAGCTTAGTCCACTAGAGTTCAGAACTCCCCAGCTCAAGAGATCTGCCAGCCTCAATCTCCACAGTAGCTGGAAATATAGGCATGCCCCCCACTGCTCCCAGCTCATTGGTGCTTTCAACAAACAGAAGGAAGATAAAAAAAAGCAACTTTGGGGTTGGGGATAGAGGTGAAGAAAATTCGTTTAGTTGGGAACATTTCAATTTTAATGATCAACTCCCTAAAAGTGATCATTGAAACTTTAAGGGTAGATGAGATTCCCAGAGGAAAACATGTAGAGAAAAAAGCAGAAGACAAAGCTGAGGACTCAGCATTCAGGGTATATTCACATTTTGGGGAAAACTGGAGAAAGAAGAACCAGCAAAAGAGAAGAAAGAACAGCCAGACCTGTAGGAAGAAAAGACAAAGGAAGACAATGTGCCAAAAGAGGAGGCATGATCAATAGAGATAAAGTCACAGACAAAAAGAACTGAAAAAAAAATCATTAGATTTGAAATAACCAAAGGGCCTGGAGAGCAGTTCTGGTCAAGTGGGGGGGGTGGGGGGGAGCCTGACTTGCAGAAAAACAAAAATCAAAGGTGACAGAAAGGAGGATGATATCTCAAAAACAGCAACCAGACATGGAGCCTGGTTCTCATCCTATCTCCCTAAGTGATTCCTAACCTTTCTGACCTCATTTTCTTTATCTGTGAAATGAAGAGACTGTGGAAATTAATTTGAAACTATGCTCAACTGAACCAAGAGAACACCGTACGCAGTAACAGCAACATTGTGCAATGACCAACTTTGATAGACTTAGCTCTTCTCACAATGCAATGATCTAAGACAATTCCAAAAGACATGATGGAAAATGCCATCCACATCTGGAGAGAAAGAACTATGGAGTCTGAATACAAATCAAAACATACTATTTTCTGTATCTTTTTTTTGTTTTTTGTTTTTTGTTTTCTTTCTCATGGTTTTTCCCTTTGGTTCTAATTCTTCTTTACCACATAACTAACGTGGAAATATGTTTAACATGATTGTACATCCATAGCTTATATCAGACTGCATGCCATCTTGGGGAAGGGGAAGAGAGGGAGGAAGAGAAAACTTAGAACTCAAAATCTTATAAAAGTGAATGTTGAAAACTAAAAATAAATACATTTTTTAAATTAAATAAAAATATTTTGATTACTGTAAAAAAAAACTATCCTCAAAAAGTCACTAAACTATGCATACCCTTTGACACAGAGATCCCACTACTAGGTCTATACCCCAAAGATATCAGAGAAAGAGGAAAATGTCCTGTATGTACAAACATTTATAACAGCTCTTTTTTTTGTGGTAGCAAAGAACTAGAAATTAAGGCAGTGCCCACCCATTGGGGAATGGCTGAACAAATTGTGGTATATGGATGTGATAGAATATTTCTGAATGTTTAAAAAACACGGACAGATTCAGAGAAACCTGGGAAGACTTGGATGAAGAGATGCAGAGTGAGGTGAGTAGAACTAGGAGAACAAGTTTTACAAATAGCAACGACACTGAAAAGACAACTAACTTTGAAAGACTTAAGAACTCTATCAAGGCAATGAGTAACGATGATTGCAGAGGACGTATGATGAAATGTGGTACCCACCTCCTGAGAGAGAAATGATGAAATTAAGACTAAAACTCAGGCAAACATTTCTGGACATGATCTATGTAGCAATTTGTTTTGCTTGACTATGTATATTTTGTTTATTCTAGCAACAGCCTCTACTGGCTCATGAATGCCGATTGTTAAGTTTTCAGTGTGACATCAGCAAATCTGGCAAATGCTACAAATTGGGGTTTGATTTATTGTTCAACTGATTATCTTAGACTTTAGAAAGTAATGGAGAACATGTTAATACAGACTAAACAAAAGTGTGTTGTGCATACATTTTTTTTGAGCCAATTGTTAAACATTCACCAGCATACCTCTGGTATAAGCATCTTGGGTTTTTTTTTTAATTGAGGAGGGGAATGGAAGGGAGAAAAAGTAAACTATTGCATTAAAAAATAAATTTTTAAATGGATAGCATCTCAGGATTATTGTAGGTCTCAGATTCTAGGACCCAGTTTTGCTCTGGAACACCATTAAACATCTATTTTCCTTGATTGTTGTAGGGATGCCTTTTTCTTTACAGTTACTAACAGATGTCCCTTAAAGATTATATAACTATACTACTTTGCCTTTGAAGAAAAAAAAAATGCTTGTGTTCTAGGAACTCAGATACCAAGTTATTTTGCAAAGATAGATTGAGGGCTTCGGGTTTATTTGTTTGGGGATGGGGCAGAACTGTACTTGGGGTTTCATTACTATATGAAACTCCCAGTGAGGAAATTCCCTCTACCAATGCAGAGGCACAACTACTCCACAAGTTATAGTCTTAACCGGAATATCTTAGAACCCTGAGAGGTTTAGGGACTTCCTCAAAGCACATAGCTAGTTTGCTTCAGAAGTGGGACTTGAACCCAGACTGACTCTGAGTCTGATTTCAACTTCACTGCTCCATGTTGCCTCTCTAATTGAAATACTGTAAGAGTAACAAAGATGATATTCAGCTCTACTTACTTCAATTCTTGATTTTAAATTTCTTTGAAATCAAATGCAGATTAGAAATTTAAAAGATCCATGTTCAGAGATTTCTTGCAAGTTGTCTATATATGTGGTCATTATCTGCTTATTCTGCCTGGAGAGTAACATTACAAATCCATCCATTCCTGTCATCTACCCCTTCTGTCCCCAGTTCCTATCATGTGCCCTCCCCCCAACTCTGAGTTTCAGAACTTTATACCCTTAATGTCAAGATTTTGCTTTTACTCCATTTCCCAGTGAGAGTATGTGTCTAGTTTCCTTTTGACCTAGTCTCTTTCTGTTTCTTTATATATTAAGAGGGGTGTTAAATCACTAACACCTGGTATGTCTTCTTCCTTCACTTATTAGAATTCATCATAAAGTCCAACACAAAGTTTAAATCTTCCTTGGAGTAGAGCAATGCAGACAAGCAAAGATCATTAATTTAGAAGTTTGCTACTCAGCAACTCATCTCTATAGCAAGGAATTTTTTAAATGCCTAGATAGGTTTCTGGTGTGAAGTCATTTACCTACCTCCCTGGTGAGAAGCTCATCTACTGAAAGATATTAAATACTGATTCCTCCAGGAAGGAGCTGAGCCATTTCACACTTGCAGCAAAATGTCTGGGATTGAACTTTTTCCCTGGCTAATAATTTCCATCTCCAAAAAAAGTCCAGGAAACACAGGTTTAAGCCTGGGCAGGTCAGAAAAATCAAGACAGTATTTGGCAAAAGATCTGTTTCCCAGAGAGGGAGCAAGGTGCCTTGAGGGACTATTAGACCTAGTTTTGGAAGGAAGGAAGTAGAGAGGGAAAAGCATTTATTAAGCACTTACTCTGTGTGAAGCACTGTACTAAATCCTAGAGATACAAATTTTTGTTTAGTTGCTTTCAGTAATGTCCGACTCTTTGTGACCCCATTTGGGGTTTTCTTGGCAAAAATACTGGAGTAGTTTGCTATTTCCTTCTCCAGCTCATTTTACAGATGTGGAAAATAAGACAAACAGGATTAAGTGATTTGCCCAGTATCACATATCTAGTGTCTGAAGCGAGATTTGAACTCAAGAAGAATTGTCTTCCTGACTCCAGGCCCACCACTCAATCCACTGAGTCATGTAGCTGCCCACAGACACAAACAGAAAAGTAAAATAATCCCTGATCTTGAGGAGGACACATTCTAATGGGGAAAGGAAGAAAGATTATTACCAAGGTCCTTAGTGCTCCTTCTACAATAAGTTGCCCTCTGAATTGCCTGCAGACTTCCTACAGCTCCGAGATGTAAAATATGGAGGGTCTGCTTAACCTAAAGAAGCCATATCAAGACTTGTTTATCTTCTAACCCTTTCTAGATCTACAAGAGGATCTTTGCCATTGAAAACTCTCCTAAGAAGGCGTTCCTGCTGCATTGGGGCCAAAGCTGGCACTCTTTCAGGAGTACGACAGCAAAGGAAAAATGCTTGATCATTACAAATGTTAACTGATTGGAGCCAAAATGATCAACAGTTGGACATAAGCCCAAGAGAGTCATGCACTTCTTCCCACCAAGGTATTTTTCCCTGGCAGTGAATCAGAGTGACAAGACCCATCTGTGTACTAGGATAATTGTTGTGACTAATATATGAGTATATGTGTAAATAGAGACTAAGTGAGCCCCAGTGTGCTAACAAATCCAGCTCACCCTCTAGACAGGCCATTATGTATGAGCTACACTAACATTAGGAACTTATATTTTGGAAACCAGACTGCTACTGCTCCCAGGAATGACTATAATGTACCTCTGGAATGAGTCCACCAGAGAAAGATTCAGGCTGTATGCAAGCTAGAATAGGGATCACCCAAGTGATAAATGTATAATGTTATGGAAGACAGATTCTGCCATGAGCAAGGGCTGTGCCCAGTCACACTTCAGATATAGATGGCATAACAAGACAGAACCTGCTTTATCTCTTAAGAAACCCTTTCTAATCAGCCATTGGCCTGAGCATTAGAACTGGTACATAAAGAAATTGAATCCAGAATTTAGAATAGTGCCTGGTACATAGTAATAAATGCTTACTGATTGCTTGATCCCTTCTGCTTGCTCCTCTATAAGCCAAATTGTACCCCAAGACCCATCCAAACTATCTCTACTAGAAGTCCATGGAATTTAATAATATACTTGGGAATACCAAACTGGGAAGTAGAGGGCATCTTTGGACCCAAGATCAAGTGTATAATGATAAGAGGGGATCCACCATTATAAAAATGACCGAGTAGTACTAGGATGGAGACAAATCTGTCACAAAAATATACCCCTCAATGTGAGAAAATTGAGACACTAATTCACCATTGGTGGAGTTGTGAACTGATTCAACCTTTGCATAGAGCAATTTGGAACTATGCCCAAAGGCCTATAAAGCCATGCATACCCCTTGATCTAGCAATAGGTCTGTATCTCAAAAAGAGATTTTTCTTTATAAGAGGGAAAAGACCCATATGTACAAAAATATTCATAGCAACTCTCTTCTGGTGGCAAAGAATTGGAAACTGAGTGGATGCCAGAACAATGGTATATGATTGTGATGTAATACTGTTGTGGTATAAGAAACGATGAGCTAGTTACTCTCAGAAAAACCTGGAAAGACTTACATGAACTGATACAAAGTGAAATGAGTAGAACCAGGAGAACATTATATATGGTAATAGCAATAATGTATGATGATTAGCTGTGAGTGAGTAAGCTATTCTCAGCAATACAATGATCTAAGACAACTTTGAAGGACTTATGATGAAAAACGCTATCCATCGCCAGAGAAAGAAGTGATGGTGTCTGAATACATATTGAAGCATACTTTTTTACTTTATTTTCTTGGATTTTTGTTTTGGTCCATGTTTTCTTTTACAACATGACCAATATGGAAACATGTTTTGCATGACTATACTCGTACAACCCATATCAAATTGCTTGTCTTCCTAATGAGGTGGGTGGGGAGAGAGGGAGAGAATTTGGTACTCAATTTTAAAAACAAATGTTGAACATTGTTTTTACAAGTAATTGGGGGAAAATAAAATATTAAATTTTTAAAAAACTAAAACAAAGCAAAGATACACCTCAATATCCAGGTCATGGAAATTCAAAAAGGGTTACAGCAAACTCTGTGTCTTTTGCTAGGCTTTCTGGTATGCAATACTTGTCATCTTCACGTAATATAAAAAATAACATGCCTGATTCCACTGTCAGTAGTAATGGCAGGGGCAGCCAGGTGGCACAGTGAATAGAGTCCTGAAGTCAGGAGGACCTGAGTTCAAATCCAGTCTCAGACCAAACACTTGCCACTTACTAGCTATGTGACCCTGGGCAAGTCACTTAACCCCAATCGCAAAAAAAAAAAAGTCAGCAGTAATGGCAGAATCATTCCCTCATATGGTTGTCCCTCAAATGACTCATTATAAGTCCAAATTCATTCCTCTCTGCATTGTGGGGGAAGGTGAAGCAATGCTACCTTTTAGTTGAAATATTGCAGAAAAAAAATCATTGTGCAATGAATAAAGTCAATTTATATTTTATTTCGAAGAATAGCTTGTAAAACCCAGCCTCAGATGCTTGACACTTACTAGCTGTGTGATGCTGGGCAAGTCACTTAACCCCGATTGCCTCACCAAAAAAGCAAAACAAAAACAAAAACAAAAAACCAAAAGAATAGCTTGTATTTGGCATCAACTGAGTATTCTATAAATTTAATCTGAAAAGTTTCAAAAAATATTAAGAGAATTACAGCTGATTGTCTTTTTCTATTCACATATAATTCACAGCACAGAACCTCAACCTCTGTGGTTACAGGGACTGGCTTCAGTCTTGAGGGAATCTCAAAAATCACTCATTGACTCATTGTGCCTCGTATTCAGGTTTCCCTGGGAGCCTCATTATTTGATTCATATGTACCCACCCACCACTTTCTCTGGAATTTTCAAAATATAGTTCATGTCTATGACTGAAAATATAAGCAAAAGAGCTCCAATGTCAATCCACACAAATATGCAAACTAACAAAAGTATGAACCTACATTTCACCTTAGAAAGAATGCAAAACATAAAGGATTCACACCAACTAAAATGAGTTCTCCTTTCCTTTCTGGTGATTCTTATCTTTTCCCAAAGGACTTATATGTTCCTCTGATCTCATCTCTGTGGTTTGGACTTGCCTTGAAGGGGAAAAACATTAGAAGTCCATCCCTCACCTATCATCGAAACAATCTGACTAACTTGCCAGAATAGTGGAAGCTGTAAGATTCCATCTCTTTTCCCCAAGAATCTGGGTCTAGGAATTTCACACTGTTTAAAATTTTACCCTCCTCTCTCCAAGCGACTGGGTCTAGGAGTTTGGAACTACTCAAAACTTACCCCCACCTTCCTCATAGGATCAAAAGTTTAGACCTAGAAGCAGTGGTATGTTGGAAGTGGCTACTACAGGCTCATAAGATCCAGTTGTGAAATTTTCTGGAATATTGTAGACCAGTTATTAAAACCAATGCATATACAGTTCAATCAGATACTATACTGCTAATATTTGTTGTTTCAAAAGAATGTGCCATCCACAGCAAAGTATACTTTCAATACACTACTGTCTACTTTAAATGATTGTGACCTGAAAAATGAACATTTGAAAGTGAACTTAATTGCATTTTGTTCTGATAATGCTAATATAACACTGGGAAGAAAATCTGGAGGAGCTCCAAATTGTCAGAAAATTTTCCAAAAATCGTCCTTTGGCACTGTTAAAATCATCGATTGCAATTATCACTTGATGATTCAATATCTGAAATTTTAAAAAGTTATCAATTTTTGATAAAATGTATTCTATTTATCACCAATCTGATAAAAATTAAACTGAGCCAGAAACTATAGCTAAAAGAACCTGAAATTGAAATAATTAAAATTAGTCAAATACTGGGACTGAGATGAAGAATATGTGGCTTCTGAGCTGCTAGTTCTCTATGGCATGCATATATTATATTATATATGCATTTTCTCCTCATTCTGCTGTAGTAAAGAGATTAGCTAACATTAATTTCTTGTAAGATTTTGCTTTAATGATTGACGTTCTTGAAGACTTTTCACTACATCGCAATCAAGATCAACTAACATTCAGAAAGTATAAAAATTGATCAACTACATCATAAGAGCCTAGGAAAATTTAAAGATTGGTACTAAAAAGCACAAATATCAAATTGTAGACTTGATTAAATCAGACAAGTTTGAAAACATTCCATTGGATAAAATACTAAATTTAATGCTCTTCCTAGTAATTCCTAGTAAAGGAATACTTTACTAGTATAATGGGACCTGCCTGGGCCTGCCCAGACCGACCAACATGGAGGTTCCCTGTATTCCCCCACTATGCAGGCGGAGGTATTTTGAAGTAAATATTCCTTGGTAAAAGCTAATCTGACTTTAAGTGGTTAAATGGAACTGGGGTGAAAAGGATCTGCTCCACCCTAAAAATGAGGGAGCATTATAGAGGCAGCTGAAGCCATTGCAGAGAGCTTAGATATCCCTCAACCCCCTTAAGAGTGCTGGCCAAGTCTGGGAAGGGTGAAATGTGACCTACCTGGACTTCAGGAAGTAGGGGCTAGGATAGCAAGTGGTAGGTGTAGGATTTTGTCTGGGGTAAAATTAGACCTGTTGTGCTTGCAGGGGCCCCTGATGGGATTTTCTTAGTCTTTGCACTTTCTTTTGATTGTGGGTTGAGAAAGGGCCTGTAAGTTAAGGCTAAGTAAACAAAGATATTTGTGTAAACTTTGAAATGTTCCTTATTTTGTTATATCTGTAAAACTTTGTATTTGGTGATAATTGCAATTATTATCTGTACGTGTGGGATTGTATTTTATCCTGCAACATTAGTAGTTTTTAGACTTTACTGTAGGGCAGTGGGGAAGCAAATGAAAAGACATTGCTTATGCCTCCCCAGAGACCACAGAAAACTGATCTGAATCTGGGATGAGAATTGCGTTTAAAAAAATGCACCCCTGCCTATCTGCCAGGAACAGCAAATTTCTAGTAGGGAGAAATGTGGCAGGAGATGCAAGGAGCCTCCATGTTATACAATCTCAACATTCCCAGGCAAACCCCATTCCACTAGAAAATATAATTCCACATATGAACTTATATTAAAAAAATATATAAAAATATAAAGACAAATCCACAACAAACTTCAGGTAACTATTTTCAATTGCAAAAGAAAGATGAATTTAATATTCAAACAAAATCTGATAAAATAATTTGGAAACTGAAAAATAAAAGAGGAGTGATCAGCACAGTCTTGTGCTTGTGGCTGTTGTGTTGTTGTGTTGTAGTTGGTATTCAATTGTTTTCAGTTGCATCTAACTCTTCCATGACCCCAATGGGGTTTTCTTGGCAAAGAGACTGGAGTGATTTGCCATTTACTTCTAATGCGATAGAAACAACAACGAAAGCATTTTTAGTCATTTTGATTTATTAGAACCATCTCCCTAGCCTTACGAAGAACTAAGTTCCCCATGGATAGCTAGTGATATTTAATTTTAAGTGAAATAATCATTTCATTTACACATTAAATATTAAATGTAATATGTTCAATGTAAATATTAAATGTTTAAAATATTATTTAAGTGAAATTTTAAAACATAAAATTGATTTGAACAATTAAGGGAATTTTGTAGATTATAACATAGAATTAAACAGTGTTCCATCCCTGCAGGTTATTTTTTTTAAAAAGCTAAAAAGATAGTTAGCATTATTAAAATCGGGGGTTCTATCAATCATTAGTACCCTAATGTAAGTTATCAGGAAAAGCTGGCAATTCAAAGAGATTACCATAATAAGCCTTTCACTTCAGGAAGTCTGACTATGTCTGTATGGCCTTTATATATTCTAGATTGACTTGTATTGCATTTGGCTAAATCATGAACCCCAAGTAGGTCACTGCAAGCTACTGAAAAGCGTGTTTTTGATTTAGTTTTTCCAATTTTATATAAGCTCTTGAGCTACCACTGGGCTAACATCAGAAAGACATATTCTTGTTTATGGTTGAAAATATTAACATTTTATCCAGGTCCACAACAATAAATAGATCCAGAAAGTCAACAACAACATCATTAATGGACTACTGAGGGGTAGCTGGGTTATTGGTTATCCCAAAAGGCAAAACTCAGTTTTCATAAAATGTCTGATTCAAGTATAATTATCTTCCAAGCTCTAATTCTCACAAGACTTTAATTCTTACCAGACTGTCTCTGATTCCAGCTGAAGGGAAAACTACACAACCCAGATCCTATTCAAGGTGTAGAGTATGCTATTACTATCATGGCAATTCAAATATTATCTCAGCCTCCTTCACATCAGCAATTCCCAAAACTGTTTGTCTTCTATCATCATCTATGTACCACATAAAGAGAATGGCATAATAATACCAGCTCTCCACCATAATGTCCATCATGACTACCATAGACTTTGAAGTCTTTTGGGAGAAGGGCACTCCTCATTTTCCCACAAAGCTCCAGGTAATATGCTCCCTTCCTAATGCCCCAGAGTCTAGCAGAATCTTTTTCTTTCTATCTTTTTTCCTACCCAGGGCCCTAAAATATTCCTACTACAAGACTAAATATGGTAAGTGAGTTCCTTGTTCCCCCAGAGTTCCTTTCCTGATTTCTAGAGAGTTCTCCCCTCCTCCAAAGAATTCTCTCCCCAATTCCCACTGGATTGCTTTCCTTGTATTGTACCTGGGATCTGTCAGAAGAATCCAAGCATTGCATTCAGATCCTCACTTCTAAAACCAAGCTGATGTCTTTTTAGATATTCTCATGGCCTAGTAACTAGGAGTTCTTATTGATTCCTAAATGCATAAGTGCTCACCCTTCCCTTGCCTATGCTCTGGTTTCTCGAAAAAAACTGCCACTCATTCTCTATGCCACCAACTTATCACTAGATTATATGGCCTGGTCATTTAGCCTTGCTAAATCCAGGGTCTTGTGGTCAGTCAGTAAGCAAGCATTTAGTAAGTGCTTAGTATGTGCCAGGCCCTTTGCTAACCACTGGAGATAGAAAGAAAAGCACGAAATAGTCCCTCCCTTCAAGGAGCTCACCATCTAATGGTGTAGACAATATCCTTATACAAAAAAGGATATATACAGGAAAAAAGAGCAATAATCAGCAGAGGAAAGGGACTAATGTTAAGGAGGATCTGGAAAGGCTTCTTGTAAAAGGTGGGAGTTTATGTGAGACCTGAGGAAAGCCATGGAAGCTAAGAGATAGAGATAAAGAGAGAAAGAATTCCAGGCGTGGGGGACAGCCAATGAAAATGGCTGCAGTTGGGAGATGGAGTGTGTTGTGTGAGGAACAGCAAGGAGGCCTGTGTTACTAGATCAGAAAGTTCTTGTGGGTCAGGGGACCAGTAAGGTGTAAGAAGACCAGAAAAGTAGTGGGTAGACCAGGTTATGGGAGAGACATGAGTATGGTAAGAGAAGACAGGAAATGTAACCAGGAAAAGAAAAGTCTGAATATAAAACAGGATTTATAGTGTCTGCCTTGTGACCATTCCTTGGATACATCACTCAATCATTTCCTGAAAAGCTTGATAAGCACCAAACTAAAACAGCCTACAACCTCTAAAACACTTTCATTCATGTAATTAATGGCTTGTTTCCTTGCTGAAATCTCAACACCAGTGTCACGTCATCCTTCTCTTCATACATCCAAGAATTACCTGGAACTCAGCCTGGAACTAAGGAATAATTCACTCACAGTAAATTTTCCTATTCTGTTACAAATGCCATACAATCAAGCCTGCATTCCTCTAGTCTCCTAATGATAAATGCTACCCTTACCTGATCATTTGCAAAGAAGCAAAGCTATGTCTTGAAAGTCACTTCACATTGGGTGAGAAAAGGCAATGATTCTTCCTGTGATCCCTGGAAAATAGGCATGTCCGAGAATTGACACTAATAGAAGGAGGAGGCCTGCTGTGGCATGACAATCAATTGGTGACAATCAACTCTCACCATGGCCCCATTTGAGTGATCACTGCCTGCAATTCTGTACCTGTTCTCCCAACCTGTTTACTGCCTACAGCAGTCTTTCCAGAATAAGTGGGAGAGAGAAACTTGACCCCATCAATCCTGGTGCATCTATTGTAGTCTCTCATGGCAATGAACTCCAATGATAGATGGGAAGGGTGCAGGCAATAGACCCCATTGTGAAAGATACGGGTTTTTGAGGCTAACTCTGCAGGATGCATCTTCGTTGTTGTTCAATTATTCAGTTGTGTCCAACTTTACATGACCTCATGAACTTTGTCCACGGAGTTTTTTTGTCAAGGATACTAGAGTGATTTGCCATTTCCTTCTCCAGTGTGTCTCCATTTTACAGATGAGGAACTGAGGCAAATAGTAGTTAAGTGACTTGTCCAGAGTCACACAACTAGTGTCTGAGGCCAAATTTGAACTCAGATCTTCCTTACTCCAGGGCAAGTGCTCTATCCACTGCACCACTTAATCTCATTTTGGAGCTACTCCATGTCATGGCTTCAAAGCAGCACAGGACCATGAACTACATAAAATTCCCGGGGAATCAGAGACATACCTCATGAACTCCTCTTTGCCTTCCTCAAAGGTACAGCAGCTACAATGACACACACTAACAGTAGGCAAAACAGGAAGAGAAAGCCCCCATTTACCACAGGCAAGCCTCTGTAAAACTCTCAGAGCCTCATCAACAATCCATTTCCCCCATCTCACAATCCAGCATCACACCACAGGCAACGTAAGAAAAGATGACTATTTTCTTATCATATTAATAACCAATTTTATATACAGAGCCCAAAGATCCTCTTTTGGCTTGCTCATTCAAAGCCCAGTCTTTCAAGGACATTTCTAATCTTGCCCAAAATTCATCCCACCCAGACCATCTTATCTAGGCGAAATTCTTACTGTAACCTCACCATTGTTCAACTCTAGCAGAATTGAGTGAAGACTAGGTTCTTTTGTATAGATTGCTGGAAGTGGAATGATCTAGGGAGTATTGACATGATCAAAGTCTCATGCCCCCCAACCCCTCATTTAAAAAAGCCCACTTCTCATTATAGTATTCATTCTCTCATTATTAATCAATCAAAATTGATTTTGACTTTCAAGGACACTTCCTTTTCCAAAGGTATTTAAAACCATCCATGTGGGATCTTTGGTTGCCAAGAGAAACCACTGACTTCAATTTATTACTTGCGAGCCTAATCAATAAATTTATTATTAATTACCCAGAAACTCTGTCTCTTGGATTTAAAAGGTCTGGACCAATCTGACCAGGTTATACAAGCCCTGAAGGCAGTGTAAAATTGGTTTAATGCCACCTCAACCTGACTGTGGATGTAATGATGCTCATCACAAAGTTCTAAAAGAGGCCTCTTTTGTCTCTAGTATAGCAGAGTGCAAAATAGATTTGGAGTCAAGGAACCCGGATTTGAATGCATTTTCTGTTGCTTGCTACCTCCAAGCCCTTGGGCAAGTCACTCTCTGGGCCTCGATTTGCCTATCTGTAAAACGAGAGACTTGAACTGACTCCTAAGGTTCTTTCCAACATTAAGTCTATGTCGCTATTGTCCTATTCTATAACCGATGACTAATTTCCTAATATTCCACTCTGTTCAAAAACTATGAGCCCAAGATGAACTCCTGCCTGGAACCCATTACTAACACCCCCTGTTCATCTCCAGGGAAGAGCCCCAACTGAGCTCCTCATCAACATACTTATTCCTAACATAATACAGATGCTCTGATTAGATTTCATTTGGCAGACTGGTTATTTATTCATTAATGAAGAGTTGTCATTTAATCAAGAAGCTGGGAATGATTGACTAAATTTAAGAAGTATATGTTTGGGACCAATTTATTGGCAATCTCATTGATGTGGACAAACTTGCTATGTGTTTTTTAAAAGTTACCAATCTTCTTCTTGGTAAACTTTTAATAATGGATTAGCAAGCAATCTATAGACAGAAATGTAGGTTTAGTCATGCAACAAAATTAAATAATCTACCATGTTTTTTTTTTCAATCTTGTTTGAGAGCAGTAAAAAGAAGATATTTACTACTCTACATGATAAGTGAGCTTTGTATTACATGTCACTTGACCTGGTAGGATAACCATAGCCAAACAGGAGAGCTATCATTCAGAGATTTATTCAAAATAATTAATTATATTCATCTTGTTAAGTCTAAACACTTCTCTGTGTCAATACAGGTAATACAAAAAACAATCATGGACAATTATGTGGATAATCCAAGGTAGAACAAAAATCCCTTTGATTAATTGTGTGGCTTTTTAATAAAAATTAAGTTTGGTTGTCCTTTAATTATCAAAGTAATGACCAAAAATCTGCACTGTGCTATGCATGTTTTCTGAGTCTAAATCAAAAACCAAAAAAGTATATTTGTATAAAATTATTCATAAGAGTATAAAAGAATTAATTCATATTTGAAAAACATTTTAATAACCTTAAAATAGATTATATTTGAACATTATTAGAATAATGTATTCTCTATGTAACTTAAAACATTGAATAAAAATAAATTATTATTGTTATTACCCAGTGCACAAAAAAATGCCAATAATTTCATGGGGGTCAGTCAATAATAGAATTAATTGATTTGTAGGAAATGTACAACCTGAAGAAATTCGTCCCCAGGGTACCTGGAAGGAGATTTACTGTGTGTATTTTTATACATGTAGGGAGCCTGGTGCACCAGCTGTTTGGGTGTAACAATTCACCAGCATTGAGAGAGCAGATTGTATGTAGCCTGAGCAGGTACTCTGAGACATCTGAGGGTTTATCACAGGAGCTGGGGCTGAGTTTTGGATTTTAGTGTTCCCCAGACTAGTGATAAGAAATTAAGCAGCAGTGGTAAGCTACTCAGGCAGATTCTTTATTGTGCAAAATACCCGGATGGCAAGTTTCTGAATGCCTTGGAGCTGGAATGTGCTGGTAAACATTTAACAACCAGTTCTCAAGAAAATATAGACTTGATCATACAAATGGGAAAAGGACCTACATGTACAAAAATATTTGTAGCAGCTCTTTTTGTGGTGGCAAAGAATTGGAAATTGAGAGGATGCCCATCAATTGGAGAATGGCTGAACAAGTTGTGGTATATGAATGTAATGGAATACTATTGTGATGATGAACAGGAAGACTTCAAAAAAACCTGGAAAGGCTTGTATGGTCTGATGCTGAGTGAAGTGAGCAGAACCAGGAGAATGTTGAACACAGTAACAGCCACGATGTTTGATTACTAATATTGATAGACCTAACCCTTCTCAGCAATACAAGGATCTAAGACATCTCCAAAGGCCTCATAATGGAAAGTGCTATCCACAACCAAAGAAAGAGCTATGGAGTTTGAATGCAGATTGAAGCATATTATTTGCTTTTTTTTTTCTTCTGTTGTATTTTGTTTCCTCTTTCTGGTGGTTTCTCCTATTGGTTCTAATACTTCCTTACAACATCCCAATGTGAAAATATGTTCAAAAGTAATATATATGTATAGCTTATATCAGATTGTGGGCACCATCTTGGGGTGGGAGGTGGGGAGGGAAGGGGAGAAAAATTTAAAACTCCAAAGCTTATGGAAATGATTGTTGATAAACCAAAATAAATAATTAAAAGAAAAAAAGGAAGGAAAAGGAGTATTTCCAGGTAACTTTGCTATTCAGATGCATAAACAAGTTAAATTTTCCTTTCCACTCAGATGGCTCAGCCTGTCATTTCTGGAAAGGGTTTGGGAGTGGAAGGGTAGTATTGTTGAGAGGTTCATTGTTTTCTAACAGCATCAAGGAAGGCCTTAGCCATCACTAAGTTATTCCTCTGCAGACTTCACTCTGGACTTGCTCTACCATGCCCCAGGCTATTCATTCTGAAGCTTATTCCAGTTCTCAAATTCACTTATTGGAAGTACTCTCTGCCTAGGTGGACTTGACTTCTGATTTGATGGCTCTTTTAAGAACCTCCATTTGAGGAGGGCAACCACACCTCATTCCTCTCCAGTATTCACTCTGGACTTTCTCTACCTCTGCACTAGGCTATAGGGCTAGTATCTCCACCCACTTTCCTACCTTCCTTTTGTGAGTCAAGACAGGGCACTAAGCAGTCTGCATTAGGCTGAGAAATTGCTTGTGTACCTAGAACCCTTGTAGATAAGTGGACCATAACGTTTTCATAGTCTAGCAGTTCCTAAGGGGAAAGGACTCAGCTTTTGCCATTTTAATTATTCATGATCTCTCCTCCCCTGCCACTCCCATTTAGTTGGAGATTTCTGTTATCCCTCTTTTCTTATCTCAATTTCACATATATGTAAACTTCTGTTTGGATTGTGAAGTCTTTCTGCTTGCTTAAGGTTCCACATATATGTTCATTTCTCTTGTAATAAACCTAGTTTTTCCACATAAATTTTAAAAAATACATATAGACTTGAGTTTCAGTTTAACCTGTGTTATTAATATTTTCTCCACTGCTTTCTTAAGTCCGGACAATAAACAAAACATAAGTCAAGGCCTGATTTATACCATTTGTCCATCTCTGAGGTATAAATGCTTACAATAAAAATTTAACAAGCAAAAGCCTGTTCAAGCTGACTCCAGTACATCCTTGTGCCTTTAGTGTCTGCAGTGGAAGAACAAGGGCCCCCAGTCCAGGATGGGGGATGGGGGTCAGGAGTGGGGGTTTAGGGGATTTGGAGCTCAAGACATGCGTGAAAACCTCATTAGTAAAAGTGACAGTATGTATCAACAGCTCCCCTCTTTGGCTATGGTCATTCTACCAGGTCAAGTGACACAGTACAAAGTTCACCTATCATGTGGAGCAATAAATATCTCCTTTCTACTGCTCTCAAGCAAGATTGAAACAAACCATGGTAGATTATTTAGTTTTATTGCATGACTAAACCTATAGCTGTCTATAGGTCCTTTGCTAATCCATTATTAAAAGTTTACCAAGAAGAAAATGGGTAACTCTTTTAAAAAACATAACAGGTTTGTTCATGTCAATGAGATTGCCAATAAATCCGTTCCCAAACATACTTCTTAAATTTAGTCAATCATTCCCAGCTTCTTGATTAAATGACAACTCTTCATTAATGAATAAACACCCAGTCTGCCAAATGAAATCTAATCAGGGCATCTGTATTATATTAGGAATAAGTATAATGTTGAGGAACTCAGTTAGGGCTCTTGCCTGGAGATCAGCAGGGTGAGTTAGATAATATATATCAAGTATAAGAGAACATGGGCCCTGCCCACAAGATGCTTAGCATCTAGTTGAGTATGCAAAAGTAGCACATGTTACAGTTAAATAAAAAAGTTACATGTTACAGTTAAGTGCAAAAGTGTGTGATATCAATCAAAGCCTCTGGCAGAGAGAATGAGGCTCATGACTTTGAACAGCTCAGCCTCACTTAAATACAATTCATGCACAAATCAAGACCACCTCGTGATGTCATTGGTCTTCTTCAAAAACAGAGGACAAACAGCAGCCACAACATTATCTAAACCACTCCCATTCCAGCTGGATGGCCTAGGTGTCACCTGGGATGTAGCAAGCTGACAGTGATTTATTTTTATTTTACTAATAACATGATACATCTGCTAACAACATAGATTTAACTCCTTCCCCCCCCCAAAAAAAAAAGACAAAAGTGATTGTAACAGGAGCAGCTAGGTGGCACAGCGGATAGAGCTCTGGCCTTGGAGTCAGGAGGACCTGAGTTCAAATCTGGCCTTAGACCAGACACTTGACACTTACCAGCTATGTGACCTGGGCAAGTCACTTAACCCTGAATGCCTCACCCAAAAAAGATAAGTGATTGTAACCCAGTGCCCCCAAAGCCTTGTGGTATTCAGATTTATGATTTAGTGGAAACTCCTTATGTGTAAACTCCCTCCATGAATGCATGTCAGCATCTCCTCTCTAAATTCCATCTTAGAGACTTACCTGGTACTGTGAAAGGTTAAGTGATGTCCTTATGGTAATATAGCTAGCATGTGGCAGAGGTAAGTCATTTTAATCTTCTACAAACCTGCACTGGCTCTCTACTGCCTAGAAAAATGTCCTAGTTTTCAAGGCTTTCCATAATCTGGACCCATCCTACCTATCCAATTTATTTTTGATTACTTTCTTATGCACATCCTCTGCTCCAAGCATTCCAATCATCTCACTGTCCCCTAAAGAACATTAGACTCATTCCTTCCTCTGTAATTTTGTTCATGCTGCTCCCCTGGCCCAGAATGCCCTTTTCCTCATTCTTCACAACTAAACTATATGCAACTTTGCTCATTATTGTACTCCTTTGTGAAGCCTTTCCCAAATGTACCAAACCAAACTGGATTTATATGGCATCTGGAGCCTGATTGAACAATTTAGGTTTCTATTATACATGATCTTATATATTTATTTGTTTCACATGTTAATTTGAGTTCTTTAACTATAATGTGAAAAAATAAAATCATAGAATCTCAAAACTGGATGGGATCTGAAAAATCAGTCCACCCACTTATCTGATTTGTGTATTCCTTCTGTATCTCCACTGGCAATTGGTTTTTCAGCCTCTGCTTGAGCTTCTCTGTTGTTGGAGAATCTTTCACCTCAAGAAGTACTTATTCAACTTTTTAGACAGCACTAATTGTGGTTCCCTTCTCTGGAATTTTACTTATGTAGCGAACCAACACAGATGCTACCTCCTTTCTAGATTTTTTCTGGTATTTTTGAGTGATCAGTCTGATCTGGCAATACACCAAGTGCCCTCTTATTGGATGTGCTGAGCCCATCCATATAAAGAGTATCTTACAGTCTCTTAATCCTTCAAGGCTTCTCTAATACCCTCATACTAGAATCTGCTTCAACTGTTCAATAGTTGCTTATGATCATTAACATTTGTAAGGTGACAATGATGTCTAAGCTGTCCAGTTATCCACCTATTGACCCATAATGCCAATCTTTAACCAGCCACCAAAAAGTTGCGGATCAATTGACCAAACGATTTGGAGAACTCCAGCATGCATATTAGCCATCAAAAAGGAAAAAAAAAAGCATTAGCCACAGGTAGCTGCAAATTAACAATAAGGGAATACAAAATAAAGAACTATATTAAAATGACAAATATAAAACAGTCTACAGTTTAGTAGAAGATTAAAGTGACCAACCTCTGCCCCATACTAGCTATATGACCATGGACAATTAACTTTTCACAGCCCCAAGTATCTGGGGGTGTGGGGGGGGGCGCGCCACAGCAATCCTTAGTCGTGCTGATTTATGTCGTGCTACTGGACCCAGATAGCTCCAGAAGAGCAGGTAAGTTTGGTGGCTTTGCACAGCCTTCACTCATTGAAATCCAATTCACTTGCAAGTCATGGTATCACCTTCCTGATGTCCTGGTCGACTTGGAGAACAAAGGACAAGCAACAGTCTCTCTAGCACTAGAAGTTAGTTACAGAGTAGCTGCTGAATGCGTTGATGGAGAGAGTATCCACATGCGGTGTTCTCCAGACTAAATCACAAATCGGAATCCTCCCCCAAATGAAAGTGATTGCAACTCAGAACCCCCAGAGCTTTGGACCACCGTACACTGGGTCTGATCCTAGAGGTTGGTTCACAAAGAGTTATTTTCTTTCTTTGGTTTTCTATAGTGTAATATCTTTATCCTGGAGTTTACTGTGGGGAAATCTTCAAAATGAGGCATCAGTGTATAGACAGTGCCCAAGTATCACCAAATAGGTGGGGAAAGATCTGAATCTCCCATGCAAGTACTCAATGTGGTAAACGTATATCAGTAAGATAGACATTACTTTACCTTATAGAAAATTCAGAGGATACAAAATTCTTGGAGAACCCCATAGGCAGACACCAAAAACACAAAAAATATTTACGGTAGTTCTAACATTCCAGCAAGCCCTCCTGAATCCCACAGAGACCTTCTAAGGGCTTGGACTCCTCTGGAATGGAGCTGCTAAACAACCATACCCCTTCCCACTGAACCTGTCTTATCCGAGTAACTAATAGCAAATGAAACCAAGAGATCCAGATCCCATGATGTGGTGTTAGTCCTTTATTTGCTGGAGTGATGTGGGTAACTTCATCTTCCTTTAAGGCTGAATTCTGTCCAGTAACTATGTGGGTGATCCTTCTCTTTCCCAGGGTCTAACACTAAAACTTTTTGAGAGTTTGAAACAACCTCTAGAACTGTCTTCATTAAGACAACTTCAAATATTGCTGTTGCCCAAGAAATTTACCTTCTTTGGCTAGGAAACTAGATTCTAGGGTCACTCTTCTTAAGGAAGGGTACCCCACCTCTCCACATTGACAGATGAGCTAAACCAGGTCGAGGGTAACAGATAGGTGTCGAACCCGTGCTGAGTTAAGATGTCTACCCCAAGCATGTGAAAACACAGGCTGATGAAAACAATTTGTTCCAATAGCCATGAAGGTGGCCGAAGCAGGCTCTGTGGAGCACTTAGAGGTTGGTCGGATATCTAAGATGCCAAGGCCATCCGCTGCATCCTGAGCCATTGCCAGTCACAGAGAGCCAGACACAACTGAAAAACAACTGAACAACAAAACTGTTTGATTACAGTGAGATTTTTCTATTTACTAAAAAAAAAACCTCAGAATTTAGCAAACCTGCCAACAATATGGCGCTTTTCATTGTATTTAATAAATGAAAGAATAATGAAAAAATGTCTTAACTAGTACAAATAAGATGTATTACTTTTCATAGCAATTTTAGAATTCATTCAATTACAAAAAAAAATCATAGAACTGTGGAACCAGTGTGGATCATTGATATAATTTAGTCCTGATTTTGTAGGTGAGGACACTGGGAGCGAGAGAAGTGGAATAAGATATCCAACATCACAGAATGAATTAATGTCAGAGCTTGAATTGAACTCGTGTCTCCTGGCTCCTAATTCTGGAGTTTTTCCATTACACATCAAACAGAATGTTCTAACTTCTACAACATGGCCCAGGTTTTGCCTTTCATTCATTAGTCAAAAGAATAAAATTCACTGAGCAAGGGGCACTAATTCACAAATAATTTACAACTGCAAATTACATTAGCCTTGGGGTCCCAGCTTTCTGTCTTGTTTAGATTCTCTGATATAATTAACACAGCCACATTGACTTGTGAGCTGATGAAACCCAAAGCATTAATTTCAATATACTGAATTTTAAAAAGTACAAAAAAACTATTTAAAACTACCAATTTCTTTCATAAAAAATCAACTCTATCATACCATTTTTGAACATGAAGTAATTGAAATTTATGTGGCTTTTTTTGAAGTTTGAATTATAGCAAAATTTAATTTCCTAGGTTATATATAACCTGTTAAAGGATACAAGCGGTATTTTTCTTTGCATACACTAATTTTAGCTTCTAAAACTGAGGAACAAGGAATAAATCAACAAGGCAGATTGATTCTGCTAATTGAGGTGGCCTATCTAAGAACAACAAATTACCAGAATGTATTATGGTTAAACTACAAAACTAAAAAAAAAAAAAATACAGATATTTGGAATCATTTGGAAGTAAACAGCTAACACCCCAAAAGAAAATATTTTTACAAGCCATCATAATCTTTGCTGCTATTACCTCCCAAACCCAGTGTTAGCTTTTAAACTCATTTTGAAACATATTAACTATCATGGCAAGTTGCTGCAAAGCCAAAAATTAAGTAAGAGCAAATATGCTACAGGCATAATATTTAGAATATCATGTTCGTTATTATCAACAGAATCTTACAATAAAGAGAATCCTCTTTTAATAAAGGGAATTTCCTTTACTTTGGGTATCTATAGCAAGCTCTTCAGCATTTCTTCATTCAACCTGAAAACTTTACATTTGAAAAAAAAGTCTCCCTTTTACAGGAAATGGCAGTTCTCCATAGTTTAGGAGTCCTTTCTTCAAAATCTAAAAAGTTTCTTACCCCATAGAACTGCTGAAATATGGGTAAAATGAGAACTCTAAAAAAAGAACTCTCATTTAATTATATAGACCCCCAGTGAAGAGATGAGATAGGCAATTTAGATGAGGAAACCAAAACATAAAGAGAAAGGAATATTTGTCTTAATGTCTTCAAAATAGGAAGGAGAGAAAGTAATTCTACATTTTAGATAAGGGACTGTAGAATTAAATCTTGTCAAAACCAACTTCAATCCATTTTCTCACCAGATCTTTGTAGGCATAGCCTTAAGCCTTTATCTATATGAAAGCAAATAAGCATATTTGTCAGAATATCACCTAGTGAGTCTGATTTGAATCAATGCTACAGTGGTATCTCACCTACTAGATTTTAAATTCCTGGAGAGCAGACACTATGTCATTCTTTTCTTTTTTGTAGCCCTAAGCATCTAATATATAGTGGGGTGTTGAACTGAGTGACTTGGCCAAGGACACATAGCAAAGTCAGAACTAGAACTTGGATTTCTAGTCATTTAGAATAATTAGTGCATAGATACAGCTGTAAATGTTTTATCGCTGTATTAGATTAAAAATCCCCTAAAGGAAGAGGCTATTTGTTTTTATCATATCCTCAGTTTTATATTGCATTGAACAGAGTAGGCACTAAATATATGTTTGTTGCTGAATTTGAAAATATCAATTTAATCCATTTCTTAGACTTCCTTTCCAACCATTTGTTTTAAAAGAATTTTTCAGAAAATGGCCTCTTATTGGTTATCAGTGGTGAAGCTTCTGTGTTTTCCTTTAAAAGGCAGGTAGGGTAATCAGCTTAGTCTATGAAAAGAAGTTTTAGTATGAACAAATGCAATTTACTTTTTTTAATAGTTTGCCTTACTAGGGCAAGATTAACAGGTTAAAGATACGATTCTCACTAATTCTTTTCCCTCAGTGACATCCACAGCTGAGCTTTCATTTCCTTAGTTATAAACACTTCAGACTTCCTAGCTATGGGTTAAATCAAATTTTAATAAATGAATACATACCCTTAGTTAAAAATTTTCCAATCCCCAAGCAATACCCAACACAGGAAAATTCTACTTCAAAACAAAATACTTTGGACAGGGTTGGGGTGAGGGGACCCCTGAAAATATCAGAGTGTGAGGCAGTGTCATCTGGAAAGAATTTGAGGGCTCAACCTGTCTTCAAATCAAGTGGCAAAACTTTGATGTAATGCTATAAAGCAGGCTGAGCTCCTTAGGGAACTTGCAACCTAGTGGAGGTTGAGCAAAAGCTTTTATGGGGAAAGTTCAGAACATGATGCTCCAACTATGCTAATTAGGTAGTGCAGGGCAGAATCAAGAAGTGGTCAGTTCTTTAAGGAACATATAATTTCTGTACCTTGAGTGCAGGCCTCATACCCAGAATCCACTACTGGAAACCCTCTTCTTCAGCAAGCCAACTAGTGGTCAGGGCCACTCAATTTGTATCCTACTTGTTGCTAACCAATATCCTGCAAATCGGGAATTTTCCAGATAAAATTCCACGTTGCTGAAGTGAAGACAGAGATTATATACATAAATCACAATGGGAAGGGAGGGGGGGAAGGTGGATTAGAAACAATTTTCTCGAGGGCCAGAGCAGCTTCCCACAGACAAGCATTTCTAACTATGAGACTTATAATGCGTACAATGTGGGGGGAAGGGAGAAATTGATTGACACATTGACAAAACCAAAGGGGGCAGTCCCCTTTAGTAAGCAGACCTTACAGATAAAAGACACAAAGGGAAAAAGTAAACCAGTGAATAAAATTGTCCATTTAAGGCTCAGAAAATGAAGAAAACACAAAGGACTCATAGGACCTATAAACACATAGAAAAAAGGAAGAGAGGGAATAAGCATTGTTAAGTGCCTACTATGTGCCTTGACCAAGATCACACAGATGGTAAATGTCTGTTTGAACTCAGATCTTCCTGATTCCAGGCCTAGTGCTCTATCCACTGAGCCATCCAGCACCTTCAAATAACCCATAAACTTTCCTCAGAAAACAATCCTATTCTGGGCCAGTAAAGGAGCAAAACCCCATCATATGACACTTGCATTGTACAAATCTCTGTAATAAAGTGAGGGTTGTGGGAGTTTTCAAGGTTCAGGCTTCTACCATCCCCAATCCACAGGTACTCTTCATTCTTTCTCCAACTGTGGGGACCATAAGGTCCCTTCATCATTCTCCAAGAAGCACATAGCATTAGGAAATCCCTTTCTCTCTAAATGGTGCAATCCTCAAACTGTAAACTGAGAAATTCTCAAAATTAGGAATATCCGTAAGGTAACTTTTCCCTAACCCCAAATTCAAGGCAGATCCTACCATGGAATCACACTACCCAAGGAGTTTAATCCCATCCTCAACACAAGAGGTTGAATTTCATGAACACTTGACCTATCAGGGCACACAGATGAGCCTTGCTCAGTGGATAGAGCACTAAGCCTGGGCCTAGTAAGTGTCTGAGGCTAGATTTGAACTCAGGAAGTTGCATCTTCCTGACTTTAGCACAGCACTATATTTACTGTACCACCTAACTGCCCCCTTATCTTGATGCCTTCCCTCTATTGATTATCTTAGGTTTATCATGTGTATATCTTATTTCTACATAGTTGTTTACATCTTATCTCCCTTCTTAGACTACAAGGTACATGTGAGTAGGAACTATCTTTTGCTTTTCTTTGTATCCCCAGGACTTAGCACAGTGCCTGGCATATAGTAAGTACTTAGAAAATGCTTATTGACTGACTGAGTGAACTGAGGAAAGTGAATAGGCAAAAAGACTGAGCTTACTTTTGGAAACCATAGAAAGAAAGAGCTTCTATAACAAGAGAATGTCCTCCTCCTCTTTTCAAGTTTCCTCCATCCCAGACAAACAATCATCTTGGAGGCATTGAAAACTAATGCCACGTTTTCTATGTGGAGGAATCCCTCAGATGCTTCTAAACTGAAGTTCACAGCTCCAGGTTCATCAAATTGAATGGGATCACTCATCAAGTTGATCTGGAACTCTCTTGACCAATCTAACTCATGATGATGATGAAGAAGAAGAAGATGATGATGATGATGATGATGATGATGATGATAATGATAAGAGAAGAGAGGAAAATAATCATGTGAAAGGGGCAGCCTGTCTTTTTTCCAAGGGAAAATCTTATAATGGGAAATAATGATGAGTAAGATGCATTTCCTATAGTTTAGGACAGGAAATCCACCTGTTAAGCAAATTTCTCACCACTATGCTTATTGCAGCAAAGTTATTTTAAAAACTATGCTTGAAATGATTTCTCAATGCTTTAAATAATGTTCAATAAAATATGACATTTGGAGAAGATTCAAAGAATTGCATACTGTTTTACTTAGTTGTCCTAACAAAAACAATTGGCCAGAACAACTGTGATTCAGACACATACAGAGAGTGAGTCTCCTTGGGAAGAAAACAGTGGTTCTGAATGCACAAAGAAAACAAGCCAACCCTAAGGTTCAAATAAAAGAATTGATTTGCTGGCCCTAGAAAAACACCCTATGGTCATTCCGCTTTTCTTTTGTGTTTTTCTTATTTAACTTTTATTCCATGATAGCAAATTGTCCTAGTTTGAGAATCCTACTATTCTCAAGTGGTATAATCACACAATAGCACACATTCTAGATACCAGATTAATTTCAATAAACACAGAAGAAAATAGAACAGAATTCAAAATGTACTTAACTCCCATCATGCTGTCATATGCAATAATTTCTTTCCTACCAATCTTTTCAACTATAGTTAATCCCTGTCTAACAAGGTAAGGGTAATGGAAGCATCCACTTGCAGCAGATTAATTCCATTTTCCTCCATCAAACTGGGTTCTTATGAAAGTCTCACCAAAAGATTATTGAAAAGAAAATCAAAGTGTATTACATTTCTTTTAGGTTCCCTACATGATAGAAGTTAAGCATACTTTGATTTCAAGCTATGGGCATGCTTTAATTTAAAGATCCCTTTCAACAGATGTACCCTCAAAGAAAATATAAAACCACCAAATCCTTTCCCTAGGTTCCTCTGAGATGTTTTACGCTTTGTACAACACACTCAAAAGAAAATAAAATACAAAAGCCCTATTTGTAAAACTCATTATTTGTCTTTGTCTCTCTTGACCAGCAAACCATCTTTTCTAGCAAAGAATAAACCAGAAAAAGAAGAAAGCAATTCAGCGAGTCATCCATATCTGGCAGTTTTTGTTTTTATTTTGTTTTTGCTTTTTGGGGAGGCAATGAAGTTAAGTGACTTGCCCAGGGTTACACACCTAGTAAGTGTCAAGTGTTCGAGGCCAGATTTGAACTCAGGTCCTCCTGACTTCAAGGCTGGAGCTCTATCCACTGTGTCACTTACCTGCCCCACATATCTGGCAGTTTTAAGCAATATTCCACATCCATAGTCCGCCACCTCTACAAAGAAGAAGGGTCTATATATTTTCTCAGCACTTTTCTGGCTTCAAGCTCTCTGACATCAAAATTATGCAGTGTTTAGTTTCTTTTTGTGTTCTTTCTATTTTGATTATCATATCTGTGTACAGTGTCTTACTTTGCTTATTTCATTTTGTATCAGTCCATATGTCTTCCCATGCTTCTCAAAATTATTTACAGTTGCCATTTCTTATGGTGCAATAATATTCCATCACATTTATGAACCAAAATTTATTTAGCCGTTCCCTTTCGGATGGAATAATCCTGATCTTACTGTCTTTTCAAGGCTATGGGGCCCAATCTTAGAAAATCTCTGACCTATTCCTCTCCCTTCCATTTTATTCTGTCTGGTTTTATAAGCCCAATCAGGTAAGGTCCCAATCACACAACTTTCCCCCTTACCTCCTTGCCCTCCACCTTGCCTTCTCTCCCTAATCTGGGCTATACTAGGACCAAAGAATTGCTCCAATCTTGGGGGCAGGCTGAAATCGACAGACAAATTAGCTTCTTGGTGTTGCTTCTAATATAACTGCCTCATCCTCGTAAATTATAGATCTATAGTTAGAAAAGACTTCAGAAGTCATCTAGCCCAACCCTTTCCTTTGATAAATGGGGAAACTGAGGCCCAAAGTTGTGACTTACCCAAGGTCACACATATAGTAAATAGCAGAACTGGGATTTGAATTTAGGTCCCGAGATTCTAAGTTCTGTGCTCTTTCACTTTACTGCTTAGCATATGCTTCCACAGACTGAACTGCTTTGTAGTTCCAGTAGGAAGAGTGTCACCTTCGGTAGAAACTATTTAGGAAACATTGTTACATTTGCATAGTGCTCTCAAGTTGGCAAAGCCCTTAGAGATATTAGCTCACTTAAGCCTCACAACCCTCATGTAGTCAGTACTACCAAAATTCATTTTACAGGTAAGGAACCTAGGAGAACCTTGCAGAGATTAAGTGACTTCACAGTCACACAGTTAGCAAGTGTCTGAGACAAAAACTGAACCCTAGTCTTCCTTGGGCATTCTGTCTACTACAACATAACCCTAACATATTCATCGGGATCTACGGGCAGAGACTGGGCCTGTGATTTCAGTAGTATAAGGAACGTCACAATGAAAAAACAACTTCTACCAAAGCAAGTTGGCCCCTTTTCTACTCATAGACAGTAGGACCAAGAGGTTAAATGATTTGCCCAAAATTACATAGACAATACCTATCTCAGAAGTGGGATTCAATCCCCATTCCTTCTGATTCCTAGGATGGCTACATTGTCTCCTACATTTTAAGCATGAGAAAAAAAAGTTAAGGACATGTCAGTCCAAGTTTGGCACGAATCCCCTTCATTCTTGGGATAGCATGCTTAACTACATTGCAATTCCTTGCTAGGACTGTCTCCTCCCATCTATCCCATATCCAGATTGGAGCCAGAGGCAATGTCAGGAATAGTGGAGCATTCTCTGGGAAAGCAAACTCTGACATTATTCAGGAGGAAAAAGCCCACTGGGCATGGTCAAGGAGGGCAACCAAATCCAGGAAAAGATGAGGGTCTAGCTTGATACGCAATAAATAGCAATAATAAAAATATAATTTATATATATCTTTGCATATATATAATACACAAATGAATGAACAAGTAAAAACAAATAGCAAATACAGCAATAGGCAGTCAAAAAGCCAAGGAAACGAGTTGAAACATGAGTGGGTCAAGTAGTAGGGCTCAAGCCAGGACTGCCAAGACATGAAACACTTAGTGTAGAAGCCAATGATCATTTACACTTGGTAATGGATTAATCACAACTACCCACCCTTGCCTAGTCCCCAAGAACTGTCTGTTCCCCTTCGATGAAAGCAGACATCAACCCTGCATCTGGCAATGTGCAAGTTATACTAAACCCCACAGTGCCAACTGTAGGGTCTAACACATGGTAAGTCTTCAATAAATACTTGTTGGTTTGATTTGACTATTTTTAAATGAGATCCCTATTTAGTAACGGAAGAAATATTAAATCAAAAAAATACTCAACAAGATAATTTAGGGAGTTTTTGATAGGGGTCTTCTACTCCCAACCTCTGGATTGGACCAAGTGCCTAAATCCCTTCAAAAGAGTGAAAGAAGCTACTTTAGAAAAAGAGATTCTACAATTCCTCTGCACCCTCAGCTCCCATCCCTTATTCCTTTGTTTAGCAGCCCCTCACTTTTAAGACATTCTTTATGGCTTATCTAAATCCTTCTTGCTGCAGTATAAGCCAAATTCCCTTTATTTCTTCTTCAGTATTCTAATATTCATGAAAAGCATTACTCCATTGCCCCCTCAATGTTCTGTTTTTCAGGCAAAAAGAGAACAAATATTGATGGTCTATAATGATTAAGACTGCCCTAGGAAATTTTTTTTGGACTATCTGTTGCAGCAAAGATAGAATTTACCTGCATTGGTAGAGGGAATTTCTTCACTTGGGTGTTTGCTATTATACTATAGAAATCACAGGCCCAGGCCCTATGTCGTTCATTAAAAAGTATAATGTTTCCTATTTAGTAATTTCTTTAACATATTTCAATAAAAGCACCACTTCATTGTTTTATTATTCCGAAGCAATTTCCTTAGAAATGAAGAACCGAACATACAAGTTAAAAAACAAATGAAAAAATGTATCCCTTCAGCCTACATGTCCTTTTACTTCTTTGGTAATTGGATTAGATGAGGAAAAGACTGCAAAAACAGGACTTAGAATGGAGTTGAGTAAGAAAAAAATTGAGGCACATACTACTGGTAAAGTTATAAAGAGGATGGGAGATTTTATGATTAATAAGAACACTGTACTGAGGTTATGGAATTGAAAATGTGCAAGATAAGTAGCCTGAAGGGTAAAATTCTCAGATATTACCCAAATTCTGCCTTACCCATTATCTTCATACATCCTTGCTCTCTGGGCAGTTAGAGTGTGACTCCTAACTCACACTTAAAGCTCCAATACCAATGTGACTGGTTCCTTAATAGAGAGCTAGATAGAGAGACAAACAGGTAGATCTATTAATACATACACACACATATTTATACATATATGTGTTTATTGACTGACTATATACATGTATGTATTACTGTTACATGAACACACAAAAATATGAGCAGAATGATACAGGGACAGGTTATATAGGAGAGAGTAACGCTCACCCAAGAAATCATGAATCAGTTGATAAATCAACAAGAGTTCATTGGATGCCTACCATATGTTAGGCATTGTGCCTATACAACGTCCACCTCTGGGTATGTTTACTGATTGTCTCCATGCCTGCAGTATTCTCTGTCCTCAGCTCCACCTCCTGTCTTCCCTGGCAGAACTTGAACTCCGGTCTTCCTTACTCCAAGGCTTGCCCATCATTGACTTTGCCACAATGGTTCTCAGATATACCTGTGATCATAGGCATCTATAAAAATGATGAAAGAATTGAGTTTGATATACGTGAAGGTTCTTCTGAAGTCTAAAGGGAATATTTATTGTTATTAAATTTGACTGTGACTATATATACATATGTATGTTACATGAACACAAAAAATATGAGTAGAATCAAGTTGTATAGGAGAGAGCAGTGCTCAGCCAAGAAATCGTGAATCAATTGATAAATCAACAAGAGTTAATTGGGTGTCTACTATATGTTGGGCATTGTGCTAGGCACCAAGGATACAAAGACAGAAGTGGTTTTTTTTAAAAAAGTCTGCCTTCAAAAAAGCCAACTTTTTTATTTAGGGAGATGTGTATATACAAAATATGGAGACAGGGGTAGGATCTGTTATTTCTTTGGAAGAGAGAATTCTCCCAAAAATGAAATTTCTTCTACCAATGCCAAGTTGGCACTTATTTGCAACTTATAGCTTTAGAGAGTTCCCTAGAGCACTGAGAGGTTAAATAACTTGCCCAAGGTCATAACAGCCATGTTTCAGAGGCAAGACTTGAACTGAGGTCTTCCTGGCTTCAAGACCAGCTTTCTGAGCCATTGCCTCTATATAAAATATGTAAACATAAATACAAAATATTTGGAGTGGGATGCCCTATCAGCACAGGAGATCAAGAAAGACTTCATGCAGAAGGTGACAATTGAGCTGAGTTATAAAGGAAGGCAGGGATTCTAAAAGGCAGAAGTGAAGAGAGTTAGGCTGTACAACCATTGCAAAGACCTGGAGATGGGAAATGGAGTGTCATTTGAGAGGAACAGCAAAAAAGCCAACTTGACTAGACCATAGAAAATCTCACCAGAGCCTAAGACTAATGAGGTACAGAACCAATACAGATACTAGGGTGGGGAAGAGGGAGAGAGGATGTCTCTAAAACCATGGTTAGCCAATTTCATCTCTGGGCAGGATCGGGTCTCTCTTTAGGAAAACAAGCCCCCTAGAATGACACCAGCCTCCCATGATAGAAGAAACGGGAGAGTATTCCAGGAAGAGAGAAAGGCATTTTGACAAAGCATGCGAATGACAAACATCTTTAATTAACTAGAACAAAAGATTAGAGTTGGAAAGTCATGAGAAACGGGAGCAATTAGGTAGGAGCTGGAACATCTGAGTGAGCCTCTTGAGGTGTATGCTTAGATATTTAGCTGTAGAAGGGGAATGGTACATCAATCAACAAATAAACTTATTAAGTGCCTACTATATGCCAGCTGAATTAAGCACTGGGCTTAGCAGCAGAAGATCTGGCTTTGAGTGTTACTAAGGACATCTCAAACGAAATATCTGACCATATCATTCCCCTACTCAATAAACTCAAGTGTTCCTTATCACCTCCAAGATCAAATATTAAATCCTCTGTTTGACCTTCAAAATCTCTTACAACCTTATCTGCTTTTCCAGTATCCTTACACATCACTCCTCCCTACATAAGCTATGTTCCAGTAACACTGACCTTGCTCTTCTATGAATAAGACATTTCAGCTTCCGCCTCTAGAGATTTTCACTGATTGACTCCATGCCTAGAGTATTCTCCTTCCTCATCTCTACCTCTTGTCTTCCCTGACTTCCTTCTAATCTCAGCTAAAATCCTACCTTCTACAGAAAGTCTTTCCCAATTCTCCTTAATGCTAGTACCTTTCTTTAGTTGATTACTGATATATATATATATATCTTATATAAATCTTTTTTTTACATATCTGTGTATATTTTATCTCCCCATTAGACTATGAGCACCTTGTGAGCAAGGACTATTTTTTGCCCTTTTTTCTGTATTGCCAATGCTTAGCACAGTGCCTGGCATGTAGTAGGGGGTTAATAAATGCTTACTGACTGATTGAATGAACCTGAAAAGGATGAATAGACAAAAAAGTTGAGCTGATCTGTGAGCTCATTTAAAGTGATCATAGAAAGGGGATGCTCCTATGACAAGAGTCCTGAGTCCCAGTTGATTATCTCGGAGGCAGCCCTAGTCAATGAAAACCTATCAGGAGTTATCTGTGTCCTCTCCACCAGAAGTTAGTGAAAGGGCCCACACTTTCCATTGGGAGGTGCCCCCAGAGATACCTTTTCTCTAATGCGTATCTCCAAATTATCCTGTATATAGCTTGTTTGTATATCATTGTTTGCTTGTTATCTCCTATTAGTCTGTAAGTTCCTTAAGAGCAAGAATTCTCTTTTGCCTTTCTTTATATCCCCAGCATTTAGCATAGTTCCTGGCATATAGTAGATACTTAATGAATGTTTATTGACCAACTGACTGATTGGATGACCCTAAGTAAGTCATTATATCTTAGTTTCCTTAATCCATAAAATGGGGTGAAGTCTGCCTTGTTTATCTCACAGGGTTGTTTTAAGGCTCTACTATCTTACATTTATGTTACCATTTATTGTTTACAAAAGGAACTCATATATGGTCTCATTTGATCAATCCTATAAAATAGCAATATTATATCCACTTTATACTATAATTACAATACTCAAAGGATTAGTGATCTCCTCATGCCCCTGTGTGGGACTTCCCTCCATAACCATTATGAATGTATCCATGTAGGACTTAGTATATGAAACCTATGGAGTTCTCTGAGACACAGAAGATGACTTCCCCAGGGTCATACAGGAGCAGGTCTGAGGCAGGATTTGAATTCGTCTTCCTGACTCCAAGCTCAGCATTCTAGTCCAACCCCTGCATATTATGAATGACAAAACTGAGTCTAAGGGGAGTTAAATTACTTGCCCACAATCACAAAAATAGATGATAAAGGTAAGGTTTTAACCACATACTCTGCCTCTACAGACAGTATGCTTTCCACAGGTAACCATCCCAATTCCATTTTGAAGTCCCCTTTTGGCAAAACCTTTTCTCATTCTCCAAATTAAACTAATTTCTTCCTTCTCAAATATCTCATAGCACTTTACCTAGACCCTTCCCTTCTACTTACTTCAGTCTCCTTGGTTTACTTGATATCATCACAGGATGTAGTCATAGACATCAAGGTGTCAGAATGGTGACACTTCTGATGATCCTCACGTTGACAATATTCCCTGGAGACTTTAAATATCTAAACCCTGGAAATATTTGGAAGTTTGAGAGTTTGAAGAGAAAGCTAGCCGTCAAGGGAGATCCCAGCCCTTTTTTGTTTGATTGGGCGAGTTTTTCTTTCCCCCAACCCCATCAGCCATAGCACCTAGCAACTGAGCAACAGAGAGGTTGAAAGTTTATCGGTTCAGGAGAGTTCAGACAGGGAGTCCAACAAAGTGACCTGTCCAGCAGAAAGAGGCCTCGTGAGAAACAGAAGCCTAACATTCAAGCAAGCTACCTGACATAGACACCACACCTATCATGGGAGTAATTCAAAGACATCATAAGTACTGAAAAGACTTTGGAATCACATAATGCCAGAGTTTCCTTTGTTGGTACCTTATAACCGATATATTGTAAGTTTGTTCTCAATCTTCCCATGGATACTGTGTATATCTGTGGGATGGATTTATAAAGGGAATATTTTAGAGCTATTATGCCAGCTTTAGAAATGCCTCTACTAAGATCTAATTGCATTAAGTGGCTGACTCAACAGTAAGTCAAGTCAACAAGCATTCATTAAGCACTTACTATTTGCCAGGCACTTCGCTAAGCCCTGGATATATGGAGAAAAGGCAAAAACAAAACAAAAAACAGTCCCTGCTCTCCAGGAGCTCATAATCTAAAGGGGGAGGGGAGACAATATGCTACAATTATCTTCAAACAAAATATTTACAGGGTAAATTGGAGATAATCGCTAGAACAAAGGTGTTAAGTATTAAGAGGGAATAGGGAAAAGCTTCTTGTCCAGCGTAGGGTTTTACCTAGGATTTGAAGGAAGCCAGGAAAGCCAGGAAATGAAGATGAGGAAAGAGAGAATTCCAGGGACAGAGAATGAGGGACAGCCAACGAAAATGCATGGAATTGAGAGATAGAGTACCTTGTTCAAGAAAAAGCAAGGAGACCAGTCTCACTAGGTAGAAGAATGTATGGAAGGGATTAAAATGGATAAAGATTAGAAAGGTAGGAAAGGACTGTATTATTAAGCAGCTATAAAAAGCCTAACAGATGATTTTATATTTGATCCTAGAAGTAAAAGGGAGGCACTGGAATTTATTGAATGGGATAGGAGAGGAGAATGAAATGGAAGACAACATAGTAAGACATGCTGTTTAGGAAAATCAGTTTGATGGCTAAGTGGAGGACAAACAGAAACGGGAATGGCAGGGAGTCTATATAGCAGGCTATTGCAATAGTCCAGGCATGAGCTGATGAAGTCCTAGGCCAAGGAAGTATCAGTGTCATATGAGGGAAGGGGCCATATATAAGAGATGTTATGTTATGAAAGTAGAAGTAGAAAGCAGAAGGGCAGCTAGGTGGCAAAGAGGATAGGGCATTGAGCCTGGAGTCAGGAAGACTTGAGGTCAAATTCAATCTCAGATACTTACTAGCTGTGAGACCCTGGGCAAGTCATTTAACCCTGTTTGCCTCAGTTTCCCCATCTATAAAATGAGCTAGAGAAGGAAATGGCAAACTACTCCAGCATCTTTGCCAAGAAAACCCCAGATGGTATCGCAGAGAGTCAGACACAAATGAAACAACTGAACAGCACTGAAAATACAATCAATAGGACTTGGCAACTTATTGGATATAGGGGCAAGACACAGGAAAAAGCCCAAGTTGACACCAAGCCTGAATAACTGAGAATACTAGGATACTACTACTAGGTCTGTATCCCAAAGAGATTAAAGAAAAAGGAAAACCATTTACATGTACAAAGATATTTACACCAGATCTTTTTGTGGTGGCAAAGAATTAGAAATTAAGGGAATGCTGACCAATTAGGGAATGGCTGAACAAGATGTGGCATATGACTGTGATGAGAGTACTGTCATGTTGTGGTAAATGACAAGGGGAGTGGTTTCAGAAAAACATGAACTGATGCAAAGTGAAGTGAGAAGAACCAAGAGCTCATTGTCCACTATAACAGCAATGCTACAATGATGGATCAACTGTGAAAGACTTGGCTACTCTGATCAATACAATGATCGGAGACAATTCCAAAGGACTCATGATGAAAAAATACTAACCACCTCCAGAAAGAGAACTGATGACTCTGAATACAATTTGAAGTATAATTTTCTTAGTTTATTTTTCCTGCATTTTTTGAAATATGGCTAACATGGAAATAAGCTTTGTATGATTTCACATGTATAATTGATATCATATTATTTGCCTTCTCAGTGGATGGAAGAGGGGTGAGAGGGAGGGAAAAAATTTGGAACTCAAAATTTAAAAAGAAAATAAACAGCAAAATGAAAAATATTTTTTAAAAAGATAGGTTGGTTAATTGTGGAATATTGCATATGCTAGAAGACAATTGATATGTTGGTTAATTTTGTTAAATTGATTTTTTTGTCTCTATTTAAACAAATTTTTATTACAAAAATGGGCTGTTGTGGGGAGGGGGAGGGGAGAGACGTTAAAGATATGAAATTGATGTAAGAACAAAAAATGTGCCAAAAAATCAAAAATAGGATGTGCTACCTTAAGTATGCTATTGCAAGAATACAGGAAGAAATGAAGTGGAGAATTAGACTGAGGGCATTGTCCTTGGGATTAATGTAGAAGATTTACAAGATACTAACAGGAAGAATATATAAACACTAGAAAACAACTAGAATGCAAAATCAGAAGAGACAAGGCCTGGATAATAAGAGGATACAGAAATATAGTAGGATTGTTGAAGAACAATAGAGGAATCTATGCCTATAGCTTGGACTTGGGCATCACAAGACAGAGTAACACTAGGGTTGGGACATTTGGGCCTGAGGTTTGAGTGACATTTCAGAAGGGGCAAGGGAGGGCCAATCAATCCACCAATAAGTATCTATTAAGCGCTTGCTCTGCCGGATACTGTACTAGGTGCAGGAAGCAGAAAGACAAAAACAAAACAGTTCCTGCCCTCAAATTAGTGAGAGAACAGTAGGTAGGTTCCACTTTATCAAATATGAAGTCTTTCATCCAGAAGGAAAGTTAGACGTAAGTGATGTGTATGCAGTTCAGGCATTTCCACCATCGCTTTTAACCAAAGCTCAACGGCATCCATAAAGTACTTCGATAAATCCAGGTAATCGCTCAGATATCCCATGATCCCAATGGCCACAAACTGAGAGCATCACTAATGAAATAGTCGAGGAATAGTCTTTGTCAGCTTTGATCCGTGGGCTATGTGACTGTTTTCCAAGTTTGGAAAGAGGCCATAATTTGGGATACTTCTTTGGGGTGTGTAATTTAGCAACCAAGCATGCACAGTTAAGTATAAATATTATGTGCACACTGAAACATTTAAACCTACACATCTGGCCCTTCTTCATGCAAATGGAAATATTCAATTGCTTTAATTCCACAATATGGATTGAGCCCCCACTATATGCAAAGCGTTGTGCTAAGTGTTATAGGGAATGGAAAAAGAAACAAAAACCCAGGCTCTGCTGTCAAGGGACTAATAATATTATAGGGGAGATAAGAGACGTATACAAATAACTGCAACATGTGACAAAGTTCACATGAGTGGAGCATGTAAACTCTGTACTGTATGGTTTACAAATTATTATATTAGGGTTCTTCCCTTCATATCAATCAATAAGTATTTGTTAAGCACCAACTGTGTGTCAGGTACTGAGGATATAAAGACCAAAAAAAAAAAGTCCTGACCCTCAAAGAGATTACATTCTATCAAGGGACCCCATTTATACATTTGATGACAATTTATATTCGTATGCTACTTTAAGATTTATAAAACATTTTGCCTCATTTGAACCCTTTGAAATCAGTAGTACACGTGTTACTATTCTTTCTTGGGGGTTTTTGTGTTTTTCAGATGAAGGAACTAAGGCCTTTAGAGGTTAAGGGTCTTGCCCAAAATTCAGGTTTTCATTTTCCTTTCCTTGATTATTTTACAAAATTTCTCACTCCTGGGCAGCTAGATGGCGGAATCATTACACCATAATGGATAGTGCGCCAGCAACGGAATCAAGCGTACCTGAGTTCAAATCCAACCTCAGACACTTACTAGCTCTGTGACCCTGGGCAAGTCACTGAACCCCAGCTGCCTCAAAACAAACAAACAAACAAAAAAGTGTCAGTCAAACCTTCCCCTGTACTGGCAACATAAAAGCAACAGTAGCTGTTACAGATGTCTGAGCAAGAGATGATAAGCATATAAATGCCACAGGAGGGGGAATCATGCTGCTTAACGTAGGATAAACCAGAAGGGGATAGCAGTGAGCAAACACAAATCTTTTGTCAGTCTAAATCTAGTGAAATGACAATTCATTGTGCATTTCACACCAAAGTTCAGTTTGGTTTTTACATTTTACCCAGTATTATGCAGTTGAATATTATAATACTTTTCATCTCTTTAGCACCTTTTATGTTATTTCAAATACGTTAATTTTTCTCTTGCTTTTCATTAGTGTGCTAGCAGACATGCTTTTAGAGGGGGAACGAAGTGCTATTTCTAAGAACACACAGCTTTCCTCTCTCTCCCCAGCCCCACTATCCCTGTCCCCTGTCAAGCTATTCCCACTATTGCACTTAGAAGCCAGTTGTTCTTTGGCTGACAGGTGGATCAATAGTACAGATGTTACAGCTCCCAGTACACTACTCCACACACAGTGGGCACTCAATTAACCTGACCGACTGATTCAGTCTTCAGTGGTCCAAGAAGCACAAAGAGATGGGTATAAAACCAATCTGTTTAAATAGCTAATGAGCCGGAGTTAAGTTTAACCAGACTCATAAATCTCAGTAAATCTTTTTCCTCCATATTCTAACTAAAGGGAACAATTTTGTTTCAAAACAGCTTGTGGGCTACCCCCTGTTTTTCTGTTTTCAAATGCTCAGACATTTTCTCTGGGTTCTGATGACCCCAAAAGGGCAAACAAGGAAAACCTTAGTGTCCTAGAAATCAATCAAGCAACATCTATGATTTATACAGGTGTACTATGAGACAGGCACTGTGCTAGGCACTGTGAGTGCAAATATAACAACTGAAATAATCTCTATGCCCATAGAACTTATATTCTAACAGGATTTATATAAGCATATAGAGAATAAATATAAAGAGAATTAATGCAAAGTATTTTAAATCAATGAAATTTGAGAGGGAGGGTGCTAGCTATTGGGGGAATTAGGAAAGGTTTCATGTAGAAAATGGTGCTTGAGCTGAGTCTTGCTGGAAGAGGAGGATTCTATGAAATGGAAGGGAGAAGGAAGTGGGGAAATTCCAGACCTAAAGCAAGGAGTAAAGTAAAGTAAAGGCAAGGAGATGGGAAATGGAGCATTGTGTGTGAGAAACAAAGACAATATGGGTCTGGCTCCATCACAGAGTGAGCAAAGGGAAGCAATGTACGTTGAAGCCTGGAAAATAGGTTACATTAAAAGCTTAACAGAAGAGTTTATATTGATTGTAGAAGCAATAGGGAGCCACTGGAATTTAATGAGGAGAGCAGCACAGTCAGATATGCACTGAAGGAAAATCACTTTCTCAGCAGCGTGACAGATGAAATGAAGTAGGAACAGATTTAAGGTAGGGAGACCAGCAATCTGGAAGCTGTTGCAATAATCTAAGCTATAGATGTTAAGGGTCTGAATTTAGGTAGCATCTTCGTGGGTACAGAGAAAAGGTTGGGATATCAGAGGGGTTATGGAGACAGAAATAATAAGATTCAGCAACTGATTGGAAACGTGGGATGAGAGACACAGAGAGGCAGACAGAGACGGAGTGAGACAGAAAAACAGAGACAGAGACACAGACAGCAAGACAGAGACAAAGAGGCAGTTAAACCAATCACACCTAATTAAGTCTCAAGTAGCCTGTTTGAAAATAACCTACTGAGGGGCAGCTAGGTGGCACAGTGGATAGAGCACCGGCCTTGAAGTCAGGAGGACCTGAGTTCAAATCTGACCTCAGACCAAACACTTGACACTCACTAGCTGTGTGACCCTGGGCAAGTCACTTAACCCCATTGCCTAAAAAAATAATCATCATCATCATCATCATAATCTACCGGGGAAGCTAGCTGGCAGTGGATAGAGCACTGGCCCTGAAGTCAAGAGGACCTGAGTTCAAATCTGACCTCAGATCAAACACTTGACACTCACTAGCTGTGTGAACCTGGGCAAGTCACTTAACCCCCAATTGCCTGAAAAAAGAAAATAACATACCAAGGCCCAGGTGGCTGCCTCAAGTCCCATTTGATCCCTTCAACCCAATCTCCGTTATTTTATTCTTTATCCTGAAAAGGTGTTACTAAATTATATTTGGCTCCAAAATTTGTCCACCTTCTCCTCTCTTCACCCAGCAACCTCTTCCATATCCCATTTCTTAAGTAAAATGTTATACATACACACACACACACACACACACACACACACACACACACACACACACATACTATTTGTAGGAGGTTGTAAATCTTGAATCACACAATCCATTGAGAACCTTTAGTTCTTATTACTGGAGCTAGAAGGAATGGAAAAATTTTACTTCTAAAGACCCTTTCAAATCTGGTATTCTATGATTGGCTCCATGGTTCCATTCTGATAAGGGAATTATGGAAATTCCTGGGTTTTGGAGTTGGAAGGAGCCTCAGAGGTCATTTGATATCACCCTTTCATTTCACAGATGAAGAATCTGAGGCCTTCATGGTAAGTGACTTGTCCAAAGTTACACAGGTAGTAAGTGGAAGAGCCAGAATTGGAATGCAGATTCTCTGATTCCAAAGCCAGTGCCTTTTCCAAAGCATCACAGAATGTCTTCAGATTATGGGAGGCTCCTAGCCTTTCATGAGTATAGAATTCACAGAACTTCATTGTTGCATGCGTGTGTGTGTGTGTGTGTGTGTGTGTGTGTACAGCCAAATATCCCCTACTCTCTCGGATCTAAATGAAAATACTTGTGTATTAGTATGTCATTTTTCTCTTCCCATTCCACTTAGTGCTATGCTTCCTACAGCAGCAATAACTATATGTTTCTGGCCCTCCAATTTGTAGCCATGGAAATAATCATGGTGTGTCAGTTTCTTTGCCCTAAGATTTTTGGTTTGACCTAATTGACATGCAGTGAAGGTAGATATTTTCTTTTCTGGGCAAGGCTTAACACATTTTGTTTTCTTATATCAGTATTCTGATCACTTCTCAGTCATAATAAATTATCTCAAAATTAAATGGTTGTAACGAATGCATTATCATAATCATTTCATAATTAGATGAGAAAGGGGAAAAAAGATGAGGCAACAAAGTGTGAGCACAATCACTTTAGAAATGAGCAGTCGTTAAGAAGAATAGCTATTAAGAATAATTTTTGAAAAAATATGAAAGATGAATAGGTTATTGTTCAGGTCAAATATGTATGAATCTTTTCTGTAAATGAATGTTTGAGGGAAATGGAATGCAATTCTACTCAGAATTCAAAAACAAACCGAAAGACACCACTGACCTGGACATGAAATCAAATGCCAAAATCAAATGTATTTTTCTGCCACTGGAATATTTGTTGAAATAACCTATTTTTGGATCTGGATAAGAACTTTTTGACAATCCAAGTTTAACAATTCAAAAATGCCTTATTGGTCAGTGAGCCCCCAACAAAAGGTCCTGGAGAGACTGAATGATCAACTGTCACAGATGTGGTAGTATTCACCCTCTATGCATTGGTGGGACATTCAGTTATGCCTTAGTTGGGCATTAGACTTAATGAGGTTTTTTTCAAACTTTTACAAAGGACTGTTTACCGAGAAGACTTAGCAAGAACAGAAGAAATATAAACATTCCCCTCCCCACACTCCTGGGAGCATATTCTTTCCTATACTACTTCAGTCCCTAACGATAATGGGCTCAAACTTCAGTTTCTATGTATCATCCACCTGACCAATGAATGCTTTTCCAAACACAACAGATTAGATAACTTCTAAGTAAAGGAGAGATGTAGCTATGTTCCCCTAGTTGTAGCAAGATGTGAAGAGACAGGGCAACTTGGTGGATCCTCCTTGGAGGAAGGAACCATTTGGATCAACAATCTTATGGGAGACATTGACTGCAGTTACTTGGAAAGCTCTGAAGATGAAACATGGTGGCAGTCAGGACCCCCTTGCTCCACTCTGCTGCTATTGCTATAAGCTGATGTTAGGAAGCAACAATGTCCATTTGCCTCTATAGCATTTTGTCAGCACCCCATTTCAATGCTGGGGTGCAGGAGCAGACTGAAGCACTACAAAGTGCCAGAGACCAAGGAGGGGCACTCCCAGGGACCTAAGACTCAGCATCCCATTGGTCTTGAATGGGATGTCCCAGTGAAGACTTCTCAGTGTAATTAAGGTAATGAGTTCAGAAAGTAGGATAGGGTTAAGAATAGATTTCTGTGAGTTATTTTTTTTTTTAGTGCCATGTATCAGTAGTTAGAATTTGCCTAGTGGTTAAGCCTTAACTTACTTTTCAATCTTATTCAAATTCGTCTTTGCCCCTAAAAAGAATCTGGCTCCAGAAAACCCTTAAAAGGTTCTTTATCTACTCCCCTTATCTCCTTTGGACAGGATCTTATTCAGATGTCTTCCAGTTCCCATCATTGTCTGTTCAATCCCTAAGACCTTCCAAAACAATTGTAAATTATCTTCCTAACTGCACATTTTTTTTATTGCTTCTTTGACATTATCTCAACAAACTAAGAAATATAGAGATGTATACTATGTCCTTTGTCCTATGTTAGAGTCTGGTGTGTGAGATTGTGACCTAAGTTAGTGGACAGCTGGGGGAGGGAGGGAGAATTATTGAACCTTCAGGGTTATATAAACTGACTTCTACCTCTGCGGGTTGTCTCCTCTCATCAGAGCCATTGGTGTGAGGACACCCAAATCTCGAGATTTGAAATAATAATAATTATTATAGCTATAACAAATTAACTTTATGTTTCTCCTTGGACACCTCTATGTTCTGTTTTATTTTTCATTTGAGTGCCATCCCATACATCCTGTTGGCCTGAACAACTGATACCAGGAGAATCGATGAAGTTTCTGCAGAGTTGGCTAAACTAGCTGTCAGTTAACTGCTTCACCACACCCCTTTCACGGAGAGATTGGAAGTATGAAAATCGGATGTTGAATTTACTGGTGGGCTCTTATTTCTCAGATAAGAGATAAGAGACTGATGGATGCCAGCCTAGACAGGGGTTCTCCACTAGAGAGATGCCTTTTTTAGAGGTCAAAGGTACATTCTTACAACATATATTCCATGAGAAGGATCCTCCTTCTTCTTTAATTATGCTTTATCCAACCCAAGAAATTGCTTAATAAGGTAATAATAAGGGAGGCAATGTACTATAGTGGATAGAAAGTCAGTCTTATAGTGGTGAAAACCTGGGATCAAATCCCATCTATGACACATACTGGCTATTTGACCCTGGTCAATTCACTTAACCTTTCTAAATAGTCAATGTTGAAGGTGATATGGGAAGACAGACTCATTAATACATTATTGGTCAAAGAGTGGCCCCTAGACCACTCTCAAAGTTGCTAAGAAGGTGTTGTTTTGCATTTGTAGTGGAATTTTTCTCATTCAGAGTTTCCTAATTAAAGTTGGAGGGATTTGAGGGGGAAGAAGATAGTGGGGTTGGCATTGGAGCATTTGGTTTGATCGACAGCTGTAATGGGAGGGAATGGAATAGCTAGTGGGTGAGGTCACAAGCCGAGTAATTTCACTGGTGGATACACACACACATACACAGACACACAGACACACCCTTCTAGACCAAGGCCAGAACATCAGTTAGCCTGGGTTAGCCTGAAGGTAGAACCACTGGGTAGGTGAAAAACAGTTATGCATAGAATTCAGATGGAGAGAAATAGACAACTAGTTCATATGCAATGTCATGCTGGTAAATATTTAACAATCATCTCTCCCCACCCCACCCCCAAAAGGAAAAAAGTATACTCAATCACATACTTTTAAGTTTAATTTTAATTACTTTTTCTCTATTACTTTCTTAAGCTTAATCAAGAAAACAATAAGTCAGACCCCAATTTACAACACTTGTTGATTTCCAAAGTGTAAATACTCACACTGAAAATTTAACAATTAGCCCTCACAAGCCAATAAGAGCTGACTCTAGCACTGCACTGTCTTGGCTACATAGGCTAACCTATGATACTATTTATGAGACATATTTCAAACCCATGGTCTTTTTGCACAAGAATTTTCATCAGGAAATTTGGCTGACCTGATTTCCTTTGGGACTTAATTGAGTTCACAGGTAACAGGGAAATACAATCAATTTTTTATTAAATCCCAGAGAACTTAGAAAAGTGATTTCATTGTTGGAAAAAAATTCAGCTTACTGCTTCTCAACCCAACATAGCCAGAAAGTAGACAGAATAAATAAGTGATCAAAGGGTATAACTAAGCCTCAAAAGAAGAACTGCAAATTACTCACAACCACACCAAAGATTACTCCAAATCACTAATAAGTGAAATGAAAATTAAATCAATTCTGAGGCTTTACCTCGCATTCAGAAAATTTGCAAAGATAACGAAAGAGAAAAGTAGTCAATGTTGAAGGTGCTATGGGAAGACAAACCCATTAATATACTGTGGGTCAAAGTATTAATTGGTTCAACCATTCTGGAAAAGAATTGGGATTTATTTTCAATATTGTACTGGAAACCTTAGCTTTAGCAATAAGAGAAGAAAAAGAAATTGAAGGCATTAGAATAGGCAAAGAAGAAACAAAGCTATCACTCTTTGCAGATGACATGATAATATACTTAGAGAATCAAGTAAAAAACTACTTGAAATAATAAACAACTTTAGCAAAGTTGCAGGCTATAAAATAAACCCACAGAAATCATCAGCATTTCTATATATTACCAACAAAGCCCAACAGCAAGAGATAGAAAGAGAAATCCCATTTAAACTTACTGTAGACATTATAAAATATTTAGGAGTCTACCTCCCAAAACAAACCCAGGAACTCTATGAACACAATTACAAAACACTTTTCACACAAATAAAATCAGATCTAAATAATTAGAAAAATATCAGTTGCTCATGGGTAGGCCGAGCTAATATAATAAAAATGACAATCCTACCTAAGCTAATTTACTTATTCAGTGCCATATTAATCAAACTACCAAAAAATTATTTTATAGAGTTAGAAAAAATAATAACAAGATTCATTTGGAAAAACAAAAGGTCCAGAATATCAAGGAACTAATGAAAAGAAATGCAGGGGAAGGTGGCCTAGCAATTCCAGATCTTAAATTGTATTATAAAGCAGCAATCATCAAAACTGCTTGGTACTGGCTAAGAAATAGGGAGGTGGATCAGTGGAATAGGTTAAATATGCAAGACACAGTAGTCAATGACTATAGTAATCTATTATTTGATAAACCCAAAGACCCCTGCTTCTGGGATAAGAACCCACTCTGAAAAAAACTGCTGGGAAAACTGGAAAAGAGTATGGCAGAAACTAGGCATAGACTCAAATCTCACACCATACACCAAAATAAAGTCAAAATGGGTTCAGGGCTTAGATATAAAGGCTGATACCATAAGTAAATTGGGAGAACAAGGAATAGTTTACCTATCAGATCCATGGAGAGCAGAAGAATTCATGACCAAACAGGAGATAGAGAACATTATGAAAAGCAAAATGGATAATTTTGATTACATTAAATTGAAAATTTTTTTGCAAAAACAAAGCCAATGCAACTAAGATTAGAAGAAAGGTAGACAATTGAGAAAGAATTTTTACAGCCAGTCTCTCTGATAAAGGCCTCATTTCTAAAATATATAGAGAATTAAGACAAATTTATAAGAACACAAGCCATTCCCCGATTGATAAATGGTCAAAGGATATGAACAGACAGTTCTCAGATGAAGAAATTAAAGCCATCTATAGTCATATGAAAAAATGCTCTAAATCGTTATTGATTAGAGAAATACAAATCAAAACAACTCTGAGGTACCACATCACACCTATCAGATTGGCCAACATGACAAAACAGGAAAATAATAAATGTTGGAGAGGATGTGGGAAAATTGGAACGCTAATACGTCGTTGGTGGAGTTGTGAACTGATCCAACCATTTTGGAGAACAATTTGGAACTATGTCCAAAGGGCTACAAAAATGTGCATACCCTTTGACCCAGCAATAGCACTTTTAGGGCTATATCCCAAAGAGATCAGACAAATGGGAAAAGGACCCACATGTACAAAAATATTCATAGCAGCTCTTTTTGTGGTGGCAAAGAATTGGAAATTGAGAGGATGCCCATCAATTGGGGAATGGCTGAGCAAGTTGTGGTATATGAATGTAATGGAATACTATTGTGCTATAAGAAATGATGAACAGCCTGACTTCAGAAAAACCTGGAAAACTTATATGGTCTGATGCTGAGTGAAGTGAGCAGAACCAAGAGGACTTTGTACACAATAACAGCCACGTTATACAATGACTAAGAATGTTAAACTGAACCCTTCTCAGCATTACTAGGATCTAAGACATCTCCAGAGGCCTCAGGATGGAAAATGCTGTCCACATCCAAAGAAAGAACTATGGAAGTCAAATCGCTATCACTTATTTTTACCTATTTTGAGTTTTGTTTCATCTTTCTGATGGTTCCTCCTATTGGTTTTAATTTTTACTTACAACTTCACTAATGTGAAAATATGTTTAATGAATATGTAAATGTAAAGCCTATATCAGATTGTGCACCGTCTTGGGGAGGGTGGTGGGGAGGAAAAGGGAGAAAAATTTTCAACTCAAAAGCATATGGAAAAAATAAAAAAATTAAAAAAAGAAACATTAAATAAAAAAAGAATTGGGATTTATCAGAAAAGTGACGATTATTTTTGCCTCTTTACCCAGAGATCTTCTGTTAGAAATATATCCCAAGGAGGTCAGGCAGAAAGAAAATTTCCACATATATAAAAATTTTACATCAGCATTTTTTGTGGTAGTGAAAATGTAAAATGAAATGGGTATCTATTTATTGAGAAGGACAAAACAAATTGTAAAATCCAATGTAATGGAATATTAACACTCCAAAGAAAGTATAAATATGATTAATTTGGACTACAGCAATGTAAATGAAAACAAAAGTAATAAAAGCAAACTAAGAGTGGTGTAATTGTAACAAGCAATCGTGGCCCAGGTGAAGGAATGAGGAAAGAAGGAAGGAAAGAAATCAGAATTGATGAAGTGCTTACTATGGCACTGTGCAAAGAGGTTTGCAGATATCTCCTATGTGCTCCACAACAACCCTAGAGGGAGATGCTGTTGGAATCCCCATTTTATAGCTGAGGGAACTGAAGCAGAGGTTAAGTGAATTACTCAGAATCAATTCAGGTTTTTCTGAAGCCAAGTTGAGGAATCTATCCATTGTGCCACATAGCTACACTCTTGCCCAGGAAGAAAGAAAGGAAGAGAGATAGGGAGAGGAAGAGGAAGGAAAAGAGGAAAAAAGGAAGGGGAAGAATTTAAGCATAAGCACACTCAATGATCTTTGCTTACAATTCCCACAGAAAATAAAAGACTAAAAATTTCTTGTACACAAAATAGCAAATTCCAAACTAATTTACTCCTATCAATCAGCCTGTCAGACTCCTAAGAAATGAGTTTTCTTTTGCTTATGGTTTAGTCTGTGGTTGTTTTCACCCAGAAGCTAAAAGAGACAAAAGACATTTTCAAGCAGATTATTCTGAAGTTTGGGGGCTTCGGACTGTTCTAGGGGTTTAATATGAATTTTAGTCCACAAAGGAGACTTCGGGGCAGAGGAGAGCAGAAAAATGGGCTGACTCTAAGACTCCTTTCTCCATACCACCACTTCCCTGGGTCACTGTCCAGCAGCGACAGAACCTTTTGGGTTCCCCCAAAAGACAAGACAGAGACATTTGTCCCTACTTGCCTCTGTCTTATGGTAGGGCATGAGAGAGAACCATCATTAATTTGGATTTCCATCCCCTTTCTTTTTCTCCTCCTTCCACCCCACATTCTGACAGAGGGACAACAGTACTCTCCCTTTCATTGCTCACTATGACCCTTTCCACCACAAAGCAGAACACTCACTGTGAGGGTTTTCTTGTCCAGTGGTGGCATTATGGTGGCTTAAAGTACAAAAACCCTGCATATCAGACAGGAGAGTTCCAAGGAATTGGTGGGGCTTATTTCTTCTCTGCCTAGCAGCATGCTACACTAGTATCCTCCTCCATGGAAAATCTAACAGAAATTAAGAATTTCCAGCAGCAGGACAGTAGCCTATTCTGTGAATTAAGATTGGAGAACCATAAAGTCCTATCCTATATTCTAGAATAACTAAAAACTTTCTTCAGGGAAAGCCACATGAGTCCTTCCATGTAGGACCCTGACTCTATCTTTCATCCCCAAGATTAATGGCAGAACATAAAGACGTTTTTGCTCCTTCATGATGCTTATTGAAGAATGAGAATAGATTTTCTAAAAGGAATACCTTAGTCTTTTGTTGTTGTTAATGAAAATATACACCACACTAATAACTAGAGAGTTTAAAATTAAAGCAACTCTGAACTTCTACCTCACAACTAGCAGACTGACAAAATTGATAAAAAAAAAAAAAAGAAAAATGACAAATGTTGGAGGGGCTGTGGGAAAGCAGGCACATTCATTCTGGAAAGCAATTTGGAACTCTCCCCAGAAAGTCACGAAACTGCATACTCTTTGACCTAGCAATACCACTATTAGGCCTAAACTCTCAAATAGATCCAAGGAAGAAGAAAAGGACCCATGTACGTGAAAATATTTATAATATCTCATTTTGTAGCAACAAGAAACTGAGGAGGTGGACAGCAGTTGGAAAATGGCTGAACAAATAATTGTCGATGCAGGTAATAGAATATTATAGTGCCATAAGAAATCATAAAAGAGATAGTTTCAGTGAAAACTGGGAAGACTCGTATGAATTGATGCAGAGTGAAGTAAACATAACAAACAGTACAATTTATCTAATTACAGCATCACTGAAAAACAAACAACTTGGAAAGACTAAAGAACTCTAATCTACACAATGACCAACCATAATTCAGAGGAATGATGATGAATCATACTACTCACTTCCTGTCAGAATGAGGCATATATATTTTTGGTCATGGCCAGTGCAGGAATTTGTTTTGATTTATTATTCAAATTTGTTATGAGTTTTGTTTGCTTTTTCAATGGTGGTGCAGAAGCAAAAGGGAGAAGAAATTGATTTATGTTAGTTGGGAGCAAAATTTTTTAAAGAACATCAGAAAGAGTAGAAATAATTTAGAATATAAAAATCACTGATAGAATCAATATATATAAGTTCGCATCCCTGTCTCTCCATATTTCCCAGTTACTTAAACCCTAATTTGCTAGGGAGGTACATTTGTTCATTTAGAAGTCAACGGATTAAATACCTGTGTGTAAAGTTTTCTGCTAGGCACTTGGGGTGAACTGATGAATAATTTCTGTCCCTGCCCTTAAGAGTTTATATTCTAGTGATGAAGATAAAATATTTTCACAACTACATGAGAAAAATAGACTATGTCTAGGGTGTGAGACATATAAAAAGGTTCTCTGTGCATTTGTAGACAGGATAACACTTCTAACTCAATGGGGTCGGGGGTGGGAGGTAAATCATAGATAGGATCACAGATTTAGAGCAAGAAGAAACATCAGAAGCCCCCTCATTTTACAGATGAGGAAACTAAGACCCAAAGAATGAAGAGACTTTTCCAAAGGTGGGAAACCTTAACCAGATGAGAACAGGTTTCAAGCATCCAAACACTTTTAGTGTGAAAATTCTTGAAAGGCCATTGGATGAATGAGTGACCACTGCACGGGAAGTCTGAGGAAATCTAGTCATTCCCTGTGTGTTGTCTATAAAACACCAAGCCTATTTTAGAATTGAGAGATTCAAGCAAATGGTGAGCCAAGTGGAAGCCAAGGCCCAGAGAAGGAATCATTGGGGAGAGGGCAAGCACTTTGGCTTCAGTCTGACTCTTCCCTAACCCCTACCCTTTCACCACCACACCTCTCCAGCCAAAGGAGTACCTTTCCAATTTTGAGAGTCCAGAGGATTAGGGATTTATCATCATCATCCTAACTACATCCCTGGGATTGTGATGGCCAATGACAGTGCCTATATCGGGAACTGAGAACAAATTAGATAAGATGAGGAAAGGCTCTACCAAGATCTCAGAAGAAGAATTACAACCTCCCTAAGGAGAACTTCACCAAAAACTCGTGAAGGGGAGGAAAGGACTTCCAGCAGCCTTCTGGTAGGAGTGTATGTCACAGACTTCTAGGAAGACATTTTGTACAGAACATTCTTACTATATCACATTAGTCAATGCTCCTTTCTAAAAGCCAATTAATTCTGAATTAATCATTTAAGTCATTAAAGGAAGTACAGAATTGGGGCCTCATGAGGCCCCTATAGCATTAGAAAGATAACCCCCAACTTCTTTTTAGAATTAATTTTATTTTGATTTATCAGCGATCACTTCCTTAAGCTTTTGAGTTTTAAATTTTTCTTCCCCTCGCTCTCCACCTTCCTCCCCAAGACAGCCCGCAATCTGATATAGGCTATACATATACATTCCTATTAAACATATTTTCATATTAGTGATGTTATAAGTAAGAATTAGAGACAATAGGAGGAACCACCAGAAAGAAGAAACAAAACACAACAGAAGAAAAAAAAATAGCAAACAGTATGCTTCGATCTGCATTCAAACTCCATAGTTCTTTCTTCTTTATAGATAGCATTTTCCATCATGAGGGCTTTGGAGATTCCTTAGATCCTTGCATTGTTGAGAAGGGTTAAAGTCTATCAATATTAGTCATCGCACAATGTGGCTGTTACTGTGTACAATGTTCTCCTCGTTCTGCTCACTTCACTCAGCATCAGACCATACAAGTCTTTCCAGGTTTTTCTGAAGTCAGCTTGCTCATCATTTCTTGTAGAACAATAGTATTCCATTACATTCATATACCACAACTTGTTCAGACATTCTCCAACTGATAGGCATCCTCTCAATTTCCAATTCTTTGCCACTACAAAAAGAGCTGCTATAAATATTTTTGTACATGTGGGTCCTTTTCCCATTTGTATGATCTCTTTGGGACATAGCCCTAGAAGTGTTATTGCTGGATCAAAGGGTATGCACTGTTTTATAGCCTTGGGCATAGTTCCAAATTGCTCTCCAAAATGGTGGGATCAGCTCACAACTCCACCAACAATGCATCAGTGCTCCAATTCTCCCACATCTTCTCCAACATTTATCATTTTCCTGTTTTGTCATGTTGGCCAATCTGATAGGTGTGATGTGGTACCTCAGAGTTGTTTTTATTTGCATTTCTCTGATCAATAGTGATTTAGAGTATTTTTTCATATGACTATAGATGGTTTTAACCCCCAACTTCTCAGGGCTGCCCCTAGAACTCTGAGGAAACAAAGTGGTTATGCCCTTGGGACCTAACTCATCAGTATAAATGGCTGTTGAAACAGTAGCTACAAAATGGCAGATAGGCCAAAAACTGTCTGTAGGTAGATTAATCTGGTGGCAGTGTGCATGATGTATTAGGACGCTATTATAAGAGTCTCAGAAAAATAAAGAGGGAATACTATCCCTGGAGTTTGTAAGGAGTTTTATACATTTATATACGGCAAGAAAAGAATGACTGGCACTTGATCCTATCTTGTTATTTACATAAATTTTATGTCTTAAATACATTTATTTTTTAACTGGTATGTGTTGCATGGTATGGTCATAGAAAAATTGATTGCACTGGTAGGGGCTCAGAGCTCTAAATTCATTATGACAAATTCAACAAGTTATCCAAATCTTTTTTTCTTCTAGAATTTAATATTATTAAATGTTAATTAATATTCTTCTTTGATCCTATATTTCATCAAAACAGAGCAGAGTGCCCTCTATAACCTTTGGGAAGTGGAATTTGCCTTATAGATTCAAATGCAGTGTCCAATGAACCATAAAATGTGGGTTTCTGATCTTAACTCTTCTAGAAATTGCCATGTAAGTTTGAGCAAGTTTCTCTCTGAGCTTCAGTTTTCTTATCTGGAAAATAAGAGGGCTAGATGATCTCTTGGGTCCCTTCTGGCTCTAAAAGTCGATGATTCCATGATTAGGAGACATGGTGCCAACCACTTTTAGCCCAGATCTTTTACTACTTTTGAAACATCAAATGAAAAAACAATTCTCATAAATCTGAACATTGGAGACGTTTTCTGTTACATTTCTTTTTTATTTCCGTCAGAAGCATAGTGTGCCAAAAAGAATTGTCAGAAAGAAAGCTAAAACACTAAAACTGGAGTAAAAAGACCTGGGTTCAAACCCCAGCTCTGCCAGTTACCATCTCTGTGACCTTGGGCAAGTAACTTAACCTGCCTCAGATTCCTCCTTTATAAAATGAAGGAATTAGACTCAATTGTTTGTGAGTTTACACAATTGTTTTAGCACCAGAAAGGATCTTAGAGGTCATAAAGTCCAACTCCCTCACTTTACAGTTGAGGAAATGGGCCCATAGACATTAAATAAATTATCTAAGGTCACACAGTGAGTAAATGGCAGAACTGAGATTCAAACCCAGGTCGCCTGACTCCAAATGCAGTGTTCTTTCCATTGTAACAAGTCCCTTCCATCTCTAAATTCTCTAATCCCACAGGACATGTTGGAGTAGGATACATCAATCAATAAGTATTATTAAGTACCTACTATGTATTAGGCACTATTTCCCCAATTGAAGAATTAGAATATTTTATCAATTCTCCAGAGTACATCTGAGGCAAGTTAGCATATGAGCTAGTAAAAGATCTTCTATTTCAGACACAAGGTATGTCCATCTGTCCATATTAGGTCATGGTGTTTTTTTCTGGCTACCACTACAGTTGATTGGGCTATTCATTCTCTAGCCCCAGCTACCTCTCTGCCATTCTGACTACTGTCCCCAATAAGGGTCCCACCTCTTTCTCCACCTCACCTCCACCCTTGAACTGTACTCCTCCTGAACTCATTTTCTGAACCCTTTCTTAAGACTAAGGAGCCCATAATCTACTACCCTGGTCACTTCAGCCAGCAGGCCTTCTCTTGACTTCCTGAACTTCTTTCCCCCTGAAGATAGTGAGGGGGTGCAATGTAATGGATAGCACACAAGGCCTGGAATCAGGAAGATCTGAGTTCAAATCCAACCTCAGACGATTACTAGCTGTATGACTTCAGGCAAGTCACTTAACCTCTGTTTGCCTCAGTTTCCTCAACTGTAAAATAAGAACAATAAGACTAATTACCTCCCAGAGTTGTTGCAATAATAAAAAGAGAGATGTATAAAATACTTAGCATGGCAATTTGCACCTAGTAGGCACTTAACAAATGTTCATTTCCTTCTTTCCCTGGAATAGGCCAGACAATGCCAATGCTGCTATCTTGCTTCTACCTCCTAGCCTGCTTCTTTTGTGTGCTTCCTCTTCTTCCTCCCTCCACTTTTCAACTTCCGGTCCTTTGTATTTTCTTTGGCAGATTCTAATATGGATTTTATCCTTTGATTAAAAGCCAAAAAAAAGTAAAACTGAGATTCTCAGGAATTTGCAATCCCTATTAGACTACATTAGAAATGTAGTCCCTAAAGGTTAGATAGATAGATAGATAGATAGATAGATAGATAGATAGATAGATATGTGTGTATGATGTATGTCTTTTACATAATATATAATTATATAATTTTATATAATATATGACATACAAAAGACATATCACACACACACACACACACACACACATATATAAAACCTGAGTTTTAGTTCCAATTCTACCACTAACTAGCAGTGTGACCAGAGGTAAATCATTTTTCTCTCTGGACCCTGGCTTCCTCGTCTGTGAAATGAGAGAGTTGAGCTATACAATCTCTAAGGTCCCACTTCTGCTTAAAAATTCTATGTTTTTCTATGTTGTAAACATCTTAATTGCTCCCTCTGTAACTCTTACACTGCCCACGGCTCCTTTTATTCTCTATTATATACTGGATATATCCTACATGTTTGTTTGTTTTTTTTAACTGTGCCAAACAATAGAGATAGAGTGTTTTATTCACTTGAAAAAAATGAAATACATCTGGAATGTGTTTTTTCCTTCCTCAAAGCACATCAGACAGTTAGAGGAGACCAAACTCAGGCAAATGTCTTGATTTTCGAAAGAACAGCAAGAAATTCCTAGTTTATAAAAAGTAGCACAATGATAATATTTTGTTCAACTAACCAGAAGCAGGGCCAGGGGTAAGACCTAAGGCACAGGGGCAGTCTAAAGTCTAATGTGGCATTATTTGAAGTTCTTAAGGGTATAGTCCAGAACCAAGAAAAGAGTTCAGTAGTAGAAAAGACAAGAGAAGCAAAGAGTGTGTCCATACAACATGGAGGAATAAGCACAATGTGTTTAAGCAGAGTCCCAGAAGGGCCAAATGATTAATAAAAATGTTGAACAGGCCAGGCCAAGATCAAGGACGGACCTTTAGGGAACTCTACTAGAGGCCATGCTCCTAGTTTATACTAGACCATTAATGACTAATTTTTGAGTTGTATTATTCAACTAGATTCAAATTCACCTATACTATAACCCAGTCCATATCTCTCCATATTGTTCACAAGTGCAGCATGAGACACTTTTCCAAATGCTGAGCTGAAATCTCTATATATCATGTCTTTGGAATTTTCCTGATAATCCAGTCTAGCAAATCTGTCCAAAAAGAAAATTAGGTGAATTTGATTTTCATAAATCAATATTGGTCTTTAGTTACTATCATCATTATTATCATCATCATCAGTGCTCAAAAATCATCCCTTTCTTATAATTTTGCCAAGAATAGATGTCAAACTGGTCACTAATTGTTTTCAGGTTCCAACCTCTTTGCTTTTTGGAAAACTAGAACATTTGCCTTTGTACAGTCCTGTGACCCCACCAGTATTCTTCATACTCTTTCAGTAGGCTTAGTAAACACATCTGGCAGTTCTTCTAACATTCTAGCACCTAAAATCCAGATCTGGTGATTTGAATTCATTTGGGTAGCTGAGTTTGGTCTAACCATTTTCTCTTTTGTATTCCATTTTTTCTCTGGGTTAACCATTTTTTGGTCTACACTTTCCAATTCGAAGAACATTCTAGTCAAAAAGAAAATAGAAGCAAAATGGGAGTTGAGTAGTTCAATATTCTCATCATCCCATCTATTCTCAAGAAATAGTCCTGTTTGGATCCTCTTCTGGTTCCCAATATAGCGAAAATTAAAAAAAACAACAACAACAAACACAAAAAAAACCACAACCTTTTTCTTTCTTTCTTTCTTTTTTTTTTTTTTTTTTGGTCTTTGGCATTCATCATCAGCCTAAGTTGATTCTGGACTTTAGTAATGTTTACAGGACCGTACTACTCTCACATTCATCTCCAGTTTTCCTGACTTTACATGAATCTTTCTTCTTCTATATGTGTCTTTTTAAAATATAAGTTGGTCAATGAGAAATAACTATATCAATACTTTGAGGCAACTCCCACTTTTCCTCCTCCTCTTAATCATTTTTGCTGATCTCTCCATAGTATCATTCTTCAGGATCTCCCTTGTCCTAACAATCTAGGGAGGTAATAGTGGTAATATATGAGAGGCATTTTAGAAATGAAATTAAAATTTGACAACTGATTTAATTGGGAGGTAAGAGAGAGAAAAAAACTCAAAGGTAACACCTAAGATTCATGTCCAAACTAGGAATGTCATCTACTGGGGATAACGAATGGATCTCACTTTCAAAGAAGTACAAATATATTTTATTTCAGTATTATATCTACTTAAAACAGGTAGGGGAGAAGAGAAAAATGAAAGGCATAGGAAAGACAAAGGGACATAAGAAGAGACAGCCAAAGATGGAAGTCATGCAAAACACAAACAAAAGAAGGGACTGGATGGGTTCTTAGGGATAAGAGGGGTTTTGGTTGTGCATGAATCTGAGTATACTTTGGCTTTAACTCTAACACTTGTTTTTTAAAAAAGGTATTTGGGAGCTTTCAGAATAAATAATTGCAGTTATATTATAATAACCTAACATCAGGACCTATACTGGCTTGAACCCTGAACGTCTAGATTTTTATAGTTTTGTGTTAAGCTCTACTTCAGTTATATCAAATTATGTACTTCAGAGTGGTTTATTTCTTATGTGAATGCATCACTACAGTTCTTTGAATGCATGTCCTCTGTGCTCAGTCAACAAAAGTGTTTTTACATTGAACAAAGATCATGAATTAATTAGTTAATTAATTAATAGATGACACATTTATTAAGTGTTTGCTGTGTGCAAGACACTGTGCTAAGCAATAGGAATACAAATAGAAAAGACACTCCCTGTTCTTAAGAAGCTCACATTCTAATGTGAAAGATAACACATATGAAAGCTTACAACTGCAAGTCAGATGGAAAAGTTTCAAGGTCCTTAAAGTATGTCAACAAAACAGCCAATAACAACTCTTCTTTAATGAAATTAAAGTTTAAGATATTGAACCATTTAACACTGGGCTGGAAAGTATTGTTATTCCAAAGGCTGTTGGGTTCAGGGTTCTTGGCTGTCTCCATTAGGGTCTGAGAAGAAATGGTGGTCAAGGTAATGGTGGTAGTTTGGCTTGCCTGAAGCATGCTGCCTGCTATCTCTAAATTGAATATCAAGAATTAAGGATCCAAAAAGCAAAGAAATGAAGCAATTACTTGTTTATTTGTAGTAATAATTAAATAAACAGCAACTCTAAAACTTTGGGAGAATGAATTATTTTATAAAGGCAAGTTTTCCACTTAGCTAAGAATTTGTATTACCCCCCACTTTAATCACTAATTTTTCTTAATTTACCATTTGAGACTGTAATCTTTCTAAAATATATTTACACATTCCCATGCCTTGTTAAAGCAAACATACTGAACTCATTTTACAATTCTTTTGAAAACTCAGCACCATCATTATGAATATTAAGTATTATTCTATGCTATAATAAAATGATGGTCTTCAGGACCTAATGGAATGTATTAGACTGTTTACACTAAGTGACCCTAAATTGCTATGGGTTTTAAGTCTTTATAGGTCACTTGGCATCAGGTTCTCAACAGTCAATTCTCACTGTTTCCTTTAAAAAAAAATAAGCATCATTTCTCCCATCTTTAATTAGTTGCTACGAATCTAAAATTAGTTTGGAAATAAGAGAAACGAAACTGGTTAGAATTATAGGTAAAACAAGAGTAAACAGACTCTGAATGACTGGGGTTCTGGAGATGATTTTATGAGTAAGCTTTAGTACACAGACTTTATAATATTTCTTTTGCAGTATAAAATACTGTATTTGATTTTGTTTTTCCTTTTTTCTACTTTCTGGTGCCCAGCTATGTTTCTTTTTTTTAAATCTTTTTTTTTTGGCGAAGCAATTGTGGTTAAGTGACTTACCCAGGGTCACACAGCTAGTAAGTGCTATGTGTCTGAGGCCAGATTTGAACTCAGGTCCTCCTGACTCCAGGGCTAGTGCTCTATCCACTGTGCCAACTACCTGCCCCTTAGCTATGTTTCATTTAGGCAACTTTGCCTAATAATTTTTCTGGATAATTTAAGTGTTACCATATTTAGATTTTGCTTTTCCTAATTGCAAGCTCCCTTTTAGTCTGTTTCTATGAAATTGCATCTTACTCCAGGATTCTCCTAAAAAAAAGATACATACATATATGTAGATATATCTGTATCTATACATACATATATGCATATGTGTGTGTCTATCTTTATATATGTGTGTATGTATATATTTGTGTGTATATATATTCATGTGTGTGTGGAGAGAGAGAGAGAGAGAGACATACACATAAGCCTAGGTGTGGTATCTTTACTTGGCCTCCTTACCTATATATCACTTTAAGGTTTGTAAAGCACTTTACAAATATTATCTCATTTTATCCTCACAGTAAACCTAGGAAGTATTATTATTATCCCCATTTTACGGATAAGGAAACTGAGGTTGACAGTGGTTACTGCATGCATACTTGCGTATGCAACTTGTTTTTGTAGTTTAGTTGTTTTCAGTCGTGTCTGACTCTTCATGACCCCATTTAGGGTTTTCTTTGCAAAGATAACTGGAGTAGTTTGCTATTTCCTTCTCCATCTCATTTTACGAATGAGGAAACTGAGGCAAAAAGGATTAAGTTGCCCCCACAACTAGCAAGCATTTAAGGCTATATTTGAACTCAGGCCTTCTTGCCTCCAGCTCCAATGCTCTATCTGCTGTGCCCCGAGCTCTACAACATCTATTTCCTAGTTCATTTCAATTCAACATTAAGGCCCTACTATGTACAAGGCATTGTACTAGGCAATGGGAAAAAAGGAAAAATGTAAATAGTCCCTGGCCTAAAAACATTTGCATTCTGGACAAAAGGCCCTTATCAGCAATAGGTATAATCATGGGCATTTGGTCAGAATGAAAGTCATTTCATTTAACTTTAACATACAAAGATAGCAAACCTGACCAAAGTATAGCCCCAGTCATAATAGCTCATCATGTTTTCTAATAGCATCAATAAAACAATATTTATGAAAAGAAAAAGTAGACTATGACTAGAGGAGATGTGTAGTTGAAAGAGTACTGGCCTGGAAGCGAAGAGACTTGGATTCAGAGAATGGCACTAACGTTTACTATTTGATCATGGGCATGTCATAACTTATCTGAGCCAATTTCCTCATTCAAAATGTGAAGATAAGAATACTTGCACTGCCCACAGGTTGTTGTGAGGAAGACACATTGCAAACACTTAGGGTCTTAGAAAGTCATGAGTTCAGTCCTACCTCAATCACTTACTAGCTGTGTGACCCTGGGCAAGTCACACAACCTTGTAAACCTCAGCTTCCTCAAATAATAGCCCCTACCTCCCAGGGTTGAGAACCAAAATAGATAACTCATGTAAAGCACTGCAAACTTTAGAATGCTATAAAAAATACTAGCTATTAATTATTAAACTTTCAAATCCTATACAAATTTGAGTTTTCATTTTCCCCACCATCACTTTTGATTTCCTTTGGTTTGACTAAATATAAGAATGAACTCTAAAATTGGAAACATTGGACCTGCCTGTGAAGCAAGTCTTGGGACCAGAGAATCACGGAGTGAGAGCTGAAAAGGTCATTAAAGACCACCTAGTTCAACTCCCTAATTTCCACAGTAAGGAAACCAAGGGCCAATGATTTACCTGGTATTTGAACCCAGGTCCTCCAAGTCCTAATCCAGAGCTCTTTTCATTATACCATGCTGTCTCTTAATATTTTTTTTTCTTTACTAATGAAGTAATATATGCAAGGTGTCCCAAAAGTCTTGGTGCAAAGACTGCGCTAAGACTTTTCAAACACCCTGCATCTATGTCTCACTCATTCACCAAGAGACCAAAAACCAAAAAAGGATGAAATGTGACATTATCTCCATCTCAAGCTTAGTAACTACAAGACAATATACTTGAAAATACTATAGAAAAAAGTAAAATAAGTTTATGAAATTCAGGCAAAAAGCCATTTATTTGTTTGTCTTCAAAATCCATCACAGCATTTTGAAGTACTAGATTTCATTCTGTAAATTTCTTGTATTCCTCTCATGAAGCAATTTGAACTTCTTACCACTGTGAACCGAGAAGACGTAATTTTGGAGGTAATCTATTTGCGTATCCAGGTTCCAAGTAGCTCAGGGCACATCTGGAAGCAAAAGGATTCTTATTCCCAAATAAAAAAGCAAACTCTTACTTTTTCATCTTGGAAAAGGTCATGGTTCCATTCTTCAGCAGAGGAAAGGGGTATTTTTCATTCAGAAGAGCTAGCCCTGCAATGAAAAGTAATTACGAGAAGTGGACTCCATCCTCTGTATTCTTCACCTCTGCAACCCAGGAAATAGCCCATATTGCTCTGAATATCAGCATTTGCTTTTCTGCCAAAATATTTAAGAACCTATGTTTTTTCCTTTGAAAATGCTCTCTATGATTTCTGATTTTCAAGGGTGGTTTATCATCATCTTTTGCAGAAAAGGTTTCTAATAATGATAAAAATTAGTTCAGTGGATGACTGAGAAGTTGTTTATACACGTTATTTTTCCTGTGCAGATAGATGAATGCTCATTCCTTATACATGCAATGAGAGACTTTTTATTATTATTATTATATTTGGAATATATTCACTGGAAGGCCCCAAAATGAGAGTGATTGATGGGCTCTGTGTCAAAAATTCAACTTTAGGAATTAAACTTCCCATCAGCCACAGAAATTGTTCTTACTCCATCCCTACCCCCACTACCACCATGTCCCTGGTTCTGTTTGCTTTGAGTTGCTGCCCATGTGACCAGTTTTAGCAATCCCGTCACCTTCACTCCTCACATGACAAAAATACAGTGATTTTAAAGCTTAAATAATGCCTAGAGAGAACCCTAAGTTGGGTTCTTGCAGCTGAGTTAGGTTTCTACTGTCACCACTTCCAGAGAGGGGAAGAATAAGAGGACTATTTCCTTAAAAACTATGGTCCTCCCAAGCTTGGAGACCTTTAGTGTGCAATATCGCAGACTTTGTCAGATTTGACTGATGTGGTTGGGTTTTTCTAAATGACTTTTCCTCCTTTCCGTTTTATACTTTAAGGATTGGCTGGATAAGAAGGTAAAGGGAGAAATATATATATTTGGAAATGAATAGATGGGGATAGACTGTACGTGTAATTTCCTCAGTATGGGGCATTCCCTAATAAGGAAACTCCCTTCACCAAAGCAGTTTGGCACTTTCACACAGCAAATATTTGTCAAAAGTGGGACTTGCACCCAGGTCTTCTTAGCTTTGCAGTCAGCTCTTTATCCACTATGCTTTGCTGACAGTGATGTAAAAACAAAAGATAACCATTTTAAAAGGTATCATGGATTCTGCCTGTGCCATGGAGAGAAGCCTCTCATGGGGTCTTCAGGCTCCCATCCTCAATGCCCTCCACTTCCTTCTCCATCTCCCACTGCCTGGAGCCCCTCTCCCAAAACAACTCTGAACTAGTAGCTCAACAGCTTCAACTAGACCTTTGTGGAGGAAGGAACCTTCCTCTTCACTTTAGAGTCCATGGGGAAAGGGCACTCAGATAAAATCTGCGATCAGATTAGTGATGTATTCCTTGATGCATACTTTCAGTGGGACCTTGATGCCAAAGTTGTTGGTGAAACAGTTGCTAAGACTGGAATGATGTGACTTGCAGGTGGGATCACATTCAGAGCTGCTGTTGACTATCAGATAGTGAGTGTGTTCAGAAAACAGTTAAGCATGTGGGCTATGATGATTCTTCTAAAGGGTTTGATTACAAGATCTGCAATGTTCTGGTAGACTTGGAGCAGCAGTCACCAGACATTGCTCAAGGCATTCATCTAGAACACAGTGAGGAAGATATTGGTGCAGGGGAATCGGAATTGACATGTCCCTAAGCTACAGAGGAAATCAAAGAGTGCATTTACCTATTACCTTAACTCACAAACTCAGGACCAAACTTGCTGCATTGCCATGCACTGGAACTTTTCCATGGTTATGAAGGGATTCCAAAACTCAAGTCACTGTGCAGCAAATGCAAGATGGTGGTGCTGTTCTCCTGATCAAGGTCCATACAATTGTGATATTTATTCAGTGTGATAAAGATGTATGTGTTGATAAAACAAAGGGTGCTCTAAAGGAACAGGTGATCAAGGCTGTTGTCCCTACAAAATACTTGGATGAGGATACAATTTACCATCTGCATCCTAGTGGCAGATTCATCATTGGTGGACCTCAGGGTCTGACTGGATGGAAGCTCACTATGTATACCTATGAAGGCTGGGGTACTCATGAAGGAATTATACTAAGGTGGATCATTCAGCTGCTGTTTGGATCACAAAACCCCTAATGAAAAGTGGTCTGTGTCACAGGGCATTTGTTCTGGTTTCTTATGCAATTGGTGTTTCCCACCCATTGTCCATCTCTATTTTCCAATGTAGCATCTCTCAGAAGAGCAAAAGAGAGCTACTGGATATTGTTAGGAAGAACTTTGGCCTCTGACCTGGGGTCATTGTCAGTATGTATCTGTATCTGTATTTGAAGAAACCCATTTATCAAAGGGCTATAGCCTATAGCCTCTTTGGTAGGGACTGCTTCCCAAGAGAAGTGCCCAGAAAGCTTAAGTCTTGAAAGTGTTAAGCTTGTTAGCAAAAGTTACAGAGAAGCCTTCAAGCTCTGAGATAAAAGACCATTCTCCCTAAATTTCTCCTGTTCTCTTTCAGCTCTTAAACATTAGCCGTCACTATTGGCCAATGATTTGAATTTTATTTTTTGTGGGGACTCTCATCAGGTTCTCCTCCTATTCTGTCCCTGGTGTTTTGCTCACTGATATAACAGTTAGTGAGCACAGGTGATCCATGTAACTGCCTAGAGATGAGCACACAGCAGTCTAGTAAATGATACTTTAAGATTGAACCTTTGTATCCCACCACCCAACCTCAAAATCTTAACTGTATTGATTTTCCCATCAAATGCTGAAAAATGTCCTTGTAATATACACATCAAGTACTCATAGTTCATTTATAGCCTCTGGCAAACAATGCCACCACCACGTCGGCATGATTTTGTAATATCTTGAGCTCTGTTATGAATGTGAAGCCTTTCTTCATCCTCTCTGTAACCCAATTAACTTCTATTTATGGAGCGTTTTTATCAGGGAGTGCTCCCTACCAGATCAACCTTGCCTGTGTTGCAAGGTCCAGCTGGAGCTTTGGACTGACTTCATGAAAAGGCACTTACTAGTTGAACTACCTTCTGGTGATTCATAATGACCATCTCTTAAACAGCACCAAATCTTAAAATCTCTCCACTCAACTGACTTTTGTAGGATGTACATAAAAAGAGTTTTGTTCAGTAAACCAACCAATCCTATGTATAATTTTGGCACGAGCCAAACCTCACCAGTTCCTAGCTCTAGTTAAGCAGGGACTTGGCAGCCTTGTGATGTCATACAGAGAAGTCACAGGACAGTATCTGAGGGTCTGTAGGTTTCATACTTTGGTACCAGCTAATTTTTTTCTATGTAAGAAAGACTGAGTATTCCACACAGCATAAGAACTTCTCTCAGGGTTTTTAACTTATTTTCAAAACCAGGTCCAATGAGCTTTGTGAGCAGCTGGTGTAGATATGGAGAAAACAGCTTCCTTCGGAGAGGAATACTTTTGTTGAGGAGGAAAAGTAAATCCCTCCCTACTTGAACCTTTTTTAAGTTGTTTATTCATTGTGTTCTGAGGCGTGGCACAAACACAGAGGAGTTATCACCTCGGATGGCAGCTTTAAAAAAAAGTCCTTGACAACATGATTCTTTTCACATGTTTCCAGCATTCCCAGGTAAGCCATGATGTCCTACAGAATAACCCTTGGTTACACCTATATGGGGGTCTGATTGGCATTAGCAGAACTACCAAGTAGTACCAGGCATTATCAGGCATTACTAGGGAAGAGCTGGGGCAGCTGGCTATGAAGGAAGCTCACTTGGCTGTGGTAGAGAGAAGCCAGCTTGTTTAAATGCTTAGCCTATAGCTGCTGTCCAAAGCAGAAAGTGCCTTGCAGAACCTATTTTTCTAAGGTTTGTTCTGAATGTCTGGTTTTCAATTCTAATAGTTTAATGAAGATCTATAATAGGTTCTATCTTTAAATAAATAAATTATGGTCCTTACCCTCTCCCCATTTTCTTTGCTGCCCCAGCAGCAGCACATATTCACCAACGATAATGTAGGCCAACTGCACAATTTGTCTTTTTTAATAAAAAAGGAAATTTATGAGGAAATTTATAAAATAAATTTGTAATAAACTTATTATCTTTTAGTAAAACTTGAATAATGACCTTAATTTTTAGTGTTCCTTTAACAAAATAGGGGAAGTCATGAATTGGCAGTATAGATAACTATTTAACATAGTGCTTTGCTTAGAAAAGTAGTAAATCCCAGCATAGTCAACTTACTCACCTTGGTGAAAATGTAAAGAATTAAGCAATCTCTTCTCAATGTTTTATATCACTCCTCATTTTAGTTCAGAAGTTCTTTCTCTAGGCCACAGATGGAGGGATTTGTGTCATTGCTGATCTCCTCTTATCAATACCTACACCTAGAACAAGCTCTCTTTTTCATCCCCTAAATTCTTAGGGAACTGAAATCTTCCTGCTTGGGACCCAACTTTTCCTGACCTCCCCTGGGCTGAATTACCCATTGCCATTAGCACCCCTTGTTTACTATCTCCTCCTATATTCTCTTCCTGTTTCTTTTCTTTGTTTAATAGTTTTTTTAATTTTTTTTTCCAATTTTATGTGAAGACAATTTTTAGCATTCATTTTTTACAAAATTTTGAGTTCTAAATTTTTCTCCTGACTTGTATCAGTTCCTGTAAGTCTTTCCAGGTTTTTCTGAAATCTGCCTGCTCATCATTTCTTATTACACAATAGTACTTCATTACATTCATATACCACAACTTGTTCAGCTATTCCACAATTGATAGGCATCATCTCAATTTCCAATATTTTGCCACCACACAAAGAGCTGCAATAAATATTTTTGCACATGTAGGTCATTTTCCCTTTTTTATGATCTCTTTGGGATACAAACCTAGTAGTGGTATGGGCATAGTTCCAAATTGCCCTCCAGAATGGTTGGATAAGCTTACAACTCCATCAACAATGCATCAGTATCCCAATTTTCACCGTTCATTATTTTCCTTTTCTGTCATATTAGCACATCTGATAAGTGTGAGGTGGTACCTCAGAGTTGTTTTAATTTGAATTTCTCTAATCAAAAGTATTTAGAGCACTTCTTCACATGACTATAGATAGCTTTGATTTCTTCATCTGAAAACCACCTGTTCATATCCTTTGACCATTTATCAATTGGTGAATGGCTTGTATTCTTATCAATTTAAGTCAATTCTGTATATATTTGAGAAATGAGGCTTTTATCAGAGACACTTGCTGTAAAGATCGTTTCCCAGCTTTCTGCTTTTCTTCTAATCTTGGTTGCATTGGTTTTGTTTGTGCAAAAACTTTTTTATTCCACATAATCAGAATTATTGATTTTACATTTCATATTGCTCTCTATCTCTTGTTTAGTCATAAATTCTCCCTCCTCCATAAATCTGACAGCTAGACTATTCCTTGCTCTTCTAATTTGCTTATGGTATCACCCTTTATGTCTAAATCATATACCCATTTTGACTTTATCTTGGCATATGGTACAAGATGTTGGTCTATATGTTTGTGCCATATTATTTCTAGTTTTCCCAGCAGCTTTTGTTAAATAACGAGTTCTTATCCCAAAGTATGTGGTCTTTGTGTTTATTAAATGCCAGGTTATTGTGATCATTTACTACTATGCCTTGTATAACTAATGTATTCTGCTGATCAACCTAGCCAGTATCAGACAGTTTTGATGATTACTGCTGTATAATATAATTTGAGATATTATCACAAAGCCACCTTCCTTTGTATTTTTTTTCATTCATTCCCTTAATATTCTTGACTTTTTGTTCTTCCAGATGGATTTTGTTGTTCATATTTCTTTTCTATCTCCTTTTTCCTGTCCCTGTTCTTATAGTTTATCCAATAGACTAGTAAAAACAGGGCTTCCCACTCTTGTCTAATCAGTCTTATGTTCACTAACACCCTTCTATGCTCCATTGTTCCAGAAAGATATTCTCTCAGCTTCCCTAAAATTTGTCCCCAACATCAGCAAATTACCTGACTCATCTTGGAGGTCCATTCCCTTTTGCAAAGATCACTATATCTTCTTCTCCAAGGATGCCAATTCAAATACATTTTTTTTTCCAATGAGGCAATTGGGGTTAAATGACTTGCCCAGAATTACACAGCTAGTGAGTGTTATGTGTCTGAGACCAGATTTGAATTCAGGCCCTCCTGACTCTGGGGCTAGTGCTCTATCCACTTTGCCACCTAGCTGCCCCTCAAATGCATTTTCACTCTTTTTTATACACTTTTTTGCAAATATTTTATGAAATTTTTTGAGTCATGGAATTTAGAGATGGAACAAACTTCAATAACCATCAAGTCCAACCCATTCCCAAGAAAATCTCCACTATTACATTAGCTTATCATGTTAATAAAACAACCATCTCACTGAATTTGGGGAGACAAGTTTGTCTCTTGCTAGCCTTTTGGACAGCTCTGATTACTGGGACATTTTTCCTGACATCAAGCCTAAACTTGCCTCTTCGAAACTTCAACCCCTGGCTCTGGCCTCTGGGACCAAACAGATCCAGTTTCATTCCTCTTCTATATGATAACTCTTCAAGTACTTCAACATGGCTACATCATCTCCCATTTGTTTTGTCTTTTTCCAGGCCAACCATCCCCAGATCTTTCACTCATACTTGAATAATGACCTTAATTTTCAGTGTTCATTCAGTAAAGTAGGGGAAGTGGTAAATTAGCAGTACTGTGTAGATTTAGATTCAGGGGGCTGACAAAAACCTCCAGAGATCATACAATCTATCTATTTACATGCAAACTTTTTTGGATAAATTAATTTCAAAAATGCCAGGCTATGTATTTAATCAGTACCTTACTTAGAAAAGTTTACTTTCTAAAGTAGTCTTTGCTTAAAGCAAACTCTGAGCCTTTCAAAGGCTTCTTAGAAGTAGCAATCCCTTTCCTAAGTAAATGAGAAAATGACTAGAAATCAAAAGAATTCATATGGATGGAAACTGAAGGGAAATAATTCTGAAGAGTTATTGTACTGCATAAGTGACTGTAATCAGTTGTTCTCTATTACAAATGGTGCCCAAACGAGTTTCATTTTCAGCAGGACAGAGTTTGAAAATAAATAAACCTGACTAGAAGCAAGTGAGTCTAAACCTATCAAGACTCTGTCAGCATCGTATGTTTCTGATTCTATAAATCCTGGCACTGAAACTCATTCAACATGGCACTAAGTTATCAAGAATCATACAACTTAGGTTTGGAAGAGGCTTAGTCCAACCCCTTCATTTTACAGACCAGGAAATTGAGAGCCAGAGTTGGAAAATGACTTGCATAACATTATTGAGGTAATATATGAAGCTCAGAATTTTTTAAAATTAATTTATCCAAAAGAGTTTGCATGTAAATATAGATAGATTGTATGATGTCTGGAGCACCCTGAATCTAAATTCAAGAAGAGACAATCTACTATACTTACACCCAGTGGGGCAGCAGTTTCATTGGCTCTGTTGTTTCCTAGAAGGGTGAGGTTTTCATGAGTTTTGTTGAAAGGGAAGAAGTAAAGGTGTACATTCATTAAATAGAAATCATCCTGGCCTTAAGAAATACATCAACAAACCCAAAGCATAGGAAAGCAGCAAGAGGGAGGAAATTCTTAAACTAAGAAAGGGAATTTGATGAATAATAAGACTAAGGTTTGCTGCGTTTAAGGCTATAGTTAGGCAGTTTTAAAATGAAAGTCTGAAGTTGCAAAACAATTTCACTGCAAAGATAACTTTTCAGAAAGCTAATAGAAAAAAATCAAAGTACTAAAAGAAGAAAATAACAATAATAAAAATAATGGAACACATTTACATGTTTTAAAATTTATAATGCTCTTTCAAAACCAATGTGTATAAATGATTCAAATATTATAATCATTTTACATATAAAGAAACTGAAGCTAAGGGACTTGTGTAGGCTTACACACCTCAAGTACATCAGAATTAGGACCCATGGTCAGGTCATCTAATTCTAAGATTTTTTGAAAATATTGGAGAGGGAAAGAAAGTAGGGAGCCTAAGTGGCAGACCTTTTTCAGTCATCAATCAGTCAATAAATCACAAATATTTACTGAGTGCTTACTGTGTGCTCAGCACTCAGCTAGGTACTGCACAAAATAAAAGCTAACATGAAATATAGTCCCTACCTTTAAAGTAGTTTAAAATCTAGTTGCAAAGAAAAGATTAGTACAAATGAAATCATAAAAGAACAACGCAGAAGAGTATAACACTTAAAAGCAAGTTCTGGTAGTAGCTATAAATGTAATAAAGTTTTATAAACTGATGAAGAAGAAAATGAGCAGAACCAAGAAAACAATTTATACAAGAAGAAAAACAGTTTTGGAAACTGCAAGAAATATGATCAATAAAATGATCGTTTCTGATTCCAGAAGACATATGATGAAACAGGCAATTTATTTCAGAGATGTCATAGATTTAGTGTACAAAATAAGATGGTTATTTTTCTTTTTTTCTTACAATTTTCTCCATCCCCAGTCCAATTTATTTGTATTTAACATTCTTTTATTTTTATACTCTGAGTTCCAAATTCTTTTCCTCCCTCCCACCCCGTCCTCACCCAGTAAGAAAGCAGGCAAAATGATATCAATTATACGTCTGAAATCATGCAAAACATATTTCCATATTAATCAATCACAAAAAAGGGAGAAAAAAATCATACTTCAATTTGCACTTAGGGTTTATCAGTTCTCTGCAGATAGCATTTTTTCATCATGAGTCCTTTGGAATTGTCTTGAATCACAGTTGGGCCAGCGAGGTGATACAGTGGATAGAGCGCCTGCCCTAGAGTCAGGAGTTCAAATCTGGCCTCAGAGACTTGACACCTATTAGCTGTGTGACCCTGGGCAAGTCACTTAACACATTGCATATGCTCTCAGATGCTTGATGTTTTGCAAAACTTTTTTTCTTTTCCATTATAATCTTTGTTACGAGATAATGTGAATGGCTCATCACCAGAAATGATCAAAGGTTAGGATCAGAAGTTTTAGGTTGAAGAGAGTCAAAATCTCAACTTAGAATTCCTCAGGAAAGGGCCCCTCTCTCTCTAGGTGAAGAAATCTCACCATGAGCATTCCAAGGAAAGCCCATCTCCTAGGAGACCTTAAGCCGGACCCATCTCTTTTCCTCTTAAGTTCTTTCATAGTCACCATAACTATGATGTTTGAAAAAGTTTCAAGAGATATAGTTTCTGAGAAATTTAATCATTTTATTAATAAGGCCAACAGGTTATTAATAAAAGGATGGTCATTTGGCCATCTCTCTTAGACCAAAGACCAAGATGTTTATTTTTCAATACAGCCATTTTGTTTGACTAGGTATATTTGATGCAAGAAATTTGTTTTGTTTTGTTTTGTTCTAAGTGGGCTGGGGGATGGGAGGGAGGGAAATAGATTTCTGTTATTTTTTGTAAAGAGAAGTAAGGGATGCTGCAGATATCAAATGCTGCATACACTTTCAGATGAGGTCACTGTATCATTCGTTTTGCTTAACTGCTTTACTTTGTTACAAGGGACCTCTGATAAAGTAGGAGTAATCTATAAATGCATGTAACATAATAGCAGAACACATCAATAAATCTTTTCCTTTAAAAAAGAGAAGGGATAGATAAGAGAATAGAATATTATTTTTATTAGCACTTGTGTATCATTTTAAGGTTTGCAAAGAATTATAAATATTATCTCATTTTACCCCTCATAATGACCCTGGAAGCTAGTTGCACCCATTTTATTGATGAGGAAATTGAGGTTAGACAAAGGTAAATGACTTAACTAGGATCACACAACTAGTATCTGAGGTCACATCTGAACCCAGATCTTTCTAATCTTAAGTTCAGCACTCTACCTACTGCACTACTTAGTTGCCTCGTACAGTTAGATAAAAAGAACAGCTGAAAAAAGGCTCATGAAGGAGGTAGAACCTGAGACATAAAGGATGAGTAGTAGGATGACAAAAGGTAAAGAGAAGAGAGAAAATTTCAGGCCTGGAGACATATGTGTAGGTACAGCGAGGATTCTGAACCAACTGAAACAAAGACTGATGAGGATCAGTTGGAAATTGTAAGATATGTAGGTTTGTGGCAAATGGTAGAAAGTCTTGAGAACCCAGTGAAGGACTTTGGAAATGGTGTGGTAAGCAGTGGAGAATGGAAAGATTAGAGTGGGGTTTTAGGAAAATGAGTTTATCAAGGATGTGCTGTATGGTTTGGAAGAAATTGGAATCAAGAGACTAGGTATATTTGATGCAAGAAATTTGCACTAGGGTATTGTAGTGCTATAGGTATGAGCTAATGAGGAAGGGTGACAGTGGAAATGGGGAATACAGCATGGCTTTTATAATTATTTTGAAAAGGAAATACAAACTTCCAAAAACATGATGAAGTAAGCAGTCATGCCTAAAACCAGCCTGCCTTCCTTCATCACATCAAACAATAAGAAAATATCACCAAAGTAAAATAGTGACAACAAAGGGTATATGGGGGCAGGGGAAATGAAGGAAATCCTCAAAGAAAAACCAAGAGAGATTAAATGAAGGAAGGAGGAGGGGAAAGAATTAAAACATCTTAATACAATAAATAAGTACTATAGGGGTAAAAGAAAACAATAAGTAATTTCCACAAGGAAGAAATAACAGTATAATAAGAAGAAATAGACTGCCCCACCCCACCCCCAGAAATCAGAATGGAGCTACCATTAGAACTCCAGACTGGCAGCAAAACTCAATAAAATATAGGAAATGAAATTAGGGATTTTAAAGAAGAATTTGAAAAGAAAAGCAATAGTATGTAGAGCTGAAAAAGATGGTAGAAATGCTAATAAAGCAATGGAAACTCTGAAAAAGAGAGTGGTAGAAATGGAACACAAAGATGCAGAGCTAAGAATAGTAAATACCAGAGCAGTATTCAAAGACAAGAAAATTGAAGTACATTCTATTTCTCTACAAACAAAAGTCAGTGACCTTGAAAACAAAACAATATGATAATCAGGAGCCTTCCTGTAAACATTTTAAGAGATCCTGAGACACTTGTAGCTTGTAATGTTATTATTATGACATTTAAAAGGGTTATACTTAGACAGAGGGCATGAATATAAGTTGACTTTAATGTGATGATTAAAAAAAATCTAATTAAGTGATGAAAAGGGATTATACTGGGAAAAGAGGAAAGGAGGAGGCAGACAAGGGTAAATTACATCACATGAAAAGGCACAAAAACCTAATACAGTAGAGGGAAAGAAGAGAGGGAGATAAGCATTTTTTGAACCTTATTTTCATCAGATTTCACTAAGAGGGAATAACATAATCAGTTAGGCATAGAAATCTAACTTACTATACAGGAAGTAGGAGGGGAAAGGGAAAAGAAAAGGGAAGGAGTGAACAGAAGGGAGGAAAGAAGTAGAAGGGTAAAGGGGAAGAAAAGGACCAAATATAGAAGGGAGAGCAGACTGAGGGAGGCAGCAATTGAAAGCAAAACTCTAGTGAGGAGGGAAAGGAAGAAAGGAGAGTGAAAAGCATAAACTTGCGGGGAAATAGGATAGAGAGAAAGACACAGATGGTAATCATAATTGTGAATTGCAAGTGGGATGAACTCTCCCATAAAACAGGCAGCAGAGTGGATTAAGAACCATAATCCTACAATAGGTTGTTTACAAGAAACACATTTGAAGCAGAGGGATACAGAGTAAAGGTAAAAGGCTGGAGCAGAATATATTATGCTTCAGCTGAAGTAAAAAAAAAAAGCAGGGGTAGGAATCCTAATCTCAAACAAAGCAAAAGCAAAAATAGATCTAATTAAAAGAAATAAGAAAGGAAACTACATCCTGCAAAAGATACTATAGACAATAAAGTAATATCATTACTAAACATATATGCACCAAGTGGTATAGCATCCAAATTCTTAAAGGAGAAGTTAAGGGAGATACAGGAAGAAATAGACAGCAAAACTATACTGGGGGGGGGGGACCTCAACCTCCCCCTCTCAGAAGTAGATAAATCGAACCACAGAATAAACAAGAAAGAAGTTAAGGAGATGAATTGAATTTTAGAAAAGTTAAATATGATTGACCTCTGGAGAAAACTGAATGAGAACAAAAAGGAATACACCTTTTTCTCGACAGTACATGGCACCTACACAAAAACTGACCACATACTAGGGCATAAAAACCTCACAATCCAATGCAGAAAAGCAGAAATATTAAATGCCTCCTTTTCAAAGTCCTCTATTTCACTGAATGACCATTTTCCCCCATGAAGGATTATACTCAGTTTTGCTGGGTAGGTGATTCTTGGTTGTAATCCTATCTCCTTTGCCCTCCAGAATATTATATTCCATGCCCTGCGGTCCTTTAATGTAGAAGCTGCTAAATCTTGTGTTATCCTGACTGTGTTTCCACAGTACTTCAGTTGTTTCCTTCTGGCAGCTTGTAATATTTTCTCCTTGACCTGGGAACTCTGGAATTTGGCTACAATATTCCTAGGAGTTTTCCTTTGGGGATCTCTTTCAGGAGGAGATCTGTGGATTCTTTCCATTTCTACTATATCAGGGCAGTTTTCCTTGATAATTTCTTGAAAGATGATGTCTAGGCTCTTTTTTTTTTTGATCATGGCTTTCAGATAGTCCAATAATTTTTAAATTCTCTCTCCTGGATCTATTTTCCAGGTCAGTTGTTTTTCCAATGAGATATTTCACATTGTTTTCTAATTTTTCATTCTTTTGGATTTGTTTTACAGTGTCTTGAGTTCTCATAAAGTCACTAGCTTCCAATTGCTCTATCCTAATTTTTAAGGAAGTATTTTCTTCAGTAATCTTTTGGACTTCCTTTTCCATTTGCCCAGTTTTTCTTTTTAGGGCATTTTTCTCCTCATTGGCTTTTTGGACCTCTTTCGCCATTTGGGTTAGGCTATTTTTTAAGGTGTTATTTTCTTCAGTATTTTTGGGGGTCTCCTTTAGTAAGCTGTTGACTTGTTTTTCATGATTTTCCTGCATCACTCTCATTTCTCTTCCCAGATTTTCCCCTGCTTCCCTTACTTGCTTCTCAAAATCCCTTTTGAGCTCTTCCAGGGCCTGGGACTGATTCATATTTTTCTTGGAGGCTTTGGATATAGGAGCTTTGACTCTGTTGTCTTCTTCTGGTTGTATATTTGATCTTCCTTTTCACCAAAGTAAGATGATATAGTCTGACTCTTTTTGCGCGCTGCTTGCTCATGATCCCGGCCAATTATTTGAGTTTTAAACTCTTTGTTAAGGTAAGAGTCTGCTTCCAATGTGGAAAGTGTACTGTCCCAAGCTTCAGGGATTTGTATAGCTGTTTTCAGAGATACTTGTAGGGACCTGTAAATTTTCAGTTCTTCCAAGGTGGTATGATAAGGGGCGAGGTGTTTACTCCTTTCCTGGCCTGTGGCCACAAGTACTCCTTTCTGTCCTGTAACTGTAAGGAGGGGTTTCTCTTCACAGCCACTACAAGCTCCCCCACACCAGCGCTCCTCCTCACCCCAGTACCGCCACCCAGAACTGTGACCCAGATCCACACACGGGCAAAGCAAGAGATTCCTGCCTCAGCACTGGCAAAGAGATCCCTGCAATCCCTCTCTGATCAGCCACTGGATTCCCCCTCAGTCTGTGGGCGGGAAGCTCGGGAAGCAGCTGCCCCCTCCCCCCCAAGGCCGTGCTCTTGGGGAATGAAGCTCAGACCCCGCCTTCCTCTCTGAGCACCTACAGAAACAGACTTTTCCCACTGACCTTCTAAGTTGTCTTTGGCATTCGTGGATTGAGGAGTCTGGAAACCTCCCCAGCTGCCCGCGATTCAGTCCTCTGAGGCCTGCTCCAGGTTTGCTGTGGCCTGCGCACCCACGCTGCGCTGCGCTCCCAGCCCTTCGTGATGCACCTTTCTGATCAATCATCCAGGTTGTCTTGGGCTGGAAATTTATTTCACTCTGTCTTTTTGTGGGTTCTGCTGCTTCAGAATTTGTTTAGAGCCATTTTTTATGAGTATTTGGAGGGGTTTGGAGGAGAGCTCAAGCAAGTCACTGCTTTCACTCTGCCATCTCGGCTCCGCCAAATGCCTCCTTTTCAGATCATGGCATAATAAAAATTACATGTAATAAAAGGCCATAGAAAGATAGACTAAAATAAATTGGAAACTAAATAACCTAATCCTAAAGAATGAGTGGGACAAACAACAAATCATAGAAACAATCAATAACTTCATCAAAGAGAATAACAATAATGAAACAACTTATGAGATGCAGCAAAAGTGTTTCTTAGGGGATGTTTTGTATCTTTAAATGCTTACATGAATAAAATAGAAAAAGAAGAGAATTGGGCATGCAACTAAAAAAGCTAGAAAAAAGAACAAATTAAAAATCCTCAATTAAATACCAAATTATAAATTCTGAAAACCAAAGGAGAGATTAATAAAATTAAAATTAAGAAAACTAATGAATGAATAAATAAAACTGAGAGGTGGTTTTGTGACAAAAGCCAATAAAATAGATAAAACTTTGGTTAATTTCATTTAAAAAAAAAAGAAAAAATCAAATTACTAGCAACAAAAATGAAAAAGGTGAATTCACCACCAATGAAGAGGAAATCAAAACAATAATTAGGAGCTATTTTGCACAATTGTATGCCAATAAATTTGACAATCTTAGTGAAATGGATGACTAGCTACAAAAATAGAAATTGTCTAGATTAATGGAAGAAGAAATAAAATACTTAAACAACCCCTTCTCAGAAAAAGAAATTAATAAGCCATCAATGAACTTCCTAAGAAAAACTTGCCAGGGCTAGATGGATTTACAAGTGAATTATATCAAACATTTATTATTCCAATACTATATAAACAATTTGAGAAAATAAGTAAAGAAGGAGTCCTACCAAATTCTTTTTATGATACAGATATGGTGCTGATACCTAAACTGGGAAGAGTCAAAACAGAAAAAGAAAATTATAGACCAATTTCCCTAATGAATATAGATGCAAAAAAATTAAATGAAATATTAACAAAGAAATTACAACAACTTATCTTGAGGATAATATATTATAACCAGGTAGGATTTATACCAGGAATGCAGGTTCAATATTAGGACAACTATAAGCGTAATTGACCATATCAACAACAAAACTAACAGAAATCATATGATTATATCAATAGATGCAGAAAAAGTATTTGACAAAATACACCCATTCCTATCTAAAAAAAAAAAGATTAGAGAGCACAGGAATAAAGGGAGTATTCCTTAAAATGATAGGTAGCATCTATCAAAAACCATCAGCAAGCATTATATGCAATGGGGATAAGCTAGAAGCACTTCCAATAAAATCAGGAATAAAACAAGGATGACCATTGTCACCACTGTTATTCAATATTGTACTAGAAATGTTAGCTGTAGCAATTAGAGAAGAAAAAGAAATTGAAGGAATTAGAATAGGCAAAGAAGAGACAAAGCTATCACTCTTTGCAGATGATATGATGGTATACTCAGAGAATCATAGAGAATCAAGTAAAAAAATTACTTGAAATAATAAACAAATTTAGCAAAGTTACAGGATATAAAATAAACCCATACAAATCATATATAACTAACAAAGCCCAACAGCAAGAGATAGAGAAATTCCATTTGAAGTTACTGTAGACATTATAAAATATTTGGGAGTCTACCTGCCAAAACAAATTCAGGGACTATATGAACACAATTGCAAAACACTTCACACAAATAAAGTCAGATCTAAATAATTGGAAAAACATCAGTTGTGCATGGGTAGGCCAAGCTAATATAATAAAAATGACAACTCTACCTAAGCTAATTTACTTATTCAGTGCCATACCAATCAAAATACCAAAAATTATTTCATAGAGCTAGAAAAAAAATGAACAAAATTCATCTGGAAGAAAAAAAGGTCCAGAATATCAAGGGAACTAATGAAAAGAAATGCAAGGGAAGGTGGCCCAGCTGTACCAGATCTTAAATTGTATTATAAAGCAGCAATCATCAAAACTACTTGGTACTGGCTAAGAAATAGAGTGGTGGATCTGTGGAATAGGTTAAGTATGCAAGACACAACAGTCAATGACTATGCTAATCTAAATCCAAAGATTCCAGCTTGTGGGATAAGAAATCATTATTTAACAAAAACTGCTGGGAAAACCAGAAACTAGTATGGCAGAAACTGGGAACATACTGACATCTTACACCCTACACCAAGATAAATTCAAAATGGGTACATGATTTAGATATAAATACTGACGCTATAAGCAAACCAGAAGAGCAAGGAATAGTTTACCTATCAGATTTATGGAGAACAGAAGAATTCATGACCAAACAAGAGATATAGAACATTAGAAAATGCAAAATGGATAACTTTGATTATATTAAATTGCAGAGGTTTTGAACAAACAAAGCCAATGCAACCAAGATTAGAAGGAAAGTAGAAAATTGGGAAAGAATTTTTATAAACAGTATCTCTGATAGGGGTCTCATTTCTAAAATATATACAGAATTAAGTCAAATTTATAACAATACAAGTCACTCCCCAATTGATAAATGTTCAAAGGATATGAACAGGCAGTTCTCAGAGGAAGAAATTAAAGCCATCTATACTCATATGAAAAAAATGCTCTAAATCACTATTGATTAGAGAAATGCAAATAAAAACAACTCTGAGGTACCACATCATACCTATCAGATTGGCTAACATAAAATAGAAAAATGATAAATACTAGAGACGATGTGGGAAAATCAGAACACTAATGCACTGTTGGTGGAGTTGTGAACTGATCCAACCATTCTGGAGAGCAATTGGGAACTATGCCTAAAGGGCTATAAAATTGTGCATACCCTTTGACCCAGCAATAGCACTTCTAGGGCTGTATTCTAAAGAGATCATCAAAATGGGAAAATGACCCACATGTACAAAAATATTTGTAGCAGCCCTTTTTGTGGTGGCAAAGAATTGGAAATTGAGGGGATGCCCATCAATTGGGGAATGGTTGACCAAGTTGTGGTATGTGAACATAATGGAATACTATTGTGCTTTAAGAAATAATGAGCAGGCAGCCTTCAGAAAATCCTGGAAAAAAAATTATATGAACTGATGCTAAATGAAGTGAGCAGAGCCAAAAGAACATTGTACACAGTAACAGCCACATTGTGTGATGACTGACTTTGATAGACTTGGCTCTTCACAGCAATGCAAGGATCTAAGACAGCTTCAAAAGACTCACAGTGGAAAATGCAGATCGAAACATACTAGAGAGAAAGAGAGAGAGATCCTGAATATAATATTTCAGGGAATTATGCATGAAAATCACCTGGAAGAATTAGAAGTAGAATTTAAAGTACAGCTTGATAGAATCCACAGATGTATAAGATAGGAATCCCAAGTTTAAGTCACTGAAAGATATAATCAGCAAGTTCAAGAGTTTCAGGGTCAAAGAAAGAGCCTGGCAAAAATCTAAAAAGACTTAGGGATCAAAGAACACCAGTTCACATATCATATTCATCAATAACAGGAAATGAAAAAGGTCAATGTGACAAAAACCAAATATGATAAATCAAAAAAAGCAAAGGAAAATAGCTTGTACTTCCTCCAAGATGATGTAAACTGTATATATTTCTATAGTCAATCAATAAAAGAAAATTAATTCCCTACTGTGTGCCAAACATTGTTCTAAGTACAAGGGACACATTCAAAAAAACAGACTTTCAATGGAATGACAGACTTTCAATCATTCTTTTGTAGAAAACTAGAAATGAACAGGTCCTTTCAAAGGCAAATGTAGGAAATAAAAGAAACTAAGTAAAGGTAAACTAGTCCACAAAGCAAAGAAAGCCTAGTTTGATGAATCAATATATACATTCTTCATGAAAGAAACAAGACAACTGGCTTTAGAAGCCCAACCTGTCTGAGAGTCATCGAGAGAACAAAAAAGAATAGCTATGAGCAATCTCATAAAAAGTAATCCGACAAATAGATTAGAGGAGAGAAGGAGAGGAGAAAAAAGAAGTGGATTAATATTTCTTGAAATCAAGATACCACAAGTAAAAGGTATTTTAACAAGGAAGTAGGGGGAAAGGGAGGGATCATAAACCACACTTCTCTCTGGGCTATTCAAAAAAATTTTGTGTCTTGACAGTAGAAGAGAGAAGGGTGGTGTCTACGGGTAATGATAGAGACTAAAATTGTTGGAGGGGTTTTCAAGCAAAATAAGCTTCAGATTCTGTGTGTGTGTGTGTGTGTGTGTGTGTGTGTGTGTGTGTGTGTGTGTGTATTTAAGGCAAGATCCAAAAATGTAAAGTTATTTTGGGCAAGGAGGAAAGAAGGCTGTGTCTATGTATGAAGGAAGACACTGACATCAGATTGTTTCAAGCAAATCAGGCTGCTACCTGGAGTTACTTTAAAATAAAAAAAAGTTTCTTATAGAGAAAAATAAACACTCAGTAAGAATGACCTTAAATATTAAAATAGGGTTAAACTCACCTCATCGGTTTTCTGCACACAAAAAACACACTTCAGGCATAGACACACAGAGTTAACGTGAGGACCTATTCTAGAATAAAATTTATCCCTGTTTTAGTTGAATTCAAAAAAGAAGGAGCTGTGAACATAATTTCAGGTTAAGGCAATAGTAGGAATAGATTCTGCAAAGAGAAGAAAAAACAAGAAAATTTTATTAAGCCTACAGGCAACCTATATAATGAAATAATATCAATGTGTTTTTAATGTTATGTGTATATATAATACATAATATGTATATATGTGTATACATATATATGCATGGAAGCATGTATGTATCAATAAACGAAATAACATCTAAGCAATTTAAGGAAAACCTAACTTAAATTTTTTTTAAAAGTACACAAAAATGTTGGCCACCCTAACATGTTTCTGTTAGACATTGACAAATATAACAGAAAGATTAAAAAAAAAAGAAATTATGGCTCTTAACAAAATGTTGGAAAAACTAGATGTGATAGATATGGCCACAGTGATATTGAATGGATATCTAAAAGGCTATATTAATTTTTCACCATCACCTAACTCCTTTGCAAAAACATGTCACACTATCTCATAAGGAATGCACAAATGAATTCAGAAAAGCAAAAATATTAAACATTTTATAGACTATAATTTAGTAAAAACTATAATCAATCACAGAAATATGAACAAAGCATGCAGAATTAATAGACACCAAAGGTCAAACAATAAATCATAGAAACAGTAAATAATCATATTAAAGAGAATAATAACAGTAATACGATATAGCAAACTTTATGGGATGTAGCTAAAGCTTTTTCAATTCTGCCTACTAGATTCCTTCAAGATTCAACTCAAATCTCCCTCCCCTTCTTCAGGAAGTCTTTTTCATCTCCACCCCCCACCCCCCCACACACATACACACACTACTTCTGTCTTCCATCTTAAATAAGTTTCCATTGACACTATATATCCTATTTGTACAATAATTTAACTGTTGTCTCCCCCATTAGAAAGTGAGCTCCCTGAGGTCAGGTTTTGGTGGGATTCTTTTTGCCTTTCTTTGTATCCCTGGTGCTTAGCACAGGGCTGACATATATTAAGCCCTTAATCGATGTTTGTAATTGATCAAAGTTCAGGAAGACAATTTACAAAAGAGGATACATATATTACGAACAATATCTTAGGGAAAAGTTCAGCTTAATGAGATAAATGTGAAGTAAAACAACTTCAAAGTAATACTTCATACCCATCAAATAAGCAAAATTAACTAAATATAGAAAGACAAAAATCTGTTCACATATATGAACATGTATACATATGAATAGCCAAATAAACTATCCTATCTCAATGTAATAGTATATTATCTATTAAAATGATAAGGTTTGTATCACTCTGAGTTCTGGTTCTTAAGGCCAAGCATATATATACAGCATATAACCAGTAGGGAGCAACTAAGGATAACAAACAAGATGAGGTCCAGCCCTGTATTGTTTACTTGCTATGATCTCAGCTAAATGTGCATATAGGTTTCCTCCCTGGAATCAGCCTCCCTGGGTAGCTACTTCCTCAATTCCTACACACATCTATGGGCTGGGTCCACAGAGGGTGATTACAACTTCTCTCCTCATAGTTTTATCATCAAGTAGATCAGAGGCTCGCTATAAAACTTAGTAGTGTTGCTCATGAATTTCCACTGGTAAGTTTCTATTTAATTATCAGCCATTAGCTTAAATAACCTTTGTGGCAAAGGTATTTACAAGGTGTTATATTAACACCATCAGTTTAAAACATTTCTTCCCAAAGGCCTGGAATAAATTCTCCCATAAGTACAATACAAAGTCCTGAAGAAGCATAGGCTTCAACATAGAGTATGATAATAGCGAGGTACATGTGTAGAGAACATGCAACAATAACAATGATTATTATAACTAGCATTCCTACAGCACCTATGTTCCAGACAGTATTCTAAGCAGCTTACAAATATTATCTCATTTTATTGTCACAACAACCCTAGGAGCTATGTACTGTTTTTATCCCTATTTTATAGTTGAGGAAACTGAGACAAACAGAAGTTAAGTGATTCCCTTTTTTTTAACATAAGAAAATTGAGGCAGAGAGGGAAATGATAGGCCCAAAGTTCCATAGCTAGTGCCCTTCCTATTACACTATAGTTCCTCTCTTCTCTAAGAAATAATATTGACTGACATGAAGTTATCAACTAATCTTTCATTATATCTAAAAGAACTAGGCTGAAAATATAAATAATAATATTAAGATTCCTCTAATAAAATATTACTATGATGCCTTTTCATCATATGGAGGTGATGTTGTATTCCTAGCTATGTGAGATGAGAACAAACTCCATCATTTGAGGAGCAGATTTTCCAAGTCTAGTGAGGCTTATCATGGCCACCAAGTGATGAGCTCTTTTCAGCGACTGCAACCCACAAAGTCATCTGTGGCCCAGAAGAGCTGCAATCCATTTTGGCGAAACATAGACAAAACCATGGTTCCTTGGAGAACTGGAATTTTATCCTTTTTCTTAGGAATATATTCTTTACTTAGTGGGTTCTTCAATCTTCTTCATCCTAAAAGCAGGAGTAAAACCTAATACTCTTTTTTCACTAAAGCTATTAGCCAACTTCTTGTTGCTCAGTCACGTCTGACTCTTCTCAACCCTGTGGACCATACTCTCCATGGGAATTTTTTCTTGGCAAAGATACTGGCATAGTTTGCCATTTTCTTCTCTAGTACATAAAGGCAAACAGAGGTAATGCGAGTTATCCAAGATCACACAGCTAGTAAATGTCTGAGGCCAGATTTGAACTCAGGTCTTCTAGGCTCCGGACCCAGCATTCTATCCACCAAGCCGTCTAACTGCCCCAAGTCACCCATTGGTATACACTCGCTGGCTCTGGGTCACTCAACCAACCCACATTTAATGTGTAATATATTCATATGTCTGAACAATACAGAATGCTTACTATGTTTTTATTACGTTGTAAGGTCTAGGACTTTAAATAACAGAAGCAAAATCTCAAATTGAGTTGTCCTAGCTAACTGGGTTTATGGATAACATGTAATAGCCAGCAGAATACTCATTCATACAAGGAAGACATAAGAAGACAGTATATACTCCGACCATCCTCAGGTTTTGTCTGGCTCTGGAAAATACATCGTCACATATAACTGATCCTAGGAAATCCTCTCAATCCAGACTGTATGTACCCAGATTCCAGATGGCTCATGGCTCTTAAGGGCTATGTAGTTTGATACTGAGGTAAACAAAAGGACCTATAGTCTCTTATAAACACACTATACAAAGGCTGCATACACCAATCATGAGTGGGTCAGATAATAAGGCTAAATAAAAAGAGAGATTGGTAGAATTTCTTTAGTGTCAGAGGCTATAGAAATGGAGTCATCTTTTATTATATCTATCTGTATCTATAAAGGGAAAAAGTTCAATCTCACCAGTTTGTATCACTCATTATTTTCCTTACACAATATTATGGATGCCTTTTCCAACTCGTTCTTCTCCCTCCCTCCAGTTTTACCCTCAGGTTGAGGTTTAAAAGTCCATAAGGAACATCATTTGGAGGAATATTTTTGCATTCCAGTTCTTGACTTTTAGCATTCTCCACATGATATCAGCTAAGATCAATCACCTGAGATGCTACGGCTTCTTTTTCCTCTTTCACTTAGCACATTCACAGCCAAAATGGCTCGCTTGCCCTAGAGTGCTAATCACACTCAGCCTCAATAACAGATGGCTCAACAGCTGTTAACATTTCAGGAATCCTTTTGTGCTTTTCTCAGAACATTTTGTTTTCTCTCCCTGGAATGGGAAGGATAGAAAAGGAAGAAAAAGCAGGAAGAAGGGACTAAGATTACTCTTTGGGGAAGCCTCTAGCTTACTCTATGAGCCATGAAACTAGTGACATGTTAAAACAGCCTTGAAATTTTACAATTCCATGAGCCTATCTTATGTAGACCTAGCTATTCCCCTGCTTCTTTACACAATGTAAATCCTTTTATCGTCTGCCTTTTTTTTCTGTACGATATCATTTCCGTCAGGGTTGGATTATTATCACCTTGGAGGCAAAAATTATCTAGATTGCACTTGACAGTACGACATACAAGTAGCTGCTTGGTAACAGTGCTGACATTCAAGTATCTCTAGTAAGAGTTAAAGTTTATATATGCTTGCAAAGCATGTTACATACACTATCTCATTTGAGCAAGGAAGGAAGGAAGGAAGGAAGGAAGGAAGGAAGGAAGGAAGGAAGAAAGAAAGGAAGGAAGAAAGGAAGGAAGGAGGAAACAAGCATTTATTACATCCCTATAGTACGCTAGACATTGTGCTAATCATTTTACAAATATTCTCTCATTTGATATAACCCTGGGAGGTAGGTGCCATTATTGTCCCCATTTTACAGTTAAGGATACTGAGGCAGAGATTGTCACTTGCCCAGTGTTACACATTAACTGTCTGAAGCTGGATTTGAATTGTTGACTATGCCACCTTGCCTCTGCAGTGTAGGTGCTATTATTATCCCCCATTTTGTAGATAGAGAAACTGAGGTTCAGAGTTTATAAGATCATAGACTTATATCCGGAAGGGACCTTAGAAACTACCTAGTCCACTCCCTCTCATTTTCCAGAGGAAGAAACTTCAGCCTAGAGAAGCTGTGACTTGCCCAGGGTGACCCAGCTGGTACGCATCTCATGTAGGATTTGAATGGTCTTGCTGATTCCAGCATCTGCTTTCTCTACTACATCACATTGCCTTTATTGAAAATGAAGAGTAGAAATAGTAGGGGCAGCTAGGTGGTGCAGTGGATAGAGCACCAGCCCTGGATTCAGGAGGACATGAGTTCAAATCTGGCCTCAGACACATAACACTTACTGGGCAAGTCACTTAACCCCATTGCCTAGCCAAAAAAAAAAAAAAGAGTAGAAATAGTGACTCTTCAGCTGCTATGTTCCATTAGTCAGTAAGTCATACAATCCAAAGGACGGTGAAATAAGAAATCACCCAAGTTACAAGGAAGGAGACCAGATGTAAAAAAAGTCTCAGCTGCCTATATTTTAGGTTATGATTGTAGGCTCATCGATTTGGAAGTCAGCAAGTCAAACTCCCTCATTTTACAGATGAGGAAAGTAAGTCCAACAGGGTTTAACTTAGTTGCCCAAAATTGCATAGGCAGGAAGTATCTGGGCTATGATTTGAACCTCCATACTTGGGACTCAATCTCGTGTCTTTTCACAATGCCACTATGCCTCAGGTTTGATAGGTAATGAATAATAATAGCTAACATTTATATAGTGCCTTAAAGTTTGCAAAACACTGTACTTATGTTATCCCATTTGCTCCTCAAAACATCCCTGTGAGAGATAGGAATTATTATGACCCTCGTATTATAGATGAGGAAACTGAGGAAAGTGAGGTCAAGCAACTTGCCCCGAATCTAGTGTCTGATGCAGAATTCAAACTCGGGCATTGTAACACCAAGTCCAGTGTTGTATCCACAGTGCCACCTACCTGCCTCAATGGGCATGGTAGGAAGTTTGGACTGGGATACTGAACAAAAAAAAAAAGCCTATACTTCTTTTGAACATTACTGTGGTGTGTATTGCCCTAGACAAAATAACAGGAATTTGAGAAATTAATGGCTTGAATTAAAATGAGCGTTTCTGAATTTCTTTCTGGAAGTAAACAGTTCATTGTTTTAACAGCTGCTATTGCTCATTCCTTTTTTAAAGGACAGCAGCAGGTTTTTTAATTGGACAGGTAAATGTAGAGTCATGGAAAGGGCACCAGAGATCCTTCTTTGGTATGAAAGAGACATGCCTAGAGTCTTTTGCTACCACCAATGTCCTGACACTATTAAGGACTAGGAGCCATTATTATTAACTTTCTTAAATCATTTCATAAATTTGAAGGCTGTTATTAAGTTGTCCTCCCACTGCGCTGCTGAAGACACCAAATTAATAGCACAGAATAGACTTAATGTTTATGTAGAACTAATTACAGAGGAAATTCTGTGACAAGCTTTAACCTGTAGCTTTCACAGAGGATTCAGATCCTGGACAGGGTCTTTACTCAACTCCAGAGAGAACTCTGGTCAAAGAATAGTGTGTGTATACCTGAAATCTCTGTATTTCTTCTATAAAATTTCACACTTGGCAACTTTCATATGTACATGTGTGTGTATACATATACATATATTTTATATATATTTGACAACTGATATGTACCATACATTTAACTTTCTCAGATACACATATACGCATGTATTTTTATAAATAATACAAATAACTTCCATATATGTGTGATTTATAACTTTAATATATTTAGAAACCTCGTATGTTATGTCTACATGCATACATTTTGCTGTTGTTGTTGAATGATTTCAGTCATATCTAACTCTTCATGACCCCATTTGAGGTGTTTTTTTTTTTTAATGAGGCAATTGGGGTTAAGTGATTTGCCCAGGGTCACACAGCTAGTAAGTGTCAAATGTCTGAGGCCAGATTTTGAACTCAGGTCCTCCTGACTCCAGGGCTGGTGTTATATCCACTATACCACCTGGCTGCCCTATATACATACATGTGAAAGTTACATACAACTAAGCCAGAAAGAACTTCCCCATTCACGCTGCTCAGAATTGGAAAGATCTCTCTGATTTAGTTAGGGGCAACAGCATGGGAGCACAGAGGAGGGAGTTGAGGTAGCATGTAGGAGAAATAATAACTCAGAAATCAGGGGACTTGGCCTAAAAACCTGCTTCTGACATTTACTAACTATATGACTTTGGATGAATCACATAACCTTCATTGGCTTCAGTTCTCTCATCTGTAAAATGGAATGAAGTAGCTGTTGAGGTCCATTCCTGCTCTAGAACTACAATTCTAAATCTGCCAGTAATTTGGCAACCCTAGAAGAAAATCTGACAGTCAGAATCTCACTAAACTTTGTCAATATTATTTCACTTCTATCCTTTGCCTTTCTCCTACCCAAAGGAAACAGATTCGGAAGACAAGAAACTCCAGCCTAAATTGGCATCATTTGATGAAGAGTAATTGAGTTCCAAAGGGTGGAAGTTATAAACAACTATCATGTCTCCAACAACAGAAGTGAAGTTAAGCCTTAATGAGAGCACAGTTCCTGGCACATAGTAGATGCTTGATAAATACCTGACGAATACCTGACAAACTGGCCATTACTCAATATTACTGAAGTGCCCATCCAATTTGAGAAGCCATGTTCTAGGGTTAAGGAAGGGCCTGGGGCTGAGCCCACCAAAGACAGGAACAGGAAATACTGGGCTCATACTCCCAGTAACTGAACTAATTGGTAAACTGGACTTTTTTCAGTGTTAAAATGGAGTTGGTTATAACGTATTAGTGACAAAATTGCAAAATATCCTAAGTCAGGGGAATGTTAAATGAAGTATGCCTTTATGACACACCACTGTCTTCTTTGAAGTCAACTGAAGAAACATTTGGTGGCTCCTTCTCACCTGCCACATCAAACCTAAACTCATCTGTCTGACTTTGAAAGCAATCCATCATTCGCCGCCCCTCCCCCCTACTCCCACCTACTCCCACCTCTGTTTTCTTTCCCAATACTCCCTCAACAATTACCTCTTCTTTAGCTAGGCTAGTACCCACCCTCTCAGTACCTGAAATGTTTTCCCCTTTTTTCTCTGTCTAGACAAATTCTACCTTCAAGACATAAGATAAAATCCCACTTCTTCCACGAAGTCTTTTTGGATCAATCCAACCCTTAGAGAATTTCTACAGCATTTATAGTCTCTGCCACACAATTTAGCACTTATTTCTATTAATCTTATCTCTCCAAGAAGATTGTAAATCTCTTGAGGTTAAAGACTAAGTCTCATGTTCATAGCACATATATAACATGCACTTAATAAATAACTTTTTTTCCATAAAATTAAAGGTAATTACAACAGAGGCTCTACAAGATAAAGTCCTTGCCTTCAAACAACTTCAAATGAAATCAGTTTGGATAAGGAATTGAGCAACATTGAGAGGGCAAAAGTGGTAGAGAAAGAAGAAAATACACATTTATTAAGTACCTACTGTATGTCAAACATTGTGCTAAGTGTTCATTTAATGCTATTATTATCCCCATTTTACAGTTGAAGAAACTGAGGCAGAGTCTTTGTTGCCCTAAGCAGACTCTGTTTACCTCAGTTTCTTCAGCTTACTAGCTGTGTGACCCTGGGCAAGTCACTTAGCCTTGTTTGCTCGAGGCCAAATTTGAGTTCAGGTCTTCCTGACTCTAGGCCCAGCATCCTATATCCACTGTACCACTTCTTAAAAGATGCATGCAAAGTTGACAAAGTTGGAAGCTAGAAAGTAAAATATGGTCTTTAAGGATAAGGCACTTAATAAATGTTTGTCATCTGACTGCTAAAAATGAATGGAATTTCTGGTGTATAAGAAAGAAGACAGTTGAGCTAAAGGACCAGTATAAAAATCAACACAAATTCCTGAGAATGTTAGATTTTTTCATTAGAGATTTAGTTGAACCTCTCAGAAAGGAGTTTAATAGTCATGTGTATATTTGAAGAGTATCGTCACCATCTCCCCTCCATATTACATATCTCACCCCTTTGGGCTCACTCTCCCACTACCATTCAAAAACAAGGTTCTAGGGTTAGGATGTTTTAGTACTGTTGCTTAAGAGCCCTTATCCAAAATGCACAGAGCTGTACACATAGGAGACCCTTAAAAAACTGTGATGGTAGGAACCTGACACAACACGTGAGAGCATAGCGTAACACTCTCTACATAGCATGTGGCACCTGGCACTCCTCCGTGTTGTCGTTGTTCAATCATCATTTCCAGCTCTTTGTGACCCCATTGGAGATTTTCTTGACAAAGATACTGGAGGGGTTTGTCATTTCCTTCTCTGGCTCCTTTTGCAGATGAGGAACTAAGATAAACAAGGGTAAGTGACTTGCCCAGGGTCACGTAGCTAGTAAGTATCTGATAACAGATTTGAACTCATGAAGATGAGTCTTCCTGATTCCAAGCCCAGTGCTTGATCCACTGCACAACCTAGCTGCCCCACTCCTCAGTGTAAGCAGCCCAAACTGGCTTATGGGTTGCCTTCCATAAGCTGATAGAATAACACAGTATCACTATATTAAGTATCCAGCAAAGGAGTTCAGTGTCTGAGTTGCCCATCAGATTGTGTTTTCTTGGGACCATTAGCTCAATAGTCAACTCAATCCCTCTCCAAGGTGTGTGAGATAGCTCTGCTAAAGATTATAATATCCCCACAGGCCATAATAGGGCACTTGCCCTGCCTGCCATCCATATGACACTTCTTCAGTGGTGATGTCAAGTAATACCCCTGGCCAGTTTCAGAGTTGTCTAGAGCATTAAATTAAATTAAACAAGGTTAAGTGACTTGCCCAGGGTCACATAGCTAATAAGTATCTGATGACAGATTTGAAAAGTATGAAATCTACCATTCTGGATTTTCGCAGGATTCAAATATTTAAAATACTGTGATCACATAATTTATTGAATATAGTGAAAATAGAAGGAAAAAATTTAAGTGTACCCACATGAAGCCATCTTCCTCCAGATACATCTCCTCTTGATTTTCCTCCTAGATAAGATGTAGGAGAAGGAAATCCCTTGCCTGAAAGATTATGCTCAATTTTGCTGGGTAGTTGATCCTTGGTTGTCATCCAAGCTCCTTTGCCTTTGAGATTTCTGAGCCTACTAATGAAATTGTAGAATGTAACAAGAAGTAGAAAAGGCAACAAAATGATAAGGTTTATCCTTTTTCAGACCTGGAATCATATTTGCACCTTGTAGTGGGTGAGAACCCTGGAGGGGAGAGCCCTTAATCAGATTTTAAATGGGTCACTAGTAATGACCCATTCACAGCTTGTAAAGAAAGTGTATAAGAAGATTTTATACTTATTTGATTTTTCAAAGGGGATGAAGAAGTACCTCCATCGATTTGGTAGTTATAAGGTAGTTAGCTGGGGTGTATGGGATGTTCATGGAGCACTAGCACCCCTGGTATGAGGCCTGCCAAGCCCTCTTCAGGGCTTCTCATCCACCTTTGGAGTCTACCCTGCACTCAACTCTCACCTGTAGCTCCAAGAAGCTGTGGCATAAGCAGCAGCCACACTCTGGTAAAACCATCTCAGCACAGCGAATAAACCAGCTTGTGGGGAACTACCAGGCTTCAAACCCATTGGTGAGTTAGGGGGACACCTACCCAAGCACGTGAAGACTTTCCCATTAGAATAGGCCAATGTGAACAATTTGTTCCAATGGCCATGAAGGTGGCTGAGGCAGGCACTGTGGGGCACTTAGAACTTGGTCAGACATCAAATACACCAAGGTCACCCACTATATCCACTACATCATCCTGACTTTTGTCCTGCCACTAGGCTTTGATGATTCTGGAAGAAAAAGTGAGGCTGATGACTTTGGCCAACTCTGCCTCATTTAAATCCAATTCAAGCCCAAGTCCTAAGCCCAGCTATATAGCTGGCACAGACAATTGACCTGGCACAAGCAATGATATAAAAGAATAGGGTTTATGTACCACTGTTGAATACAGAGCAAAGATACCCGGCATTTGTATGGGTCCTGCTTCTGGTTCATTTGAGTGTCAAGACCTTCTCTTGTTTCTCCAGAGATGGTGTTTGAGTGGTGGCAAGTGCTACCAGCATGGATTAGAGAATCCCCCAGCTCTGAGAAGGCATCATATCCTCTGGGCTAGATGATTTTTTGGTTTACTTTTCATTTTGTTTTTGGTACATCCGAGACTATCAGATATCACGTCACTAATGCAAAAGCTTCTATTATTCATGAAACAAAAAAACCATTATGTTCTTGCTGCCTGAGTGGCCAGGGATGGGAGGTGGCATTGACCCCCAAAATCTCCCAATCCCCAGTGACTTGCAATCCTAACTAGAAATAGGACCACCTGCTTAAAGTTGCAAAGAAATAAATTTAGGCTTAGGGTAAGGAAAGACTTCCTAACAATTGGAGCTTTCCAGAACAGGCTATCCCAGGAGGTAGTAGGTTTTCCCTCAATGGAGGTCTTCACAGAATTTTGATGACCAGTTATCACGTATGTTGTGGAGATTCTTAGGGGGATATGGGTTAGATTAGATGTCCACTATGGTTATTTGGAAATCTAAGATTGTGATTTAGCAGGGTTGTTTTTGTCCCTTCAGCAAGAAAGTTCTCTTTTCATCAGTGCTTAAAGTTCTTTCTGGAAATAAGCTGGTCCCTTAGAGAGACTTGAATTCTTTTCTCCTCCCTCTTTACTACAGCATGTTGGAATAACAATGCCTCTGAATAATTTGTTCATAACACAAAATATATTCATGTCTAAACAGAATATATTCACTTGAAAAAGCCTGAGGAAAGTGAGAATGATGATGATATTGAAATGCTGGGTTTGTGTGTGTGTGTGTGTGTGTGTGTGTGTGTGTGTGCGCGTGTGTGTATTGCCATTTCTTCCCTGGCACCCCTTCCCACATACATTTAAGCAATAGTATCCTTCATTTTCCATTACTTTTTCAAAAATAGAAAGGTTTTCTCAGGAGTAAGGAGAACCAAAAACAGAATACCAGTATGTGGAAGGAAACTCTGTGTCCCTGTCAGAACTCGCTGAATCTGTAACTAGTTCCTGCAACGAGTTCCAACAGAGTTTGATTTTTTTGTAATAGAGCAGTTTTCAGTGAAAAGATGGAAGAGGGAAAAAAACTGCTTGTACTTAACCCCAAAATTAGATATTGTGGGACATAATTTTAAAAGAAAAATGCCCAGTGCTTGGCATTTAGTAGGTATTAATAAATGCTTGTAGATTCATTGACTTTTGGCCATGTCTTCCCTTTTGTTTACTAAAAGGGATCTGTCCTTACTTTCTCTTGACCCTGAGAGAATATGAGGGGAGCAAATGAGCTATACAACTATTTTCTCTTAATCCTACTATATGCCCAGCCAAAATTCTTTTCTTATTATTTTGTGGTGGCAATTTTCCATTTATATTTTCTCACAGAATCATTAAGTCCTTCCTGCTCCATTCTATTTTTCAGGGAGTCATGGGCAAAGTTTTCTTCCTTCTGTCCTGAACTATGTGTTCTCTTTCCACTTTTTTTCTCTAGAGCTCCTATTTCAATTCTAATTTTATGCTTGAATCACTTCTTGTATTTCCTATGACCATTCTTATATTCCTTGTGACCAAGACATTTGGTTTTTTTCTGTGGATTTACTAATATTTGTGGTGGAGATGCTTTCTTTGTATGCATTTACATCCTGAGCATTGCTTAATCCATAGTATTTCTTATTTTGTTTAGTGGTTTGTTTGTTTTTCTGTTTACCTTCCTTATACAGCATCTCTCCCAGCCACTGCTTTTGACCACCCCCTATAATTCTACATTGAATGAGAGTCCTTACTTCTGCTGGGGCTAAAAGGGGCTTTCTTCACTGTTGTTTCACTTAGGGTCCTCTTCAGATCTTTTTCTAGGCTGTGGGAAAGGGAACTGGGTTCCCATTGATCCTTCTGCTGTCATCTTCATCGGAAGTGTGAGATGAATTCTATTTTCCATTTTCTAACTGTTGATAGTTTGAAGCAAAGGAGCCAAGTCCAGGAATGTTGTGCCTTAGTCAATCAACAGCTCCTCTAGGTGCAGAACAGGCAGTGATTGAGGAGCGCCTTGGAAGAGAAAGTTTCCACTGGTGGTGCTGGCTTTTCTAAGCTGGGTGTGGAATGGAAGGAGGTCCTACAGTCTAGTCTCTCTGTCTTATCTCCTCATTAGCATGGGATGGAGGGGTAGGGAGGGGGATAAATATTCTGGGAAGTAGGAACAGGATACTTGCTGGCAAGTTCCAGGAGCCAACTCTTTACCAGGTCAGGGTGGGGGGGAAAAGGGAGATGTGGCAAGAGATTGAACTGAGCTTTGAAGGAGGCCAGGGATTCTGAGAAGTGTAGATAAGAAGGACATCCATCCCAGACACAGGCTGGACAAGCATGCATTGGTTGGGAATCCTCATCAATGGAAGGAGCATTTATATGAATGAGATCAGAAATCATTTGTATATTTCAACATAATCTGAAAAATGTTCATTAAAAATACACATAATACAAACCAAGTGGTTAAAATTATCCAAGTCTGAAAATATGAGCTATTAATGTTATACCATCTTCAGCATAAATCTTTGGAAATTTTGTCATTGGGAAAACCCCTCTGAAAAGATTGCTGTTCAAATAGTTTAATAAAGGTTTTAAAAGAAAAATATACTGTGCCTTTTCACATGGAATATTACTTATCTCTTACCAGAGAATTACACATGATTCTTGGATAGATTTTCCTGTCTGGCTCAGTCTTCCATTTTTGGTGGAGACAAAGGGTTGTTAGGGAGAAGGAAGTCATAATTACTCTCCATGATTGTATACCATGTTTCATCAGCTCCCTAGTATACCCAAAAAGACAACTGAACTCAGAATAAACACAACAACCAATATTGAATCCAGAGATCAGATGCAAAGAAAATTGTCTTTTATGGGGGCCTAACACAAAAGGTGGAGAAGGAACCACTCCAGTATCTTTGCCAAGAAAACTCCAAATGGAGTCATGAAGAGTCAGGCACACCTAACCCACTAAACAACAACAAAAGGCAGGAAAAAGGGGGTGTAATCAGAGAACCAAAGGCTCCCCACCCTCTATGTTCCTCAGGGAACTCCCTGGGTGTTTGGTCACTTGAATTTAGTCTTTTTAAATACTAAGCATTTTCCAAAAGTGTGAGATGTGCACCTTTTAAGATTCAAGCTCCTTGTATAACTTCAAAAAAGACCTAAGTAACCTGTACCTGCAGAAGTATTTTGCTGCCCTCTACTGCCTTCTACCATTATTTTACAAACGTCATTAAAGCTTAAACACAGAATCAGCCTTAGAACTCACTTTATAGATGAGGAAACTGAAGCACCAACAACATGAAATGGCTTGAACATTTTTTAAAAAATGTTTCTCTTAAGTTCACTTCATCCCTTTTATCTGTCATCATGTCACCCTGGCATTTCTCAATAACCTTATTAAGCCTTTCCTTCATTGGTAACTCTCTCTTGCTGCCTGGCCTCATTGACTCCTCTTGCAAGCTTCCTCTCTCCCCGAACCCTAAAGGTCCATCCAGCCAAGGAGAGGGGCAGACAGAATACACAAGGTATGCTTCCATTCTATGTTTGAAACTCTTCCTAGGGAAACTAAATTCTGTCTTATGCAACTGAACGATTGGAAATAAACTGAAGGAGAGACAAGAGAGTTCTGAAAGTCAGTCATCAGATTTTCTTTAAATTGGTTTAGAGATGAAAAGAAACTGAGGCTTAGTGACATTAAGTGACTTGTCTAAGTCCATACTCGTGGTACTAAGTAGCAGAGCTGAGTATCAAACCCAGGTCCTAAGACTCTAAGTTCATAGCTCTGTCCAAAATACACCTTCTCACTGTGCTGAGCTGCTGCCTTCTGATCTGTGCAAGTCAAAGCAGATCCCCTGAGGAGGATCTGCTGGGAGACCTCCCTTGGATTCAGAGGCACAGGCTGTGGGGACCCCACAACCTTTGGCACTAGTACTTTAAGCATAATCCTCAGAAGAAGCCTGGGATGCAAAGAAGTCACCTAAATATGGGCACTGTTTTCTGATTTCATCAGAATCCCATTATCTTCAGTTAAGCCTCACAAACCTCCTCTAGCCTGTCGTCCATGTTCTACCACAAGCTTTTTTGACAGCATGGACAACAAAGGCTCTACCAGCCCTTGGATGTAAGCCCTAGGATATTAATAACCCCCTCAGAGTCAATCTATTATTATGGGTGTCAAATCACTTCAAAACTAAGTGCAGAGAACTATCCAAAATGCTTTGTTATACTAATGCTATTGCATCGAACGCTCCTGGAAGTCTCAGTCACTGCTGAGGGCTTTGGACATCCCTTTATTACAAAGGAAGTTTTCTCAGTGACCGACAGAATTTAACTTGAGGCAGCGCCTGTATAATAAAGAGCTGCTTGTACTTGATGTTTTTTTTTCTCAATTTCAATCAGAAAGGAAACGTGAAAAAGTCGCAATTATTGGAAGATATCGATGACGCTGCAGATAATAGGAGTGAAGGCCCTATGCCTCATATACGCTTCTCCAATTCATCCTTCATACAGCTGCCAAATTAATATTGCTACCACACAGATACAAGCATATTACATATATAAGTATACATAAGTACTCCCATACTTCTTCAGTGACTCCTTAGCCGCCTTTGACTGTGTGTATCTTAGATGTCTCAAGTTACATTTTAGGAGCTCATCTGGAAGGTGATGGGATTTATTTCTATAATCCTCACTTCTGGCTCACTCCCTGGTCTGCTCTACCTCCACACAGGTTCACCTGCACCCCTAAAGTCAAACTTATAAGAACACAAGCCATTCCCCAATTGATAAATGGTCAAAGAATATGAACAGACAGTTCTCAGATGAAGAAATTAAAGCCATCTATAGACATATGAAAAAATGCTCTAAATCATTATTGATTAGAGAAATGCAAATCAAAACAATTCTGAGGTACCACACCACACCCATCAGATTGGCCAACGTGACAAAACAGGAAAACGATAAATGTTGGAGAAGAGGTGGGAAAATTGGAACGCTAATGCATTGTTGGTGGAGTTGTGAAATGATTCAACAATTTTGGAGAACAATTTGGAACTATGCCCAAAGGGCTATAAAAATGGGCATACCCTTTGACCCAGCGATCATACGAATGGGAAAAGGACCCACATGTACAAAAATATACATAGCAGCTCTATTTGTGGTGGCAAAGAATTGGAAATTGAGAGGATGCCCATCAATTGGGGAATGGCTGAGCAAGATGTGGTATTTGAATGTAATGGAATACTATTGTGCTATAAGAAACGATGAGGAAGTGGAATTCAGAAAAACCTAGAGAGACTTGTATGGTCTGAGTGAAATGAGCAGAACCAAGAGAACGTTGTATACAATAACAGCCACATTGTGCAATGACTAATACAGATAAACTTAACCCTTCCCAGCAAAAGAAGGATCTAAGACATCTCCAGAGGCCTCATGATGGAAAATGCTATCCACATCCAAAGAAAGAACTATGAAAGTTGAATTGCTATGTTTTTCCTCTTCTGTTGAGTTTTGTTTCCTCTTTCTGATGGTTCCCTCCTATTGGTTTTAATTTTTATTTACAACATCACTAATGTGAAAATATGTTTAATAGGAATGTAAATGTATAGCCTATATCAGATTGTGCACCATCTTGGGGAGGGTGGTGGGGAGGAAAACTTTAAACTCAAAAGCATATGGAAGTGATTATTGATAAATTAAAATAAATTAATAAAATTAGAGTGTGGTTTTTACAATCAAAAAAAAAAAAGATGACTCCACTCTGAGGCTGATCAATGATGACTGAATGCTTGTCTGGAACTGCCATACTTTGAGAAGCTCCCAGACATTTCTGGCTTCACTTTCTAATCTGCTTCATCTGCCTTCATCTGGCTGCCTTGCTAACCCTAACCCTAACCCTACCCCCACACTGCAGCTCTTTGTATCTCCATTAGATACTTATGAGTAAGGACCATGCTATTTTCTTGTTTTTGTACTGCCAGTATCCACTGGCAAAGGGGCCGGCACTTAATAATTAATATTTAATATAATTAAATTAATAAGCCCTTAATGCTTCATCTATAAAACCATACTGATTGTGTCCACTATAAATTTGTTATCTAATGCCAATTGGGTCATCTGATACAAGCTTCTTTTCTCTCCTCTTCATATCCTCTGACATCAGTTCTCACTGGCTCCTCCAGTGAAGGCCTGTCTCTTTACCAAAGCCAACTTTTCTACATATACGTTCGATTTCATCCCCTCCCTTCTCTAGAAGCCTCCTCTATTATCCTTACATTCTAGCTTTCACTCTTTTGCCCTTTGCTGATTTCTGCTGTGCTCCCTACATGTTCTATCATCCTCACGAGTTACTGCCCTGTATGTCTCCTCATCTTTTCCACTAAAATCCTTAGAAGGGGTACATTTGGTGCCACAACTATTGTTTCTATGCAATTTAGCTTCTGGTCTCATCATTAGACAAACTTCCTTCTGCAGTTACCAAATGATCTTTTAATGACATTATATTTCTTGGCTTTTCCTCAATCCTCACCCATCTGCAGCACTGCACAGCTGGTCACTCTTTCTTGAGTGTCTCTATAGATTTTCATAACACTACTCTTGGTTTTCTTACCGTCTGACCATTTCTCAGTCTCCTTTGCTGGATCATCATTGTCATGATCACTTTTTTTCTCTTAACATTCTCTCAATTCATTATCTCATCAAGCCCATTTCAGATCTCTGTATCCAACCCTATTCTCTCCCAAAGTCCAGTCCAGCATTACTAGCTTTCACATTTTAACTGGATGGCCCATGGGCATCTCAAACTCATCTAAAATAGGGTGCGCATTGTTTCCCTACCAAACTCACCACTCTCCCAGAGTTCCCCATTGCTCTTGAGGCCATTACCATCCTAATAGTCACCCAGGTTAGTAACCTCAGTGTCATCCTTGACTCTTGTTTCTCATCCTACGTATTCAGTCACTTGCTAAATCTTGCTCTTTCTCTATGGCACATTTCTTACATGCATCCCTGTTTGTTCACTCAGATTACACCTCCCTAATCCAGGCCCTCATCACGACTTCACAGACAATTGCAATGGCCCCTTCAAGACTCCCAATGCATCCTCCATACATAGTGGCTGCCAAAGTAATTATCCTTATCTCTCTACTTAATAAGCTACAGTAGCTTTCCATTGTCTTTGCAATTAAATATTAATTTGTTTGGCATTTAAAGGTCTTTATAACCTGCCTTATTCCTATCATTCTTACCTTATTAATTACATTATTAATTCTTATGCATTATACCCCTTCACAAACTATGTGACCATACTGGTCTACTTGTGATCTCTCACACACCATACTCCATCTTTGATCTCCACAGAGCTTAAAAAAAAGGAATTCATTTCAAACTTAAATAGAAATGAGAAAAGAAAAAAAAACATAACAGAGCATGAAGATTCAATATTAAACATAAATTTACATTTCAAACTGTTTATTTTTTTGGTAAACCTATGTAATAACTCCTACTATGTAATAAAAGCTACTCAGCTTCCTGGCTATATTCACTTAATTTATATACTTATAAGAACCTTTTAATTTAATGGAATAAAAATGACCCATTTTACACTTCACAATTTTCTCGTGCATCATATTCTTCTCTCGCCTTCCCAGAAAAATCAAACAAAACTACTACAGAAAAATGTTTATTTTGCAGATTTTTTTATTTTGCAGTTTGCAGAAGTCTAAAATCCCAGGATAGGATAGTTGTTAGTTGGGAGATAAGATATCAACACAGAAAGGTCTAATTCACAATTGTGCATGATCAGTTCAGGAGGGAAGTAACAGAATAATAGAAGGTGAAATGCTGCCAATTTGTGGAGTGCCTGTAAAGTAAGTAGTAATTATCCTCATTTTACAAATGAAGAAACAGAGGCTCAGAAAGGTGACGTGCTGTTTGGGATTTAAATCCAGGCATTTCTGACTCCAAGTCCACTATGTTCTACTTCTCAAAGCCATTGGAATAAATGAAACAGCCAAGAGAGAAGAGATGTGGCCTAAGGCTGATGCATGGGGAACACCTACATTAACGGTGAGGGAAGAAGAGCCATCAGTATAAATGTCAAAAGCTGATGACGTCAAGGAGGCTGGGAAAAAAATACTACTGGATTTGACAATAGGTGCTCACTAGTGACACCAGAGACAGCAGAAACTGTAAGGGAGGGTTGAGAAGAATGAAATTGCTGTGAGAAAAAAGGAAGGGAGCAGGGGACTATTCAGCTGAAGTTTCAGAACGTTCCTTCTTCCATTCATCTGTACCACGATGAAATTGAAATTCACCTTTTGTAGGATCATTTGTAAGATTGAAAGTTACTTTCTGTAAGGGAAAAAAAAATTTACAAAAGTTAATAGCTGTCAAAAGCCCACTGAAACCCCTTCTCACTAATTTGTTTCAAGAGTAATTCAAAATGATAAAGGAATTTATATTTGGTCTTAGAGACAACAGAAAGTCACTGGAGGCGATATGGTCAGACCTACATTTTAGGAAGAGCAAATTTTCAGCCAAGTGGAGGGACACTTGAAGGAGATCGATCAACCAGCAAGCTATTGCTATGGGTTAGAGAGGAGGTGATGAGGGCCTGAGGGTGTCTGTAGTGCAGCAGACAAACTGAATGGTCTTTTTTTCAGGCCAAATCCTTCACAACCTACCAGCTGAATTGTTGACTGAACCCCCCGCCCCCACCATACTTTCTCCTAATTTGTCTCCTACCTGTGTGACTACTACTCAGCATCTTTGGCTGGCTCACCATCCATATTATGATTATTCCCCAAAGTTCTCTTCTGGGGCCTTTTCTACTGTATTCTCTCTCATGGTAACTACGTGAGTTTTAGCTTCTCAGTGGTGCACACGCATGCGCGCACACAAGCACACACATGCTTTAAGGGGTGCCATGAACTTTTGAGTTGGCCATATTTTGTGGAAACACTGGACCCAGAGCATGCAGGAGGCCCTGAATATGTCAAGGACAAAGCCCTCCCCCTGAGCTGACATAATGGATTGTTTGCATCCCAAAGTAGACTGCCTGTGAGTCCTTAAAAGTCAAGACACAACACAGTCTGCCCTAGGCTAAGAAACTGCTTGTGCAGCTGGTACCCTTCTAGATAAGCAGTCCATCTTATCTTCATTGTCTGGCAGCTACAAAAGAATATGGCTTTTGCCATCCCCTTATTCCTCCCTTTCAGGAGGGGTTTTGTCCTTTTCCCACCTTTACTGCACCTTTCCATGTCCCTTTAGATGAGTTCTATGTTTCTTCCTCCTACTGTATTATCTATCCTACTGTAACAAATATGCAAACTTCTTTATGGATTGTGAACTCTTTAGGTTCCACATGCATGTTCATTTCTCTTGCAAAAACCTAGTTTTCACCTAAGTTTCATGAAGTTATTGCCTGTTGACAACATACACAAATAAACACACACACATATACATATATATATATATATATATATATATATATATATATATATGTATGTATGTATACATATACACACACATTTATTTTAAAGAAAATCATGTAGGAATATGACCCTAAAAGAAAGGTTGCAAGTTAAGTGTAAAAGTGAGGTAAAATTGAAGTTTTTTGTAATACCTTTGTAGTCTTAAGATGTTTCTTATTTTCTCCTACAGTAAGAGGACCTGGATCATGCAGTGGTAGAAGGGTAGTCTTTACAGTTTGAAATTTCTTTAGCATTTCTTCATTCTTGTTCTTCATCTGTCTCAGTTCAAGTTCCCAATCGTTATATACAGCAACACTTCTCTTAGCAAACTCAGATGATTCCTTCACAAGAAACTATCCAACCCAATTCAACAAACTTTTATTAAGTGCACTTTGTTAAGTACATATTATTAAAAGATATTTTTTAAAACTTATTAAAAGATACTTCTTGAAATGAGGGGGACACACACATGGCCCCCTCATACACACACCAAAACATCATAATTTCTGCCCTAAGAAGCTTATCATTAAAGGGGTCAGATGTATACAACAAAACAAAATAAAACAGAATTGCAATAATAGATAAATTTAGTATGAAAGATTACTTAATCTGGTGTGTGAAAGGGTTAAAGACAAGTGGACTGTCATTAAGACGACAACACAAAATCTGAGTCCTGAAGGAAAAGACATGTCAGCAAGGAGAGATAGGTGGATAGAGGGCTGGGGAACAATGTGAACGAAGAAGGGGCTAAGGAAGAGATCGAGGAATGGTAAAAGCCTTGAAAACCAGGCTGATGAATTTGTATTTTACTCAGTAGGATGATTAGAGAGGTAATGACAGAGACAGGATCAGAAGCAGTAAGAAGGAATGAGACTTGTCCTCAATATTTTGCAAACACATGGAATTTGTTCCCTGCTTTTAAAGACCACTAACTATGATTGTAATTGTTATGCAAAAAGTGACTAACTTCATTATATTAAATAGAAAGTAAATTTTTCATTGGGTATATAATAGAAAGAGGGGGAGGGGGAGGGGAGGGAAATCACTCACCGTTATTTTATTTAAAAACAGGTTTTGCTTCTGAAATATCCTCTCATTCTCCTTCTGTATTATGCTAAGGCTTCTCTCATCAACTTGTGCCCACTTGACCAGAGAGAAGAGAATGATTTTCTTAGCATTTAACAGTCCTTGGAATTCATCTATCAAATCATTGATAAAATTTTGAGTCTCTAAAACATCCTTAAGAATTTGCTGTGGAGAAAAGCATTAATTTTCTGAGTTCCAAGGAGACTGTATGTAAATACCCCATCAAATCTCATCACTGTTCTAAACGATAAAAATGAAGGCCAGAATCAAACTCAAATCCCTCAGATATCTTAATAGTCTAAAGTAAATTAAAAATGTAAATCTAATGGTGAAAAGTTAATCTAGTTATTCATACTGGATTACATACTGTAACTATGGCAGGGCACATTATAACGAACCAGTGAAGTAAGGAGGCAGACTGGCAAGAGGGTTGAATCCTCATTCCTACGGATTGTGAGAGTGACTTACTTGTAAAATGAAAGGGATGGGCTAGAGCAGGAGGGGGGAACCACATGAGTTTTACAGAACAAATCTTCAAATATAAGATCAGAGGGTTGAGTCCCTTCCATTTAGATTCTATGATCTTATGGTTACCATTTGTGACATTCTATACATCTCAAAGGCTTTAATATTTCTATAAGGAAATGTTTTTTTAAAAAATACTAAAAATTTTCCATTTTTATGCCAACTCAGACTGGATTACCTTGAACTAAACTATCAATATTCAGGGCCTGACGTTTTTGTCTGACCCACAAATCGGTTGGCACTGCCAGTCTAAGGGGTTAGGGGTTTGTTGAGAAGTAGAGATACAGACTTTGCTCATTACTAAGACAGGTAAAAAGGACAGGATCATAGGGATGCAAAGCTCCTCAGCTTTGTAGCTATGGATTCATTAGGCCTTGGAAAATACTTAAGTTGTTTCGTTTTTTGTTTTTAAGTATACGTGTCCTCATGAAAGAGCTATCTGCCATCTTGGGGAGGGAGGTCGGGAGGAAGGGGGAGAAAATTTTAAAACTCAAAAGCTTATGGAAGTGATTGTTGATAATTCAAAATAAATTAATGGAAAGCTAGAGCAGTCCATTGCCCTCAATACTAGGGCTTAAGAGGATATAGCTCTAAAAATCTTTTGTTTCTTTTGTTTGGGTTTTTTTTTTGATAGTTTTTCCATATTAATAAGTGCACCCTTATTTTCATAAAAACAAAAGGCATTTGTAAAAATCCTTTTAAAAAATTAACATACCACAATATGTAGATCCATCTTCTGGCACAATTTTTTGTAGCCACTTAATATCTGAGATTTTATCTCAGAGTGCTGTTGAAGATGCTGTATTTTAATAAAGAAATCATTCTGCCTTTCTGCCTCCTCAATTAAGTTCATTTCAAATTTGTGGATGGTATTATGATGGTCTCTTTTCATTTCTATGACACACCTTAACACTTCCTAGCAGGAAGAAAATGTAACAAATTAGAAAATTTGCTTCAGATAAGATGCAAAGATTTTTATCCATTCATTCAGTTTGTGAACCTTAAGATTTTTACAAGAGTAGAAGGAATATGTTCTTTTTCTAATTAGAAGAGTTCTACAACTGATGAAGGATACAAATCCAAGGCATAAATACTAAAAAATCAGAGTAAAATTTCGTATAATCTTATTCCGGCTTTGGTGGCAGAAGACTGTGGAAGAAGTTGGATGGGAGGGCAGCACCAAGACCACAGAGAAAAGGCCTCTGAACATCTTTAAAATAATGCCATGAAACAATTCCTGGAGAAGCAAAACCCACAAAAACTGGATGAAGTGATTTTCCTGCCAAAGACAATTTAGAAGGTCCCCAGGAAAGGACTGTCCCACCTGGGTGAGAGTGGAGCACACTCCAACACAGCTATGCCAGCACAGACCAGGCACCAGCAAACTGTCAGCAGGCCTTGGGAGCCACTGAATCAGCAGGGGCAGCAGTTGTTTCAGGGGATCTCACAGAGCGCAGGGGGGTCAAATAACTGATCAGAAGGAGATTACAGGAGTCTCTTTACTAGCACTGCAAATTATCACCTCATCAAGCCTATATAAAAGAAACTTGGAATACAAAATGAGAAAAGATTCCAGTGAGAAAAAGGATGAATTACTTCAAGCAATATGGAATTCAAATGTTATTAATCAATAACAAATCTAAACATCAAATTAAAAAAAAGATACACAAAGAAAACTGAACCAAGTGTTGGTGACATGGCAAGTCAAAAATCAACAAGCATTTATTAAGCTCCTACTATATGCCAAACCCTGGGGATTAAAAGATAGGCAAAAAACAGCCCCTGCCTTCAAAGAGTTCGCAATCTAAGGGAAGAGACAACATGAGAACTACAGGGTGTCCTCCACAAAAATCTTATGGCAGTTTTAAAACTATTAAAATTAAGATTTCGAGGACACCCTGTATATACAAAAAAGACATTTCCAGGATAAATTGGAGATACTCTCAGAGGGAAGGCACTCGGCATTAGGAGGGACTGGGAAAGCCCTGTAAAATAATATTGAAGTCTAAAATTGTGTGCAGTTTTCGTGGTCTGCCTTCTGTTCTCAAAGAGGACCATGACATCACGAAGACAATATTTGGGAAAAGAGGAAGAGTCAAAGAAGCACAGGACTGCTGCACTGCTGAAAGTGTATAGGATCATAGGATAAAATAGGATGAAATCAGAATTATTCAGTTCTTTTTTATACCAAGGAGAATATCTTTAGACTGGAAAGGGCAGAATAAAAAGGCAGATAGAGCTGATACCCAAGACAAATAGAGAAATAAGATGCTAAGAGAGTAGCTTAGCTAACAGCCATAAATGGGCCCAAGTCTTGAGAGAACTGAAAGGTGGTGAATGCTGGACGAGTCAACAAACTCTGAAAGATCAGAGAAAACACGATGGGTAGAGAAGGTAAATACTGTCTTGATTTTCAAAAAAGAGGAAGAGAGTGGAGCCTGTGATACTATAAGCAAACTGGGAGAGCAAGGAATAGTTTACTTATCAGATCTATGGAGAACAGAAGAATTCATAACCAAACAAGAGATAGAGAATGTTACAAACAAAGCCAATGCAACTAAGATTAGAAGAAAGGTAGAAAATTGGGAAAGAATTTTTACAACCAGTCTCTCTGATAAGGGCCTTATATCTAAAATATATGTAGAATTAAATCAAATTTATAAGAATACAAACCATTCCCCAATTGATAAATGGTCAAAGGATATGAACAGACAGTTCTCAAGATAAAGAAATTAAAGCCATCTATAGTCATATGAAAAAATGCTCTAAATCATTATTGATTAGAGAAATGCAAATCAAAACAACTCTGAGGTACCACATCACACCTATCAGATTGGCCAACATGACAAAACAGGAAAACGATAAATGTTGGAGAAGATGTGGGAAAATTGGAACACTAATGCATTGTTGGTGGAATTGTGAAATGATTCAATAATTTTGGAGAACAATTTGGAACTATGCCCAAAGGGCTATAAAAATGGGCATACCCTTTGACCCAGCAATAGCACTTCTAGGACTATATCCCAAAGAGATCACACAAATGGGAAAAGGACCCATATGTACAAAAATATTCATAGTAGCTCTTTTTGTGGTGGCAAAGAATTGGGAATTGAGAGGATGCCCATCAATTGGGGAATGGCTGAGCAAGTTGTGGTATATGAATGTAATGGAATACTATTGTGCTATAAGAAACGATGAGGAAGTAGAATTCAGAAAAACCTGGAAAGACTTGTATGGACTGATGCTGAGTGAAGTGAGCAGAACCAGGAGAACGTTATACACAATAACAACCACACTGTGTGATGACTAATATTGATAAACTTAACCCTTCCCAGCAATAGAAGGATCTAGGACATCTCCAGAGGCCTCATGATAGAAAATGCTATCCACATCCAAAGAAAGAACTATGAAAGTTGAATTGCTTTTTTTCCCCCTCTTCTGTTGAGTTTTGTTTCCTCTTTCTAATGGTTCCCTCCTATTAGTTTTAATTTTTACTTACAACTTCACTAAAGTGAAAATACGTTTAATAGGAATGTAAATGTATAGCCTATATCAGATTGTGCACCGTCTTGGGGAGGGTGGTGGGGAGGAAGGGGGAGAAAAATTTTAAACCCAAAAGCATATGGAAGTGATTGTTGATAAATCAAAATAAATTAATAAAATAAAAAGAAAGAGTGAAGGCTGAAAGCTATCAGCCAGAAAATGAACTCCACTTCAAGAGGTAGCAAAAGTCTAGAACATATTCTAGAACAGACCTGCACAACTTGGCAGAAAGTAGAGGCCAAAATTAAATTAGGCTAAACTTCAGGCCGCAGAAGTTTATTTTCCAAGTAAAGGTGACTAGAGACAAACTGACAATGGTTGGTTGCTGCAAATCACATGACAAACAGGAGAGAGTGCCCAGTAACAGAGCTGCAAGTGGCCAGAGGGCCCTATATTGTGAAGGCCTGACCAGAATATGGATAGTGGACATCAAGAAAAGGACGCACTGGTGACAAAAGTGTTCATGGCGGTAAATGTGCTGCCCAACCTAAAACACACCCTCATTTATTAGAAAACCACGACACATAGAAGCATATACCTCAAAGACTTTCAGGAAGCAGGTGATATTTGCGTGGAGACTATTATTATGACTCCAGGCATCAGCTAGACTTTTTCCAAAGTATTCAGGAAAAACATATAGGTGAGCGTTGACCTGAAGGCGATTGTGGATATAATATGTCCTCTCAAAGTAAAAAGAAAGTCTGGTCAGGAACCCAGAGCGATAGTCCAACATAATGTATTTCTCCAGAAGTCTCTAAAGAAAATTAAAATCACTTAATTAAGACATGAATTTATTTCAATCAAATACCTTGGAAAATATTTAGAAATCCTAATTTTAATTGCTTCTGCAGGAAAAACATTATTAAAAATCCAATCCAGTTTTGAATCAACAAAATTATTGGAAAGAAAACATCAGCTAGGTGCAATATAAATACAAACTCAATAGATAGATCTGGTGGCCAAAATTTTAATGCTGTTTAATGTATCTCCAGCACAGGGGAAAAAAAAATCAATAACTTGCCCTTCTATTCCCTAAGGTAATTCGTCTTCCGACTTGATTATTGGACCAAGTATCTTGCTGGTAGCAGATGTAAGACTAATGAAATAGTGCAAACATTTTTTCTTTTAAAGCAGAGGATTTTATTTGGGTAAATACTCTCAGAATAGACATGTAGACAGATGTAGTTTAGGATATCCTAATTTTTTTTAAACCAACTAAAGACATTGCTCAGCAAATATAGTACCTATAATATAAAATATTATATTATATATGATAATATAAAATATATCTACTTATAGTACTTAGCAATGACATTATTATGTAACCTATGTAACACAGGTTTATTAGATTAGTAACTAAACTACTAAATTAGGAAATTAAAGTGGGTCTTTTTCAGCAAAGATTGTGAATAAACATCTCATGACAGCTTAGGGAATAATGGGAACTAGGTCAGCAGGGAAGGGAAGGGTAAGAAAGTGAAATGAATGATACAGAGGATAGAGGACACTGGCTTAACTCAGTGTAATGAACCCAGTTTGAGGGTTTTAACTAACCGTAAGCTCAAAGAGAGCCAAGAGGGAGCAGAGTCAAAGTAGGACTGCAGATATAGACATACAAGGTGAATAGCCCAAGCAGTCTAGGTTGGTTTAAATGCCAAAGAACAATATTAACATTTCTACTAGGCAGTAGCAATCTAGTGATTTTTCTCATATTAAATTTGATTTCAGGACTTCTGCAAGAGATTGGTGGTGATACAGAATGTATCAATATTTATACAAAGAATACAAGAAAACAAAAAGTACCAGCCAAGTAATTAACAATGGAAGTTTTCAAAACTATAGTTTTGAAATGGAACTGACTTGTGAAGGAACACTCAAAGGAAAAAAAATTGACTGCACCCTAAAAAAAAAAAAAACACGATGCCAGATTTCTCCAGGATCTCAACAATCTAAAATCAAAAATCCTGGTTAGATAATGTCTCCAGGGGTACTCAAAAAAGCAAAAGGCCCAGTTTTATCCCAGATCAGGCCCCACATGTAGGCACCCAACAACTAGCCACCCTACTCATACTTGCTCCTCCCTGAAGGCCAGAGTTCTCTGGTTCCTCTTTAGGGAATGAAGGGTTGCCTAGCCTCCCTGCTGTGACTGAGGAGAATATGATTGTCTGTCTTCAAATATATGAAGGTGTTGTGCCATATTGGAGAGAGAGTACACTTAAGAGGGCAGTACTAGCAAGTTACAGGAAAGCTGTTTTTGGTTCATTAAAGAAGAAATCACTAACAAGCACTGTCTAACAAGGAAATGTGGCAAGTAAATTCCTGGTACTGAAGTACTTAGCCAAAGGATATATAGGATAATCATCAAATAATAGAAAAGATTTCTGCATTGGGAGGACAAGGAACTAGTTGGATGACTAAGGTTCTTCTACTTTTAAAATTATCATACACACATATAAAAAGCACAAGGAGAGAACACTAATGCTGTGCCTTACAGATTCATAAATTTCATCATGTTTCATTTTAGTTTAAAAGTGTTTGCTTACTCATGGTCCATGTTTGTGCCTATACACTCACAGCTTAAAAACAAATGAAAAGTCTAACAAAAACATAGATTTAAACATTTCATACTAATCACTAAACTATGCCAAAAGATGGTCTGCTACTCCCTAGCACTGAGTGACTAATGAGATGGCAGTCAAACAGTTTTCTTCATTTTCATTTGCTCCAAAACAGTGCAAAAGTAAATAACATCATTTATTAATGTATATGATACCTCTTAGACCACAGGTGTCAAACTTGATGAAAATAACTAGAAAACGTTTAATGTTTAACACAGGGGCCGATAAATAGCATTGTGGATAGAGTGCTAGGCCTGGATTCAAAAAGAATCAACTTCCTGGTTTCAAATCTAGCCTCAAATGTCGTGTGACCCCGGGCAAGTCACCATGTTTCCTCATCTGTAAAATGAACTGGAGAAGGAAATGGCAAACCACTCCAGTACCTTGGCCAAAAAAACTCAAAAATGGGGTCAAAGACAGTGGAACAGGACTGAAAAACTACTATACAAGAACAACATAACATAAGTGAGGTTACTTTGTGGAGCCACAGGGATCCATTTCTATTTGAATTTGATACCACTGTCTTAGATCATATTTTAAGTACATATTTAACTACAGTCACTCTGGAGGAAAATACTGTCTTAGTAGTATAAATTGTTGGAACGCACCTTTATATGCAAGTACTTTCGTTTAAAATTTTCAAGATGAAATTGTTTGAAATCCGTTCTTGGGTTTTCTACATTGTTTATCAACTTTTTCAGATACTGCTGGTCCTGTGGGAGAAATTTCAGGAATGAATTATAAATCTATTCATCTATTCATCAATATTTGAATAAGTCCTCCCAGTGTGGACCCTACGAACTATCATCTTTTAGATCACAGACAAGCTTTAGCTTGTTTTGGAGTTACCCAAAATAGGAAAAATTAAATCAGATTGTTCCCAATTATTCCCAATCTCCCTCAATAGCTGAAGTTCATGGGAAATAATTAGTAGAAAACCATGCATTTGCCATGTAGCTAAAGTTGCAGTAAGTAGGAAATCACTTGTTAACTGATATGATCAGACTTGTAGATTAGGAAGATCAATGCTGTTGCTACGTGAAATCTTCTGGATGTTTCCACATGGATGTGTATATCCTCTCTGGAGGATTTATGAGAGGATATGTTCAAGAATCAGACAGGATGGGAAGGCATGGGCATCTGTCCCACTGGAGGGAGTGTCTACATTGATGCATTTGCAGAGAAACTCAAGAACCAAAGCTATTTCAATATTCAAGGTGAGAAGTGAAAAGGGGCCAGGTCTGGGGTGGAGGAGGCCCTGTAAAAAGTGGGAGAAGTACAAGATATTGTGGAGATAGAAACTGACAAAACTTGGAAACTGATAATAAGTGAGGGTGACAGAGATGGTAGAGATAAGCCGGGGACCTAGGAAGAGGGGAGAAACAGGGAAGTAGGGACCTGGGATTGGGGCTCTAAGTCTTAGAAATAGTGGTTGAAGTGCCAGGGGAAGGGTCCAACAGGCAGTCTGAAGTCCAGGCCCAGCATTCAAGAGAAATTTGGGGGTTGGAGATATGGATTCAGGAATGTAAAAGCTGAATCCATGGGAGTAGATGAACACAGGGACAAGAGATAAGAGCCCTAAACAAGCCTAAGAGAGACTTAAGGTGTAGGAGGAGGAAGAAGACTAATGGAAGAAACCGAGCAATGTCCAGCTAGGTGGGAGAACCATGTAATAGCGTCACGGAAGTCAAGGAATGAATGAAAGGTAGGCTAAGGTGGGCAGGAGGGAGAAAAGCATCTTCTGTTATCTCATTTGTTTCTCACAACAACTCTGTGAGTTAGGTGCTTTAAAGAACCATTTTACAGATGAGACTGGGAGGACTTCGGTGTTTTGCTCAGAGCCTCACAGCTATTAAGTGTCTAAGGAGGGATTTGAGCCCAGGTCTTCTAACTTTCAGTCCACTGATATACCCACTCTGGCAAGCTGCCTCCCCAAGTCACAAACCTCTCTGACACTGCCTTCTATTGACTCTGACTAAAAGCATCCATCTACCTCTCAGTTACTATATCTACTAGGCCTTTTTTCTCCCTCCTGCCCAGGTGCTGTCTCCTTCCTTTTCTTGGGCAGCCATTTTAATTGGTGTTCCTAGAGTAAAGGTCATTCTGCTGTCAGCTCTTAACTCCTCCACCCCATACAAAAGCTCCAGCCTTTCTTTGATCATCTTCTTTGCCCTAATATGGCTTTAAAAACCCTTCCTGTTGCCTTTAGCTTCACTTGCCAGCATCAGCTCATTCTGGGCTTTTTCAATGCTGAGATTTTTTTTCTTGGCTAGGCAATGGGGTTAAGTGACTTGTCCAGAGTCACACAGCTAGTGAACTCAGATCCTCCTGACTCCAAAGCCAGTGCTCCATCCACTGCGCCTCCTAGCTGCCCCGTCACCCTGACATATTTTAAAGCACCAAGGACACTCATATTCACCCTTGATGACCTGCTTTGCCTGCCATCTTTTGTCTGTATCTTTTCTAAAATGGTTCCCTCTGCACGATCTCTTCAGATGACTGTTCCTCTTTATTGGAATTACTTCCTTTTGTTTCTGCAGAATTCACTCCCTAAAGTCTCAAATCTGCTTCAGCTATTTCTCCTGCAGGATTTTAGTCCAAGGGACCTACCTATCTTTCCTGCTCTCTCCAAATCTGGGGCGCATGTGAAATTCAGCCTAATTGATACATCTCTACTGAAACTCTAGGAGACAGTGCTCATCCTTACTCCCTTCTCAGGGGGTTCCCATCATTTCCACCCTTGGACCTATTTCTTCCTTACTGGTCGGATCAGATTTCTCTCACTTCCTCTCTTTCCTTTACCACATTATCAGTTGCCAAGTCTTGTTGGCACTACCTCTCCTAGTTATCCTTTCTCTCTATTCATATGACCTCAGCTCCAGCTCAAGTCCTCATTGCTTAGTGATCTCATCAGGTGCTATGGATTCAATGATATATTAAACTAATACTAATCTACAATTGTCTATTGTACATCAGGAACTGGATGCTCCTTAGATAGCTTAAACTTAACATGTCCAAAATTGAACTCATTACCTCCACCTCCCCCAACTCCTGCTGTAACACTCTCTGCTTCCTAATTTTTTTGTTACTATTGAGGCTACCACTTTCCTCCCAGTTACCCAGGCCTACAATTTGTGTCATCCTCAATTCATCTCCTCTCACTCCTCCCCTCCCCTCCAATCCATATTCCAGTAGTTTTTATTTTCTCAGTATCTCTTGTATATGGCCTTCTCCCCTCTGATACTAACACCACTCTAGTGCAGACCTTCATAACCTGATGTCTGGACTACTATAACAGCCTTCTGGTTGGGTTTTCAGAATATCCAAGGAAGACCACCTTCTATGGGTAGTTGAGAGAGTGGAGATGAAGGACATGGAAGGTGAGGATTCTGATTAAATGGGAAATCAGGATGCTAGAAGAATTTCATCAAGAATAGTCAAGAAGAATTCACCCTGAAAGATGGCAGGTGTTGGGCTAGAGAAAATGATAACACATCAGACATATTGAAGACATTCTGGAAGGAGGGAAGGGTGACTTTGTAGGTTTATAGATAGTACAACAAGAAGGCCTTGAACAGTGTGACATAATTGGACTTCTTATACAAAGCATGTACCTGATGAATGCTTATTATTCTCATTATTATTGTATCACCACCATTCATAGTGACAGCATTTTACATTTAAAAAAGCCCAGTCACAGGACAAGATACTGGATTTGTAACAAGGAGCCCAATAACTTACTAGCTCCATGACCTTATGCTACTCACTTAACCAGAACATCACTTTTTTTATTTGCAAAAAGAGGTAAGAGTAGCCTTGGCTATCTAAGAAAGTCATGAGAATCAAATGAGGTAAGTGAATGGAACACTGCATAGTCTCTCCCCACTCTCAGCTCCTTTCTGAAAGTCATCATTCACGGCTCCCCTCTACAGCTGGAACAACCCCTCATCTGTGTTCAGCCAACAGCAGTTTATCAACAGGGCAAAACAATTCTCACCAGGGCTCCACTCTTCTTTAGGCTTTCTTTCAAATGGCTTACTTCCATCAGGAGAGCCTTCTCTGTCTCCTTCAGGGCATCTCTTTCCTCGATGATAGTGTTCATTTTACTAAGGCTTGAATCAAGTTTCTGGGTCAAGTCCAGTCTCGCTGTCTCTACTGCCGACAATGTTTGAATCAGCCGCTCCACCAACTGACACAGCGTTTGCTTTTGTAACTTAGTCTCATTCACCTCTTTTCCCACACTAAGAAGCATCTCTTCTGTTTCTTGAAGCTTTAAGATCTTGAGACATAGGTTAAAAAAAAGGTAAATGGTATGTAAATAAATGTAGGAATAATTTTCCTAACACTTCTATAAGGTAGCCACAGAAACCTAGTCTATAGTAAGCCTACCTAGTCTTACCTTCTGTCGTAATTCATTTTGTTTACTCTAGACCTCCTTGAATTCTGAAGATGTGAGCTTCCTTTTCTGACAAGTCCCCTTTCCATTTTTCAGTAACCATTTGCATCCCAATACAAAAAAGTCATATAATGAATGAGAAGTTCAGAGATGTGTGAACTATATGAACTAACTATCTGCCGTATGAACTAACCCAGAACAAAATGAGTACAATAGAAGGATATCAATAATGAAGATAACAACAACTGGAAAGTTCACTAAAAGGAAACTGAATGCAAAGTAAACAAATTATCTCATGTAATCAATCCTCAAAAAAGAAAAGTCAGGAGAAAAAAAAGAGTTATAGCTTTCAAAATTATGGGTAGGGAAAAAATCCTAACCAAGGAAGAGGTAGAAGAGGCAAAACAACTCAGATAAAATTATGGTTCGGTGTCAATACAGTAAAGATGGCTACTACGTAAATTAGTATTTGGTTTAGGGCTCCAGCAATCAAATTACCAATTTTTAGAGCTAGACAATACTAATTTTGAGGACTAAAAATTTAAGGAATACATATGGTGATAATAGATTTCAGCTGAAGTTATCTCCATATTTTCATGCAGATCAGTAAAAAACCTAGATGGGCAAGCCCAAGACTATTAATTGTTATAAATGTAATTAATGAAATAATAAATGCTATGGGGTTGCAACAGAATTAGTTGATCATGGAAGAAAAGTTACTAAATTCTTCATACCCTTTAACACAGAAATCCCATTCCTGGGATGCTCTCTCAGGAGAAGGGAAGCAGTACTGACAAGCAAAAAAACACCTATATATACTAAAATGTAATGACCGTAATGGCATTTCTTACTAAGATGTAAGGAATGATGAACATGAAAAATTTAGAAAAACATGAGAAAACAAAGTCAAAAGGACAACATATACATAGACTACAACCATGGAAATAGAGTCAACATGGAGAAGCAACAAAATTCTGGTTAAATACAGGTGTTGCGGTAACCACCCCAACAAAGTTAAAGGATACACTCCCTCTTTCTGTGAATACTCAATCTTACTGTTTGGGGGATGGAATGCATTTTCGAATTGGGTTTGCTTGTTTGTCTAAACCAAACATTTCAGTCTATTAGCAATCCTTCAGTGCTTTATCAGGGATAGATGGACTTTCATGTTCCTTTTGTTTTTCTAGATTCTATTAGTGGAAGAGAAAACATTACTATATTTCATAAATTCCATAACTACTCCATATATACATAACTATTTTTTTTACAAGTCTGCACACAAAGAATACTGAGCTCAGGTGTCTTCCTCAGGGCATCTTCCTTCTTAGTTCAATCTGATTCAATACAACAAGCATTTGTTAGGCACTTTCTAGGTTTAAGTCAGGGGCCAGGTGTAGAGGATACAAAGATGATAGTCCCTGCCCTCAAACCTCAAAGAGTTTACATTTCTACTACAGAGCTATGACATGTGCAAAGATAAATACAAGATAATTTGAAGAGAATATGAAAGGGTAGGGGTAATCAGGAAAATTTATCTCCAGGAAGTAATATATAGCTGTACCTTAAAGTAAGTTGAGGACTGGGGACAAATTTGCACATTGACAAGGGATGGATTGGTGAATTCTGGGAAAGTACATAAGCCAGACTGGCTATAATGAAGAGTAAGTGAGGGAAGTAACAAGAAATAACTTTGGAAAAAATGAAGATTATTAAGTAAGGCATGCATGGCCAGACTAATTAGAAAGCTACAGCAAAAGTTACAATAAGAGGATAGAGAAGTTAACAGATATGAGAAGTGTTACAAAGGAAGAATGTCAAACTTGTTCAGTAACTAGATATGGGAAGGTGAGGAAGAAGGAAGAGTTGAAAATGACTCCCAAGGTTGTGAAGCTGGGAAATAAAGTATATCTGCTGAGATTGGCATCATTATTTTGGAGGAGAAGGAAGGGAAGGGGAGAAAAAAGAGAAGGAATGAGTTTAGGGGGGGAAAGGAACTGTTTCCAAATATGCTGAGTTTGAAATACCTATAAGATATCCACGTAGAGCTTTCCAGGTAAGGATGCAGGACTTATTTGTTAATTTACTTAGAGAATTCTAGGGAATCAATAAAGAAACTACATAAGACAACAGCTTAAACAAAATAGCATTTTACAAAGTAAAACCATAAAAAATTACCAGCCTTTCTATAGAGAAATAAGAAAATCCCCAAAGGCCATAATTGAAATGAAGTCCAAACTAAATAACTACAAAATACATTAAATAGTTGGTCTAGTGTGTCAAGTGGTATGAGGAAGGCTATCATGAAGCTTACTTTAGCAAGGTCTACTATGTTTTCCAATAATATTAAAGCAGTATACATAGAATCCTGTCAGACACTTATCCAGCTCAAAAAACCCAAACCTACCTTTTCCTGCAGTCCTGCATTGGTTTTCTCTAAAGCTTCTTGACTCTTTGACACTTGAGTTGTCTTCTCTGAAATGCATTCTTTGAGTTTATGAATCGTCTCTTGGTGCTCCTTCAGACACATCTCAGCAAATTTTAGTTCTTCTTGTGTTTCTTGGTCCTTCAGTATTAAAGGAAGATCCAAGGTTATATTTATAATACTATTATCCTAACATTTCTTCGTCCTTTCTAAAAGTTGGTTGTCATAAAAACATATGTACTAGATTGTGATGTTTACCTTGGCTACGAGGTCCCTTATGGTTTCTTTCAGCTGGTCCCTCTCTTTGTGAAGAGCCTCTTGTGTCTTTGTCAATTCATCTCTTTCCTCAGTTACAGATGTTGTTTCTTCAACACTGGCTTTGAGTTCATTTTCCTTCATTTTTTCTTTAGCTTCACTGTCTTCTTCTCTAACATTAAAAATTTGCTCTTGTTTGGCCTCAAGTTTTTGAATCTTGTAAGAAATGGAAAAATGTTTAGTACAGTTATTTTAGGAGACAGTTAAATAATTATTTTAACTAAGGCCCATGATGCTACCTAACAAGGTCAATGCAGTAAATTCAGAACTCAGTCAGCTATTCAGCACTGAAAAAAAACCAACCTCACCTTTTCTTGCAGTTCAGCACTAGTTTTCTTTATAGCTTCTTTCTCTGAAATGCATTCTTTCAGTTTATCCATTGTGTCTCGGTGTTCCTTCAGATCCATCTGAGCAACTTTTAGTTTTTCTTGCATTTCCAGATCCTTTTGGGAGTGGGGAGGAAGGGAAGACCCATGAAAAATATTTATAGTAAGATTGTACAGACACTTTCTTTTCTGGAATACTAGTCTCTCATGAAACCTGTTATTCGATAGGGGACAAGGTGATGCTTACCTTGGCTATCAGGTCCCTTATGGTTTCTTTGAGTTGGTCCCTCTCTCTGTGAAGAGCCTCTTGTGTCTTTCTCAATTCATCTCTCTCCTCAGTTACAGATGTTGTTTCTTCTAGACTAGCCTGGAGTTTCTGAGCCAGCTCCAGGCTTTCCATCTCTATCCTCTCCAGGGTAGAATCTCTGGACTTTAATTGCTCCTTCAAATGTTCCACCTCATTCACTTTTTCCTGAGCCTCGGTGACTTCTTTTCTACTATTAAAAACTTGCTCCTTTTGCTCCTGAAGCTCTTGAATCTTGTTGCAAATTAAGAAAAAAAGATACAAACTTAGCATAAACCGGAAAATGATAAAGGTTGGAGAAGATGTGGGAAAATTGAAACACCATTTAGAACTATGCCCAAAGGGCTATAAAAATGTGTGTAATTGGGGCAGCAAGGTGACTCAGGGATAGCATTCTGGACTTGGAGTCAAGAGGACCTGAATTTAAATCCAACCTCAGACACTTGAAACGTACTGGCCGTGTGATCTTGGGCAACTCACTTAACCCGTTTGCGTCATCAAAAAAAAAAGGCAAAAATTAAAATGTGTATACCCTTTGACCCAGCTATACCACCTCTAGGGCTGTATCCCAAAGAGATCATAAAAATGGGAAAAGAACCCACATGCACAAAAATATTTACAGCAGCTCTTTCTGTGGTGGCCAAGAATTGGAAATTGAGAGGATGCCCATCAATTTTGGAATGGCTGAACAAGTTGTGGTATATGAATGTAATGGAATACTATTGTGCTGTAAGAAATGATCAGCAAGTGGACTTCAGAAAAACCTGGAAAGACCTGTATGGACTAATGCCGAGCAGAACCAGGAGAACACTGTACACAGTGACAGCCACATTGTGTGATGACTAACTTTGGTAGAATTAGCTCTTCTCAGCAATTCAAGTATCTATTTTATTCGGTTTGGTTTTGTTTCTTCTTTCTTATGGTTACTTCTATCAGTTCTAATTCTTCTTTAACACATGATTAACATGAAAATATGAAAGTTTTTGTTAAAAAACTAAAAATTAATTAATTAGATTGAATTAATTGCCACCACAAAAAGCTGCTATAAATATTTTTGTAATTAAAAATTAAATTAAAAAAACTTTTTCTTGGAGCTCTTGAATCTTGTTTCAAATAAAAAAATTACTTATACTAAACAGTCATGTTCTGAAAGGCCCACTGGGCTACTCAAATACCAAAAGGTCATGCTATATTCACAGCCACAAAAAAATAAACTCAACCTCTACCTCCCAAAACCTTCACCCTATTCCCATTTCTCAACTTTTTACATGTTCAGAAGACTTTTACAACCCTTTCCAAATGTATATTGTTTCCTCTTTAACCCAGATTAGAATAAGAGCATTAAGAGCCCTCTACCCACACCTGCTTCCTATGTATTAGTTCTTCTTTTCATGCCCCCTTTTCCAGACCCAATTTTGTTCTTTATAATTACACAACTCAGCCCCAAACTTACTTTCAAATTACCTTAGTAATAATGACAGTTTTAAGACTACTTATTGTATATTTAAATATTATTAGTAAACAGTTTAACCTTAACGAGTGCCTTACAAGTACTCATTAATGTTCTCCAAGAGAAGAAAGTGAGGCTGGTGACTTTGCACAGCACCTCCTTGCTTAAATCCAATTCACTTACAAGTCATCTCAACACCTTCCTAATTTCATGGTCCTCTGAGAATAAATGACAATTAACAGTATTTCTTCTGGATCAAATTTTCCATTGAGTTCTGGACTTTCTGTTACAAATACCTGAAGGTCTTACAGTTTGTCAAATGCACATTTTTTTTCATTCAGGATTATACTCAGCTTTGCTGGGTAAGCTATTCTTGGATGCAAATATATTCTTGGACAATTAAAGGGCCATACTTGAGGACCTTGAGGGCCACAGGTAGTCTTGAGGCCGAAAGTTCCCCGCCCCTGGTCTAGTGTGTCAAAGGTTATATAAGGGTTCATATTTCCTTTAAGACTATCATAAAGCTTACTTTGGCAAGGTCTACTGTGTTTTCTAATAATATTAAAGCAGTATACATAGAATCCTGTCAGACACTTATTCACCTCAAAAAACCCAAACCTACCTTTTCCTGCAATTCTGCATTGGTTTTCTCTAAAGCTTCTTGACTCTTTGACACTTGATCTGTCTTCTCTAAAATGCTTTCTTCAAACATATCAATCGTCTCTTCATGCTCCTTTAGACACATCTCAGCAAATTTTAGTTCTTCTTTTGTTTCTTGATCCTTTAGTATTAAAGGAAGATCAAAGATTATATTTACAATAGTATTATCATAACATTTCTTTTTCTATTCTAAAAGGCTTGGTTCACACAAGAACATATTTACTACATGGCGATGCTTACCTTGGCTATGAGGTCCCTTATGGCTTCTTTCAGTTGGTCCCTCTCTCTGTGAAGAGCCTCTTGTGTCTTTGCCAATTCATCTCTCTCCTCAGTTACAGATGTTGTTTCTTCTAGACTGGCCTGGAGTTTCTGAGCCAGCTCCAGGTTTTCCATCTCTATCCTCTCCAGGGTAGATTCTTTGGATTTTAATAGTTCCTTCAATTGTTCTATTTCATTCATTTTTTCTTGAACTTCATTGACTTCCCCTCTAATACTAAAAGTTTGTTCTCGTTTTGCCTCAAGTTCTTGAATCTTGTGAGAAACAGAAAAATGTTAAGTACAGTTATGCTTAAGATACAGTCATGCTCCCTATCAAGTTAAAAGCAGGAAAATTCAGAACCCAGTTAGTCTGCTATTCAGCACTGCAAAAAAAAAAAAATCCAGGCCCACCTTTTTTTGTAATATAGCAATGGTTTTCTCTGAAGCTTCTTTCTCTGAAATGAATTCTTCCAATTTGTCAATTGTCTGTCGGTATTCCTTCTGACACATCTGAGCAATTTCTAGTTCTTCCTGTGTGTCTAGATCTTTTGGGAGTGGGAAGGGAAAAGCCAAGAAAAATATTTATAGTAAGATTTTACAGGTAAATTTTTTTTTGGTCATTTGCACAGAATAAGCTAAATTTAGGTTGAATTATCATTTCTATTAAATTTATTGAGCTTACCCATGGGCATGATATTTTTCCAGTTGTTTAGATCTGATTTATTTCTATCTCTTGCTGCTGGGTTTTATTGGTAGTATGTAAAAATGCTGATGATTTATGTGATTCAGTATCCTGCAACTTTGCTTAAGTTAAATAAAGTTTGCTAAAGTAGTTTTTTAGTTGATTCTCTAGGAATCTCTGAGTATACATTATATCATCTGCAAGGAATTATCATTTTTTGTTGTGGTATGAATATAATGCAATATTATCTGCTATAAGAAATGAGTAGGCAGACCTCAGAAAATTCTGGACTTACATGAACTGATGCTGAGTGAAATGAGCAGAACCAAAAAAACATTGTATACAGCAATAGCAACACTGAGATGACTAACTTTGATAGCCTTAGCTAGCTCTTCTCAGCAATGCAAGGATCTAAGACAGCTCCAAAAGACTCATGATGGAAAATGCTATCCACATCCAGAGAAAGAACTACAGAGTGTGAATGCAGAAAGAAGCATACCATTTGCTCTCACTTTGTTTTGTCTCTTCTTTCTCCTGGTTCCTCCCATTGGTTCTAATTCTTTATAATATGACTAATGTGAAAATGTTTAATGCTTGTTTCCTCATTGCCTATTCCAATTCCTACTATTTCGTTTTCTTCTCTTATTGCTCAAGCTAACTTTTTTTTTTTGGCAATTGGGGTTAAGTGACTTGCCCAGGGTCACACAGCTAGTAAGTGTCAAGTGTTTGGTCTGAGGCCAGATTTGAACTCAGGTCCTCCTGACTTCAGGGTGGGTGCTCTATCCACTGTGCCACCTAGCTGCCCCCTAAAGTAACATTATTAGAAATGTTGATTGACAGTGGTGATAATGGACATCCTTGTTTCACCCCTGATCTTACTGGCAGTTTCTAGCTTATCCCTTTTACACAAAATGCTTTCTGGTTTTATATAGACACTATTTACCTTATGGGAAACTCCATTTATTCTTGTGCTTTCTAGTATTTTTAATAGGAATGGGTGCTGCATTTTTTCAAAAGCTTATTTTGCATCTGAGATAATTATGATTTCTTTTAGTTTTGCTATTGATGTGGTAAATTATGCAGATTGTTTCCCTAATAATGATCCAGCCTTGCATTCCTGATATAAATCTCACCTGGTCACAGTATATTATCCTGGTGATAAATCACAGTAATCTCTTTTTGCTAATTTTATTTACAATTTTTCATCAATATTCAACAAGGAAATTTATCTACAATTTTCTGTTTTTGGTCTTCCTCGTTTAGGTATCAGTACCATATTTGTATCGTAATGATTCTGGTGGGACTCATTTGTCTATTTTTCCAAATACTTTATATAATATAGAAATTAATTGTACTTTAAATGTTTTGTAGAATTCACTTGTAAATCCACCTTGCCCTTGAGATTTTTTCTTGGGAGTTCACTGACGGCTTGTTCAATTGCTTTTTCCAAAATGGGATTAAGTACTTTATTTTCCCTTCTGCTAACCTGGGATTTTTGAAAAATATTCCTCCATTTCACTTAGATTGTCATTTTTCTTGACATACAGTTGGGAAAAATAGCCCTAATCATTGCTTTAATTTCCTCTTAATTAGCTGTGAATTCACCCTTTACATTTTTGATACTGATAATTTGGTTTTCTTTTTTGTTTTAAATCAAAGCAACCAAAGATTTATTTTGTTGGTTTTTTCATAAGGCCATCCATCTCTTAGTTTTATTTATTAATTTATTAATTTTCTGAGTTCTGAGCTTCCTGAACACACTATATATGCATTATATGAATCCAGAAAATTTCACATGAAAATATTTCACGTGCAATATTACATAATACATATTTATATATTATGCATATTTTGTATATGATCTACACAAATGTGAACACAAATACTTAATAGAAACCATGCTATAGTTATGATATAAACCATGAAATCATTGATACTCACAAAGAGAAGCATGTAATTATATTAATGCAAATATATATTTGCAAATAAATTATTATATTACAAAAGCATATTCATAGCAACATAATTGCTTTAGAACCTATATATCAATATGAAATAGTGATAACATTACATAAAGATTAATAACATACAATAATTTAAATTTTACCTTCAGATCCTGCTGTAATGTGATGGAAGAGGAGGTCACTAACATCTGTGCTAAATTCTGAACTTTGTCATTTTGAACTTTTTGAAGCAAGTCTTTCTCTTCCAAAAGTAGAGCTAATTGATCTTTCTCCATCGTTTGAATGTGAGTCTCTGAAACAATCTAAATAATATATTTATTTTTTTATTACACTTTTGATTGTTATATTTTTAGTAAAACTACATTTGAAAGACTAAGAAATAACTCAGAACAACAAAAGTATCATTCACATATAAATTAAAATTATAAATTAAAAACAGTACAAGAATCTTCATGGTATAGGACACTACCTGGAGTTAGATCTTGAAGGGTATACCGTATCCATTGGTAGAAACCCAATGGCTTAAAATTTCCCACTGGAAGCCAAAGCAATCAATAACTACGATAATTTTCAAGAATATTTTAAGGGGCAGTTACGTGGCACAGTGAATAGAACACCGGCCCTGGAATCAGGAGTACCTGAGTTCAAAGTCGGCTCAGATACATAACACGCACTAGCTGTGTGACTCTGAGCAAGTCACTTAACCCCAACTGCCTCACCAAAAAAAAAAAATAAGAATAACAATATTTTAAAACACAAATTACACTGATAAACTGGACAAAGGAGGCCACACTACTTACTAGGTGACTATAGTGAGAATCTACAAATTCATATTTTGAAAAGGAAAGGATAAAGACAAAAGAATAGTCCGGTTCTTTATAGCATAGTGATAGGAGTACAAAAAAGGGTCAAAGAAGGGGCAGGACTACTCTACCATGGGAGAGTGTTCTAACAGAATTCTAAACTCTGTTCAGTCATAAATGAAATAAAGTGTAACTATTCTAAAGAACACTAATTAGTAACATTTTGAAGGTTTTTCTGGCTAATTTTTGGGCCATGCCAGTACTATAAACATATGTGGCTTCCCACATGGATGAATAATAAGATGTATTCATGGGCTGATAAATGATTTTAAAAGGAATACTATAGGGATGAGAACAAGGTCTAGTGATCTGGACTTGAAGCATTCTTGCCAGAATGGTGTTGCCCCTTGATATGTTATCTACTTAGTGGTTGGCTCCCAAGGTGGGGTAAGGATTTGTGCCAAAGAGAAATTCATTAAACATGATACATCAATAGATTTGAGACCTCACCAACAAGATTACTCTCACCAGTGGTGCCACTAAACTCATCCAGGCCTTCCCATCTAATGTCATTCTTCTTTATGTCTACTCAATCTTCCCCAGAAACTCAACAGAGGTATTGAGAGCCTTAATCTGGATTTCTTGACATTAAATAGATGCCAATGAAACCAACGGGTGGTCCATCAATTATCCCTCTATTTCACTACCTAACTGACTACCTGGTCTACTGCAATAGCCTCCTAAAATGTTTTCCTGGATTCATTTTTCCTCTTAGAATCTGTCCTTTATACCATTTTTGGAATAATCTTTCTTGGTAATAAATCTATTTCTGGCATTCACTGACAGAGAAATGTAAACACAGTAGGTCCTTAATAGACCTACCCACGTGGTCTATTGCAATAGCCTCCTAAAATGTCTTCCAGGGTTCACTTTTCCCTCTTGTAATCTGTCATTTATACAATTTTGGCATAATCTTTCTTGGTAATAAATCTATTGATGACACTGACAGAAATGTAAATATTGTTAAGTACTTAAGAAATGTGTGTACCGTGAATACCTTGTTGACTGCTCAAACATCTTTAGTGGCTCCGCTCCTTTTCACTTACTTTTGTTGTTCAGGCAGTTAGTGGTATAAAGCTCTTCATTACCCCATTTGAGGTTTCCTTGGCAAAGATATTGGAGTGGTTCACCCTTCCTTTCTCCAGCTCAGTTTTTACATATGAGTAACTGAAGCAAACAAGTTTAAATGACTTGCAACTGGTAGGTGTCCAAAGCTAGATTTGAACTCGGGAAGATGAGTCTGATTGACTTCAGGCCCAGCACTTTATCCACTGTGCCATTTAGCTGCCCCCTTTATCTACTTAATGAAGCTTAAATTCTTCTACATGGTTCTCCACTATCTGACATCAGCCTACCTTACCAGTTTCATACTATTTTCCCATCACAAGGGAAAATTAGATACCTTCCTGTCCCTAAAAGACTTCTTAGCTTCCAAGTTTTTGCTCAGAGTTCCATATATCTGGAATGTCCATATTCAAGTATTACTTCCTCCAGGAAACATTCCTCAATAGTATAAACAGAAACTAGGCATTTTGTACATGAAATATAATAAAATTTCAAAACTATCTCTTGGGGGAAATAAATCCCTAAAAAGCTATTCAATACATTGTTGCAAACTTAGTTTATTGATTCATTTTTAAAGTGTGTTTCATTATTTTCATTATGGATCAATCTTCTTTCTGTACATATCATTCAGTCTACCACTATTCTACATGGTACATACATACCTCCTCTAATTGTTTTTTCAAATCTATTATTTCCTGCTGATATCTTTTCAAGAGAGCTTCATCATCCAATACCTCATTAACGCGAGGTGTATTTTTCATATATTTAGCAGTGCTGGCAAACTGAAGGTGGGGAAAAAAACATTAACTATTATAATCATTTAATTAAATGTATTGAAGGGAGAATATATCAGTAACTATATCCTGATCAATTCAATCCTATAACTGTAACCTGCATCAGCTCCCAATAATTTTCTAGAATGTCAAATATTAATTATAAGATGCAATTGACAAAGTAAATTTCTACTTCACTTAGGCACTTCGGGAAACTTCCACAACCATTTCAATCTGTTGTCTTATTCCAAGGAAAGCAGGCCTTTATACAACTGTCCTTTCATTGCTGCTAAGGTACCTAGGCCAAATCTCATCCCAGAAATAATCACTGCAGCATATATATATATATATAAGAACTCTGAATAAACACGGTATTGGCAGGAATGGAACAGATATAAAAGCCACCATATCCCAATGAGACATAGCTAATAATCCATTAATCAACATGAGGGATACACTTATGAAAAATGAAATGCCAAGTTACTTGATTTCAGCAATTGTGATAATCAAATGTACAAGAAGATTCTTCTCCCAAACCTGCCCCTTTCAACCGAGCTAATCATCTTTACTGCTTCTCATCTAAGTTTGAAACATCATCTTAGACTCTTCCTTCCCTCCGCACATTAAATCAGCTCCCAACAACCAATAATTTCATCTCAAATCCAAATGCTTCTTCTTTTCCTTTCCCATTCCTATCACTTTTCCATAAAGGAGCCATGCAGCAACAGCCTGCAAGCAACATGAGGAGAATTACCATGACAGTCTTCCAAGAAGTCAAGATGGTGTCAAAAGCTTTTGACAATCAGTGATGTGAAAAATACATGTTGAAAATGATCTTTCTTGATATACCATAACCAGTTTACCATCACAAATATGCAGTATCTTGGCACATCTTCACATTTACTTTGCATGTGATAGAAGTATAGAGCCACTCAAGTCAATTCCCTTTGATTATCATCACTTGGTTCTATTCCTTTCCATCCCCTCTTCAGTTTTTCAGCCAGAATACAGCTTTCAATTCCTTACCACATACTGTCTTCTTAACTCTCTGAAACATGGCTGTTGCCCTCACCACCTCTACTAAAACTGTCAAAGAAGCCTTTTCCCTCAGTAGGCAGACTCCTCAACCTCCCTACTATGTCTAACACTGTTAGCCAAGGAAGGGATGGCCTTCTGCTTCCTTGGCTTTCAGGACACTGTACAATCCCAACACTCTTCTCTCTGGATGGCTCCTTTTCTCTTCCACTGTCATGCAAGGTACTCCCTAGTTTTATACTGACCATTTCTATTGCTTCTCCTTTGATTCCCCAGTACCACACACATACTCTATATGCTCTACACAAACTGGTCTATTCATTAAATCCTATATACTGTGTGCTTTTCTATCTCTGCGGATTTGATTAATTTTTGCCTCCTTGAATTTTCCATATTTTGGTCATTAAGGCCCCACTAAAATAGCAACTCTTCTCCAAAGAAGTTCACCTTCACCATAAAAAGGTAGACGTGATTCCTCCATCTTTCATTTTATACATATACACACACACACACACACACACACACACACACACATAGATAGATAGATAGATAGATAGATAGATAGATAGATAGATAGATATTGTCTATGCCCTTTACATAGTCATGTGCCCACTTATCACATTACATTCTAGTTTTCTGAGCATTCCTCATATTCCTTACTAGAGAAGGGCCCAGACTATCTTTGTATTCCATGCACAATGAAATCAACTCTCAACTTAAGATCAGGAGCTCTGTTTGGTTTAGATTCCAAAGAACATGATGCCAACATGCTACTTACACCTGGTCCTTTGTCCACATACTACTGCTTTCCACTTTCATTGTGTCTTGTTATCCCCCGTTTGATTGTAAGCTCCCTGAAGGCAAAGACTTTCTTTTCCTGATTTATAACCTCAGTGCTTAGCATGATGCCTGGCACACAGTAGTCACTTAATAAACGTTGACTGAATTGAATTGTTTAGTCTCGGTAATCTTTTTTTTCTCTGATTTCCAGTAGTAATTGTTTTTTACAAAGTAAAAGAAAAAAAACTCTACTTACTTAGAGTACTAAGTTTCATCAAAAGACACTTAATAAATGTTGACTGAATTGAAATGTTTAATCTCAGTATTATTTCTTTTCCTGAAAAAGATTTCCAGTAGTAATTTTGTTTTTTACAAAGTAAAAAAAAATCTACTTACTTGGAGAGTACTAAGTGTTTCATCAAAAAACAGTGGAGTAATAGTGCAGATAATAAGTGTTTTTGCATTTCCTCCCAAAGAATTCTGGAGAATTTGAGTCAATTTGCTGTCTCTGTAGTTTATGAAGCCACTTATAAAAAATGGGTTTAGGGAGAAAAAAGAAAAGTATCTTTTACATCTTCAATGAAAGAGCATTTATTAAAAAAAATTGTTCCTTAAGCATTAACATAACAAAATAGAACCATCTTTTTCATTACAACATTATATCACGTGTCACACAACTAGCAAAATTATATTTTTATTCATATTCTGCAAGCAACATGAGTAGGCCAAAATCACTACTAAAGGAACTATCCGTATACATGACATTCAGTCATTTACATAATAATGAGTAATGAAGACTGCATAAAATAATGCCTTTTACCTTTGAGTGGCATTGAAAATGCTACCTTTTTCACCCCATTAAGATGTTTTGACATCCATAAGTATATATGTAATGATATAAGCTTACCCAGACTGTCCATCACTAAGCTTCTGGATCACTTGTCCCAATATACACAAACTCCTATTATTGCATCCTTCAAGCCAAACTCCTGCAATTAGAAAAACATCTACATAGATGTGTATATATTCAAATAATCTTAATTCACTTTAATGTTGTACTCATAATGTATATTATAATATTTAATAAAATTTTGAGTATACAACCTTATATCATCTAGAATTAAAAGGCCTAGCTACACAATTTGGCATTAAATCAACTATGTTTTGGTTATTGTGGTGATAATGGGTATTCTCCTTCACTCCTGATCTTAATGGGGAGTTTCTAGCTTATCCTTGTTACTGATAATAATCATTTTAAGGAAAGCTCCATTTATTCCAATGGTTTCTTATGTTTAATAGGACTGGGTGCTATATTTCATCAAAAAGCTTTTTCTGAATCTACTGAAAATCATAATTTTTGTGTTTCTTGCACCAATACTTTTCCTAATATTGAACCAGTCTCGCAATTCCTGGAATAATCCTACCGGGTCATAGTGTATGAACCTTATGTTATATTTCCGTAATTTTCTTGCTAGTATTTTATTCAAAATGTTTACATCAATATTCATAAGAAATTGGTCTACAGTTTTGTTTTAAGAGCAAAAATACCATATTTGTGTTGGAAAAGGAATTTGGGAGGCTTTTTCTTTGCCTATTTTCCCAGATACTTTATATGAGTATTAGAATTAACTGTTCTTTAAATGTTTGTTAGCATTTACCTGTAAACCCATCTGGTCCTGGTTGTTCAGTTTCTTTTTCTATGTTTATTTGTTTATGCTATTTTCTCTTCTAATTTGGCCAGTTTATATTTTTTGTGAATATCCATCCATTTCACTTAGATTGCTAGATTTATTGCCATGTAATTAAGCAAAGTAGCTCCAAATAATTGCTTTAATTTCCTCTTCATTGATGAATTCACCCTTTTCATTGTTGATGCTGTTAACTTGATTTTCCTTTCTTTTTTTCATCAAATTAACCAATGGTTTATTTCCCAACCCCATTAAACTGGATCCTAGTTTTACTTATTGGTTCAAAGATTTTGCTATTAATTTTTATTAATATCCTGATTTTTCAGGATTTCTAATTTTATGTTTGATTTGTTCTTTTTCTAATTTTTTTAGTTACATGCTCAATTCATTGATCTGTTTTCTCTATTTAACTGATAGAAGGGTAAGAGTAAGATTTAAGAATTACCTGCTACCCCCTACAACCTCCCTTCCACAGTAAATCATCTAGTTTGCCCCTTTTATGTTAGAAAATCTATCCCATTTTACCTCTCCCTTCACCATGTTCCAAGTGTATGTTTCTTCCACTTCAAGATTTAAGATTTTTTAATGATTTAATTTTTAAGATTTTTTTTTAAACCATGGCATCATTGTCAACTTATACCTGGGCCCTGTTTCTGTATACTCCTGTCTTAATGATCAAGTTCTTACATGTTACATGTATCATCTTCCATGTAGGAATGTAAGCAGTTTAACCTTATTGAATCCTTTATGATTTCTCTTTTCATGGTTCACTCTTGTATTTGAAAGTCACATTTTCTATTTTTCTTGGCTTTATCTTCATTAGGAATGCTTGAAAGGCCTCTATTTTGTTAAAAATTTGATTATTCTGGGTTATAATCCTAGCTCCTTTACCCTCTGGAATATCAATGCAAGGATCAAAGACATTTCCAAAGGTCTCATGATGGAAAATGCTATCCACGTCCAAAGAAAGAACTATGGAGTTTGATGGCAGATCTAAGCATACTGTTTGCTATTTTTTTCTTCTGTTTTGTTGTGTTTCCTCTTTATTGTGGTTCCTTCTACTGGTTCTAATTCTTCCTTATAACATCACTAATGTGAAAATATGTTTAACAGGAATGTATATGCATAGCCTACATCAGATTGTGCATCATCTTGGGGAAGGAGGTAGGGAGGGAGTGAAGAAGAGGAAAATTTTAGAAACTTATGGAAGTGACTGTTGATAAATCAAAATAAATTAATAAAAAAAAATCAACATGGAGATGGTTCAGTCTCTCCAGATGCCTATCACCTTTTTGATCACTGGAGAGAGATAACCATTTTGAGAATATTCAGTGTTAATATTTATACAGTTTGACAATAATACTAAAGCTCTTGGCTTCTTTCTGCCATTCACCACCATCATAGTGGATGAAAGAAATCTGTATGGGACCAAAAGCCATGGTTTTTTTTCCCCCTGTTTTCCACAGACACCTTACTAGCCTCTCCATGGTTAGTTTGGTCCAAAGAGAGCAGACTCAGATTCAGTCTCAGGTCAGGAATAACCTACTATATCTTCCCATGATGGTAGATCCTGCAAGAGATCTATGAAGAATTCTATGGAAGTTGAACTCTGATGCTTCATTGTAACCTCATGATGACCCTGACAGTGGCTTCTCAAACAATTGTTTTAAGTTCCTTCAAAAGAAAACATTATCTTACTGTCAGAATTCATACAGGAAAAAAATACACATTAATGTCAAAAATGTTGGAAGGCCTTTCAGAAGAGCAAAAACTTAAAGCAGGGGAATCAAACCTGTGGTCTTCACTGTGGCCCACATCGCTTCCAAGTGTGGTCTGAACCAAACTAAAATATAATTGGGAAATATTTAACAAAATAAATAAAAACACCTAAGAACATAGATACTGTTAATATGTGGTTTTCTAAGTCTATATATGGCCTATAGGGATCTTAAGTAGTTATGTACACTTTAGTGGGCCCTATTTCTATTTCAGTTTGACAGTGCCTTAGAGAACATGAGCAAATTCATATTGGAAAGAAACATAAAAGCATAAGAAAAAATGTTTCATGGATTTTTTTTACCTTCAGATCCAGTCTGACTGTCTCTTTCACTGCCTGCAAGATCAACCAGATCCTGCAAATGCAATAAATTGAATGTTGAGGAAAGTTAAAAATCTTTCAAATATGAAAAGTAAAAGACACCTAACCAACTGATTTCTACAGTGTATCTCTCACTCTTTCTCTCCCCTAGGAATAGGGAGTTATGGTTTATTTAGACTATAAATCCAGGGGATTAGAAAGATGTAAGTGAAATCTACATAAGAAAATTCACTGGGATATGAGTCTATCTGTTGTGGGCATCCCTAAATGCTTACAAAATTAGTCTTTAAACACAATTTATATTCAAAAATTATAAGATCCACTTCTCAGGGATCCATAACCTGCATTTGGGGTGGGTCAGATTCAGACGCAGCACTAAGAGAAAGGTGGGAAGGTGACATCCCTTGTTTCCCTCCCCACTCTCCTTTTCACCTTATTCTGCATTCCATTCTGATGGGCTGGCAAACCAATTAGTTCATTATAAGATGTCAGCTGATAAGTTCTTCAGGTATGATCCCTTCCTAACTATATTTGGAACTTAAACTCAAAGACAAAATGATGAAACTACTAAGACAAAGGTGATGAAGGTATTGATATTTAATGAAGTAGATTGAGAAGTTATATTCCAAGAGGTTCCCTAAGGATTTTTCTATAAAATTTCACCCATTATTCAAATATTACGGACACAGTTCATATGCAAAACTGTAATGCAATGTAATTTGATTACATTTATATTTAAGAAAATTGTCAGAGACTTAATTAAATTCAACTGTTTTAACCTGTATTGAAAAGGGTCATTCTTAAGTAAGACTTACCAAATGAGATACCATGACAGCTCCATCAGAGTTGAAAGCGTCACCCTTTTCTCTACTTTCCAAAATCTAGGTAGAAAAGGCAACTTGTAGGAAAATCAATATACTCTTAATTGGAAAGTTAAAAAAAAAAACTACCTACCATTCTGAAAATTGTATGGGAACGAGTACTTCTCTGACTCATTTTTGTCTTCCTGTTTCCTGCAAAATGATTCATATTTGAACTAAAAGTACTGAAGTCACTGAAATATTATGCTAAATTTGTTTCATTTAAAAAGTTATAAAAGACAAATTTCATTGAAAAAATTTTTAAGAATATAGCAAGAAGTCTTACTCTCTCCTTTCTTGATCCACTGCAGAGTCAGCTCTGGTGTGGAAACCACCTCTTCTGTGAGATCAGCTACATACACATTTCTCTGTAACAAATTTAAATCACAGGGAGATTAGTTAGAGAGGTGTAATATTAACTCCTCTAATGAAAGCTCTAATCTCTAGGTCCTTCAACCAAATGCAAAAACTTCTAGTATTTCATAAATTTTGAAGGAATTCTTTTTACAGAGGCAAAAAATAGTGATATGTAAAGCAACATTGAATGTTAAAGGGTGAAAAATATAACTGCAAGTTACTTACATTGAAATCTTCCCGAATTTCTAAAGGTTTCCTTTTCCTGCTGTCACAGAGTAAATCTGTTATAGTTTCATTGTAAATTTCCATATAGGATACACGTAAAAGAAATTCTCTTTCAGGAATCTAGAAGGGAAAAAAAGTTTAGAAAAAGCTATCAGAAAGCATCCAAGGAAGAGAATCTAATACTAATTGTTCCTGTGCATTCATGAGGAAAAGATAGGCCATTTTCTATAAAAGACTATATAGGCTACTCATTCACAACTTTTACCCTTCAACATTACACTTATACTTTCATTTAAAAGGGAGTAAAGAAGGTATATTTGTGAAGTAGGTGAATAGCTGCACCATCACCTAATGAACATCTCTATGCTGCATATCTCTGTACCACTTCTTAAAAGGTTTCCTGAATTTGTTTTGAGTTGCCCTACTTTCCAGAGATAAAGCTAACTTAACAGTGACTTTTGCGACTGAATTCCTCAGTATAAGGAGCTCCCAAATGCATGTGCCTTTCTCTTGTAATAAATCAGATTACCCTTATCCCACAGAGTTTTAATATTGGTTAGCAGACTTCACAATTTAAAATCAGCTTTCATATACATTATTTTATTTGGTCTTTATAATGCATGAAATTCAAGTGTTATCATCCCCATTATACAGTTGAGGAATCAGGTTTATTCTGCTGAAGTGACTTGGCCAAGATTACACAGCTCTTGCATGCCACTGTCCCCACCCACCCATTCGTTCCTTACATTTTATTTTGCATTTATGGAGGCAGGCATGGCACAGCAGATAGACAACCATCCTCAACGTCAGGAAGACCTGTGTTCAAGCACCACCTTTGATATATCCTGGCTGTGAGACCCTGGGCCAATCACTTAACCTTTTAGTGCATCAGGAACCTAAGACTAGAAGCTGAAATCCCTATCTGCTGCTCTCTCTACTGCTGATGGCTCCTCCCAGGCCTGTGCTGGTAAATGTTTAACTCTCCAAAAAAGATACATACACATTTATTACAAATTTTACTGATAGAAAGGATATGTAGCAAACAACTCAAAACTAGTAAGATATCTAATACTCTTTATCATAAATTCCATACAGTCATTAAATGCTTTTGTTGATTTTTGCTGACCTCTTGTTCAGGAAGGGACAGGGAAGAAAAGAAAAATGTGAATCTATGCTCTGTCTGCTCTGGGTCAGCACTGACATAAGACAGCTATAACTGAAATATATTATGAAAGTTTTTCTGTTCAGTGATGATTATTATCCTCTTAACCTACATCCTTGATCTGCTGCTAATTTAGCTAGGTAACTTACCTCCTTAATCTTTATGAAAATATCATTAATTGCTTTGGGTATTACACCCAAACCATCTGCGGAACCCATCATTGTATAGGTTTTTCCTGAAGCAGTCTGTCCATAGGCAAATATGGTACCTGGGAAAAGGAACAAAAAAACCTCATCTAAATGTCCAAGGCTCAAAGTAGTCACTTAAGAAATAATTATTAAATAACCCAAGGCAATCACAAAGTTTGGACAGCATACATCAAAACCTTACCATTATAGCCCTGTATGGCAGAACGTATAATTGGTACTGCCATTTCTTCATATACCTTTTCCGTAGTTTCATTGGAATGAAACACACGATCTAAAGAGAAGTAGACAAGAGCTAGTATACCAGATGCTTCCCTGTAAGTCAACAATGTTTACAAAAGTGATGTCAAACTCAAAAAGAAATGGAGACCACTGCACTGTACATAAGGATCAGCAAGGCCTCACATTGACTTAGTTAAAATGTAACAATATCTATGTTACTGTATTTTTATTTTGTTAAATATTTCCAGTTACTTCTTAACTTGGTTAGGGAGTGTTGCAGGCCAAGTGTTTGACATTCCCAGGTTACAATATTATAAGATAGTTGATGAAATAGAATATTAAAGTCTTAGAAGTATTTTAATGCCATAGCTAAAACAAGATCATGGAATCAAAGATATATATGAGCTGGGAGGGATGTTGGACGTTACTTCTACACCCTCATTATAGGGGAGAATAATGACCTGCCCAAGATCACACAGATGGTATAAGGCAGAGCTAGGAATTAAACTCAGGTCCTGCCATTTCACATCTATTCTTTTCCATTACACAAAGTGCCAAGTGACTGAATTGCAATTCAACATAATAAACACTTATTAAGCACTAATAACGTATCAGACGATAGGCCAGCAATATTAAAGATTATTCAAATAATTTTAGTTCTAAAAGTTTTCTAAATGTTTGGGTCTTCTGTAAACTGCACCATCTTTATGATCGTAAAGTTATAGAGGGTCCATATTGCTAATCTGTCATGATTTAACCCTACCAATGGATCTGAGTGGCACAGTGGTTAATGCAATGGGCCTAGAGTCGGGAAGACCTGAATTCAAATCCAGCCTCAGACACTTATTAGCTGTGTGACCCTGGGCAAGTCACTTAATCCCATTGCCTAACAAAAACCAACAACAAAAAAATTACAGGAGCCGGTGAGGAGAGAAGGTACATGGAGAGAAGGTAAACCAGGACTGAGTGATGCACAAAAAGCCAGAGACAATCAAGTATGCAGGAGTAGAGGGTGATTAACAGTGTCAAATGAAGCAAACAGGACAGGAAGGATTGGGATTGAGGAAAGATCATCCTGGCAACTAAGAGATCATTGTTACCCATAGTGAAAACAGTTTTCCTTGAAGCCCCAACTGAGGGAGGGGAGTGATTTGTAGTGGACCCACTCAGGCCAATTTAATCACTTTCTCCAGAAGTATTTAAAAGAACGGACACAAAAGTAGAAGTCAAATGGTAGAGGACAGGCTAAATGTCAGCTTTACTAATAGAACAACAGTATACAAGCATTTCAAATGAAAGTTTGGTACTCAAACTCTTAGGGCCACAACTAAGTCATATCAAGCAGATTAACATTTACACATTTCCTTTGTTTCCATTCTTGGGAATCTGTTCTTTAATGCCCAATCCAGTATTCACATGCGTTATCGTGTTTTTTAAAGCTAAATAAATGGACCCTTAGAAATTCCTTAAAAATCTTACCGAGGAGCAGCTAGGCGGCACAGTAGGTAGAGCACCGGCCCTGAACTCAGGAGGACCTGAGTTCAAATCCGTCTTCAGACCAAACACTTACTACTTATGTGACCCTGCACAAGTCACTTAACCCCAATTGCCTTAAAAAAAAATCTTACCAAAACTAAAGGATCTTGTTCCATCAGTCTGAGAAATCAGTCTCTCTTCAGTCTTCCAGTGAAGTTGTGCGGCATCACCTAGGTCTTGTTCTCTAAAAGACAAAGTCCTCATTTACTATTATTCCTATCTCAATGCACATTTGCACAACTTTAAAATGATGCCCTAAAACAAATTCTGGAGTGGGAAAACCCACAAAAGGATGGAGGGAAACAATTGTCCAGTCCAAGACAACTTGGAAGTTCAGTAGGAAAGGTCCATCTCACTGGGGTGAGAGTGGAGCACAGTCCAGTACAGACCAAGAGCTTGGAAAGACAGTTGGGAGTGAATGAATTGGCAGAGATGGCTTCTGGAGGGTAACAGGGTCTCACAACTGGTCAAAAAGAGATCACATAGGGCCCTTTGTTGGCACTGAGTGCCAGGCTCTGTACTCTATATTTCTTGTATCATCAATACTTAGTCCAGAGTCACAGTCCTGCGGTGGGGTCCTTCCTCACAGTTCCATAGTAGAAAAGAGTGCTTGTGGTCACTCACAGACCAAAACACAGGAGACCAGGAGAACAGTTACACAGCTCTTCTTACAAAAACAAAGAAGTGAAAACTTATAGACCCCCAGAGCTAGTTCCAAAAACAGCAACGTAAAAAACCTGGAACTTGGGAGAGTGTCCACTCCTATCCAAGAGTGGTGGCCAACTTTAAGATCAAGTTAAAGTCAAGAAATAGGCTTGAAAATGAGCAAACAACAAAAAAAGGCATTGACCAGGGAAAGTTACTCTGGTGACAGGGAAGATCAAAACACTCAGAGGAAGACAATGAAATCAAAACACCTACATGCAAAGATTTAAAGAAAAATGTGAATTGGTCAAGCCCCCAAATAACTCCTGGAACACCTCAAACAGGTTTTAAAAATCAAATAAGATAAGTAGAGTAAAAACTAGAAAAAAGAAATGAGAGTGATGCAAGAAAATCATGAGAAGTCATAAAAGATACTCAAGAAAATAACACTTTAAAAAAGGGAATAAGCCAAATGATAAAAAAAAGGTACAAAAATCCAAAGACAACTCCATAAAGAGCAGTATTGGCCAAATGGAAAAAGAGGTACAAAAGCCAGCTGAAGAAAATAATCCCTTAAAAATTAGAATGGGGCAAGTGGGCAAGTGGAAGTCAGGGAAAAAATATTTTAAAATATGAAACATTTCATCAGAAAAATCAAAGTACCTGGAAATAGATCAAACTAAGAATTATTGAACTCCTGAAAGCCATGATCAGAAACAGAGTCTAGACATTATCTTTCAAGAAATCAAGGGAAACTACTCTGATATCTTAGAACCAGAGGATAAAATAGAAACGGAAAGAATCCACCAATCTCTCTTTTTTTTTTGGCAGCTAGGGTTAAGTGACTTGCCCAGGGTCACACAGCTAATAAGTGTCAAGAGTTTGGTCTGAGGCTGGATTTGAACTCAGGTCCTCCTGACTTCAGGGCAGGTGCTCTATCAACTGCGCCACCTAGCTGCCCCCACTAATCACTTTCTGGAAGAGATCTCAAAACAAAAACTCCCAAGAATATTACAGCAAAATTCTAGAGTACCTAGGACAAGGAGAATATTGCAAGCCGCCCAAAAGAAACAATTCAAATATGGAGGCACTACAGTGAGGAAAACACAAGATTTAGAAGCTTTGAATATGATTCTAGAAGTCAAAGGAGCTGGAATTACAACCAAGAATCATCTACTCAGCAAAACTGAGCATAATGCTTCAGGAGGAAAAAAAATAGACATTAAATAAAAAAGGACTTTCAAGCATCCCTGAGAGCAGCTAAGTAATAGTGGACATAGAGAACATAAGTGATATAGTGGAAAAAATGCCAGGCCTGGAATCAAGAAGATTCATCTTCCTGAGTTCAAATCTGGCCTCAGACATTTCCTTAGCTGTGTGTCCTTAGACAAGTCACTTAACCCTGTTTGCTTCAGATCCTCATCTGTAAAATGAGTTGGAGAAGGAAATGGCAAACCACTACAGTGGTTTCTTTGCCAAGAAAACCCAAAATGGGGCATGAAGAGTTGGACATGACTAAGAAATGATTGAACAACAAAAAAGCATTCCTGACAAAAAGATCAGAGCTAGATAGATAGAAAATCTGACTTCCCAATACAAGACTCAAGAGAAAAGTAAACAAGACAGAGAAATCATAAGGAATTCAATAAGGTTAAACTACTTACATTCCTACATGGAAGATGATACTCGTAACTCTTAAAAACTTTATTATTAGGGCAGTTAGAAAGAGTATGCTAGACAGAGAGTGTATATGAATTGATTATGATGGGATGATATCCAAAAAAATAATATTGAGGGGTGAGAAAGCAGGGGAAGGGAGAGGTGGAATGGGGCAAATTACCTCATATGAAAGAGGCACTAAAGAGTTTTTACAGTGGACAGGAAGATGGAGGGTGGTGATGGGCAATGCTTGAATCCTACTCTCATAAGAATTGGCTTAAAGAGGGAATAACTCAGTTGGGTATAGAAATCTATCTTACCCTACAGGGAATGAGAAGGGGAAGGGAGAAAAGAAATGGGGGGCTGGGGAGGGAACTGATAAAAGTGAGGGCAGACTGGAGGAGGCGATAAAAAAAAACAATTGAGGGGTAAGAAAGTGGGATGCACTGGGAGAAGGGGGAAGTGAGAGGGAGAATGGGGTAAATTATCTCACATTATCTCCACTACAGTGGAGAGGAAGATAGATAGGGCAATGCTTAAATCCTCTCATCAGAATTGGCTCAAAGAGGGAATAACATACTAAACTGGGCATAGAAATGTATCTTATCCTACAGGGAATTAGGAGGGGAAGAGGGAAAAGAAGTGGAGGGAGATTGGGAGAGGTGATGATGAGAAGCAAAAAATTTGAGGTGGTTCATGGTGAAAGGAGTAAAAATAGGTATGGTAAAAAATAGGATGAAGGAAATACAGAGTAATCATAACTGTGAACCTGAATGAGATGAACTCACTCATAAAACAGGAGACAGCAGAATGGATTAGAAACTAGATTTAGAGAAATTAGATTAGAAACTAGAATTAGAAATTCAACAACATATTGTTATCAAAAAACATACTTGTAACAGAGAGAAACAGAAAAAAGGGGCTGAAGCAGAATCTGTTATGCTTCAGCTGAACTATTTGTGGCCTGGCTGCTAACTTTGTCTCTGGGCCTCAGTTTCATCCTCTGTAAAATTAGGAGCTTGACCTTGATCATTAGGATGAAGGTCTATGTGTGTAAAGAATCTAGATCTGGTGACACTGGGCTAGTCCTTCTTGTTTGTCCTTAGTTCTCCAAGGACCATGACATCAGGGAGGTGATGCCATGATATGAAAGTGAATTGGATTTTAAGGAGGGAGGGCTGTGCAAAGTCAGCCTCACTTTCTCCTCCAGAGTCAAATGGGTTCAGTGGCAAGGGGAGATGACTCCCCATTCAGTAATTAAAGCTAATTAAGAAATGAGACAAAAGAATGGCCTCTTCTACCAAAAAAAAAAAAACAATCTGGGAGGGGAAGACCCTCAGGGTTTCTGTCCAAACAGAAACAAATGCTAATTACATTCACTCAGACCCAAATAGGGCCCAAACAATGATCAAGAGGGGCTTGGCCATGGACCTATAGTTGGGTTGAAGGTGTGGTCCAAAGCAAAGTAATTAAGCCAGTAAAACACGATATTTAGGGAGGCTCAAAGAGATCAAAATTTACATTCCTTTGGGCAGAGCACACACAAGTAAGGGTATAGCAAGGGACTGCTATAATTCCATAGCTGAAAGGTAGCTACTTATTTCAAAGGCCAGTAGTGCAACTCATTCATTTTTTAGATAAGCAAAGTAAGCAAAGGTAAGAAGGGGAAGTGACTTGCCCAAAGTGACATAGTTTCAAAGGCTCAGGTCCTAAGACTCCAGGAACCACTAATTTTCCTTCTTTACCTCCTTGTCTTGTAAAACAGGGGGAGGAGTGCTAGAAAAGATGGGCACTAAAGACCCTCCTAAATTTTCAACTCATGAGATGTCTTATGACAGCCAGGTGGTGCATTGGATAAACAGAGTGCTAGGCCTGGAGTCAGAAGACTCCTCTTCCCTCTGTTCAAATCTGACCGACCACACTTACTGGCACTGTGATACTGGGCAAGTCACTTAATGCTGTTTGCCTCAGTTTCCTCATCTGTAAAATGCACTGGAGAAGGAAATTGAAAACCATTCCAGTAGCTTTGCCAAGAAAAATGTGCTCACCAAATGGGCTCACCAAGAGTTAGACAGGACTGAAAACCACTGCACAACAAAATAATCCCAAAAATTCCTTGGAGAAGCCGTTTAGTGGAATTTGCTCATCTGTAAAATGAGGGTAACAGTAACTACTCTACAAGGTAGTTGTGCGGGTATCAAAAGGAACACTTTATGTTGACTTTTATTTAGAAGCTTGGAGAGGAAAGTCAAGTCAACAAGTATTGTGTGCCAGACGCTCTGATACGAACTGGGAATACAAAGAATGGCAAACAAACAAGAAAGCTAAATCCAAGTCCCTACTCTTAATCCTAAATCCCTCAATCTAATGGGGTAAGAGAGGGACAACGAACAAACAACTCTGTGCACACAAGATACAGACAGGATAAACTGACAGAGAGCTCAGAGGGAAGGTACTGGCATACGCAGCAGTCAAGGTAAGAGGGAGCGGCCACTACCCGCACTTTCTGCCCCACGCTAGGCCTTCCCTAAGGGATGAATGTGAAAGACTAGGAGACCAGACATCGATTCTGCCCCCAGCCCCACCCCTGCTCCTGGGACCTGGATCTCTAGAGGGCTCACCTGCTAATGAGTGGCCTCACTCGAACACAGACGGTGACAGCGCCTTCGTCCGCCATACCGAGGTCACAGGTAGACAGTAATTGAAGTGTCTGGAGAACCAGGAGGCCCGCCAACCCATTTTAAATACCCCCGACAGCCCGTCTGATTGGCCCGGTGCGCTGTGACGTCATGGCTGGGAGGGCCAATCCATCCAGAGGCCAGAGGCCGATGGGGGTGGAGCCAGCACAGAGAGGTCTCATTTTCACCTGTTCGCATCCCGCTGGCCAGCTGCGGGTGGATGGGACTGGCTGGTCCGCTGGATTCAGCGCTTTCTCTGCGGGAAAGAGGTGCTGGAGACCTCTTAGTTCCCTTCCTTGACTCGTAGTGAGAATCAATCACTGTGCCAGAAATGTTATCATCTGAGAGTTGACCCTGCCCCGCACCACCGATTAATACCCAGAGACCCAGCGTTCCCTGAGGACATTCCCTGGCCATTCAGAGCCAACTGGTTACCCTTGAAAACGGGCTAGCCCTGGATTTTCTCCTAAAAAAGTAGGGAGGAGGGTTGTGCCTTGGTGGAGACCAAATGTGGCACCCTCCTAGATGATTTTTCCACTAATATGACCTGCTATGTAGCCCACCCATGCTATCCCTCTGGGACAGAGTCCTTCCGAAGGAGGAAAGCAATTTCTGGTTTTCATTCTCCTCCATATTCAGCGACCATAGTCTTGCCCTCCCAATTTCATTCTCATCGAGACCACTAGACTTGCTGAGTCATGCCCAGCCATGAACAGAGCCCGCGTCAACCTAAAAAGAAAGGAAATTATTGAATGATAGCTGAGCAATGACATGGAAGCAAAATTTTGGAGGAAGAGACTAAATCTGCTCCCTTTCCCAAACTCTCTTTTCGGGGGGGGGGGGGTGGATTAATGAAGGGGTGCACTTCATTGAAGAAGGTGGTCTGAGATGTGTATTCTTAGAAAGAGGCATGATAAGACAGCATTATAGTAAAAACTAGCTAGCAGTCTACTTAGGACTAGTCTCATTTGCTAATATAAGGAGAACACAAAGATTTATGATGGACTTTCACAAAAGTCACTGACAAGTGTGCCTGATAAAGGAGTGTGACACAGGAATGATAGCTTACAATCCTGCTACTACTACTTAGGCTCGTTCTTGTCCCTAGCTTTCTTTGCTTCCCGCTCCCAGAGAACATTGTAGGAGGTGGGGTTAAGTCTGAGGGAAGGTTAGTGCCCACAAAACTCTTGTTGAGTCCGGGGTGGGGGGGATAAAGTCCTCAAAACTGGTTTTGAGAACACAGACTCATTGAATCAAAAGTTTAGAACTGGAAGGGACCTTAGAGACCCCTAAGTCTAACCCCTCATTTCATAGATGAGAAAAATGAGGCTGAGGCTCTGCTTGGAGGTCTGGAGGGTAGAACAATAAATTCTTCCCAAAACCTTTCTTTATAGGGGGCTAAGAACTTCTAGAACTTTCAGCTACTTCTCCATTTAAAAAATTTATTTATCATTTTATTTTTCCTCAATTACTTGTAAAAACAATATTCATTTTTAAATTTTTGAGTTCCAAATTCTCTCCTTTCCTCCCTGTTCCCTTCATTGAAAAGGCTAGCAATTTGATTTAGATTACATAAGTTTAGTCATACAAAACACATTTCCATATTAGTCATGTTGTAAAAGAAAACAAAGATTAAAAAAAAGCAAGAAAAATAAAGAAAGTACAAAAAATATGCTTCAATCTGCATTCAGACTCCATCACTTCTTTCTCTGGGAATGGATAGCATTTTCCATCATAAGTCCTTAGGAGTTGTCTTGGATCATTGTGTTGCTGAGAACAGCTAAGTCATTCATAGTTGATCATCATACAGTATTGCTCTTACTGTGTACAATGTTCTGGTTGTACTCATTTCACTTTGCATCAGTTCATATACATCTTTCCAGGTTTTTCTGAGAGCATCCTGCTCATCATTTCTTATAGCACAGTAGTATTCCATCAAAATCATATATCATAGCTTGCTCAACCATTCCCTGATTAAGGGGCATCCCCTCAATTTCCAATTCTTTGCCCTCAGAAAAGTGCTGCTATAAATATTTTTGTACATATATGTCCTTTTCTTTCTTGGGTTGTTTTTTTTTTAATCTCTTTTGAGATGCAGACCTAGTGGTGGATATTGCTAGGTCAAAGGATATGTATGGTTATATAACCCTTCAGGTATAGTTCCAAATTGCTCTATGTAATGGCTGGATCAGTTCACAATTCCACCCACAGTGCATTAGTGTCTCAGTTTTCTCACATCCCCCCAACATTTGTCATTTTCCTTTTCTGTACTTTAACCATTCTAATAGGTGTGAGGTCGTACCTCAGAATTGTTTAAATTTGCCTTTCTCCAACCAATAGTGATTTAGGATATTTTTTCATATGGCTACAGATAACTTGGATTATTTCATCTGAAAACTGACTTCGTATCTTTTGGTCATCTTATCAATTGGGCAATAGCTCTTATTTTTATAAATTTGACTCAATTGTCTGTTGTTGGTTGCCCTTCGTTCTAGAAGAGGACCATGACATCAGGGAGATAATGCCATGACATGCAAGTGAATTGCATTTAAGTGAGGGAGGGCTCTGCAAAGTCACTCTTTTTTCTCTGGAGCCATCTGGGTCTGATGGGGTATGGGCCCAAGCCAAAACTTTGCCCCTTGCCCCAAAAAGAATTTGGGTCCCATTTGTCTATGGGCCCCAGAAAACCCTTAAACTTTCTTTGACTTCATTCTGGTCTCAAATGGTTGCTTGAGGCTATACTTCACTCAACTGGCTTTTCCTTATCTTATTCTGATGGAGGAGCTCTCCCATTATCTCTTTGTAGAGGCCTAGTGTTGGATCCCACCTTTGATCTCATCAACCTCTTCCTTCCAGTCCTTTTGTTCCATTATCAATTCCCATAGTCTATACCACCTCCCAGAAGTTCCCATCAAAATTCTCCCTAAACTCATCCCATCTTCAGGATCTTTCTCCCAGCCCCTCCTCTGAGCACCCACAATTATTTGAGTGTACGTATATAAGATCCACCCTGGCCCCCATTTAAATGCTGAGATATTCTCATGCCCAGTGTTCTTTACAGGCGGCACTAACATTCACATTCCTTAAGAGTCTGACCTCTAATAAAACTTTGTCTCCGGCTGAAAGAAGATTTGGGTCAAATTCATTTGGGTAGGACCTGAGTGTCTTGTCAGGATCATAGCACCCTAACAATCAGGATCATAGCACCCCAACCTCATCAGGTCCAGTGGCCAGATATAGATCAGGACAACAGGAGATGACCCTAGCTGCACTGGGAGACCTTGGACTTTTTGATTTTGGGGGGGGCCTAGGCAGTGGGGTTAAGTGATTTGCCCAGGGTCACACAGCTAGAGTAAATGTTATGTGTCTGAGGCCGGATCTGAACTCAGGTCCTCCTGCACCACCTAGCTGCCCTGAGACCTTGGGTTTTTTTAAGCTAAGCTCCTTCATCATGACTCAGTTTGACTGAGGCAACTCCCATTCAGTGATCAAAGTTAGTTAAGAAAAGAAGAAGAGAATAACATCTTTTACCTAGTCAAAAAACAAAAAAATTTATCTAGTAAGGAAAGACCCTTCAGGTTTCTGGCCAAAATAGAAACAATTGCAATTTACATTCACACTAAGCCCATCTGGACCCAAACAATGACCAAGTGGAGCTTGAGGGGGGGGCATAGTTGGCCAATCAATGAGAGTAAGAGTGATTTGGGTTTAAGGCTATTGTTATTTGTCCTTTCTTCACAAAGAGGACCTAGATGTACAAGAGGTGATGCCATGATATGCAAGATTGCTCTGAATGCCCTTGGAGACCTTTTTGAAGCTAAGGTCTTTAACAGGATTCAATCTGGGAGGGGTAGACCCTAAGGGTTTCTGGGTAAAACAGAAACAATTGCTATGTACATTCAATCTGGGCCATTGGGGCCAAAGCAATGACCAAGTGGGGCTTAGTGTGGGACCTAATTCATAAAAAAGAAAGAAAGAAAAAAGAAAGAAAGAAAGAAAGAAAGAAAGAAAGAAAGAAAGAAAGAAAAAAGAGAAAGAAAGAAGAAAGGAAAGGAAGGAAGGAAGGAAGGAAGGAAAGAAAGAAAGAAAGAAAGAAAGAAAGAAAGAAAGAAAGAGAAGAAAGAAGAGAAGAAGAAGAAAGGAAGAAGGAAGGAAGGAAAAGAATGGAAGAAGAAAAAAAGAAAGAAAGAAAGAAAGAAAGAAAGAAAGAAAGAAAGAAAGAGCAAGAAGGAAAGAAGATGGCAGTAGGTGGCGCAGTGGATAACGCTCCGGCCTTGGAGTCGGGTGGACCTGAGTTCAAATCCAGCCTCAGACACTTGACACTTACTAGCTGTGTGACCCTGGGCAACTCACTTAACCCAGATTGCCTTCCCCCCCCAAAAAAGAAGAGGGAAAGAAGAAGCAAGCAAGAAGGAAGGATGAAAGACAGACAGAAAAAAGGAAGCTGTGGAGCAGCTCCTACTACTACTCACCACTCAGTTATCTATATATTTGAGAAAATTTATTCTATTCTCTCTCTCCTTTTACCCTATCCCTCTTCAAAAGTGGTTTTATTCTGACTACTGCCTCCCCCAATCCACCCTCTTTTCTGTCAGGACTCCCAACTGTCCCTTCTTTTATCCCCTTCTCCTGTTACTTTCCTGTAGGGTAAGATAGATTTCTATAACCAATTGAACATGTATATTATTCCCTCTTTGAGTCAATTCTGATGACAGTAAGGTTCAAGGGTTCCCTCAGATCTCCCTTATCTTCCCGCCTGTTGCAGTCTGAGAGGTTCAAAGAGTATTGGACAGGGTCATCTGAAATGAATTCACAGACTCAAGCATTCTTTAAGTCAAGTTGGCAAAGATTTATTGTTAGGCTTTTCAGAGGGCAAGAATTCTTTTTTTTATGTATAATTTTTTTTTTGGCTGGGCAATGGGGTTAAGGGACTTGTTCAGGGTCACACAGCTAAGTAAGTGTTATGTGTCTGAGGTCGGATTTGCTAGCTGCCCCTCAGTGGGCAAGGATTGTTAAGGAACCTGCAGCCTTAGAGGGGTTCAGTTAAAGTTTATTTAGGATAAACAATAGTAAACCATGTGCCAAATATACTAACTAGGTGATTCAGGATGGGATTAGGGAGTGGTTAAGGAGTGGTCAGTTCTTAAAGGAACATGCACTTTTTGTTTCTACTAAGCAGGTGTTTTACCCAGAGCTCACCAGGAAAAGGCAGGTGGGGGAAGGGGGTGTAGTACAGGGAGGTATGTTTTTTAGGTCTGCTACATCACTGACTTAACTGGCAGTCAAGGCTGACTGAGGGTTGCCAAGTCTGTTACCAATCAATGTCTCGTTTGACAAGATAGTTGTGGACAGTATACATGTGTCTTAAGCCTAGAATACACGCAATGAGGAGTCCAGGATATAGATAATGAGGTAGGGAGTTGGTATAGATAGTCCAGTGGGTAAGAATATCTTTACTACCCAGGAATAATTCAATTCAAACTAATAATTCCTACAGGTGCAATCTGTAAGTGCACCAGGGAGAGAGAGAAGTGTTTTGCTGAGGCCCACTGAAGAGTAATTGCTAGGCATAGTGTCCTTGGGCTAGGGAGAAACTGCCAGGGATAGTGTTTCTGAGGCTAGGGAGAAATATGGTCTTGGAACTGGAGTCCCAGTACAAGCACCCAAGCACCCCATCATTCTGATGAGAGTAAGGTTCAAATATTCCCTGATATCTCCCTTATCTTCCCCTCTACTGTAATAACTTTTTTGCCTCTTTTATATGAGATCATTTATCCCATTCTTCCTCTCTCTTTCCCTTTTCCCCAGTGCATTCTTCTTTCTCACCCCCTAATTTTATTTTGTTAGATATCATCACATCATATTCAACTTACACCTTTGACCTCTGTCTAAATATACTCCTATCTGTCCTAATAATGAGCACGTCCTTGGGAGTATCATCTTCCCATGTAGGAATGTAAACAGTTTAACCTCATAACTACCTTACGGGTTTTACTTTCCAAGTTTACCTTTTTATGATTCTCTTGAGTCTTGTATTTGAAAGTCAAATTTTCTATTCCACTCTGGTCTTTTCATCAGGAATGTTGAAAGTCCTCTATTTCATTGAATATCTATTTTTTCTTCCTGAAGGATTATACTCAGTTTTGCTAGGTAGGTGATTCTTAGTTGTATCTGACCTCAGGGATGGGGAACCTGCAGCCTAAGGCCACATGTGGCCTTCTAGGTCTTTAAGTGCAGCCTTTTGCTGGAATTTGTTCTGTAAAATTTTGATTCAGTCAAAAGGCTGCACTTAAGGACCTAGAAAGCCACAGGTTCCCTCCACTGACCTCCTCCCACCCCATTTCCTAACATCTTTGCCCTCTAGAATATCATATCCAAGTGCTGTTATTTTTTAATGTAGAATCCTGATTGTGGCTCCACATACTTGAATTGTTTCTTTCTGGCTGCTTGCAATATTTTCTCCTTAACCTGGGAGCTCTGGAATTTGGCTACAATATTTCTGAGAGTTTTTGTTTTAGCATTTCTTTCAGGAGGTGATCAACAGATTCTTTCTGTTTCTATTTTACCTTCTGGTTCTAGGCTATCAGGGAAGTTTTCCTTGATAATATCTTAAAAGATGATGTCTGAGCTTTTTTTTTTTTCTGATCATGGCTTTCAAGTAGTCCAGTAATTTTAAAACCATCTCTCCTTGTTCTATTTTCCAGGCCATTTGTTTTTCTGATGAGATATTTCATATTTTCTTCTTTTTTTCATTCTTTTGATTTTCTTTTATTGTTTCTTGATGACTCAGCGTCATTAGCTTTCAGTTGCTCAATTCTAATTTTTAATGAATTTTTTTAGTGAGCTTTTGTACCCCTTTTTCTATTTAGCCAATTCTACTTTTTAAGGAGTTATTTTCTTCAATGAATTTTTGTTATCTTTTTCCATTTGGCCAATTCTGGTTTTCAAGGCATTCTTCTCCTCATTGGATTGTTGTACTTCTTTTACCATTTGGCTAGTCTGTTTTGTTTTGGTTTTGTTTTGGTTTTTTTGGCTAGGAAATGGGGTTAAGTGACTTGCCCAGGGTCACACAGCTAATAAGTGTTATGTGTCTGAGGCCAGATTTGAACTCAGGTCCTCTTGAATCCAGGCCAGTGCTCTATGCACTGCGCCACCTCGCTGTCCTCTCGTCTGTTTTTTAAGGTGTTATTTTCTTCAGTATTTTTTTGTGTCCCCTTTACCAAACTGTTAACTCTTTTTTCATGACTTTCTTGCATCACTTTCATTTCTCCCAATTTTTTCTCTACCTCTTTACTTGATTTTTAAAATCCTTTTTGAGCTCTTCCATAACCTGAGACCAATTCATATTTTTCTTTGGGGCTTTGGATGTAGGAATTTTTCCTTTGATGTCTTCTGAGTGTGTTTGGATCTTCCTTGTCACCATACTAACTTTCTGTAGTCAGAATTTTGTTTCTATTCTTTGCTCATTTTTCCAGCCTATTTCTTGACTTTTAACTCTGCTAAAGTGGGGCTCTGCTTCCAGAGTGGATGATGCACTGCCCAAGCACCAGGGTTTTGTGCACTTGTTTTCAGAGACACTTCTAGGAACCTGTAAGTTTTCAGTTCCTCTAAGGTGGTATGATCTAAGGAGAGGTGTGTTTACTACTCCCCTAGCCTGTGCTCTGGTTTTGAGGAAGCACAAGCACTTTTCTGCCCTGCAACTATGAGGAGGGTCCCTGCTCCACTGTGGCAGCAAGCTCTGCTGTGCCAGTGCTCCACCTCACCCTGGGATTGCCACCCACGACTGTGAACCAAATCTGAATATGGGCAGAGTCCTGTCCCCAGGGGCCAGCAAAGAGACCCCTGTCATCTTCCTCTGACCAATTGTCTGACCCCCTCCATCTGTGGGCTGAGAGGTCTGGAAACCACCACTACTGTTACTGATTCAGTGGCTCCAAAGGCCTGTCCTGGTTTGCTGGGGCCTGGTCTGTGCTGGGGTGCAGCCTGTAGTGGACTGTCCTCCACTCTCTCTCTGGTGCAACAGACCTTTCCCATCAACCTTCTAAGTTGTCCTGGGCTGGAAAATCATTTTACCCCATCATTTTGTGGGTTCTGTTGCTCCAGAATTTGTTTTGAGACATTAAAGTTGTTTGGAAGGTTTTGGAGGAGAGCTCAGGTGAGTTTCTGTATCTCTTCCATCTTGGCTCCACCCCTCTCCAAAGTCCTAATTCTCCACTTTCTATCAACAGCTCTGCTTGGTTTCAACCTCCTCTAACATTAGGTGCCACGCCTGGCACTCCCTGATAACCATACACCTACTGTTCAGCTTTTGGTTATTGCTTTCCTGTATTAGATTAGAAGTTCCTTGAAGGCAGGGACTTTCTTTTTTTCTTATCTGTATCCCTAGCACTGAGGCATAGATGGATATGCTAAGGAAGCCAGGGACTCCAATAGTGAGGTGAGGAGGAAATGCATTGCAAATGTGAGGAGCCACCTGTACAAAGGCATGAATGTGAGAGATGATAGGTCACACAATACAGAGAAACAATGAGCAGGAAGATTGACTTTAATTTGTTGTTCTTTAGTTATTTCAGTGGCATCTGACTCTTTGTGCCCATTTGGGGTTTTCTTGGCAGAGAAACTGGCATGGTTTGGCATTTTCTTCTCCAGCTTGTTTTACAGATGTGGAAACTGAAGCAAGCAGGGTTAAGTGACTTGCCCAATTTGTCTGAGGCCAGATTGGAACTTAGGTCTTTCTGACTCCAGGCCTGGCACTCTCTCCGTGGTGCCACTTGGTCATAACAGGAACTAAGACTGGCATGTTAGGTGGGAGCCATGTTATGGGGGGCTTTATATGCCAAGTTAAATATTTTGCATTTTGTTCTAGAGAAGTAAGGAGGCATTGAAGAAGAATGGGAATAATATGCTTGTATCTGTGTGGTAAGGATATTAATTTGGCAGCTGTATGAAGGATGAGTTGGAGAAGCGTATAGGAGGCATAGGGCCTTCACTCCTATTATCTGCAGCGTCATCGATATCTTCCAATAATTGCGACTTTTTCACGTTTCCTTTCTGATTGAAATTGAGAAAAAAAAAATCAAGTACAAGCAGCTCTTTATTATACAGGTGCTGCCTCGAGTTAAATTCTGTCAGTCACTGAGAAAACTTCCTTTGTAATAAAGGGATGTCCAAAGCCCTCAGCAGTGACTGAGACTTCCAGGAGCGTTCGATGCAATAGCATTAGTATAACAAAACATTTTGGATAGTTCTCTGCACTTAGTTTTGAAGTGATTTGACACCCATAATAATAGATTGACTCTGAGGGGGTTATTAATATCCTAGGGTTTACATCCAAGGGCTGGTAGAGCCTTTGTTGTCCATGCTGTAAAAAAAGCTTGTGGTAGAACATGGGACAGGCTAGAGGAGGTTTGTGAGGCTTAACTGAAGATAATGGGATTCTGATGAAATCAGAAAACAGTGCCCATATTTAGGTGACTTCTTTGCATCCCAGGCTTCTTCTGAGGATTATGCTTAAAGTACTAGTGCCAAAGGTTGTGGGGTCCCCACAGCCTGTGCCTCTGAATCCAAGGGAGGTCTCCCAGCAGATCCTCCTCAGGGGATCTGCTTTGACTTGCACAGATCAGAAGGCAGCAGCTCAGCACAGTGAGAAGGTGTATTTTGGACAGAGCTATGAACTTAGAGTCTTAGGACCTGGGTTTGATACTCAGCTCTGCTACTTAGTACCACGAGTATGGACTTAGACAAGTCACTTAATGTCACTAAGCCTCAGTTTCTTTTCATCTCTAAACCAATTTAAAGAAAATCTGATGACTGACTTTCAGAACTCTCTTGTCTCTCCTTCAGTTTATTTCCAATCGTTCAGTTGCATAAGACAGAATTTAGTTTCCCTAGGAAGAGTTTCAAACATAGAATGGAAGCATACCTTGTGTATAGTGTCTGCCCCTCTCCTTGGCTGGATGGACCTTTGGGGTTTGGGGAGAGAGGAAGCTTGCAAGAGGAGTCAATGAGGCCAGGCAGCAAGAGAGAGTTACTAACGAAGGAAAGGCTTAATAAGGTTATTGAGAAATGCCAGGGTGACATGATGACAGATAAAGGGGATGAAGTGAACTTAAGAGAAATAATTTTTTTAAATTTGCAAGCCATTTCATGTTGTTGGGGCTTCAGTTTCCTCATCTATAAAGTGAGTTCTAAGGCTGATTCTGTGTTTAAGCTTTAATGACGTTTGTAAAATAATGGTAGAAGGCAGTAGAGGGCAGCAAAATACTTCTGCAGGTACAGGTTACTTAGGTCTTTTTGAAGTTATATAAGGAGCTTGAATCTTAAAAGGTGCACATCTCACACTTTTGGAAAATTCTTAGTATTTAAAAAGACTAAATTCAAGTGACCAAACACCCAGGGAGTTCCCTGAGGAACATAGAGGGTGGGGAGCCTTTGGTTCTCTGATTACACCCCCTTTTTCCTGCCTTTTGTTGTTGTTTAGTGGGTTAGTTGTGCCTGACTCTTCATGACTCCATTTGGAGTTTTCTTGGCAAAGATACTGGAGTGGTTCCTTCTCCACCTTTTGTGTTAGGCCCCCATAAAGGACAATTTTCTTTGCATCTGATCTCTGGATTCAATATTGGTTGTTGTGTTTATTCTGAGTTCAGTTGTCTTTTTGGGTGTAATAAGGAGCTATTGAGGCATGGAGAGTAATTATTGACTTCTTTCTCCCTAACAACACTTTGTCTCCACCAAACATGGAAGACTGAGCCAGACAGGAAAATCTATCCAAGAATCCTGTGTATTTCTCTGGTATGAGATAAGTAATATTTCATGTGAAAAGACACAGTATATTTTTCTTTTAAAACCTTTATTAAACTATTTGAACAGCAATCTTTTCTTTTTTATTATTAATTAATTAATTTTTAGTTTTCAACAAACACTTCCATAAGCTTTTGAGTTTTAAATTTTCTCCCCCTCCCTCTCCACCTCCCTCTCCAAGATGGCGCACAATCTGATATAGGCTATACATATACATTCCTATTAAACACAGTCATGTTGTAAAGAAGAATTATAACCAGTAGGAGGAACCACGAGAAAGAAGAAACAAAACAGAAGAAAAAAAAGAATAAATAGTATGCTTCAATCTCCATTCAAACTCCATAGTTCTTTCTTTGGATGTGGATAGCATTTTCCAACATGAAACTTTTGGAGATGTCTTAGATCCTTGCCTTGCTGACAAGAGCCAAGTCTATCAAAGTTAGTCATTGTACAAAGTGGCTGTTATTGTGTACAACGTTCTCTTGGTTCTACTCACTTCACTCAGCATCAGTTCATACAAGTCTTTCCAGGTTTTTCTGAAGTCTGTCTGCTCATCATTTCTTATAGCACAATAGTATTCCATTACCTTCATATACCATAACTTGTTCAACATTCCCCAGTTGATGGGCATCCTCTCAATTTCCAAATCTTTGCCACCACAGAAAGAGCTGCTATATATATTTTTGTACATGTGGGTCCTTTTCCCATTTTTGTGATCTCTGTGGGATATAGCCCTAGTAGTGCTATTGCTGGGTCAAAAGGTATGCATATTTTTATAGCCCTTTGGTCATAGTTCTAAATTACTCTCCTAAATGGCTGGATCATTTCACAATTCCACCAACAATGCATTAGTGTTCCAATTTTCCCACCTCTTCTCCAACATTTATCATTTTCCTGTTCTGTCATGTTGGCCAATCTGATAGGTGTGATGTGGTACTTCAGAGTTGTTTTGATTTGCATTTCTCTAATCAACAGTGATTTAGAGCATTTTTTCATATGACTGTAGATAGCTTTAATTTCTTCATCTGAAAACTGCCTAATAGCAATATTTTCAAAGGGATTTTCCTAATGAGAAAATTTCCAAAGGTTATGCTGAAGATGGCATAACAGTAATAGCTCATATTTTTAAACATATTTTCAGACTTGGATAATTTTAACCACTAGGCTTGTATTATGTGTATTTTTAATGAATATTTTTCAGATTATGTTGAAATATGCAAATTATTTATGATGTCATTCATATAAATGCTCCTTCCATTGATGAAGATCCCAGCAAATCATGCTTGGTCAGCCTGTGCCTGGAATGGACGTCCTTCTTATCTACACTTCTTAGAATCCCTGGCCTCCCATTGACCTTTTATGCTGTCATCTTCACCAGAAGTGTGAGATGAATTCTATTTTCCATTTTCTAGCTATTGGTAGTTTGAAGCAAAGGGGCAAAGTCCAGGAGTGTTGGACCTTAGTCAAACAACAGCTCTTCTAGGGGCAGAATAGGCAGTGATTGAGGAAGGCCTTGGAAGAGAAAATCTCCACTGGTAATGCTGACTCTTCTAAGTTGGGTGTGGAATGGGAAGGTGGGAAAAGGAGGTCCTGCAGGCAAGTCTCTGACTTGTCTCCTCCCTGGCATGGGGGTGGACTGAGATTTGCCCCATTGGAGGGAGTATCCCCATTGATGGATATATCTGATATCCACAGACATATATGCCCCATTGGAGGTAGTGTTGACATTGACCTATTTGCAGAGAAACTCAAGTACTGAAGGCAAAGGTGAACAGAAGAGTGGAAGAAATATTAGGGAGACCAGTTGGGGACTATTTCAATATTTCAGGTGAGAAGTGACAAGGGCCAGGTCTAGGGTGGAGGAGGCCCTATAAAAAGTGGGAGAGAAGAAGTATAAGATATTGGGAAGATAGAAATTGACAGGAGTTGGCAACTGATTAGAAGTGAGGGTGACAGAGATAGTAAAGATAAGCCAGGTACCTAGGAAGAGGGGAGAAACAGGGAAGTAGGGCCCTGGGGCAGGGTTGGGGTTATCCTTAGGACAGCCCATTAAAAATCAAAATTCTCTCCACAGTCCAGATAGGTGAGAGAACCATGAAGTAGTGTCATAGAAGTCAAGGAATGAAGGAATAAGTAGAGAAAGGTAAGGGCTAAGGTGAGCAGGAGGGAGAAAAAAGGCCTTAATGGATGTAGCAGTGAAGAAGTGGCTGAACGCTTTTAGTCAGAGTGAATAGAAGGGAGTGTCAAGAGAGATTTTTGATTTGGGGAAGCAGATTGCTGGAGTGGATATACCAAAAGTTAGAAGATCTGGGCTCAAATCCCTCCTCAGACACTTAATAGCTGTGTGGCTCTGAGCAAAACACTTAACCCCTCCCAGTCTCATCTGTAAAATGGGATTGTAAAGCACCTAACTCGCAAGGTTGTTGTGAGAAACAAATGAGACAACGTAAGATGCTTCGTAAACCTTAAGGTGCTATGTAACATTAGCAACCAGGTGCTGTCTCCTTCCATCTCTTGGTCAGGCAATTTTATTCTGTTGTTTCTAGGGTAAAGGTCATTCTCTGTTGTTAGCTCTCATCCTCCACCCCATACAGAAGCTCCAGCCTTTCTTTGATGCCCTAATATGGCTTTAAAAGCCCTTCCTGTTGCCTTTAGCTTCACTTGCCAACCTCAGCTCACTCTGGGCTTTTTCCATCCTGATATATTTTTAAAACACCAAGGATACTCATTTTCATGCTTGATGACCTGCTTTGCTTCCATCTTTTGTATCCTTTCTGAAATGGTTCTCTCTGCACGATCTCTTCAGATGACTGTTCCTCTTTATTGGAATTACTTCCTTTTGTTTCTGCAGAATTTCACTCCCTCGAGTCTTTAAATCTGCTTCAGCTATTTCTCCTGCAGGATTTTAGTCCAAGGGACCTACCTATCCTTCCTCTAATCTCTGAAATCTGCCCTCCCCAAATCTAGGCTGAATGTCAAATTCAGCCTAACTGATCCTTCTCTACAGCAAACTCTAGGAGACAGTGATCACTCCTACTCTCTCACCCTCTCTCACCCCACCCCACCCCCATCCAATCAGTATTCCAGTCCAGTTGTTTTTATCTTCTCAGTATCTCTTATATATGGCCACTTCTCCCTTCATACTAACACCACCCTAGTGCAGGCCCTCATAACCTTATGCCTGGTTGGGTTTTTTGACTCATCTAGTCCATCATTGATACTTCAGCTACCAAAGTCATCATCCTAAGATCAAGTCTGACCCTATTACCCCAACTATTCCATTTACTCCAGTGGCTTCTCTTTGCCTACAGGACCAAACAGAAAATCTCTGATTTTTAAATCTCTTTGTAACCTGGAGTCTCCCTCCCTTTCCAGTTTTTGAACACTTAACTCATGTTCCACCACCCACCTCTGTGCCCCTCCTCCCTTTCCTACCAGGTATTCTTGTGATCCAGTGACACCAGCCTCTTTGCTGTTCCTCACACACAAGACCCTCTGTCTCCTGTGGTTTTATTGGTTATACCCTGTGCCTGGAATACTCTCCCTCCTTGCTTTAAATTCCACATAACACCCCACCTCATACAGGAAGCCTTTCCCAATCCCACTTCATGCTACTGCCTTCTTTCTATGACTATGTCCGATTTATCTTGGAAGTAAGCTCATTTTTCCATATTTGTTTGCATGTTGTTTTCCCTTACTAGACTGTGAACTTCTTGAGAAAAGGGAATGTTTTTGCCTGTCATTGTATCCCTCGTACTTCACATAGTAACTGGTATATGGCAGGTGCTTAATAAGTGCAATTGCTTGCTGACACAACACTTAATTGGACTCACTTGGCACTCCATTCTAGGCTGTTCCCTGTGCCTGGAATGTACTCCCTCCTCCCTCTGCCTCTCAGTATTCCCACCTTTCAAGGTTCAGCTCCTATGGAAAGTCTTTCCTAGCTCTTAGTACCCTCTCCCTCCTGCTCAAACTAATCCTATATTTAATGATCTGTCTACCTGCTGTCTACATACATCCTTTATATAATGATCTGCCTACATGTCCCCAGTAGAATAAGGTAGGATCAAGGTATGTATATCTTTTTAATGATGGGGGTGCCTTTATAGTTAGGGAGCTAACAAAAAAGGATAAATTGAAAATAAGAACAAGAGAAAAATGCCAAATCCTAAAAGCCACATAGGAGAAGAGCTCATGGGTATAAGTAAAAGATAAGGGCCACTTCATCTTCTGAGATGGAAATCAGAGGATATCTAGCTAGCTAACATTTATGTAATTGCTTACTATTTGCCATGAACAGTACTAAGCACTTTACAATTATCTCATTTGGTTCTCACAACAACCCTGAGAGGTAGGTGCTATTATTATCCTCATTTTATAGCTCAGGAAACTGAGGCAGAGAGAGATGAAGTGACTTTCCCAGGTCACACAGCTAACAAGTGTCTGAGACAGGATTTGAACTCAGGACTTCCTCACTTCAGGCCCAGTGCTTTATCCATCAGGCCCCTTAGCTGCTGGATAAGCTGCTGGGTGAAGACAGAGGTTTTGTAGGCTGGGAAATGAAGGAGTTCAAAACATATACTTTCAATCTTCTCAGTGGAGTAGGAAAAGGTTTAACTGTTTTCGGCAGGGAGCTAGAAGAGAAGGTTTCTAAGAGCTTCTGGAGGGAGTACAGCAAGATTATAAGGACTGAGGCAGCAGTGAGGGCTTAAGTGATGTTAGCTATGGGGCCTTTTTAAAAGGTCTAACTATTATAGGACTCTAGAGAGAGGGAAGTGGAAACACACATTTCATTTTCTGGAAGAATGAGATTGGGGTTAAGGAGAGATTGAGGAACTGGAGGTTTTATTCAGAGCAAAGAACAAATTAAGAAGAATGAAGGCAATGGGAGAAGTAGACAGACAGAAGACTTCGCTCAGAAGGGACTCTGATTGTCAGAGTTCAGCCTTTAAGACCTAGTTCAGTCAAGCAGGGGTGTGGAATGTGGGGCCTTGAGGCCACGAGGTCCTCAAGTGTGGCCCTCTGATGGAATCCAAACCTCACAGAACAAATTCCCTCAATAAAACAACTTGTTCTGTAAAACTTGGACTCAGTGAAAGGCTGCACCCAAGGACCTAGAAGGCCTAGAAGCCTGGAGGCTGCAGGTTCCCTAGCCCTGGTTCACAGCAATCGTAATATCCAAGGAAGACCAACTTGTATGGGTAGACGAGAATGGAGATGAAGGACACGGGAGATGAGGATGCTAGAAGACCATCAGGATGAATATAGAATTCACCAGGAAAGATGGCAGGCATTGGACTAGAGAGAACTCTAACACATCAGAAGTCCTGAAGTCATTCTACAAGGAGGGAGAGTGACTTGGAGTTTCGTAGGTCATACAACAAGAAGGAGCTGAACAGCGTACCAAAACTGGATAGTACTCCCTACACACAGCAGGCACTTAATAAATGTTTATTAATTGATTGATTTGATTATTGTATAATGGTAATCAGGTATACTGATAGAACTTTGCACTTAAAAAAAGTCCATGATGCCATGGTCCTCTTTGAGAATGAAGGACAAGCAATAACCTACCAGAGTATGAGCTCCCCACCAGGAACCCAACTGGCGCTGGGCAACACAGCTCCTTCCTTTTACCTTCCCTTCCCTTTTTTTCTTCTTCTCCCTCTGTCCATATAGGGTATAATATGTCCAAAGGAAAGTAAACAGGCTAGACCAAGCCTTAAACCCAATTCTTCTTCTTTCTCCTCCTCCTCCTCCTCCTCTTCTTCTTCCTCTTCTTCTCTAGGTAAAAGAGATCATTTTTTGCCTTGTTACTTAGCCTTAATCACTGAATGTGTCTTGCCTCAATCAAACCAAGTGTATTTCAGGCTTTGGGAACAGCCTGGACAGAAGATGGAATGCCAAGTGAGTACAATTAAGAGTGAAGCCAACCTGCACTTATTAAGCACCTACTATATGCCAGTTACTGTGCTAAGTACAAGGCAAAAACATCCCCTACTCTCAAGCTCAAATGGTTTAAAGAAAAGTGATAAATTTGTTTTGTATTTATTCTTTCTCCCCCACAAAATCAGAGTGCATTAAAAAAATCTCACACTCGTTTTTTATGTGCTAAAGAGCACCTTCAATGGCAGTTAAATAAAGGAGTAGATTAAGAGTATAAATCCAGGAAAAATCGACTGAACATACTGTCTGTTAACATCAGCTGTGATATGATACTGGCTCATTTGCATATGGCTTATTATATTGTTTTTCCCCGGGGTAATTCTTGCCCAAACTAGTAATAAATATGGATATAAAGATAAAGACCAGTTCATTCTATTCAATAGACCACAATTCGTTTCTGTTGGAGTACAAATTTACGAAACAAACCAATCAGCTCCCAAGACAGTAATTTAAAATGAAATTAGCTTTTCATAAAAGTGGAATTAAAACACACCTCTCTGCTAGTTAGCAGGAAGCATAGTGATATACATATGTATACACATTGTCAACGGGTCTCCTGAAGTTGCATTTTGGAATAATATTAGCAGGTGATATTAGTGGAAAAATCATGTAGGAGGGTGCAACAGTTGGTCCCCACCAAGGCACAAAGCCCCACCCTCCTGGGTTAGGAGAAATTGCAGGGCTAGCCCGTTTTGAAGCGTAACCGGGCTTGGTCCTAGGGATTCCCCCTAGGGAACGTGGGGTCTCGGGGTACTAATCCGTGCTGCGGCCCGGGCAACACCAAGTCCATCAGAGTCCAGATGATAACGCCGCCGGCACAGTTACTGACTCTCAGCACGGGTCAATTATCCTGGCATGTAACCGGTTCTAGGGCTCTGTGAGCGTAAAACTCGGCTCCATCCCCCTCTCCCGCAGAGAAAGCGCAGAGCCCAGCGACCAGCCAACCCCTTCCGCCCGCAGCCGCTCAGCGGGATTTGCTGCTTTCCCTAGAGAATCTAAAACTCCCCTGGCTCCACTCCCCCCCCCCCGCGTCCCACGGGAAAATGAGACGTTCCACTACTAGCTCCACCCCCTTCGGCCCCGGGAATACATTGGCCCGCGCGGCTCCGGTGACGTCAGGAGGCGCCTGGGCCAATCAGGGGAGCCGTCGCGGAAATTTCAAACGCGTTGGCAGCCGGTAGTTCTAGTCAGTTCAATTCCTGTCTCCCGTCGTCGGCGGTATGGCGGACGAAGGCGCCGTCACTGTCTGCGTTCGAGTGCGGCCTCTCATCAGCAGGTGGGCCTGCTAGAGATCAGGGTCCCCGGAGCAGGGGTGGGACCGGGGGCAGAATCGGTGTCTGCGCCCCTGGCTTTCACATTCACCCTGTAGGGGAGCTTAGCGTGTGGGTAGTGGCCGCTCCGTCTTACCTCGTCTGCTTCTTAGCTTCTCTCCGACCCTTTCTCTTTCCCCTCCCGCTCATGCCAATGCCTTCTCTCGGACACCCCTCCAGTTTACCCTGCCCGCATCTTGTGTGCACAGTTGTTTGCGTGTTGTCTGTCCCCTACCCCGTTAGACCGTGAGCTCATTAAGGGTAGGGACTTGGGTTTGGCTTTCTTGCCATTCTTTGTATCCCCAAGCCTGTCTCAGAGTGTCTGGCACACAATGAATGCTTGTTGGCTTTCCTCTCCAAGCTTCTCATAAAAGTCAATATGGAGTGTCCCATTTGATACCCCCCACGACTACCTTGTGGAGTAGGTACCGTTCTTATTCTCATTTTACAGATGAGCAAACTGAGGCTAAGGGAGTGGATAGAGCTCCACTACATGGCTTCGCTAAGGAATTTTAGAGATCATTTTGCTGTTCAGTCGCTTTCAGTCCTGTCTGACTCTTGGTGAACCCATTTGAGTTTTTCTTGGCAGAGTTATTGGAGTGCTTTGCTCCTTTTCCTTCTCCAGCCCATTTTCCAGATGAGGAAACTGAGGCAAACAGCATTAAGTGAGTGACTTGCCCAGTGTCACAGAGCTAGTAAGTGTGGGAGGTCAGATCTGAACTCAGGAAGAAGAGTCTTCCTGACTCCATGCCCAGTACTTGATCTATCCCCTGTACCACCCGGCTGCCTTAGAGATCATAGCATCACAGGTAAAGTTAGAAGGATCTTTACTAACCATCTAATCCAGCACTCCTCCATGTTTTACTGAAGAGAAAAGCAAGAGAAGGAAAATCTGTGGCTCTGGACTTGTAGGGTCTTTGAGATCCCTTCCAGCTCTGAAATTATCCTGCAGTCCCATGAGCAGCCCGATGTCACACAGATGTTGAGTGCCTAAGTTAGTCTTCAGATCTAGATTCTTTATACACACAGACTTTCATCCTAATGATCAAGGTCAATCTCCTAATTTTACAGAGGCCCAGAGGAAGAAAGGTGACTTAAAGTTATTACACAGTTAGCAGCCAAGCCATGAGTACTTGAAGCATAATAGATTCTGCTTCAGCCCTTTTACTCTGGGTGTACCTGTTTCAAGTGTGTTTCTTGTAAACAGCATATTGTTGAATTCTAGTTTCTAATCCATTCTGCAGTCCTCTTCTGTTTTATGAGTTCATCCCATTCAAGTTCACAGTTACAATTGCTCTGTATTTCCTTCCGTCCTTTTTTTTAACCCTGTACACTCTCTCTGTCTCTGTCTCTCTCTCTCTCTCTCTCTCTCTCTTCTCTCTCTTCCTTCCTCTTCACCATGTCCCACCTCAAAAATGTTTTGCTTCTTATCACCACCTCTCCCAGTCTGCCCTCACTTTTATCAGTCTCCCCCCACTTCTTTTCCCCCTCCTAATTCCCTATAGGATAAGATAGATAATTGAGTATGTATGTTATGTCCTCTTTGAACCAATTCTGATGATAGTAGGATTCAAGCATTGCCCTCCACCAACTTCCATCTTCCTCTCCACTGTGATGGAGATAATGTGAGATAATTTACCCCATTCTCCCTTCTTCCTTCTCCCAAGTGCATCTTGCTTTCTCACCTCTTAATTGTATTTTTTTTTTACCACCTCCTCCAGTCTGCCCTCACTTTTATTAGTTCCCTTCCCAGGCCCCTCTTCTTTTCTCCCTTCCCCTTCTCATTCCCTGTAGGGTAGGATAGATTTCTATACCCAACTAAGTTATTCCCTCTTTAAGCCAATTCTGATGAGAGTAGGATTCAAGCATTGCCCATCACCACCCTCCATCTTCCTGTCCACTGTAAAAACTCTTTAGTGCCTCTTTCATGTGAGGTAATTTACCCTATTCTACCTCTCCCTTCCCCTGCTTTCTCACCTCTCAATATTATTTTTTTGGATATCATCCCATCATAATCAATTCATATACACTCTCTGTCTAGCATACTCTTTCTAAGTGCTGTGATAATAAAGTTCTTAAGAGTTACAAGCATCATCTTTCCATGTCAGAATGTAAATCGTTTAACCTTATTGAATTCCTTATGATTTCTCTGTCCTGTTTACCTTTCTCTTCTCTTGAGTCTTGTATTTGAAAGTCAGATTTTCTATTCAGCTCTGGTCTTTTTATCAGGAATGCTTTTTTGTTGTTCAGTCATTTCTTAGTCATATCCAGCTCTTCATGCTCCATTTTGGATTTTATTGGCAAAGAAACCACTGCAGTGGTTTGCCATTTCCTTCTTCAACTCATTTTACAGATGAGGAACTGAGGCAAACAGGATTAAGTGACATGCTTAAGGACATACAACTAGGAAGTGTCTGAGGCCAGACTTGAACTCAGGAAGATGAGTCTTTCTGACTCCAGGCCTGGCCCTTTTTCCACTATATCACCTTGCTGCCCTCAGGGATGCTTGAAAGTCTTCTTCTTTTATTTAATGTCCATTTTTTTTCCTAATGAAGCATTATGCTCAGTTTTGCTGAGTAGATAATTCTTGGTTGTAATTCTAGCTCCTTTGCCCTCTAGAATATCTTATTCTAAGCTGCTAAATCTTGCGTTACCCTCACTATGGCTCTACCATATTCAAATTGTTTCTTTTGGGTGACTTGCAATATTTTCTCCTTAACCTCAGGGTTCTGGAATTTGGCTAAAAAAGAAAGAAGTCAAAGAAAAAGAGATAAGGACCCAAATTAAGGTAGTGACAAAGAAGTGAAAATATTTGGCCATTCCTTGGGTGTATGGAATGAGTGAGAGTGAAGAACTGAGAATGATACAAAGCCACAGAATTTATTTTTGACCCTGGGTGGCTGGAAGAATGGTGGTAACTTTGACAGAAATATCGAAGTTAAAAAAGGGGTGGATGTTAAGGGGGAAATCAAGTAGTAATTTCTCTGTCAAAACCCATCCTGCTTATTCCATGCTACTCATTGCATGGAGGAGAGCAAAGAGCCCTCTCCCTCCTGTCCCCAGGCCACAAGGTGATCAAGGGCAGAATATGTGTGTGTGTGAGTGTGTGTGTGTGTGTGTGTGTGTGTGTGTGGCAGGGGAGATTTCCCAAATGATAGTCATTATCTTTTCCCAAACCTTCACCTCTTCCAAACTTCCCTATTTCTGTCAAAGACACCACCATCCTTCTACTCTCCTAGGCTCATAAATTCAGCAATATACTGGATTCCTCCTAACTTGGCGGTCCCCCCCCCCATATATATCCAATAAGTTGCTGTATCTTGCTGTTTCTATCTTCACAATACATGTGGGGGCGTGAGGGGATAGTCCTAATGACAACTTTGGCTGGGGTCAACAGTCCTGAGGGGCCCATGCCATCCCAGAAACAAAGTTTGGAAGCTTATACAACAAAGGGAAAGGGCAGAGTGGCAGGTGTTGGCTGGTAATGGCTGGTAATGAGTAAAGAGTGTCAGACACTTGACGCTTACTATGTGACCCTGGGCAAGTCCCTTAACCCCTAAGGTCCTTTGTAGACCTTAAAGCACTATGGGAATGTGCACTGAGATGGAAATAATTGTAATAAATGAGGACTTTTTATTTTAGAGAACAAGACCTTGGTGATGCTGCACAACTTCACTGGAAGACTGAAGACAGACTGATTTCTCAGATTGATGGAACAAGATCCTTTAGTTTTGGTAAGATTTTTTTTTTCAGTCTTTTTTTTTATTAATTTATTTTGATTTATCAACAATCACTTCCATATGCTTTTGAGTTGAAAATTTTTCTCCCTTTTCCTCCCCACCACCCTCCCCAAGACAGCACACAATCTGATATAGGCTTTACATTTACATACCCATTAAACATATTTTCAGTTGTAAGTAAAAATTAAAACCAATAGAAGGAACCATCAGAAAGATGAAACAAAACTCAACAGAAGGTAAAAATAAGTGATAACAATTCAACTTCCATAGTTCTTTCTTTGGATGTGGACAGCATTTTCCATCCCGAGGCCTCTGGAGATGTCTTAGATCCTCGTAATGCCGAGAAGGGTTCAGTTTAACAATCTTAGTCATTGCATAATGTGGCTGTTATTGTGTACAAAGTCCTCTTGGTTCTGCTCACTTCACTCAGCATCAGACCATATAAGTCTTTCCAGGTTTTTCTGAAGTCAGCCTGTTCATCATTTCTTATAGCACAATAGTATTCCATTACATTCATATACCACAACTTGCTCAGCCATTCCCCAATGGATGGGCATCCCCTCAATTTCCAATTCTTTGCCACCACAAAAAGAGCTGCTATGAATATTTTTGTACATGTGGGTCCTTTTCCCATTTGTTTGGTCTCTTTGGGATATAGTCCTAGAAGTGCTATTGCTGGATCAAAGGGTATGCCCATTTTTATAGCCCTTTGGGCATAGTTCCAAATTGTTCTCCAAAATGGTTGGATCATTTCACAACTCCACCAACAATGTATTAGTGTTAGTTTTGGTAAGATTTTTAAGGAATTTCTAAGGGTCCATTTGTTTAGCTTTAAAAAACACTGACATGTGATAACACATGTGAATGCTGGATTGGGCATTAAAGAACAGATTCCCAAGATTTCTGTATTTTAGTTCACTGCAAACAGGAAATGTGTAAATGTTAATCTGCCTGGTGTGACTTAGTTGTGGCCTTAAGAGTTGAGTAAGAAACTTTGATTTGAAATACTTGTATACTGTTGTTGTTCTGTGAGTAAAGCTGACGTTTAGCATGTCTTCTACCATTTGACTTCTACTTTTGTGTCCATTCTTTTACATACTTCTGGAGAAAGTGATTAAATTGGCCTGAGTGGGTCCGCTACAAATCCACTCATATCCCTCAGTTGGGGCTTTCAAGGAAAACTGCTCTCACTATGGCTAGCAATGATCTCTTAGTTGGCGGGATGATCTTTTCTCAGTCCTAATCCTTCTTGACCTGTTTGCTTCATTTGACACTGTTAACCACCCTCTTCTCCTGCATACTTGATTGTCTCTGGCTCTTCCATGGCATCACTCAGTCCTGGTTCACCTTCTCCCTCCATACCTTCTCTCTTAGTAACCTCACCAGCTCCTGTGGTTTGACCTGTATGCAGATGACTCCATGACAGCTATGTCATGTATGGCTCAATCTTTTCCTGGACTTTTGGTCCCTGATCACCAACTGCCTGTTGGCCATTTGAAACTGGATGTTTCAGAGACATCTTAAACTCAACATTTCCCAAACTGTAGTCATTATCTTTCCCCAAACCTTCACCTCTTCCAAACCTCCCCCAAAGACACCACCATCCTTCTACTCTCCCAGGGTCATAACTTCAGCAGTATACTGGATTTCTCCTAAATCGGTGCCCCCCCCCATGTATATCCAATAAGTTGCCACATCTTGCAGTTTCTGTCTTTGCAATATCTCTTACTTCCTTCCGCCACGCCTGGCACGTAGTAAATGTTAAATAAATATAGCTGATTGAAACTGAAGCAAAGGAGGAGAAGATGGGTGAAGTTCTAGAACTGTGTGAGCTGTGGAGGGGAGGGAAAGATGGATGGCCTCAACTTCAGAGGTCAAATCTTCTACGAGCAGGGAAGAAGTTTTAGAATATCCACTGTAGGGTGTCATAGCCTTGAATAAAAGGATTATAGGATGATGGATTGATAACTGGAAGAGACCTTAGAAGGCATCTAATCCATCTAAGGAAAATAAAGCCCAGAGAGATAGTAAATGGCAAAACTGGAGTCATCATAACCTGAGAATTTTTCCATTCTTATGGTATCTTCCCTTTCCCTCAGATATCTCATAAAAGGAATCTTTTCGTGTTTTCCAAACTGTGTTACTTTCAGCATGTGTACTTGGTTTGGTCCAGGCTACTCTTTTTCTCTTTATCTTTTTAGATGTTCTTTGAACTTACTCATGCAGCACATTTGACACTGAAGTGTTTGGGTTCAAATAGTTCCCTGGAATTCATAATGAAAACAGACCCATATGGAAACATTGGCAAATTTGTTTGATTGTCCATCGGTTTCATCAGTGAATTATCTGGGGATCATGTGGCTTAGTTGGATATCATACCAAAGTTTCTGTAAATTTTGTTTTTGCTTTCACTTTGCAAAAGCCTCCCAAAAAACAGGGATCCCTCAGTGTCAGCAAAGCACCTGGAACATAGTTGGATTGCTTTTTTTTATATAGGTCACAGATATGATCTTACTATTTATGTCACAAATTGGACAGTAAAACTAAAGTCCAACCATTGAGATTCAGATTGTATATTATCATTCAAAGAGCCTTCCTAGGGGCAGGTAGGTGGTACAATGGATAGAACCCTGGCCCTGAAGTCAGGAGGACCTGAGTTCAAATGTAGCCTCAGACACGTATTAGCTGTGTGACCCTGGGCAAGTGACTTAACCCTGATTACCTTCAAAAATAAAGGAAAAAACAAAACAAATCAAAGAGCCTTCCTCAACAGAACAAAGTCTCTATCATTAAGAGAAATCCAGTTAGACTTCTCTTTGCAGGTAGAATTGAATTATAGCCGAATCTGAAGGAAGCCAGAAAGTAAAGATGTGGAGTAAGAGCATTCCAGGCATGAGAAACAAGCTGAATGTGGCTGGAGTCAGTGTCTTGTGGGAGAGACAGCAAGGAGGCCAGGTTCACTGGATCCCAGAGTATATGGGATGAAGGCCTAAAGGTCAGGCTTGGGAGAGGCAGGTTACGAAGGGTTTTGAATGCCAAACAGTTTGTTATATTTGATCCTGGAAGTGAAACTCTGCCTCTGAAGCTTATTGAGTGAAAAAGTAAGGCATGATATGGTCAGACCTACACTTTAGAAAGATTAATTTGACAGCTGAATGGAATATAAATTGTAGTGGGAATAAGCTTGTGGCAACCAGAGACCAACCAGAAGACTGTTGCCATAGTCCAGATGTGAGGCAGTGAGGGCCTGCACCAAGATGGTAGCCTTGTCAGAGGAGAGAAGGGGGTACATAGGAGAAATATCATGAGTTGACAAGTTGAGAGGAGTTGGCCCTTTTTAAAGGTGATTATGTTGAAGCAAGTAAAGTGAGTCATTCCACATTGTGTTTTAAGGGATCAGATCCATGAAAAATTAATAAATCTTCATTCATTAATTATTTGCTAAGAGGATTATTGGTTACTGTTGATTTCCCTTTACCAGTCAGTGATCCAGAATTACAGGGGAAGTTTGAGGATTTCTGTACATTTCCATGAGACTTTAAAAGTATTAATAATAGCTCACAATTCTATAGACATTGAAGGTTTACATATCATCTCAGTTGGTAGGTACAATTAGTATCTTCACTTTTCAGATGAGGAGAATAAAGCTGGGAGGTGAAATGACTTGTCTAGGGTCTCCCAGCCTGGAAATATCTGAGATAGAATTTGAAGTCAGGTCTTCTGGATTCCAGATCCACTATTTAATCCACTGTGCCCCTTCAAGCTTGTCTGCAACTATGTATCTTACATCAGAGGTGTGAAACATGTGGGCCCTCAACATTACCAAGTGTGTCTTGAACCAGATTCAAGTGTAGTTCCTATCTGATTTTGATATGTTACTATGTTAATTTTTTAAAATAGAAATATATAACGGGCATGGTTTTCTAAGGCAATTTGTAGCCACCAGGGATCCTTGTGTATGGTTTGCTGTCATCTGATTTTCCTTGACCTCATATGGGGTTTTCTTGGTAAAGGCGCTGGAATGCTTTGTCATTTCCTTCTCTAGCTTATTTTACTGATGAGGAAACTGAGGCAAACAAGGTTAAGTGACTTACCCAGGGTCACACATCTAGTAAGTGTTTGAGGCCACATTTGAACTCAGGCCTTCCTGACTCCAGGCCTGGTGCTCTATCCACTGTACCATCTCACTGCCCATGTATGGTTTAGTGGCCTCTGTTTCTGTGTTGTACTTGACACCACTGCCTTCCATTAAAGCTGCTAATCAAGAGTAGTATATAACAAAAGAAGTCAAGGATAATAATAGCTAATAATTATATAGAGCTTACTATGTGCTGGGCAACATGATAAGTGCTTTACAATTATTATTTTATTGAATCCTCACAATAACCTAGGAGGTAGGTGCTATTATTTTCCTATTTTATGAGGATTCCGTCATCCTCTTTTCTCCTTTCAGTTAAGGAGACTGAGTCAGACAGATTAAATGACCTGCCCAGGGTCACACAGCTAATAAGTGTCTGAGGCTGGATTTGGATTCAGATCTTCCTGACTTCAGGCCCAGAGCTTTAACCACTGTGCCTCCCAGATCCATTTGTAGGGTTCAATCATGACAAATTAGCAATGTGGACCCTCCATAACTTTAGAATTATCTGAAGGTGGTACAGTTTACAGAAAATCGAAGCATTTGCAAAACTGTTATAACTAAATTATTTGAACAATCTGTAATATTACCAGCCTCTTGTCTGGTACAAAATAGGCGCTCCGTAAGTGTTTATTAAGTTGAATGGTTTTCTAGTCACTTGCACCTAGGGAATTAATCGGGTGATCCACAGACCACACTAGTGAGCTCGTGTGTAAAGGAAAAGAGGAGTAGATTTCACACGGTAGGACCGGAGTTTGATTCCTGGTTCTGCCTCTGACTTCCTGTATGATCTCGGGCAAATCGTTCTCCTTCCCTATGACATAAGAGCGTAGACTTAATGTCCAACATCTCTCCCAGCTTACATATCTTTGATTCCATGATCGTGTTTTAGTTATGGCATTAAATTCTACTTTTGAGACTTTAATATTCTACTTCTTCAGGTGTCCTATAATGTTATAACCCGGGAGTGTCAAATACATGGCCTACAACACTCCCTATCCAAAGTAAGATGTGATTGGAAATATTTAACAAAATAAAAATACAGTAACAGAGATATTATTACATTTTAATTAAGTCAACGTGATGCCTACCTGTTCCCTATGTACAGTGCAGTGGTCTCCATTTCTTTTTGAGTTTGACATCACTTTTGTAAGCATTGTTGACTTACAGGGAAGCATCTGGTATACTAACTCTTGTCTACTTCTCTTTAGATCGTGTGTTTCATTCCAATGAAACTACGGAAAAGGTATATGAAGAAATGGCAGTACCAATTATACGTTCTGCCATACAGGGCTATAATGGTAAGGTTTTGGTGTATGCCGTCCAAACTTTGTGAGTGCCTTTGGTTATTTAATAATTACTTCTTAAGTGAGTGTTTTGAGCCTTGGACATTTAGATGAGGTTTTTTTGTTCCTTTTCCCAGGTACCATATTTGCCTATGGACAGACTGCTTCAGGAAAAACCTATACAATGATGGGTTCCGCAGATGGTTTGGGTGTAATACCCAAAGCAATTAATGATATTTTCATAAAGATTAAGGAGGTAAGTAACCTAGTTAAATTAGCAGCAGATCAAGGATATAGATAGTGTTAAGAGGATAATAATCATCACTCTTTACTGAACAGAAAAAACTATATCACAATATATTTCAGTTATAGCTGTCTTATGTCAGTGCTGACCCAGAGCAGAAAGAGCATAGATTCACATTTTTCTTTTCTTCCCTGTCCCTTCCTGAACAAGAGGTCAGCAAAAATCAACAAAAGCATTTAATGACTGTATGGAATTTATGATAAAGAGTATTAGATATCTTACTAGTTTTGAGTTGTTTGCTACATATCCTTTCTATCAGTAAAATTTGTAAGAAATGTGTATGCATACTTTTTTTTTTGGAGAGCCAGTTGTTAAACATTTACTAGCACAGGCCTGGGAGGAGCCATCAGCAGTAGAGAGAGCAGCAGATAGGGATTTTATCTTGTAGTCTTAGGTTCCTGACGCACTAAAACATTAAGTGATTGGCCCAGGGTCTCACGGCCAGGATATATCAAAGGTGGTGCTTGAACACAGGTCTTCCTGACGTTGAGGATGGTTGTCTATCCGCTGTGCCATGCCTGCCTCCATAAATGCAAAATAAAATGTAAGGAACGAATGGGTGGGTGGGGACAGTGGCATGCAAGAGCTGTGTAATCTTGGCCAAGTCACTTCAGCAGAATAAACCTGATTCCTCAACTGTATAATGGGGATGATAACACTTGAATTTCATGCATTATAAAGACCAAATAAAATAATGTATATGAAAGCTGATTTTAAATTGTGAAGTCTGCTAACCAATATTAAAACTCTGTGGGATAAGGGTAATAATCTGATTTATTAAAAGAGAAAGGCACATGCATGTGGGAACTCCTTATACTAAAGAATTCAGCCCCAAGGGCAGAGCTGTGGATATTTATGGGGAACGTTTCAGATAGGCAGTCCCTTTCCAAATAGGAGTGACATGGGAGGAGGAATTAAGCAGTGGGGAGGGAAAGGACTAATTCTCTCACAAAGGAGAGGGAAAAAGGCAGAGGAAAGGAAGGGGAACAAGGAGGATGGCAAAAGCAGCGTTCTTTTCCCTTGGGAAATGCTAGACTGTGAAGATAGGATGATCTGCTTGTCTGCAAGGGTCCCAGCTGCGCAAACAGGCACTCAGCCTGGGTTAGGCTGTGCAGAGCCAGGATTTTAGCCGACTTGGCTTCAAGGGCACTGAGAGTTTAATAGAGAGCTCAGTCACCAAAGATCACTGTTAATTAGCTTCATCTCTGGACAATAGGGCAACTCAAGAAAACAAATTCGGGGAGCCCTTTAACAAGTGGTACACGGATGTACACCATAGAAATGATCATTAGATGATTGTGCAGCTATTCACTTATTTCACAATATACCTTCTTTACTCCCTTTTAAATAAAATTATAAATGTAATGTAATTATAAATGTAATGTTTCTCTAATGTATAAAAGTTGTAAATGAATAGCCCCTAGCCTTTTGTAGAAAATGGCCTGTCTTATCCTCATGAATGCCCAGGAACAGTCAGTATTAGATTCTCTTCTCTGGATGCTTTCTGATAGCATTTTCTAAACTTTTTTTTTTCCCTTCTAGATTCCTGAAAGGGAATTTCTTTTACGTGTATCTTACATGGAAATTTATAATGAAACCATAACAGATTTACTCTGTGACACCAGGAAAATGAAACCTTTAGAAATTCGGGAAGATTTCAACGTAAGTGACTTGCAGTTATATTTTTCAGCCTTTAACATTCCCCTTTATTTCATGTGTCACTATTTTTTGGCTCTCTGAAAAAGAATCCCTTAAAAATTTATGAAATACTGGAAGTGTTAGCATTTGGTTAGAAGACTTAGAGATGAGAACATCATATTGGGATTTCATAGCTTGATGTATTTAGTCAGGTTTGGGTCATAGTCTGGTACAGTAATTCCTTTTCACCTTTGCTATCTATCCTATCCCATCGTTTTACAATGCAACTGTTTACTTTCCATTTCAATGAATTTCATATGACTAATGTAATTATTTTCCTCTCCTTTTTCATTGGAGGATTTCAGAATTACACCTCTCCAGTTAATCTCCCTATGATTCAAATTTGTTACAGAGAAATGTGTATGTAGCTGATCTCACAGAAGAGGTGGTCTCCACCCCAGAGCTGGCTCTGCAGTGGATCAAGAAAGGAGAGAGTAAGACTTCTCGCTATATTCTTTAAAAAATTTTCAATGAAGTCAATCTCTTTACAATGTGTTTTTTTATAAGTTCAGTGTTTTATACAACTTTTTACGTGAAATAAATTTAGTGGAGTATTTCTGTGACTTCATTACTTTCAGTTGAAATATGAATAATTTTGCAGGAAGCAGGCACTATGGAAAAACAAAAATGAATCAGAGAAGTAGTCGTTCCCATACAATTTTCAGAATGGTAGGTAGTCCTTTCCTTTCTTTTTTTTTTTTTTCAACTTTCTGATTAAGAGTACATTGATTTTCCTGCAACTTACCTTTTCTACCTAGATATTGGAAAGTAGAGAAAAGGGAGACCCTTCTAACTGTGATGGAGCTGTCATGGTGTCTCATTTGGTAAGTCCCTCTTGAAAACGATACTTTTCCATACAAGGCAAAGCAGTAGAATTAACTTTTTTCTCTCACAATTCTCTTCATTATAAATGTGGCTAAATTTTTTAAAAAAAGATAACTTTGCATATGAATTTACTGTGTCAGTGACATTTGAATAATAGGTGAAATTTCATAGAAAAATACTGTACGAATATAACTCCTTGATCTACTTCCTTAAATATCAATACTCTCATCACCTGTACCTTTGTAGCTTCATTATTTTGTCTCTGAGTTCCCTTTTAAGTCACAAATGTGGTTAGGAAAGGATCATACCTTAAGCTCTTATCAGCTGACATCTTATAATTAATTAATTAATTAATTGGTTGCCAGCTCTTAAGAATTGCAGGCAGAATAATATGAATGGTAGTGGGGAGGGAAACAAGGAACATTGGAAAGGAAGTTGGAAGGATGCTGAAGACAGATGTCATTTTCTAACCTTTGTCTTAGAGCTAGGTCTGAATATGATCCACCCCAAATCCAGGCTATGGATCCCTGAACTTCTTAAAGTTTCCAACTACCTTTCAGAAACACCACAGTTGAGAAACATTGATCTTATCTATAGTTTTTTAAATTGCATTTAAAGAATAATTTGTAAGCACTTAGGAAGCCCCACAAAAGATAGACCCATACCCCAATGCATTTTCTTATGCAGAGATTCCACCAACATCTTTCTAATCACTTGAATTTATAGTGTGAAATCATCCTTAACTCCCAACTCTGCCTCACCCCATATCCAATCAAATGCCAAATCTTGTCAGTTCTGCCTCCCAACGTCTCTGGATTTTCAGTAATCCAAATTAGAGGCAGCCAGTGGTGCAGTGGATTGAGTGCTGGGCATGGAGTCAGGAAGACTTGAATCTGAGATCCAACCTCAAACACTTAGAAGATGTGTGTGACCTTGGGCGAGTCAGAATTTATAGATGTATCTTATTCCCACTTATAAGTGGTAAGCTCGAGGCCAAGGATCATTTCTTAGTAGATGCTCAGATATTTGGAGTGAACTGAATTGGATAGAAAGGTTGAGGTTACCTAGCATAACCTCCCACCCAGTTGTAGGACTTATTTCTGTAGCATCAATGACAGATGATCCAGCTTCTATTTAAACCCTTTTGGCAGTTCATTACTTCACAGCAGATGATTATTGAAACGCTTCTCTGTTTTTTCCAATGCTAGCCTCTCATCATACATTGCTGTTTGTTTTATTTATCTGTTTCTTTCTCTTTGTCTTTCCTTAAGCATGGGCTTCTCTCTCCCCTCCATACCCCGCCACCATTTTGTTTCTCTATTTTTTCCCTAGGATGGTAGATCAGTCTCCTCCCAGAACTTCCACTACTCTACTTACTGCTAATAACTACCACATCCCCCAATTTCCCATCTCCAGTTGCCTCTTGGGCATTTCTTCTCGGATATTCCCAACTCAGCATGTCTAAAACCAAGCTCAGCTCTTCTGAGCCCAACTTCCCGAACACTGAGAGTAGCCTCCTCATTCTCTGTCATAGAGCCCAGATCTTCTTGGATTCCCTTGTTCTCTGTCTCCAATTACTTACAAAATGCTGTGTGTCCTCATTGCCATAGCTGCTCCCTGAGGCATTCATCATCTCACACTCTTTGACTGCAACAGTCTATTAGTTGGCTGCCTTTTTCTCCAGTCTCTTCCCTCTTCCCTTTTGATCCATCTCACAGGCTATTGTTTGTCTAATGTTACTTAGTTTTCAACAGAGATGACAATCTCTGCTCAAGAATTTCCAGCAATGAACTCTTCTGCTGTCTAATTGAAACTAAACTAGAATTTGAAAAACATAACATTGTGGGTTTGTCTTTTGTTGGATACCAGTCAGAATTGAAATGTGTCTAGGTTTTTTAAAAGTTTACAGATGTCTGCTTGTAACAAATACAGTTTAAAGGCAAATATTACTTATATGGATATTACAGATATTGGATTGTGGATAAACATATACTGGATATGCTTACTGTGTATCTAATGTATGCATTGAATGCAGGGTGTGTCTCTAGTGCTGTGTTAGGTATGAGAGATGAGTCTGTTTTGGCCATTGTGAAAAAAGGGAATCTGAGCCGAATCCTTTGAGCCAGGAGACCCAGTTTTCCTGACCTCACCTGGGCTTGAGATGACTTATCCAAAATAAAATAGGAGAGAGAGAGAGAGAGATGGTTATACTGTAGGAATTAGTTGGTGAAGTTTATTTTATTTTTCATATTTAAAAGATTTTTAACTTTCCTCAAAATTTAATTTACTTTATTTTCCATTGCATTTGCAGAATCTGGTTGATCTTGCAGGCAGTGAAAGAGCCAGTCAGACAGGATCCGAAGGTAAAAAAAAATCCATGAAATATTTTTGTGTTATGTTTTTATGATGTTTCTTTCCAGTGTGAGTTTGCTCATGTTCTCTAAGTCAGCCTCAAGCCCACTAAAGTGTGCCTAACTATACATCAGATCCCTGTGGGCCACATATAGGCTTAGGAAGCCACACGTTAACAGTATCTGTGTTCTCAGGTGTTTTATTTTTTTTTGTTAAATATTTCCCAATTATATTTTAGTTTGGTTCAGATTGCACTTGGAAGCCATGTGGGCCATAATGAGGGCCACAGTTTGACAACCCTGCTCTAAGTTATATGGTCTTCTGAAAGGCCTTCCAACATTTTTGACATTAATGTGGGTTTCTTTCCTTTACGAATTCTGACAGTAAGATGTGTTTTCTTTTGAAGGATCTTATCACAGTTCCTTGAGAAGCCATTGTCAGGGTCATCATAATGCTACAATGAAGCATCAGAGGTGAACCTCCACAGAATCCTTCTCTGATGCCTCATTGTGTTTTGGAAGTAGGGACTCTATACTTGAAAAAGCAAATCATAAACTGTTGCAAGATCTGCTATCGTAGAAAGGTATAATAGGATGTTCCTGACCCCAGACTGAGTCTGCTCCCTGAAGACCAAGCTGACCACAGAGACGCTTATCACTAGGAAGTTGTCTGTGGCAACCCATGAACAAAGGGAGGAGAAACAGCCTGCAATCCTGGGCAGATTCATTCATCCACCATGATGGTGGTGAGCAGTAGGAAGAAGCCAAGAATTATACTATTGTCAAACTATCTATAAATATTAACTGAATCATCAAGAGACTGAATCATCTCTCCATGTTGAATTCTCAAAATAAATAAAAACAAAAACAAAGGAAGTTACAACTGAATGGAAGAATATTTCCCAGGTGGTCCTCAAAAAGACAAAGAAAGAGTTGGCAAGATTGGGTTTCATATTCTACCAATGAGTAGTAAATGTTTTATTAGATTCATCTTGTAAGGTTCATGTTGAACATGAACAAAAAGACTGCTGTGAAGATGACTACTTCTTACTGTAGCAGTAATAATGAAGATGAATAATAATAGTAGCTAGCATCTATATAACAATTTAATGTTTGCAAAATACTTAACAAATAATATCTCATTTGATCCTCACAATAATCCTGAAAAAGGTACTATTATTTTCCCCATTTTACAACTGTGAAACTGAGGAAGCAAAGGTTGAGTGACTTGCCCACAATCCCCCAGCTAGTAAGTGTATACGTATATACACACACATTTTTTTCTAACTGTAGGAGTTCGACTCAAAGAAGGCTGCAATATTAATAGGAGCTTGTTTATATTGGGGCAAGTGATCAAGAAGCTTAGTGATGGACAAGCTGGGTAAGCTTATATCCTTACGTATATACTTATGGATGTCTAAGCATCTGACTGGGGTGGAAGGGTAACATTTAAATACCACTCAAATGTAAGTCTTATGACTTAATGAACTTAGTTTCTTGTGTATATGACTGAACTTCGTGCCCCAAGTTATCAGGTTATAAAGTAGTAATGATTTTAGCCTACTCATGTTGCTTGTAGGATATTAATAAAAATAGAGATAACTTTCCTAGTTGTGTGACATATGATATAACATTGTAAAGATAAAGATGGTTCTTAAGCTTACCATGTGGTTATATTAATGCTTAAGGAGCAATCTTTATTTTAATAAGTGCTCTTTCATTGAACATGTAAAAGTTACTAATTTTTTTCTCCCCACACCATACTTCATCGCAAGAGGTTTCATAAACTATCGAGATAGCAAATTGACTCGAATTCTCCAGAATTCTTTGGGAGGAAATGCAAAAACACTTATTATCTGCACTATCACTCCAGTGTCTTTTGATGAAACACTTAGTACTCTCCAAGTAAGTAGATATTTTTTTTTTACTTTGTAAAACACAAAATTACTACTGGAAGTCTTTTTTAGGAAGATAAATACTACTGAGATTAAACAGTTCAATTCAATCAACATTTTTAAAGCACCTACTATGTGCCAGGCACCATGCTAAGCACTGAGGAAACAAATCAGAAAAAGAAAGTCTCTGCCTTCAGGGAGCTTCTAAACTAACAGGTGAAGACAAGACACAAAAGAAAGTGGGAGCAGTAGTGGGGGATGAGTGGGGAACTGTCCAGATCTGAGTGGCATGTTGGCATCATGTTCTGTGGAGTCTAAACCAAACAGAGCTGCTGATGGAAATTGAGAGTTGGGTTCATTGTTAGAGTAAAAAATTCACCTCAATCAAGTTAACATGCTTTCCATTAAATATTGCTCAACAAATGCTGAGGGAGTTTATACTCTAGACTTGATGTGACTAGAAACAGCATGGAATACAAAGATTTCTTTTTTTTTTTTTTTTGGTGAGGCAGTCAGTGTTAAGTGACTTGCCTAGGGTCACACAGCTAGTTATGTGTCAAGTGTGTGAGGCCAGATTTGAACTCAGGTCCTCCTGACTCCAAGGCTGGAGCTCTATCCGCTGCACCACCTAGCTGCCCCAAATACAAAGATTTCTAAGACATAGTCTGGGCTCTTCTCCAGTGGGGAATATAAGGCATGCTCAGAAAACTAGAAAGTAATGCAATACCTGGGCACATGAGTACTAAACGATTGAGGTATCACTTTTAGGTGTTATGGTGAAGGTGAACTTATTCTTTGGAGAAGAGTTGCTATTTTTGGTTGGGCCTTACTGATCAAAATGGTGTGGAAAAAATTCAAGGAGAAAAAAATAGGATCAGCTGAGGTAGCAAAGCATGCAGTATGTTCAGGATTCAATGAATAGACCAGTTTGTGTAAAGCATAAAATGTGTGTATGTGGTACAGAGGAATCAAAGGATAAGCAATAAGAATGGTAGGTATAAAACTAGGGAGTACTTGCATGACAGTGGAAGAGAAAAGGAGCCATCCAGAGAGAAGGGTGTCAGGATTGTAGAGTGTCCTGGAAGCCAAGGAAGCAGAAGGCCATCCCTTCCTTGGCTAACAGTGTTAGACATAGTAGGGAGGTTGAGGAGTCTGCCTACTGAGGGAAAAGGCTTCATTGACAGTTTTAGTAGAGGTGGTGAGGGGAACAGCCATGTTTCAAAGAGTTAAGAAGAGAATATATGGTGAGGAATTGAAAGCTGTATTCTAGCTGAAAAACTGAAGAGGGGATGGAAAGGAATAGAGCCACATGATGATAATCAAAGGGAATTCACTTGATTCGCGCTATAGTTCTATCACATGCAAAGTAAATGTGAAGATGTGCCAGGATACTGCATATTTGTGACAGTACTTATGAAGGTTTGTGGATACAAAATGAAACTTGACTCTGGTTATGGTATGTCAGTAAAGATCATTTTCATCATATATTTTTCACATCATTGATTGTCAAAAGCTATTGATATCACCTTGACTTCTTAGAAAATTATGATGGTAATTCACTCCTTGTTGCTTGCAAACTGTTGGTATCTGAATGTGCTGCCTGGCTCCTTCATGGAGAAGTAATAGGAGTGAGAAAGGAAAGGAAGCATTTGGATTTGAGGTGGAATTATTGGTTGTTGGGAGCTGATTCAGTGTGCATAGGAAAGGGAGAGAGAGATGATGCCAAAGTTTCAAACTGAGATAAGAGGCAGTCAAGAGGATTAGCCTGGTTGAAAGGGGCAGGTTTGGGAGAAGAATCTTGGACATTTGATTATCACAATTGCTGAAGTCAAGTAACTTGGCATTTCACTTTTCATCAATGTATCCCTCACATTGATTAATGGATTATTAGCTATGTCTGTGTGGGATATGGTGGCTTTTATACCTGTTCCATTCGTGCCAATACTGTGTTTATTTAGAATTCCTATATTTATATGCTGCAGTGATTATTTCTAGGATGAGATTTGGCCTAGGTACTTTAGCAGCAATAAAAGGACAGCTGTGTGAAGGTCTGCTCTTTCCTTGGTATAAGACAACAGAAATTGAAATGGTTATGGAAGTTTCCTGAGGTGCCCAAACAAAGTAGAAACTTCTGTCAATTGAATTTTGTCATACCCATCTTGAAATTAACATTTGATGTTCTAGAAAATTATTGACAGTTGGTACAGGTTACAGTTACAGGATTGAATTGATCAGAATATATAATTACTGATTCATTTTTTCCCTGTGGATTTAATTAAATGATTGTAATTGTTAATGTTCTTTTTTTTCCTACCTTCAGTTTGCCAGCACTGCTAAATATATGAAAAATACACCTCATGTTAATGAGGTATTGGATGATGAGGCTCTCTTGAAAAGATATCGGAAGGAAATAATAGATTTGAAAAAACAACTAGAGGAGGTATGTGAACCATGTAGGATAGTTAGTACAGAAAGAAGCTTGATCCAGTATGACAATAATGAAATACGCTTTAAAAAAGTCAATAAAATAAGTTTACAACAATGTATTAGATGTATTTCCTTTTAGAGATTTATTTCCCGTAAGAGATACAATTTTGAAAATTTATTTTATTTTTCATTTGCAAATGGCTTAGTTCTTTGTGTATACTGATTTAAGATCTTCTAACCTTCTAACCAAGGAGATGGGTGGTTACCACAGGAAAATGGGCCTGAAATACTTATTTACTGCATCTTTTTACTGGACTTTGGTGTGTTTTGTTTTTTAATCTCTTTCTCTCCTGTTAACAAAGCAGCAGCAGTATGTAACATAAACATACTAATTCTTGTTGTGTTTTGTTTCATGAATATATTCAACATTCATTTATTTTAAAAATGATTTCGTTCCCCTGTGTACAGATCACTGTATTAATTTCTTCTGAAGAGGAAAAAGTAGGGATAAGACATGATTACTGCTCTAATGGAGCTTATTGTCTAGTGGGGGATAAAATGGTAACACAGATATCATTAATGTTGTAATTAGTAAACAATTAGTTTATAATTGGTAAACAAAATATTGTGTGAGATCTGAGAAGGGGAGGCCCCTATTCAGGAAGAGGGGCATTGAGGAATGCTTCCTGGAGGATGTGATGATTGAATATGGACATTGAAGATATATGGAACTCTGAGCAAAAGCATGGATGTCAAGCAGTCTTTTAGGGACAGGAAGTTATCCAGTTTTGCTGGAATATAGATTGCCTGACAATAGAGATAATAGTATGAAACTGCTAAGGTAGGCTGATGTCAGATACTGGAAGACGGTGTCAAAGAATTTAAGCTTCATTAAGTAGGTAAAGAGGCATATAGATGGCACAGTGGATAGAGTGCTGGGCCGGAAGTCAAATCAGCCTCATCATCCTGAGTTCAAATCGAGCCTCAGACACTTACTGACTATGTGACCCAGGGCAAGTCATTTAACTCTGTTTGCCTCAGTAAAAAATGAGCTGGAGAAGGCAATGGCAAACCACTCCAGTGTCTTTGCCAAGAAAACCCCAAATGAAGTCATGAAGAGTTGGACACCACTGAAATGACTGAACAGCAACAGAAATGAAAAGGAGCAGAACCACTAAAAATTTTTTTTTTTGGCTAGGCATTGGGGTTAAGTGACTTGTCCAAATTCACACAGCTAGTAAGTGTCAAGTGTCGAGGCCCGATTTGAACTCAGTCCTCTTGACGCCAGGGCTGGTTCTCTATCCACGACATCGTGTAGCTGCCCCACCACTAAAGATTTTTGAGCAGCCAATAAGGCATTCACTGAATAAGCATTTATTAATTACTTAACTATATTTACTGTCAATGCCATCAATGGATTTATTACCAAGAAAGATTATGCCAAAAATGGTATAAAGGACAGATTAGAAGAAGAAAAATTGAATCCAGGAAAATATTTTAGGAGGCTATTGCAGTAGATCAGATAGGTAGGTCTATAAGGACATATAAGAGATGGCTTAGTTGGGTCATGACATAGAGGGATAACTTATGGACCACCCATTGGTTTCATTGGTGCCTATTCAATGTCAAGAAATCCAGATAAGGGCCCTCAGTACCTTTGGGGAATTTCTGGGGAAGATTGATGAGAAGACATAAACAAGAATCACAAGAATGCGTGGGTGGATTTTTATTGGCACCATTGGAGAGAATGCTCTTGTCAGTGAGGTCACAAATCTCTTGATGTATCATGTTGTTTAATGAATTGAATTGAACTCAAAAGTTTATTTGACACAACTCCTTACCCCTTCTTACGAGCCAACCATTGCATAGTCTAAACATATCACTTAAGTCTGACATATCAAGGGACAAAATTCTTTTTTTTTCTTTTTTTTTCTTAATTTATTTTGATTATCAACAATCACTTCCATAAGCTTCTGGATTTTAAAATTTTTCTCCCCTTCCCTCCCATCCTCCCTCTGTAAGACGGTGCGCAATCTGATATAGGCTATGCAAATACATTCCTATTAAACATATTTTCACATTAGTGATGTTGTAAGGAAGAATTAGAACCAATAGGAGGAACCACTAGAAAGACGAAACACAACAAAACAAGAAAAAAATAGCAAATAGTATGCTTCAATCTGCATTCAAACTCCATAGTTCTTTCTCTGGATGTGGATAGCATTTTACATCATGAGACTTTTGGAGATATCTTAGATCCTTGCATTGCTGAGAAGGGCTAAGTCTATCAAAGTTAGGCATCTCACAACGTGGCTGTTACTGTATACAACGTTCTCCTGGTTCTTCTCACTTCATTCAGCATCAGTCCATACAAGTCTTTCCATGTTTTTCTGAAGTCAGCCTGTTCATCATTTCTTATAGCACAATAGTATTCCATTATAGTCATATACCACAACTTGTTCAGCCATTCCTCAATTGATGGGCATCCCCTCAATTTCCAATTCTTGGCCGCCACAAAAAGATATAAATATTTTTGTACATGTAAGTCCTTTTCCCATTTTTATGATCTCTTTGGATTACAACCTAGAAGTTGGGTAAAAGGGTATGCACATTTTTATAGCCCTTTGGGCATAGTTCCAAATTGCCCTCCAAAACGGTTGGATCATTTCACAACTCCACCAAGAATGCATTAGTGTTCCAATTTTAGGGGACAACATTCTGACAAGGTTGTTCCAAGTCCAGATCACTTGACCTAGACCTTGTTCTCAACCCTACATTACTCCTTTTAAAATTACTTACCAGCCCATGAATACAGCTTATTGCTTATTCGTATGGGAAGCCACACACATTTATAGTACTAGCTTGGCCCAAAAATTTGCCAGAAAAACCGTCAAAATCCTCCTAGTTATTATTCATTAAAATAGTCATACATAAACTCATGTATGATGATCTGGCCTATTTTACTTATGACCAAGAACAGAGTTTAGAATAGGCTATATAAAACCAAAATTCTGTCAGGAGACTCTTCCATGGTAGACCCTTCTTTGACCTTGTTTTATACTCCTATCGCTGTGCTATAAAGAACTGGACTATTCTTTTGTCCTTATCCTGATTATAGGTATTTACTTCCATCTACTATATGTATCTTTTCAAAATCTGAATTTGTAGATTGATTCTCACTGTAGTCACCTAGTAGTATTAACTCCTTTGTCCTGTTCATCAGCATAATCTATATCTTACACTTTTATTCTTGAAATTTTTCCATAGCTATGGATTGGTCTGGCTTGCACTAGAAAATTTTAAGCCAGTGGTTTCTGCCCCTCATTTCATCTACTGCTTTGTTTTGGGCAGAAAAAGAGTATCAGTAGTTATCTGTATAATTTAAGCCCCTTTGTGCCAGGTTTATAATGTGTTTCCAAAATGATTTCATCTGATGTCACCTTCTAGCTAGGTGATCTATAGTTTAATCTACTGACAATATTCTGTTTCTCCCTCTGTTTATCCTCACTCATTTGCTCTCCATGTTTCTTCCCTTGGATTCCTGAATTTTCCTACATGTATGTATCTTATTGAGGTATAGTATTACTCCACTACCTTTTCATCTAATCTTTTACTTTTAGGTTAAGGTATGCCCTTCAAGAGTTAGCTTCCAGGCAAGTGTCCCATCCCATGAAGACTCAGTGATATGTTCATGAGATCAAATTTCCATCCTTTAAGATAACTAGTCACTCTGGTTATTTATATTTTGTGAATTTGTGGATAAATAATGACACCATAAATTTTTTGTTGTTCTTTGGTCCTTTGATGTTATTCATTGTTAATTACTGGTCCTCTCCATTGATATTCTTATTTTGTACCTATAAATAAAACATAATTATTATGGTTCTATTCCTGTTGTGTCTGTTGTTTGTGTCCTAGAGGGTCTCATTCATCAAAATTGCTTAAATTGTATTGTCTCTTTACCCAGACATGCTAGGTAATTATTAATGACACTGGAATTTTAGGGACAATATTGTATATTTTTACTAAATTCTTTAGGAAATTATTATTATAATTTTTCTTTGATTTGAAGGACTGAAATGTGTAAAATGTGTTCTTGTAGTGTTTTTAATTTATACGTAACTCATCCTTCTGAATTACTTCTTAGTCTTCTAATGTAGTCTTACTAAAAATATAACAATCAAAATTGTAATATACAATAATTCCAACCCTTAGGTTTCTTCAGAGACTCGTGTCCAAGCAATGGAGAAAGATCAGTTAGCTCAACTTTTGGAGGAGAAAGACTTGCTTCAAAAAGTTCAAAATGACAAAATTCATAATTTAACACAAATGTTGGTGACCTCCTCTTCTGTCACATTACAGCAAGATCTGAAGGTAAAATTTAAATGATTACTGTATCTTATTATATAATCTTGATGTAGTGTTATATTAATGCTTCATTTTGATATAATTATATTCTATCTAATGCAGTTATATTGATATAGTTATCTTCATGATATGATTATAATATTTATGATACCTTTTGTTTTGGTATGATTATATGTTATTATTTATAAATTTAAATAATTTCATGGTTTGTATTATATAGATATATGATTATATGCTTTAAATATGTAAATATGCTCACATATTTGCATGGAGTTTATATAAATAATATAGTATATGTAATATACAAATACACATTATGTAATGTATTTCATTTATGTAGATATAGATATAGATATAGATATGTAGATATATAGATAGATAGATATACTTCCCTACTCTCTATGTGAAATTTTCTTGGTTCATATAATGCACCTATAGAGTGTTCAAGAAGCTCAGCACATTGTTTCCTTTTCTTTTTGGTCCAGATCTGGGAAGTTCAGGGACTTGTTTGTGCTCACAGAACCCGAATACCCTCACTTCGGTGCCAGCCCTCTGTACTCTGCCAGAGAGTATAGGTCAAGCTGGCTCTAACCAGATTAACATGTAATTGGGAAATGTTTAACAAAATAAACAAAAATATAGTACAGCCTTGAAAATGTTAATTTGTCCATTTCTAAGTCAATCCATTTTCCTTTGAGTGTAACACCACTGATGTAGATGTTGGAATCTCAGGTAAACAAACCCTCCCAGTAAGTGAATGAGCTGATTAGTGGCATAGCTTTAGATTAAAAAGAGGCCAAATCTTTTGTCCCCAGTTTGTTAGAGCAGAGATTGGCAATGCTTTCTTCTGATGTGACATTGGGGTAATGAGAGGTGCTAATAGGACTCCTGTTATAGATTTGTGTGGCACTAGGACAAAAATGACATTGTGCATGTCTCCCACACACATTATCTTGCCCCTCTCACAGCTTGTAGTCCTGGTTGTGCCCAGAAGTGTCTTCCTACAAAACACACAGGGCCATTTTGACCAACTTATTGGAAATTTGTTGCCAGTTTCTTGGTACTACAAGCATAGCTAAGAATAATTCAAACTGATCCTCTTCCAATTGATATATCTTAAATAAGAAACATAAAAGTATCTCAAAAGTAAAGCTTAAATGGCAATTCCATCAAGTATTAGGACAATAACCATTGTGAAGATATTAGAGGAAAAAGGCCTGTCTCATTTGCAATATCACCATTGATTTTAAGGTGCTGAGTTTTGCTTAGTGGGAATCACAATAATAAAATTACTTATAAAAACTTGAAAACATTCTGCTTATCTGTATTCTATGTAGTCATTTTGCTTGTTTACAATTTAGGCCAAAAGAAAACGAAGAGTTACTTGGTGCCCTGGCAAAACTAACAAAATGAAAGACATTGGCTATATGGATGACTTTGATACAACAAAGACCATTGTGGCCAAATCAATCAAGGCTCCTATACCTTCCATAGTAGAAACTGATGAATGTAAGTAATTCTGTTCAAACAACTTTGATTGTACTGTCATTCAAATTATCTGAATCAGAATTGTTTCAAAAAACAACTCAAGTACATTATATCCATTTGTTTCAATACAGTGTTATATGTACTATATGCATGTAGTGTGTGTGTATATATATGTGTGCATATATATATATATACTGTATATAATCAATATTGGTTTGTAATAAGAATTATGATAGAATATTGTCACATAACCAAGGAACAAATGAAATTTGCAAGCAAGAAGTAATTTCAAGAATAAATCTGAGTTCTAGTCTTTCCTCAATATTGACAATATTATTGCCATTTGACTAGCAAAATGAGACTGCATAAAGACTGTATAATCAGTAAGGGTAGAGCTGCCTCTAGTGATGTGACCATTATGTCCTAGCCATTCATGTTTGTGATCAACATCTATACATTTGAAATTAATAATAGCTGATATTTTTATCGTGCTTTCTGTTATCACATTTGATCTTCACAATATTCCATGTAGTAGGTACAATTATCCCATTTTGCAGATCAGAAAATTGAGATTTAATACAGTTAACTAATTTGCTCAGAGTCTCAGCTATTGAGTGTCTGACATGATTTCAGACTCAGGTCTTCTGTCCTCCAGGTCCATCACTTTTTCCACTATACTGTCTCTCAGTGACCACCTCTTGACTAACACACATTTCACTTCTATTTGTATCTCAACATTCAGTACATTGAAAAACTTTTTTGTGTATATGATGCTGTTGTCTGGAATTTTAAAATTAATGTATCAGTATTATTTTCTATATGTCAATATACTCTGACTCCCCTGGAGATCTACCATGTCACATTGAACAAGGTCCTCAGTCATTCCAGGTTAATGGAGAAAAGACTCGAAAAGTAGATTTTAGGAGATGGCTGACAGTGTCAAATTAGGCATAAGTCCAAAGTTTTAACATTAAGAATTTTCAAATGTAGAAACCTTGTTTAAATTGTAAAAATGCTCAGTATAATAAAGTAACTGTATGTGAAGAGCATAAGACAGCCCAGATTGTTTAACATAAAAACTCCAAACCAATCACCATCAATTGTTTCATCCCTTCCCTTCTGCTCATAGAATTTTATAAAGAGAAGCTACATAGCCTCGATATTGAACAAAATAAGAGGGTAATGGATGCACAGGAAATGCAGATAATTGACAAAATTAATCACTCAGTACTTCCTTTAAATGCCTTCTTGCATCACATCATCTACCTCCTCTCACGTACTTTTCCTTGTGATTCCAACCTCCCATCTTTAGTTGAAAGATTCTGTTGAATTATTTCCCTAAGGTGTGAGGAGGTTGATTCTCTCAGTGTTATAGTTGTAGGAGGTGTAGTTTAACTTGTTACCTAAAGCTGTGATTATTGTATGTCATATAATCCTGGGTCATTTTGAAGGTGTTTTGGAAAAGAAACCATCAGAGATTTTTCATGTGTGGAACTTTTTCTTTCTCTCTCTAATTTTAGCTATGTGCTCAGAGTTTGATATTTTCAGTAATACTTTTGAAACAATATCTGAAACGGAGTGGAATCCAGCAACAAAGCTGAATCAGGTAACACAAATAGTGTGATACAGAAGCTGTTATGTTACTACATTATATTGTGTTATTTTTGTAAGCATATTATTGGCATACAGTTTTAAGGATAAATCTGGGCTGTTATTAAGTCTTTACTCAGTATTGACAATATTGTGACTATTTGACAACCAGAACAAATCCACCTAAATCCAAGTATACATCAGTAAGGGCAGAGCTGCTTTTAGCGCTATCACTTACATATCCTACCTTAGTGGTTCCTTTTTGGTTTGACAAGACCACACACATGATGTACTAGTGGGGCTACCTAATTATATAACTTCCCTTCACTCCTCACTCCCACTCCTTGGTCAAAGGACTTTTGCAAATTAAGTCTGTTATCCCTGGTTTGCTATTAACTGTACCAGGACTTGTCGTTCTGACCTTTGGCAGAATATTCAACTCTAAATCTAGAAATAGACCATTCTTTCCTGATCTATAAAACACTTTTTTGAGTATTCTATGCTATCAGTGAATTTGGTGTAACTTCTAAATAAAGGAAGATTCTTTAGTATAACTTATGTAGGTTGTAGAAAGAGTTTTTGTTTTCTTGTTTTAATTTGTAAAATCTACCCATTCTGTCCCTTAGTAAATAGTAATAATTATAATAATAGCATTAGTATATTGCTTTAAGGTTTGAAAAGTGTGGACATGTGATCAAAATTTTATGGTAAGCAGGTATAAGAAAATGAGGTTCTGTCGTATTCTGGTTCATCTTGAAATAACAATCCCATAGTAGCTATTTAAGTACAGCTAAGTGAAACAGTGGAAAGAATGGAAAAGAGGAGGAGATTAGAAAGCCTAAAAGGCCTGGCCAGTGGAACTCTGTAGTAATCATGAGTAACAAAGTAATACAGTGAGAATCTAACATTATTTCCCTGAGAAATAAATTTTGCCTTATAAAATATCAATATTTCATGCTATGTGTTTTAAAATGTAAGTTCTCAGCTGAAAAAATAATGGATCCCATCAAGTGTCTCAGGAAACTGTCGATTTCATTTAATTGTACTATATATTTTGTAGTACTTACCAAACAGTGTTTTTCTAGATTCAGGAACAAGATTTATTGGATTCAGTTGAACTTTGTGAAACAATAATATCAGAAAAGGTAGGTTGAAAAGTGTGCTTTGTGAAGTTGTATATTTCTTGTGAATTGTTTTTTGAATTTTTGTTTGTTTATAACTTTACCCATATTCCTCTGACAGTGAGCTTCATTTAAAACATACCATATGCATGAGAAAAACTATTTATGTGTGATAATCTGATCTTTCAACAGCCTATCTTTTTATATCAACTTCATTAGCATCAGGAGCATCTTCTGTATTCCCAGAACCTAGCAGTGCTCTATGATTATATGATTGTCAGGATAGACAGAATTTTGGGTAAACAGAAAATATAGCATGAGTAGAGATAAAAGTCAAAGTTTTAGAAAGAGTCCAGATTTTCAGTGGAATAGTCAAAGGATGAAGTATTATGCTGGTGTAGCATTAATAAGATTGAACTGAGGGAAAAGTGGTGATGTCCTATGTTTTAATTGATCTAAAATGCTTTAGAAATGTGTTATCCTAGTAAATATTCAGGTTTGACTGAGTTAGAATTTTGACTGCATTTTCAAAGAATTTTATTATGGTTCAGTTTGTGGATTGCAGTATTGTTGAACAAACTTTCACCTTTGAAACAGTTTGGTTCCACAGATATTTAGTCCTTACAATGCTTTTCAGGCAAAAAGCTTAAAAGGTAATTTGGGAGATAGGACATATATCTAAATAAATATGAAGCACTATGCAAAAGAATGTGATACAATTTGAGGAGAAATAAATTTCAGCAGAAGATAAAGCTTTGTGAAAGGGGTGGACTTTAAACTGGGCCTTCAAAGGAAGGAATGATTTCGACGGATGGACATGCAGGCAGAACTGTTCCATTCTCTGAAGGTCATAACCTGGATGTTGTACTGGGTTCCTTATCTCCTTACTTTACATATCCAATCAGTTGCCAATGTAGCAGTTTTTACCACCACAGTTTCTCCTACATCTCACCTTCCTGCATCCACACAGTAACCACTTTCGTTTAGACCTCGTCACCTTTCACCTAGGTTATTTCAACAGTCTCCCGGATTGGCCCTCTGTTTCATGTCACTCCCCACTACTCACTGCTGCCAAAGTGATTTTTTTTTTCAGGCGATTGGGGTTAAGTGACTTGTCCAGGGTCACACAGCTAGCAAGTGTCAAGTGTTTGGTCTGAGGCCAGATTTGAACTCAGGTCCTCCTGACTTCAGGGCCGGTGCCTTATCCACTGTGCCACCTACCTGCCCCCCAAAGTGATTTTTGATCCCTCCATGTAAGGATTTAAAAACCTCGAGGGACAGAGTTTCTGGAAAAGTAATAATCAATTTATTAATTAGACTATCTAAATCAGTAAATTGATGATCAGTAGTTTCTCTCCAAAAACCAAACACAAAATCATGTAAAGGCTGAAAGCCTTAAATACTTTTTTAAAAGGGAATGCCCCGGGGGCAGCTGGGTGGCGCAGTTGATAGAGATCCAGCCTTGGAGTCAGGAGGACCTGAGTTCAAAAACGACCTCAGACAGTTGACATTTACTAGCTGTGTGACCTTGGGTAAGTCACTTAACCCCAATTGCCTCACACCCCCCACCCAAAAAAAAAAGAATGCCCCTGACAAATGAAAGTCAACCCTGATTGGTGAACGTTTAATGAGGAGGTAGGCTAGGACCTTCATCTCCCTCTGCTTGATCATGAAACTCAGACACCTCCAGCAATCTGTATTGTGGTATCCAGAATCCATCTCCATCCAAACCATATAGTTTTCTCCTTCATGAGCTGGATCACCCTAAATTCTAATGGAGAGGTGCAAGGACAAGGGCTGTTCTCCTTGGGGCAAGAACCCACCCAGAGGATTCTGTTTACATTCTGAACAGAAGTAAGGTCTCCTAATTAGGTGGGGTCTGGCACAAGATTGAGGGTTAGGGCAGTCTCATCAATCAGTCATTACTTTCAGAGACTGACTGACCTTCTACAGGGTCTGGGCCCTAAATGAAAAAGAAATAAAGGAGAAAAAAGCCTAGATCCTAATTTAATAATTGCTTGTTAATGTAAAGGAAAAATAATTTCTCTCACTCCAAATGCTAGTGCCCTCCTTCCCAAACTAACATGTATGCTAGTACTTTATACATATGTGTGTATGTATATGTATGCATTCACTTTATGCTATATGCCTTTTGTTTGTACTCTTTGTCTCCACCATTAGAATGTAAACTCAATGTGATTAGCAATTGTTTTATTCTTTGTACACATCTCCAGTGCCTAGCACAGCTCCTGGCTTCTTGTGGACCATTCTGTCCAGGGGGTTTTCTTGGCAAAGATACTGGCATGGTTTGCCACTTCCTTCTCCAGTGGACTAAAGCAAACGGAGGTTAAAGGACTTGCCCAGGATCACATAGATAGCTAGTTTCTGAGGCCAGATTTGAACTCAGGTCTTCCTGACTCCTGGCTTATAGTAGGTGTTTAATAAATAATTGTTGATTGATTGATGAGACATCTGCATAGTAGAACCACTAACATTGTTGTCATTATGCTTGCATTAACTTAAAATCTTGATTTGTGCTTCAGCAATACATGTTACTTGTTGACTAAGGAACTCTATTTAGAGGAATGGAATAAATAAGACAGAGCAAAAAAAGAAATGACCTATAAATATATAATTTCTTAGAGATGGAAAGCAAAATATAGGAGTTGGGGATATAGGAGACACAAATTAGCTTAAGGTGAAATTGCAAATCATGGTAGAAACAGGTGACAATTATGGATTCCTGATTTGTAGCCCAGCTCTCACTCTTAAGTGAAAGTCTGATTTTTTTTTTCCTCCATAGGAGACTGTGCAGAATGAGTTGAATTCACTGCGTGCTAACTTCGATAATCTGGTATTAGATTATGAACAACTACAAAGAAAAAAGACCGAAATGGAATTGAAATTAAATGAAAAGCTTGAGTTAGATGAATTTGTGACTCTGGAAGTGCAAACTATAAAGGAACAGGAGGTAAGAAATAATGAAATATTAAATATAATGAAATGTGGAGATTTCTGTCATTCGTTCTTAGGATTTGAGGCACTGATGATCTTTCTGCATATAAATGATACTATTTAAAGCATTCATGGGAAAACAAAATTTCATATTGGTGCTTCATGTAGTAGTTCAGTTTGGGGCTTTGATATATTTTGCCAAATAATTCACAAGGAAAACTTTTCCCATCAATATTTTAACTTGAGTATGGCCAAGATTTTGCTTGGTGCCTACTTGACTTAAATTCCCCCTCTGAATTCAATCCAAATCAAAATATTTGAATAGCACTTGTTTATATGAATAGAAACTATTAATAAAACTATTCTTTAGTAGAATATATTAAGTAATTGGTATTGATATCTTGAAAGAAATTTTCTTGTCTTTTCAAAAGCTGTTGTGATAATTTGCTGCTAATTAGCATTGAATAATTTAAGAGGAAAAATCTTCAAACTTTTTGGTATTTCCTTTATAAACCAATATTTCCTAGTGCATCTAAATTGCCTAGACTGCAGTATAAACTTGAAATGATAAAATATTTGAATTTGTTATATTTTGAATGTGATACAAAATTTTTATGTTTGTGATATGTAGAAAGAATGACTGTTATACCTTAAGTAGTGACATCTTTGCTGTGCATTTCATAAGACAAAAACAAGCCCACCCAATCCTGCTTTTTGAATTAATATATTGGGGGGTATAAAATGTAATATATTTATTATTTATTGTCACACAGAATTAATGATGGTGGCAAATTTATGAATTAAAAATTTTTATTTCACTAATAGATTATGTGCTGCTTCTGTTACACAGTGTTTTCTCCATAACTTTGTGATTTTCCCCTACAATCATTTGAATGATTCAGTGACATGACTTTTAGTCATTCTTTTTTGGTCAGGCAATCAGGGTTAAGTGACTTGCCCAGGGTCACACAGCTAGTAAATGTCATGTGTCTGAGGCTGGATTTGAACTCAGGTCCTCCTGACTGCAAGGCCAGAACTCTATTCACTGCACTACCTAGCTGCCCCCAATGTGACTTTTATTTATTTATTTACTTTTTATTTTTAGGCAATTGGGGTTAAGTGACTTGCCCAGGGTCACACAGCTAGTGTCAAGTGTTTCGTCTGAGGCTGGATTTGAACTCAGGTCCTCCTGACTTCAGGGCCGGTGCTCTATCCACTGTGCCACCTAGCTGCTCCCTCGACATGACTTTTGTAATTTGAATCTCTACTTTTGCTTCCTAAAAAAGATATCCCATATGATTATCTTGACTAATTGCAAACTTTTTTTCTTTATACTGGATATCTTAGTTAGTAGGAAGGAAGGGGCAGCTAGGTGGCACAATAGATAGAACACCAGGGCTAGAGTCAGGAAGATCTGAATTCAAATCCAGCCTCAGACACTTACTAGCTGTGTGACTCTGGGCAAGTCACTTAACCCTGTTTGCTTCAGTTTCCTTTTCTGTAAAGTGATCTGGAGAAGGAAATGGCAAACCAGTCCAATATCTCTGCCAAGAAAACCCCAAATGGGGTCACAGAGAGTCGGACACAACTGAAAACAGTTAAAAAATAGCAGGTGCCAATTACTGTGCCAAGCACTTTACGAAGGCTACTTCAACATTGTACGTGGCAACAGCAACTTGTGCAGTGATCAGCTATAAATGGCTTAGCTCTTCTCAGCAATACAGTGATCCAAGACAATTAATTTCAAAGGACTCATGATGGGAAATGCTATCCACATCCAGAGGAAGAACTATGGAGTCTGAATACAGATCAAAGCGTACTATTTTCACTTTATTTGTTTGCTTGGTTTTTTCTTTTCAGTCTGTTTCTTCTTTCACAACATGACTAGTATAGAAATAATGTTTTGCATGGTTACATACACACACACAAACACACACACACACACACGTGCACGTGCACACACACATACACACACACACACACACACACACATATATATAGATAGATAGATATAAAACCTATGTAAAACTCTTTGCTGTCTTAGAAAGGAAGGAGAAAAATTTGGAACTCAAAAAAATTTTTACATGAATGTTAAAAGTTGTCTTTACATGTAATTGGAAAAAATAAAATAGTTATTAAAAAAAACAGCAGCAAGTAAACCAGTAAAAACCTATTATCTCATCTGATCCTCACAACTACCCTGGGAGGTATGTCATTAACCCTCTTTTACAATTGAGGAGGCTGAGGGAAAAAGCAATGAAATAACTTGTCCAGGGTCACATAGCTAGTAAGTGTCAGAGGCTTGATTTGAACTTAGATCTTCTTGACTCCAGTCCTAGCAATCACCACTTAGAACCACCTTGCCGCCTGGGCTATTACGATGAATATCACATCTTTATTTAGGCTGTCAGTTTATTTTTCATTTTCTGCATGTGAGAAGCAAAATATTACAGGCGAGTACTATTCCAAAGGAAACTTTTCTTCCAAATTTAGAAACATTCTTAACCTTTTCAAAAATTTGAATATCTTTTTTTTAAAATTTAGTTCTTTATTAGCAACCAAAGCATTTTGTTAGACAGCAGCTTAAATCTAGATAAAAGCAGTCCTAAATTCAAGGAGGTGAAGCGAAGAGGTGGAGCCAGATTCTTACTTGTTGCTAGTATTCAGTATATAAGGCTAACCAAAGTATCACTAAATATAATTTGTTGTTAGTGAACTTTGTCCAGAAAGCAGCAGAAAGTGTCTTGTGGTCCTTTCATTAGAATCTTCCTTTAATTGGTGACTATTTGTGATAATGAAATATACCTAGGGAAACTTGAGACTCTCTCTCCCTTTTTGGATAGTTGTAAGTTAATGTCATTTGCAGATTTAATTATTTGGACAGTTCACATTTTGTCTGAATATGAGAATTTTGAGATTTATGATACCATAACCAAAATACAGAGTAGTGTCCCAGAATCTTTGAGGTACCACGTTAATTCAGGAATGTTGGGAAATGAAAAGTCAAAATACCTTTCCTGAGTTTCCTATAGATGAATTTGGAACCCGGAGTTACAATACCTCCTTTGCTCTGTGCACGCCACCTGGGGCAAGTGGCTGTTCTATTTGATGAACTCTTCCTGCTGCTATAGATATGTGGCACTAGGGCTGAAGAGCTAAGAGGCTAGACAGTACCCAATGTAGCAACCCCTAAGCTCCCCCCCCTCAAAAAAACCCACCCACAGTCTTTTCTAAAAAGTTTTTTAAAAAAGTATAAAGCTGGCCTTATAGTCAGAAATATACCTCAGTTCAAGTCCAACCTCAGACACACACTAGTGGTGTGACCATGGACAAGTCCTCTGAGTATACCAGGCAACTTTCTAAGACCATAAATTACATGATTTGTTGATTTGTATCGGTGGATGGAACTTCCATACCAAGAGTTCCCTACACTGATGAAAGCACAAATTTGGACTGGATCACTGTCTTTACCATAAATTTGTTCAAAGAAAAGACAGTGACATTGAAATTAAGATTACTAGTTGTCTATCACTTTTCCATCCTCTGGAAAGAGCTATACTAATTTGCTACATACTACCAATATTGTGGCTTTATTGGTGGCATATCTTGCTGGGTTGGGTTTTTTTCCCTCCATAGCTGAGGCCTGTTTGAAGACTAAGCTGGGTCAAATAATTGTTGTTCTTCTAGATTTTATATCCTATAATTCTTAGTTAATATATTGATAACTACTGTTTAATACTCCATAGTCCTATCTTTTTTTACTTTATTGCTTATTCAGCTGAGTACAGTTAGCTAATGACATTTCTTGGCTATAGGTAGATAGATTTTTGTTGGAGAGGTTTACCATTTCTTTCTCCAGCTCATTTTACAGATGAGGAAACTAAGGCAAACAGGGTTAAGTGACTTGCCCAGTGTCACACAGCTAGTAAGTGTCTGTGGCCAGATTTGAACTCACAAAGATGATTCTTCTAACTGCAGGTCTGACACTGGGCCACTTAGCTTCCCGAGAGGGAGACAGAGACAGGCAAACAGATAGAGAGTAAGAGAAGAGAACAGGAGAAAAGAAGAGGAGAGAGAATCTTTAGCTAGCTATTCTGGTGGCATATCTCCTAATAAATCTGAAATGCAAACTGCAACATGTAATTTTATTTTGCCTGTATAGTCATACCAGGAAATAAGCAATTAAATGTTTTCTCAGATAACGTTTTATGCTGTTGCTGCCTACATATAATACTTAGGACTATTTGAGGATAAAGTCTTTTGTGCCTTAGAATGCACAGCCCTATTTTCTTTTAACCCCTACAACAAGGGCATGTCTGAAGAGAAAAATGAGCAAGTGGCCTCTCACAGTTCCAGTTCTCATATTTTATTATTCAAAATCAATAATACTATCTTCAGTAAAAGCTAAAGTCTTTGCTTTAGTTGACTTGCTTGTACATTTTGTGCTTAAATTGTCTTTTGTTTTCCTTTGATTCTTTCAGAATGAACTAAATTTAAAATCCCAGCTGCTCAAAGAAAAGGAAGAACAAATCATGGAGCTACAGAAACTTTTAGAATTACGGAGGGTAGAAAATATGAAAATGGACTTCTCTACTTCAGTGGTAAAAAAAAAAATTAACATTGTATGATTGTGTAGCAATAGATGTGCATAATCTGTCAACAAAACATCACTTGTGGGATTAGGATTCACTTGAATGTTATTTTGCAGGATTAATTTGAATGTCAGTTTTTGTCTGTCACTAATATTTATGTGAAGTTTGACTTCTTTTTGAAGTCAAGGAAATGTAATCTATTTTTCTGAAGTGCTGAAACTGTGTGAGTGTGGAACAGGTCACATGTCATCCCATATATCAGACTACCTCTATTGCTATTATCAGTAATAAGTGAAAATTATCATTAGCGAATTCTCTAATTACAAACAATTTGAGTATTCTGCATAGCGAGTTGCTACTTTTCTTTACTTTCTCATTACATCTGTATCAATGTCAGTGAGCCACGTCTCCCCCTCGCTATACAGTGTTGGCCTCTTCTAGTTTACCAAACTCTCCCATTTTCTGGTAGTACAGTTGAAGCAATTTGCCTTTCATTCACCTTACTACATTGTCTTTCCCCAGTGTGGTTTGGCAAAAAGAATACCACACTGGAAGTCACTTGACCTGAATGGTCATTTGGATTTTGCTGCCTGCTAGCTATGTGATCTTGGCCAGGTCACTATTTCTCTAGGCCTCAGTTTTCCTATCAGCAAATGAGATTGACTAGAGGATTTTGAAGGTCTTTTTCCCACTGCCAATATTCTATAAGACTAGAATGGAAAGTTTTCTGTGGGAACTAGTAGCCATATTAGATTAAATCTTAGTGGTTCCATGCCTGAGAATAATATGAATCAGCTGGTTATACTCCTTTAAGATGAATTAAGTGAGCCAGCATTATATGTAACAGATAAACTAGTGGCCTCTCCATTAAGATCAGGAATAAAAACTATGAATGAGACAGCCAGGTGGCACCGCCAGACTGGAGTTAGGAAGACCCGAGTTCACATCTGGCCTCAGACATTTACTAGCTGTGCAACCCTTCGCAAGTCGCTTAACTCTATTTGCCTCAGTTTCCTCATTTCAAAATGCATTGGAGAAAGAAATGGCAAACCACTCCAGTATCTTCACCCAAAGCGGATCATGAAGAGTTGGATGCTACTGAAACACCTGAACAACCGAAAGACTAAAAATGTCTATTATCACTACTACTATTCATTATAGTGCTAGAACTGTTAACCATAACAATAAAATAAGAAAAAGAAATTGAAGGAATAAGCAAAGGCAAAGTGGAAACAGAACTAGTTTCCTATTGTAGATGGCATGATGGTTTACTTAGAGAACCCTAGAGACTTAACTAAAAGATTAATTGAAATGAAACCTTCCACAAACTTGTAAGGTGTAAAATAAATGGACATAATTGATCCACAGTTCTATATATTATCAAGGAAACCTTTTAAGATAACTACAGATTGCATAAATACTTGAGAGTCTATCTACCAAAGTATACATAGAAACTATATGAATATAGCTACAAAACACTTTGTGAAAAACAGAACTAAATAATTCAAGGTATATTAATTGCTTATGGGTAAGCCTGCCAATATAATTAAAATGATAATGCTACCTAAATTTATCTATTCAGTACCATACTAATAAAAATATCAAAGGATTACTTTACAGAGCTAGAATAAATAATAATAATATTCATCTAGATGAACAAGAGTTCAAGAATCTCCAGGGAAATAATGAAAAAAAAAGTGAAGAAAGGTAACTTAAGTAGTACCAATTCTCAAAATATACTACAAGCAGTATAGTCTTCAAAACTATTTGGAACTGGTTAAAAAGTAGAGAAGTTAAATCAGTGGAACAGATTACATGTACAACATGCAGAAGAATTCTAACACAGCATAGGGTTTAATAAACCTAAAGTCTCCAGCTGCTGGGTAAGGACTCACTATTCAACAAAAACTGCTGGAAAAGCAGTCCAACAGAGATTAGGTTTAGACCAACACCTCATACAATATACAAAGATTAGCGCCCAGGGGATATGTAACTTAGAGATGAAAGGTCATATCATAAACAGAGAAGATAAGCAAAGAAGAAATTCCCTATTTGTATATGTCATATTTATTAATCGAAGACTGCCTGAGCAAGCAAAGGACAGAGAAGATCATGGAAGATAAAATGGACAATTGTGATTATCTATAATTGAAAAGATTTCATGCAAACAAAGCTCATGCAGCTAAAATACAAAGAGAAACAGTTAACTAAATTTCTCTGATAAAGGTTTCACTTCCAAGCTATGTGAGAAATTGATTCAAATTTATATGAACAAGAGCCATTCTTCAGTTTTAAAATGGTTGAAGGATGTGAACAGGCAGTTTATAGAAGGAAGACATTCAAAATATAAATAGCTATATGGGGGAAGTACTCTAAATCATTAATAATTAAAGAAATAGGTTCCACTTCACATTCTCAGATTGGCAAAGGTCACAAAAAAGAAAAATGACATGTTGGAGGGACTGTGGCAAACCATGTCCATTAGATGCACTGTTGGTCGAGTTATGAATTGGTATAGCCACTGTGGAAAGCAATTTAGTTCTGTGACCAAAAGTAACTAAACCACCTACACCCTTTGACCCAGCAAAACCTATATTAGACCTATTCCTCGTAGGGACGAAAGAAAGAAGAAGAAAAAACATCAGTGTACAAAAATATTTGTAGCAGCTCTTTTTTGTAGTAACAAAGAACTAGAAACCAAGGAGGTACACATCAAGTGGTGAATGGATGAATAAATTATATAAATGTAATGTCATGGTCTGATGCCATAGGAAATGATGAAAAGGATAGATCAGAAAAAACCTAGAAAGATTTTTATGAACTGATGATAGAACCAAAACAATCAGTACAATATCAACTCTGTATAAGACAAATAACTTTGAAAAACTTGATCACTCTGATTAATGCACTGAACAGACATTCTAGGGGACTGATAATGAACTGTGCTTCCCATCTCTTGACAGTAATGTGATAAATTCAATATGCAGATTGAGAAAAGCTTTTGGGGGCTCTTGGGCAATGAAGGAATTTGTTTCGCTTGATTCTGCATATTTGTTATTTGATTTGAGGTTTTTTGGGGGGTTTGGTTTGTTTTTAAATGGGGGCATCAGAGAAAGTTTAAATGCTCATTAATTGAGAGATAAAATGAAATGAAAAAACAAAAGGAGAATAAGAATAACTATAATACCTATCTCACACATAGATTTATCATGAGGCCCCTATGTGGTACAGTGGATAGAACACTGGGCCTGGAATCAGGAAGAGCTAAGTTCAGATCTTGGCTTAGATACTTACTAAATATGTGACCCCAGGCAAGTCATTTAACCTCATCTGCCTCAGTTTTTTTATCTTTGAAATGGGCATAATAATGGCATCTACCTCCCGGGGTTCTAATGAAATAATTGTAGAGCACTTAGCACATAGTAAGTGCTACGAAAATGTTAGTGATTATGGGCAATAAAGTGCCTCAAAACTTTAAATGATCAGATAGATGTAATCTATAATTTTGTCGATGTATGCATGGTTGACATCTCTGTTCTTCCAGGAAAATCATGAGAAGTTATATGAAGAACTGAAGCATTTAAAGCAATCTCTCCATGATACTGAGACCATAGCCCTGGATGCCAAGAAAGAAGCAGCATTTCTTAGAAGTGAGAATCAGGATCTGAAAGAAAAAATGGTAAGTGGTTTTTTTTTTTTCATTAACAATTGTGGTGTCATGTTTTAATGATGATTAGTATTATTATGACCATTGATGTTCTGTTTAATAGGAGGAACTTTCAAGTAGGTGCAAGCAGCTGGAAAAGGAAAATCATCAGTATCAAAGTCAGCTGGAAGAGAGAAAAGACACTTTCAAAAGGAGGCAGGCTGATCTAGAGAGAGAGTTACAATCTGCTTTTAATGAAATAACCAAACTGACTTCCATTATTGATGGCAAATATCCAAAAGGTACTTTTAAACTAATCATTATATTTTATACTTTTCTTTATAAAAGGGAATTTTGTAAACAAGTATGTCTTGGGTTTAAGAACTGTATTTCAGTCTTTTTTTAACTGAAAAAAATATCGCACCCCATTTTCAGGTTTCCATAGTGTTTTAGTCTGATTTTTAAAAATTGAATTTAATGGAATAGTTATGTGACTTAACATGTGGTATTATGGCTTGAAGTGAGGAATATGTAATGATAATATATTTGTACAGATAAATCAGGCCAGACCTAGAAAGTGTTGATTTCATAATTGTTGAAAAACTGAACTGCCTCTTACTGTGTACAACCCATATTGAACTTTTCCTTTAAAAATCTGGTATTTTGATATTATATCTCTTGCCTTCTCAATGGAAGGAGGAAGGAATGGAGAGAGGCAAAAAATGTGGAACGAAAAATAAATTAAAATCTGATATTATTGTGCTGGTGATGAGAACAGATCCATTAAATATCTTTATTTCCAAAACTCATTCCATCAAAAAAAAGTTACATTTGTTTTTTAATTCACCAAAATTTTTTTAGGTTTTCTCCTTGCCGTGGAATTGGAAAGAAAAGTTAAAGATCTCCAAAAAGACTTGGATAAAGAGATTGAAGAAAATGCAGCTTTGCAAAAAGAAATTAACATACTGTCTGAATTGAAATCTTTACCTACTGAGCTAGAAATTCTGAGGAAAGAGGTAAATATTTCAAAAGAAGGGATAATTTTTCAAAAGTTTTATTTAAAGTCCTTTACCATAGTGCTTTGACTTCTGGGATATGGCTTATTATAGTGATAAGCGGGTATTAGATATGAATCCTATCTACAAAAATGTAGTTTATCCTCTGGTTTTTAACTAGGCAGAACTCATGTTATCAGCTGAAGTAGAGAAATGTTTTGCTAGTGCACTTAGCAGATGCCTATATTATGTTCCTTCCTGAATATTGTTTTCTGCACAATTTCCAATTTTTTGTGTTTGGACAAAGCTCTACTTGTTTTCTCTTAGACTTTTTTTTTTTGACTTCTAACCCTATCGCTGTTGGAGTAAAGGGAGGTGGAGGAAGAAGTATGGTGAAAAGGAAGTATTCTATGTAATGGGCTATAATCTAATATATATTTTGCAAGCTAGTGGACAGTTTTCCAGGTTTATAGGTTGTTTTTGTTGCTGAACTATCTATAAAGATAAAGAGACACAGTTTGGATAATGGGGCCTTTTGTTCTATTTCTATCTTATGTATTTTATCTATCTTTCATCTATTTTTATGGCTCCAACAATATAGTGAGGATTGATGAGTTAAGTGTACCTAATTCTGAAATAGATTTCCAAAGTACAGTGCAATTTAACTAACATTTCTTAAATCTCATTTTATTGGTAGAGAGTTGAAAAATCTGAAGAGCTGGATTTGATAATGGCAGAAAAGGATAAACTTCTTACCGAAGTAGTTTATAAAGACAATAGGCTTCAAGAACTACTTGATGAAATTGAGAAAACCAAAGAAGAGCTAGTGGCTTCCCAGTCAAACCATGAAACCACCACTCAGGAATACCAGGATTTCAAACGATACAATGGAGAGTTGGAACAGAATTATTTTACTATGCTTGAAGAGATGGAGAAAATGAAACAGCAGATTATAACTATATCAGAAGAAGCTCATGAAGTTGTTTTAGATTTGGATGATTTGGTTAGTGAACCGAGCATCAAGGTGAGTGAATTCTCTCCTTTTGCAAGAAAATCTGTTGCCTCCTATTATCCTACTATCCTATTATTCCGTGTTAGGTCATAGGATGACCTTGGGTTCTCAAAGGCTGTGAAGGTTGTGCACAAACTACTATGTCCAACCAGACTGGAAAGGCTTCAGCTATGTCTCAGTAATAGATGTCATGTTGTTAAATAACCCAGCTACACTTAGAGGTTCAATTTAGACTGAGCTCCAAGGGATAACATTTTTTGGCCATAGAGCAACTCTTAAAGGTTGTTCCGGCTGTAGTAAGATTGTAGCTTTTGTTGGCAGAGGGAGAACTTCCAGAATCAAGAATATTAGAAGAATTAATGAATTTGGATTCATGTTATAATTTTCCACTCTTTTACTGACGTCCCATGCTTTTTAATTCCATTTGTAAAGCTTCCTCAAAAAGTCCATCGAAAAACCCTTGAACAAGAAAAACTTCTCGAAGTGAGAGAACTTTGTAGGGCTCAGCAGAAGTTGGAAGAGCAGCTCAATAGTGGGGATTCTGGGCTGAGGACCGTAGAAATGGAGAAGTTGTTACTTACAGCGAAACCTCATGAGAGTCTTGAAGGAAGACCTGGTACATATGAAAAAGATGCTCTAGAACAACCTCAAGAGACCTTAGAGAGAGAGAAAGACCAGCTCAGGAAAGATTCTCAGGATGACACGAACTTGGTAAGAGAAAGGATTTGGATTGCATTATGAACTGAAATATTGGGGTCCATAAAATTGTTTTATAGTTTCATATTTTTCTTGTAGAAATTGTTTCTGTCATTTGTAATCTTTTGATAAAGAACGCAGGTACCCAGGAGGAACTTAGTAATGCTTCTGAATCTCTGAAATGTCAGGAAATTATGAACACCTCCAGCATTCCCGCAAGAGAGTCTGCTGATTCAGATGTTCGGGGAACCCAAGAAGAAATACTTCATGTATTACAAGGAAAAGTAAAATGCATTGTTCTGCATTTATTGTCTATTTAGATGGAGAGCCCTCCTTTGAATTCATTAGATCAGAATTCATTACAGGTGTTTGCTTTATTCAGCTTTTTTTTTTAAAGGCAGTTGGGGTTAAGTGACTTTCCCAGGGTCACGCAGCTAGTAAGTGTCAAGTGTTTGGTCTGAGGCCGGATTTGAACTCAGGTCCTCCTGACTTCAGGGCCCGTTCTTTATCCACTATGCCACCTAGCTGCCCCTTTATTCAGCTCTTTAAAAAAAATAAGTTCCTTCCTTGTACTAGGCCCGCTGGTAGGTTCTGAGGATACAGAGATTAAAAAATGAAATAGTCCCTGCCCTTAAAATCCCCGCTCATTTGACTACAGTTATATGCCACAGGCTGATATTAGCTCTACTTAATAAAAATTCTTTTGTTTCATTTTTGTCATGTCATGAAAATCTAATTGCTAAATATTTTAAGCAGACCTCTCACCTTCATATCATTTTCAGTTATTTTTATTTTTAAAATATGTCTTTCTTTTCCTCACAAATGGCACTTGGTACCTTTGCCTTTGCACTGGCTATCCCTCATGCCAGAAATGCCCTCCTTTTCACCTGCTTTTTTGAGGAGAAAAGTTTGGGTCTTTGAAGTTTCCTTCAAAACTTACCTCATATGTGTACATTTACATGTCGTCTCCCCCAGTATAGGACATAAGCTCCTTGAGGATAGAAATTATTTGATATTAATAAATGTTTTTTAAAGATTACATTTTTCCATTGAGAGGCTAGGTTCATTCTTTGTGGATGGTTTTGTTTATAGCAAAAACAAATGATGAAAAAAACCCAAATGATGGCAAATTACATTCATTATTGCACCAATCTAACAATACTTGTGGCTATCAGAGAAATAAAGTCAGTGATTACATCTGCTCAATATTGTCACAACTTTACATCTGGCCAGTGTAGAGATCATATGCTTCACTGTATTATCATTTGGCAGACACTGAGTTTACCAGAAGCTCTCATGTTAGTTCTCGGTTTAGCTTTGGGTAATGAGGACTTATATTAAGTTTATGGATAAAGAATTTTTTTAGCCATGCCTTGCTCCAAAAGCTGTATGTTAACCAAAGGATTTATCAAATCATATTTTTCTGGGGGCAGCTAGGTGGCGCAGTGGACAGAGAACTGGCCCTGGATTAAGGAGGACCTGAGTTCAAATCCTGCATCAGACACATAACATTTACTAGCTGTGTGACCCTAGGCAAGTCACTTAACCCCATTGCCTAGCCAAAAAATAAAAATTTTTTAAAAATCATATTTTTCCATTGTAATTTTGAAAATATATCATTAGCCCCAACGCAATTGTTCTTATCATATAACAAAAATTTTACTTTAAGGATAATTCTGCCTTTATAATGAACTACCTGTGTGAATTTGGTTTTCTCCATCTCTTAGAGAAAAGGAGAGATAAAAATAAGTCAAATCTATGCACATCTTTGTACAATCAAGCAAAGATTGTATACTTTATTAAGTGGCTACTGTTGTTATCGGGTATTTTCTTCCTCAGGGCATATATCATGCTATCCATGACTCTTCATCTTGTACTTTCTTGCCCATGTCCATCCGCATCTACTTACTAAAGGATGCCCATAGTGTTCTGCTACAAGCCATCCACTAAGTCTTGTAATATTTCTTAGATACCAGTGAAGTAGTTGGGCTCTACATTCATTATCTCTAACTTTCACCACAGCATAGATCCTACTTCTACTCACCTCATTCACGTCCTTGGTGATATCTTTTGCAAGCAAATCACTGTCAGCAATATGTTGCAGCCTACTTAGACCAGCCATGCAGCTATCCATTCTTCAGGTCACCCACAATGTTGAATCTTCCAAAATTATGGTCCCAGGATTTGCATCCCCAGAATAATAATGGTGTTTAAAAGATGGATTTTTTTGTCAGACAGCTTGTGATCATTGAAAATGATATGTAGCTCCTCCAATGAAATGCAACCCATTCTCACCCTCCTATTTAATACTGTTCCAAAGACATCACCTTCTACAATCCTCATCCAAGATGATTCCTATAAAAAGCACAGAGAAAAGAAAATTAAGTTAAGTCCCTTTTTCCTGAGAGATTTCATTTAAGTGCATACACTATTTCTCTAAATATTTAGCAGAACTTGTAAGGGTGAAGAACTAGTATGAATTCTTTTTTGGACAGGATTGGCCCAATTTTGGTTTGTATTCTAACAGTAAAGGTATATGCTGATAAGCCTACAAATGGTTTTTAGGTTTTTCATTAAAGTTTAGAATCATTGGTGCTAATGGCACTTATTTTAGGTATTTCAGAAGTCTTCTTTTTGAGTTTTGGGCTTTTGTGGAGGTTGGTTCAAGGAATGTATTGTTTGCTATGACTTAATTGGTAAAAGGCAAGAAGGCATGCACAGGAAACCTAAAAAGTGTCTTTATTAGAAGCATCTAGGGTCAGAAGCCTTAAATAAATTGTTGGCAGTGAAGAATAGACAACATTGAACTATATACTAAAAGAGATAGTGACCAGTATGGCTCAGTAAAAAGTGCATCGTACTTAAAATTAAGAAACCTGCTCAAGCTTCCAAATTGATACTGGAACTTTGTGTGGTAACTTAAGGTTTTCAGTTTTTAGGAATAGATACCTGTACTATCTCCTTGTCATAAGGAATTTGTTCTATAAACCATAAAGAGTGTGTGTCTATATGCATGTGCGTATGTGCACATTTGTGTATGCCCTCGTGTATATGCATATGTATATATATACATGTATTCATATATGCATTTATGTATGTGAACATGTATATGTAACATTCAATCATGGAATTCATTTTATATTTATTGTTTCTTACCTGCAACTTGCCAGATGTTAACTTGTAGATAAGCAAGCAGCTTCATCATTGATTATAAACCAAATAGCACATTATCACACTAAAAATTCCTTAATGTCTTCATAGGCTGTCAAGCTAAATGAAGGGCAACATTTGGAAGCCCCAAGAAGTCTCATGTCTCTAACACACTATGAAAAGGACAATGAATTACTTCAACAACAAAGACACATTTCTTCCTTAATACAGGAAAATAATCAACTGCAGCAAATGTTGGAGTGTGTTACAGCTGAAAGGAACCAATTGAAAACTGATCTGGAGGAAAATATCGAAATGGTAATGTTCATTTAGCAAAGCGTGTACTCTTCAGCATCTCTCAATATGTTGTTCCTGTTTATTTTTCTCATGCAATTTTAACGTTGCGTTTTGGGGCAGTGAGTGCTTTGGATTGAGTCGGAGAAGGTCGTTATGGACGGTGGTTAATGATGGACTGAGCATCTTTTGACTCACAGGAAAGAAAGTCCCCACTTTGGAGGGCTGGTGGTTGCTGGTTAGTCACGTCTGACTCTTCATGACCGCGTGGACAGTAGCAGGCCGGTGCTGTCCATGGTGTATTCTTCACAGAGATACTGGAGTGGTTTGCCATTTCCCTCTCCGACGGATCCAGTGGATCCAGTGGATCCTTTTGTCAGGCAAACAGAGGTTCAGTGGCTTGCCCAGGGTCACATAGCTAGGAAGGGTCTGAGGCTGGATTTGAATTCAGGTCTTCCTGACCCCAGGCCCAGTGCTCTAGCCACTGAGCCAGCAACTGCCTCTTGGAGGGGATATGTCAATCATATAATCTGCAGAATAAAAGACTGACTGACAAGAATAAGCTTTCATTTTATCTTTTCCAATAACCTCTGTCACATAACCCAAGCTATATATGCGCATACAACTCGCAAAATTCAGCCAATGTTGATTATCGCTTGCTATTAAAAAAGTCACTGTGCTAGGTGGTGGGATTTTTTACAGATACAAAGGAAGAAACAATTTATTAATTCAAGAACCTTCCGTTCTACTATGAGAATATGGTGTCTACGTGGACAAGTCAACCTATGGTCCTGTCATCAGGGAAAGTGAACGATTTGGGAATCTAGAAGGCTTCACAAAGGGCAGCACCTGAGCTAGACTCTTCAAGATAAAGATTGTAAAGAACCTACTTACTAGAGAGTGTATCATGAGGCTTGATTTGTAAAATGAGATGCCAAGATCTAGGAATAGCAAGTAGGGTAATTTGTCTGGATTATATGTAAAAGGAAGTAGCAGGAAATAATGCTGAAGTGTATGTTGGAACCAAAGTTAGGGGTGCTTTAAATATCTAGATGAGTTTGTATTTTATCCTACAATAGACCCTAACTGAAGATATTTAGTAGGGTGATCATGTAGTCAGATGTGCAACCTTAGAACAATCATCTTTAAGCAGAGAGTGTTTTAGAGAAGATAGTGAAGGGAGGTAGTTTTACCAGTAGTCCAGAGAAATGGTGATGAGGGCCTGAACAAGGATAGTGTCCATGGAAGAAGAACTCAAGAACAAGAAAGAAATGTGAAGAAGGAAATTTGGAGCCATTTGGAGTAGTAAATAAGAAGGAGATTGGAGTATAGGCAAGGAAAACTTGGTTGGATTAGAGGAGAGAGTTGAGCTGAAGGGGAAGAGAACTTGAGTTAAAGGAGTTCAGTGGAGATGGAGGACCACTGAAGAAGAAGAAGAAGAAGAAGAAGTGGTAAGGAAAGACAAAGGGAATTGAGTGTTTCTATTCAGGGGCAAACAAAATGAGAAGAGTGGTGGTTCTAGAATTGAAGCCCCCCACAAATATTTGCCATGGCAGTTATCCAGAGAAGCAGGACACATGAATGCCTATAAAGAATGACAAAAGATTGAGAGTCTTGCTTCGAGACAGAGTAGAGCACCAGGAATTCTTTGAGAATTTCAGAGAGTACAAGATGCTTCTCTAATTCACTAAATAATTTTGATGAATTTTGAAGTGCAAACTGGTCTCCTTCTTTGGAAAAGAAGCCAAAAGGGCTTAAAGAATGAACCTTTACTTCTCAGATTATCAGGAAAAATGGAATGTTCCTTTTTTGAAAATTATAAAAGTTCTCTTCTCTTTAAAAAAAACCCTTTTTTTTTAATGGAAGCAAAGGAGAGCAAGCCTCTGAAAAAACAAAGAAGATTCCTGACTTGTGTCAGGGCATGAAAGGCTAGAAGAATGTGGCCTTTGGTTTGCATTTCTCTAATCAATAGTGATTTAGAGCATTTTTTCATATGACTATAGATGGCTTTAATTTCTCCATCTGAGAACTGCCTGTTCATATCCTTGACCATTTATCAGTTGGGGAATGACTTGTATTCTTATAAATTTGACTCAGTTCTCTATATATTTTAGAAATGATGGGGGCAGCTAGGTGGCGAAGTGGATAGAGTATCAGGCCCTAAAGTCGGTAGGAATACCGACTCAGGAGTACCTGAGTTCAGATTGGGCTCAGACCAAACACTTGACACTTACTAGCTGTGTGACCCTGGGAAAGTCACTTAACCCCAATTGCAAAAAAAAAAAATTGAGGCCTGTGGGGCAGCTAGGTGGTGAAGTGGATAGAGCACCAGCCCTGGAGTCAGGAGAACCTGAGTTCAAATTTGGCCTCAGACACATAATACTCACTAGCTGTGTGACTCTGGGCAAGTCACTTAAACCCAACTGCCTCACCAAAACAAAAAAGAAAGAAAGAAATGAGGCCCTTATCAGAGACACTGGTTGTAAAAATTCTTTCCCAGTTTTCTGCTTCCCTCCTAATCTTGGTTGCATTGGCTTTGTTTGTGCAAAAACTTTTCAATTTAATGTAATCAAAATTATCCATTTTGCATTTCATAATGTTCTCTATCTCCTGTTTGGTCATGAATTCTTCTATTCTCCGTAAATCTCATAGGTAAACTATTCCTTGCTCTCCCAGTTGGCTTATAGTATCAGCCTTTGTATCTAAATCATGAACCCATTTTGACTTTATTTTGGTATATGGTATGAGATTTTGGTCTATGCCTAGTTTCTGATATACTCTTTTAAAGCTATCTATAGTCATGAAAAAATGCTCTAACTCACTATTGATCAGAGAAATGCAAATCAAAACAATTCTGAGGTTCCACATCACACCTATCAGATGGCCAACACGACAAAACAGGAAAATAATAAATGTTGGAGAAGATGTGGGAAAATTAGAACACTAATGCATTGTTGGTGGAATTGTGAAATGATCTAACCATTTTGGAGAGCAATTTGTAACTATGCCCAAAGGGCTATAAAAATGTGCATACCCTTTGACCTAGCAATAGCACTTCTAGGACTATATCCCAAAGAGATCATAAAAATGGAAAAAGGACCTACATGCACAAAAATATTTATAGCAGCTCTTTTTGTGGTGACCAAGAATTAGAAATTTAGGGAATGCCCATCAATTGAGGAATGGCTGAACAAGTTGTGGTATATGAATGTAATGAAATACTGTTGTGCTAGAAGAAATGATGAGCAAGCAGACTTCAGAAAAACCTAGAAAGACTTGTATGGACTGATGCTGAGTGAAGTGAGCAGAACCAGGAGAACATTGTACCCAGTAACAGCCACAATGTGCAATGACTTACTTTGATAGACTTAGCCCTTGTCAGCAACGACCAACGACATCTCCAAAAGTCTCATGATAGAAAATGCTATCCATGTCCAAAGAAAGAAGTGTGGAGTTTGAATACAGATCGAAGCATACTATATGCTATTTTTTTCTTCTGTTTTGTTTTGTTTCCTCTTTCTGGTGGTTCCTCCTATTGCTTCTAATTCTTCCTTACAACATCACTAATGTGAATATGTGTTTAATAGGAATGTATATGTATAGCCTGTCAGATTGCACACTGTCTTGTCAAGGGAGAAAAATTTAAAACTCAAAAGCTTATGGAAATAATTGTTGATAAATCAAAATAAATTAATTTTTTAAAAAAAAAGTGACATAGGGAGTGGCCACTTCCGGGAGGGGGGGGGAAGCTTATCAAATGATTGGTGATAATTCAGAATAAATTAATTAATTAAAAAAAAAAGAATGTGGCCAAGGAAAAAGAGAAGCGTGAGAACCAAAAAACACTCTCCCTAGCCTTCCTGGTAAATTATTTGAGTCATCATGTGTTGTAGGTTGTCCCATTTTTTTTTTATAGGTAAAGTAACAGGAAATGTTGATTCTGGGTCTGTTTTCTCAATACTGAATTTACATTGCTTTGTTAATTCTATTATTTCATTTTTGGTTTTTGTCTAGACTATTGAAAATCAAGAGGAATTAAGAAATATTGGAGCAGCACTTAAACAACAACGAGAGGCAGTCATCAAAGAAAGGAGGAAAGCTGCAGAGAAAGAAGGAGAATGTTTGCTGACTCAGGAGAGATTGGCAGACACGGAGGAGAAACTCAATGAAAAGGTGAATTTATAAAAAACAATTTTTTTCAATTAATGAAAATCCACCTTTTCTCCCTTCTACCTCCCCCACTTGAAAAGAGAAAAACAAAACCTTTAAACAAATAAGAATGGTCAAGCAAAACAATTTCCTGCTTTGGCTACATCCAAAAAAAGAGTCTCATGAAGCTGCATCCTGAATCCATCACCTCTCTGTCAGGAGCTAGTCAATATGACTAATCATTAGTCATTTGGAATCATGATTGGTCAGTGTTGATCTGAGTTCTTAAGTCTTTCATGGCTGTCTTTACAGTAGTAGTATATAAATGGTTCTCCTGGTTCTACTCACTTCACTGTACGTCAGTTCATACAAATCTTCCTAGATTTCTCTGAATCATCCCTGTAATCATTTTTTAAAATCTTTTAAATCATTTTGAACTTAAATATAAAAAGACAAAAAATGAGAACATTTCCGTATACACAGCATAACATAAAAAAGGATTCAATATAAAGCCATGAATCTCCATTTCACACTGTTTATTTTATTTTTTTTGTAAACTAGGTAATAAATACTGCCAAAGCTACCCTCCTTTCCTTGTAAGCAGTCTTTTGTTTTCTGCTGTGTGCTTTTTTTCCCTCCCTCCCTAACCCACCCCACAGAAAGCTCCCACTAGATACAAATATGTATATGTATGCAAAACCATACTATACATACTTCTGTTCATCAGTTCTTTTTCCAGAAGTGGCTAGCATCTTCCTTCATACATCTATTGTAGTTGATTTGAGTATTTGTAATACTCAAAATGACTTAGTTGTTCAAAATTCTTAGAACTATATTGTTGTTACTGTGTGCGGTGTTCTTTTGCTTCTGCTCATTTTACTCTTCATTATTTCTTGCAAGTCTTTCCATGTGTTTCTAAAATTAAACAACTCATCATTTCTTGTAACATAGTAGGTATTCCATCGCAGTCATATACAACTTGTTTAGCCATTCCCTAATTGAAGGATTTCCCCTCAATTTCCAGTTCTTTGCCACTACAAAGAGAGCTATTAATAAATATTTTAGAACATCTAACTTCTTTTCCTTTTTCCCTATCATGTTTGGAAATAGACCTAGTAGTGGTATTGCTGAGTCAAAAGGTGTAGGTGGTTTAATAACTCTTTGGACGTAATTCCAGATTGCCCTCCAAAATGGGTGGATCAGTTCACAGTTCCACCAACAGTGAATGTGTCCCAATTTTTCCACATCCCTCCAACATTTGTTGCTTTCCCCTTCCATCATTTTAGCCAATCTGATAGGTGTAAAATAGTATCTCAAAGTTGTTTTCAAAGAAATTTCCATTTCTCTACTCATGGAGTGATTGTCTTCTTGGCGTATTTGTGAATTGGATTTAAGTGAGGCAGAGCAGCTGTACAAAGTCATCAGCCGCATTCTGTCTTCCAGAGTTGTCAGTCCAGTGACAAAAGTCAAGACGAGAGGTGATTGATAGAGAGGTAGAGTTCAAGTAAGATTTCATTTTGCCTCTGGTATTTAATAAGTCCCCAAGGACCTAGCTATGCATTTAGTTTCTGTTACTTTGTCATATTATAGATTATATCTGTGTGTTTATATATGTCTATAAACATACATGCAGAGAGAGAGAAGGGAAGAGATTAATTACAATGGATATAAGCTAGTTTGTTAGTGAGCATTAAAATAAATGAGGACCTCCTCTTATCAACCCTGCGTTCTATTAAAGGAGACAGCATTTTAAAAACAACATATGCATTCACGTGTGTGCGCACACACACACATACACACACACAGAAAGATTTCATCTACATACATAAAGGATAAGTTCTGTTGGTGGGGGTGGGGATGGAGGTATGAGCTCTTTTCATTGTCTTCTGAATAATCACCAAATCCTATTTATTCAGCCCTTGCTAATCTAGACACAGCAGCGTGAAACAGTCTGTTCCTTCGCCTATTGAAAGCTTACTGTTTCAAATAGCTATTTGAAGCACTTTTTTGAAGAGATAGGCATAGCATCATATAAACCTAAAGCCTTTAATCCAACCTTAGTGTCCAAGAATAAGAAATTAGTGATGTTTTTCCTTTTTTTCTGTATCTTTCTTTTTCTCTCTTGTATTCACTCTCACTTTTACTTTTCCTGATCATTCAGAAACAATCCCAGTGACTGCTGCTCTCTTTAATTGAGTTTACTCCTTGCTGGTTTTACTTAAAACCCATGAGTTTTGTAATTGCCTTAATTTTGAAAACATTCTCTTTCAGAAAATAAAAGTAAAATAAGAATCTTAATGAATACATGTCTGTTTTAAGATCCAAGAACTTCAAGAAAAAGAGGAGCAAATATTAAATGTTAGAAAAGAAGTCATTGAGGCTCAGGAGAAGATGAAGGAGATGGAGCAATTAAAGGACCAATTAAAATCCACAAATTCCACGCTGGAAAGGGTAGAAATGGAGAACCTGGAGCTGGCTCAAAAACTCCAAGTGAGTCTGGAAGAAACAACATCAGTAACCAAAGAAATAAATGAATTGAAGAAGACACAGGTAGCTCTCCAATTAGAGAAAGACCAACTGGAAGAAAATATCAGAGAAGTTGTAACTAAGGTAAGTATCACATTTTCCTCCACTTGGTAAATTTGTTTTGTTTTTAATGTATTTTGACTTTACAGCCCTTAAAACAGTGCCTCCCAGTGCTTAGCAGAATGCCTTGTGCATAGTAGACACTTAATAAATGTTTGTTTGATTACATCACATCACTGTGATTTCTAGGAAAGAAAAGAAAGCCTTTTTCCAAGTCCTTTTCCAAATTGAAACTTCCTTTATAAGAAATAATAACAGTACACACACACACACACACACACACACACACCCCTGTATATGTGTGTGTACATATATATAGTATGTAAATATATATATATATATATATATATATGTATGTATGTGTATGTTTATGTATAAACATTCTCTTTTAACATTTTCCTGCTTCTCTACCCTGAGCAAGAAGGTGAGTTATGTTTAACTGTGTATTCTCTGAGACTTTCAAAATTTTCCATTTTTTAAGAGCTCAAATTCCTTTTAGCAACCTTTTCATTTTCATTGTTATGGTTATTCCATATACTCAAACTAAAAGAATATATGTTTATTTCATTCTTCAACAGTTCACCAAAATCTTGCCATATTTCTCTGAACTTCACTTCTTAAAGCACAATAATAGTAAATTATTGCCAAAGAAAAAAAGTAATGTCATTCCCCATTTAATGGCTGTTGTCCACTTATTTCCAGTTCTCTACTACTAATATTTTGGCATATTTTGGACCTTTTTTTTTTCTGTCTTTGACTGCCTTGGAATATTAAGGCCACTAGAGGATCACTAGGTCAGAAGGCATTCAGAGTTTAATGATTTCTTATATTGTTCAAAGTCAACATTCAGAATGGTTGGAACAATTCACGGTTCCACCAAAATATGTTTGTATGCTACTTTTCTCATGACCCTTCTAACATTTCTACTTTTTTATGAGACTCACATCATTAATTTTTAATTAAATTAACCACCTCTCTGTTCATTCCCAGAGCATGCCAATAAAACCATCCTTCCAAACAAATTAATTGAGCTACCAATATAAATCAAAATATAGGTCATGTCTATCAATATATGTCTCATTCTGCATTTATAGTCCATAGCCTCTCTACTTAGAGGAGGAAACTATACCAACCGTCCAACAATCCATCAAAATCATGATTAGTTATAGCATTGATCAGAGTTCTGACATTTCATTGTTTTTCTTTTGCATTAATGTTGTCACTATATAATTTGTACTCCTGGTTCTGTTCCTTTAACTCCACATAATTTCCTACTATATCTCCCAAATTTTCCTGAATTCTTCATAGTTCTCATTTCTCATAGCACAAACATATAATATTACTTTCATATACCACACTTTGTACAGCCATTACCCAATCAGTGAGTACCTACTTTGTTTCCAGGTCTTCACTACAAAAAATATAGTGTATGTAGTTTTCTCTATGTGGATCTATTCCATTCAGAGCATATGCTAATGAGTAATATCATTGGATCAAAGAGTATATAATTCCCTGGCATTTCTAGTATCATACTGAGTTGTTTTCCAGAATGAAAAACTAGTCTTTTAGGAAAGAGACAGTGATGTTCATATACTTTTACTGTGAACATTTTCTTGGGATTTCCTTTAACAATAAAGGGTCTAGAAACACAAGAAGAACTAAAAATTGCTCAGATGCATCTCAAGGAACACCAAGAAACAATTGATAAATTGAAAGAATGCATTTCAGAGCAAGCAGCTCAAGGATTGAATGATCAAGAAGATTTAGAGAAAACAAATGCTGAACTGCAGGAAAAGGTAGGTTTGGTTTTTGGGAGGCTGAGTGACTGACTGGGTTTGGAGTATACTGCATTCATCCTGCTGGGACACATCACAAGCTTTTTCCTAAATGACTCTGTAAACAAATTTAACATTTTTTTTTCTTTACTCAAAAGATTCAAGAACTTCAGGCAAAACAAGACCAAATTTTAAATGTCAGAGAGGAAGTCAATGAAGCTCAAGAAAAAATGAAGGAAATGGAATCAATAAAAGAGCAATTAAAGTCCAAAGAGTCTGCCCTGAAGAGGGTAGAGATGGAAAACCTGGAGCTGGCTCAGAAACTCCAGGCAAGTGTAGAAGAAACAACATCTGTAACTGAGGAGAGAGATGAGTTGACAAAGACACTGCTGGCTGTTCAAGAGGAGAGCCATCAACTGAAAGAAAACATTAGAGAACTTGAAGCTAAGGTAAATATCACTGTCTAATAAGTATGGCTTATAAGAATGAAGACCTGTGGGCTGGATCTTATTCTAAATATGTATTTGGATCTTCCCCTAATACCAAAGGGTCTGGACACACAAGAAGAGCTGAAAATTGCTCAGATAAGTCTGAAGGAGCACCAAGAGATGATTGATAAACTAAAAGAATGTGTTTCAGAGAAGACAGCTCAAGTGTCAGAGGCTCAGGAAGCTTTAGAGAAAACTAATATTGAATTGCAGAAAAGGGTAGGTTTCTTTTTTTTGTGACTGGATAACCAATGAAGCTGTGAAGATCATGTCTTAATCTTTCTGAGTGGCACAGTGGGCTTTCAGAACATATTTGTTTATGCTAAATTCTTTTATTTTATTTTTGAAATAAGATTCAAGAGCTTCAGGGGCAAAAAGAGCAAGTTTTTAATGTCAGAGAAGAAATCACTGAGGCTCAGGAAAAAGTGAATGAGGTGGAACAGTTGAAGGAGCAATTGAAATTCAAAGATTCTACCCTGGAGAGGATAGAGATGGAAAACCTGGAGCTGGCTCAGAAACTCCAGGCCAGTCTAGAAGAAACAACATCTGTAACTGAGGAGAGAGATGAATTGGCAAAGACACAAGAGGCTCTTCACATAGAGAGGGACCAGCTGAAAGAAACCATAAGGGACCTCATAGCCAAGGTAAGCATCAGCTTGTCCCCTATCTAATAGCTGGTTTTATGAGAGACTAGTATTCCAAAAAGAGACAGAAGTGTGTATGCAATCTTACTATAAATATTTTCCATGGATTTTCCCTTCCTCCCCACTCCCAAAAGGATCTGGAAACACAAGAAAAACTAAAAGTTGCTCAGATAGATCTGAAGGAACACCAAGACATAATGTATAAATTGAAAGAATGCATTTCAGAGAAAGAAGCTATAGAGAAAACTAGTGCTGAACTGCAAGAAAAGGTGAGCTGGGGTTTTGGGGGTTTTTGCATTGCTGAATAACTGACTGAGTTCTGAATTTATTGCATTGACCTTGTTAGGAAGCATCGTGGACTTTACCTAAATAACTATTTATTTTTTATTTGTTTATTTTGATTTATCAACAATCACTTCCATAAGGTTTTGAGTTTAAAATTTTTCTTTCCCTTCCTCCCCACCACCCTCCCAAAGATGGCGCACAACCTGATATAGGCTATACGTTCCTATTAAAGCATATTTTCACATTAGTGATGTTGTAAGTAAGAATTACAACCAATAGGAAGAACCACCAGAAAGATGAAACAAAACTCAACAGAAGAAAAAAATAACAAATAGTATGCTTTGGTCTGCATTCAAACTCCATAGTTTTCTCTTTGGACGTGGATAGCCCTTTCCATCACAAGGCCATTGGAGAAGTCTTAGATCCTTGTATTGCTGGGAAGGGTTAAGTTTATCAATATTAGTCATCGCACAACATGGCTGTTATTGTATATAATGTTCTCTTGGTTCTGCTCGCTTCACCCAGCATCAGACCATACACATCTTTCCAGGTTTTTCTGAAGTCTGCCTGCTCATCATTTCTTATAGCACAATAGTATTCCATTACATTCACACACCACAACTTGTTCAGCCATTCCCCAGTTAATGGGCATCCTCTCAATTTCTAATTCTTTGCCACCACAAAAAGAGCTACTATAAATATTTTTGTACATGTGGCTCCTTTTCCCATTTGTAGGATCCCTGGGATATAGCCCTAGAAGTGCTATTGCTGGGTCCTAAATAACTATTTCACTGTCTCCTAAATTAAATGTATTTAACATTTTTCCATTTCTCACAAGATTCAAGAACTTGAGGCAAAACAAGAGCAATTTTTTAATGTTAGAGAGGAAGTCAGTGAAGCTCAAGAAAAAATGAAGGAAATGGAGCATTTGAAGGAACAATTGAAGTCCAAAGATTCTACCCTGGAGAGGATAGAGATGGAAAACCTGGAGCTGGCTCAGAAACTCCAGGCCAGTCTAGAAGAAACAACATCTGTAACTAAGGAGAGAGATGAGTTGGCAAAGACACAAGAGGCTCTTCACATAGAGAGGGACCAGCTGAAAGAAACCATAAGGGACCTCATAGCTAAGGTAAGCATCACCTTGTCCCCTATCTAATAACTGGTTTTATGAGAGACTAGTATTCCAAAAAAGAGACAGTAGTATCTGTACAATCTTACTATAAATATTTTTCTTGAATCTTTCCTTCCTCCCCACCCAAAAAGGATCTGGAAATACAAGAAAAACTAAAAGTTGCTCAGATGCATCTGAAGGAGCACCAAGAGATAATTGATAAACTAAAAGAATGTATTTCAGAGAAGGCAGCACAAGTGTCAGAGGCTCAGGAAGCTTTCAAGAAAATTAATGCTGAACTGCAGAAAAGGGTAGGTTTCTTTTTTCTTTCTTTTTTTTGTATTACAAATTTATTTTCTTTTCAATTCACAGAACAAAACAAGCATTTCCATAACACAGTACGTTAAAAAAGATGATTTCACTTGAAACTGAAAATCTACCCTATACAACTTGCTGTTCCCTACAAATATACAACAAATTTGTCTTGTAAATTTCTTTTTTTTCCCTTCGCTTCTCCCACCCCACCCTAGAGATGTCTACCATTAGACAGATATAGGTATATAATGTAAAATCATTCTATACATACTTCTGTTTATCGGTTCTTTCTCTGGATGCAGATAGCATCTTTCGTCATATCTCCTTTATTTTTAATTTGTGTATTTATAATAGTCAAAATGACTTAGGCGCTCAAAGTTATTCTTAAAACATATTGCTGTTACTGTATACAATGTTCTCTTGGTTCAGCTCTCTTCATCATTTTGTGCAAGTCTTTCCATACCTTTCATTAAAGCACAGTAGTATTCAATCACAACCATACACCACGACTTGTTCAGCCATTACCCAATTGACAGGTATCCTTGCAATGTCTAGTTCTTTGCCACCACAAAGATAGCTGCTATAAACATCCTATTGACATTCAAAATTATAATTACTATTTGCGAATTTCCCTCCATGTTATTCTTACTATTTTCTTTCTCAGACTCTTTTTACCCTATCCGTTACCTTATCTTCTCCCCCTACCCTTCGAGCCTTCACTTCACCCACCCTTCCAAGAGTCTTCCCGCCTTCCTAATCCCTTCTCCCCAAACCCCTGGACAGAATTTAGAAAATAATAGAAAAAGGATTGTAAAAAGACCTAGGGCAATATTACCCACAACTTGAGATTAAAACTTGATTACAATAAGCAGCTAAAAATAAAATAAAAATTAATAAGCAAAGGAAAAAGAACCTGACCACAGATAACTAGTTTGGTGTAAAAGAAGTTCTGGGTTCATATTCAAAGGAAGATAGTGAAGTTAAAAAGCGTCACTCCTGCCCCAAAGAGTGACATCAAATGGTCACAAGTCCAAATAAAGTTCTTGGACGAACGTAAAAAGGAATTCAAATGAGGTTGAGGAAAAATTAAGGGAAAAAATGAAAGCAATCCAAGAAAATTATGAAAAGAACGTTAACCAATTGGAAAAAGAGGTCCAAAATCTTAAGGAAGAAAATAACTCCTTGAAAACTAGAATTGGGAAAGAGGAATTGAATGGCATTATAAGACACCATAACATAATAAAACTAGAAATAAATAGAAGAGAATCTGAAACATGTTATTAGAAAAACAACTGATCTGGAGAACATATTGAGGAGAGATAATATAAGAATTGTCAGAGTACCTACAAGTTATGACCAAAAAAGGAATCTGGACACAATATTGCAAGAAATTATTAAGGAAGCCCTGAAGTTCTAGAACAAGACGGTAAAGTAGAAGTAGAAAACAATTTACTGTTCACCACCTGCAGGAGATCCCCGGAGGAAAACTTAACAGGAATGTCGTAGCCGAGTTTAAAAATTCCCAGGTTAAGGAGAAAATATTGCAAGCAACAAGAAAAAAAACAACATAAATACTGCACAAATAGAGTCAGAATTTCACAAACCTAGCAGTTTCTACTCTAAAAGATTATCGTTCTTGGAACATCATATTTCAAAGAGCAAAAGATCTGGGGTTGCATCCAAGAATAGCTTACCCAGCAAAGTTGAGTATAATCCTGAATGGAAAAAAAATGAACATTTGACAGACTGAAAGACTTTCAGGTATTTATAACTGAAAGACCAGAACTCAATGGAAAATTCATTGTAAAAGATACAGGAGAAATATTGTTATTTCTTGAAGAGGATCATGGCATCAGGAAGGTGATGTCATGACTTGCAAGTGAATTGGATTTAAGTGAGGGAGGGCTGTGCAAAGTCACCAGCCTCACTTTCTCCTTTGGAGAACATTAAAGACTAATTGTAAGGCACTCATTAAGATCAGATTGTTTACTTATTATATGTATATGAAAATGTTATCAATATTCTTACAACTGTAATCATTACTGAGGTAGTTTGAAAGAAAGTTTGGAGCTAAGTTGTGTATGCTGGGGTAATTCTGAAAAACATAATTGGGTTGGAAAAGGTAAGAGGGAACAATTAAATAATTAATAAAAAGGGGGCATGAAAGGAAGACCTAATATGGAAGAAACAGGTGGGGATAGAGGGCATCTGGAAGGGTGTAAAAACCTTCTGAACATGTAGACAAGATGAGAAACCTGGCTGGGTAACATATGAAGTTGTGAATACCATGTCTTAATCTTTTTGAGTGGCCCAGTGGGCCTTTTAGAATATAACTGCTTATACTAAATTCATACATTTTTTTAAAAATTTGAAACAAGATTCAAGAGCTTCAGGAGCAAAAGGAGCAAGTTTGTA